>NC_088414.1:15086993-15728243 GCF_034236695.1 Oncorhynchus nerka | reverse complement strand
ATGCGAAACATGCTTGAGCGCCCCTCCACCCTACCCCACCCCATTCCTTCTGTCCCCGCCCCTAGTCAATGCAGCTAGACAATTAAGACCATATTAGATCTTTTCAAGTACTTGTCATTTCATAAGTGAGGGCTTTTTTTTACAAAATTAAATGGGGGGGAACCCACAGCCCCTCAAGAGCCACTTGGTAAAGATGGGAAACAGATATTAACCCCGGCGAGTGACGGTTCTTTAAAGAGGACTCCTTACCCTGAGCCCTCAACTGCCTCCACCACTGTGGGGACCACACACATTGACACCTGCGCTTTCTAAAGACATGCACACAACCATAACTACAGTGCTGGGGACCACCAGGAAACACTAGGGTGTATATATATGCTAAATTACAACATCCATAGCACTGTGGAGGAGAGGAAAGGAGACACACACACAGGAAACAATGATTAGTAATTGATACTTTGGGAAATGAAATAATAAAATCATGAATAAATCAAATTGTTCTATTGTAGGTTTGTATTGGCTTTATCCAGACATTGTACTTCAGTATTCATCCAGACACCCTCCACTTCTACAGATGCTAGAAGAGGCCATGTCAGATAGGACAGAGGAGCTTTGATTGTCTAACTAGCCGCTGGTTATCTGGTAACCAATACAGCATGTGTAAAATATCCCAAATATACTCTAACAAAAGCTAGAGTATGTACAATATGTTTCAGAAAGCCAAATTCACCCCCATTCCAGGATACAGTACCTACCTCCTGGAAACAAAATGCGTCACGAGACGTCAAAACATGGCTGCATCGGATGCTTTCAGGAAGTATAACAGAAGAGAGAAAAAACACTGTGAACGAAAGGAAACCAAGCCATCTGGGTTGTGTACGGTCAGAAAACACTGCTATTCGTGAAGCTATGTTTGATCATAGGAGTGGAGGTGGGGGCTAACACTTTCCTGTTTTCTATTCGCTTCATGGTTTGTCAACAATTGGCTTGTTTAGGGTGACCTCCCCTTTTATGGGCTGACCCCCTCTTTCTCTGTTTAGCTTGACATCATATACCTCATTGTCAAGATTTTTTAACCTGGTTTCAATCTACAGTACAATGGTACGATGCCAACATTTTCCAGATATAACTTTACTCCCTCTTGTAAATAATTATGACCAACTATAACCAGGCAGCCACGACAGATGCACACACACACATGCACACACACGCAATGCATACACACAGACACACACACATACATACATAGCTTTGTGGGCAAGGGGCCTTTTGTGTTCCATATACTGTACACTGAAAGTCAAATGCATCCTTTTCATTGACAATCAGCTTCAATTTGTATAATGTATCTACCACAACAGCTCCATGGTGTGGGGTCACTTTATATCCTCCTGAGTGGCGCAGTGCTCTAAGGCACTGCCAATCGGTCCAAGAGGTGTCACTACAGTCCCTGGTTCAAATCCAGGCTGTATCACAATTGACCCACCGTTGTCTGGGTTTGGCCAGGGCAGGCTGTCATTCTAAATAGGAATTTGTTCATACTTGACTAGTTAAAAAGATAGAGGACACTTCCGTATCAAAAATTGAAATGCCAGCCTACTGAATTAAAAAAAAGGTTTTATGTCATTTGACTCAGAATTGTTAAAAATGTGTTATTTTTCAAAAGCGTGTTATTGTTACGTGATGGAGAAACGTTCTTGAAATTGGTTTATGTTTCAATCTGCACTCTGACAGGGTCGTTTGGTGTGGGGTTTCCAGACCTTCCGCACACATATCAAAAGGAAAAGGAACAGGGGACTTAAGTGGCAAACACTCTGCAGGCCTGCCCAATTTTCAAGACGATTTGCGAACTTGAGAAACGGTGGGCTGTGAATGATTGTGGTCCTCTTCACGCTGCTGATAATAATGTTTTTCCACTGGGGGTGAAAGTGGTACAAATGGGGGGGGGGGGAACGCTTAAGAGAAAACAAAAGAAAAGAAAGTAGGACATCATTACAAACCACACATTCTACCTACTTTACCCCAAATGATACATTAATCATGCTGGGATTGCAGGACATTTCCTTTGAAAATTAAAGCAACACAGAGTTCAAAGTAATCCCTCCTCGCTCTGCCTCTGAAACACACACACACACACACACACACACACACACACACACACACACACACACACACACACACACACACATACACACACACACACACACACACAGGCTTCTGCTATGCTGCAGGGCTCTTATCATGATAGAGTATTTCTACGTATCCATAATGAAAATTACCTCTGAAGAAAAGCCCACCTGGAGACAACATGTGTCCCTACAGCTTCTCCTTGCCTGTGTCCCAAATTGCACCCTTTTCCCGACATGGCACACAACGTTTGACCAGAGCCCTACACACAAAAGAATGCTTGGTTTAAAACAACCCAGGGCTGGGTAAATAGTGGATAGAACACACGTTGGGCTATTTTTGACCCAGCCAGTTGGGTCACTTAGTTGGGCACCCATGAGAGTAAATGTCATGTCATGTCCCATTGTTTTTGCACTGCTGCTACTTGCTGTTTACAGTTTTTTTGCAATCACTTTGGCACTAATTTCGAGAACCTTGATGTAATTTTTCAAAACTCTAGACACAAAACTCACAACCAATGATCAAAATGCACATTTTTCAAAACTCGAACACTTTTTCCAATTGCTTGGATACAATACACATAAAGCTAAGATCATTTGTTCATTGAACTAAAATCACCTGTTCAAAATGACACAACTTAACGTCAAAGTAATACCATTTCAAAATGCAATACACACATTACATCTGAGATGACTGTCTATTCATTTCATTACAATTATCTAAATATCAATTGATACACCTCCTCAAAATGATAAGTAACTGTTGCATTACTCTTTATGCAGAGTTATATATAAACTGACAAACAATATTCCATGTTTAGATCATGAAAGTTTCAGGATAACGAGATCCTTTGACACCAATTACCATGAACCAATTGGACTACATTATCTATGGATGTAATATTTCATCATCATTCTTTATCAGACACTGTTTCTATGGTCCCATGTACCACTTTTCCAGACCATATTTTCAGATTTGACATCACTGTACACTCCCAGGCCACTTTATTTAGGTACCCCTATCTAGTACTGGTTAGGACCCCCTTTTGCCTCCACAATGGCCTGAATTATTCACGGTGTTGTACGTTAAGAGATGCCCTTCTGCACACCACTGTTTCAAACAGCTGTTATTTGAACATGTGTGGCCTTTCTGTTAGCTTGAATGAGTCTGGACATTCTCCTCTGACCTTTCTCATTAACAAGGTGTTTTTGCCCACAGAACTGCCGCTCACTGAATGTGTTTTGTTTTTCGCCCCATTCTCTGTAAACTCTAGAGACTGTAGTCTCTGTCCCAGGAAGGCAGCTGTTTCTGAGATGCTGGAACCACCATGTGTGGCATCAACAATCATACCACGGTCAAAGTTGCTTAGATTACGCATCTTGCCCGTTCTAATGTTTGGTCGTACAACATCTAAAGCTCTCTACTCTATATACTCTGTGTATTGAGTTGCAGGCAGCCACATGATTCGCTGTTCGAATGTAACCTTCCTTGATGAGCTAAATCAGGTCTGTAGAGCTGATGGCATGACCTATGTCATTGTGTGGGATAATGTCAGGTTCCACCATGCTCAAATGGTGCAAGCATGTTTTCAGGCCCATCCACAATTTACCACCCTGTACTTACCCCCATACTCTCCTTTCCTTAACCCGAATGAGGATTTTTTCTCCACATGGAGGAGATATGCACTTATGTTCCTTCGATCTGTGTTTTTCAGAGACCAGTCAACTGCAGCTACAACTGTTTTCATCATACAGAAATGTGGGAATTTGTCATCTGCATCGCCTGTGTAAAAGAGTGCTTGCGTGTGTTTGTTTGTATTACTCTTGTATAGCCAGCCAGCCCAGGGAGTTTTACAACCCTTCAAGCGTAAAAATGTGTTGTACCTCTATCTAGACCTTAATATTTATTTTATTGTTCATTGTTTTCTGAAATTTTGCAATCTCATTTATAACAGAATGATTTTTCAATCAACTCAGGAATGCTTCAAGTAAAGGAGAGAGCGAGAGATGGAGAGTAAATAGACGAATCTGAATATGATAGGTGCCCTCATGAACAAGCCGCCCTTCTCCAGGCCATGGATGACGCATGCAATGACATCACGGCAGAGCAGTGTCAGGCCTGGATTCGCCATGCCCGAAGATTCTTCCCAAGATGTTTGGCTAATGAAAACATCTGTTGTGTTGTGGATGAGAACCTGTGGCCAAATCCACAAGACAGGGTTGAAATATAGAAGTACAGTAATCAATCTTTTGTTTTGTTTTTTTACAGTAAGCCAGGTGAGGAACACTGCAGTGATGTTTTACAGTAAGCAAGGTGAGGAACACTGCAGTTGATGTTTTACAGTAAGCCAGGTGAGGAACACTGCAGTGATGTTTTACAGTAAGCCAGGTGAGGAACACTGCAGTTGATGTTTTACAGTAAGCCAGGTGAGGAACACTGCAGTGATGTTTTACAGTAAGCCAGGTGAGGAACACTGTAGTGATGTTTTACAGTAAGCCAGGTGAGGAACACTGCAGTTCACTTTTAACAGTTTTTTCTTTATTTGTAGCTATTTGTTTTTGCTTTGATTCAAAGAAACCTATGTTGTGATTTTATTGTATTTCATCAATAAATGTCATATTTTGTTCAATGATTCCACTGTGTCTGTAGTATTCTCTCTACTAGTCCTTTTACAGTGATGTATTTACGTGTAGTAGCATAACGAAACATGTATCACATATTTTGTACTACAATATTTAATGATTAATGAACAACTACACAGTGAAACTATTGGTATCTTGTGTGTGGGTGATCTAAATTAATGTTCCTATGGTATTTCTTCATTAATGAGTTATTTGAACCAATGATTCTGCAAGTGCAAGGTTTCTTTAAATATATGAATGCACAATGCAATGTTTTGAACATTGGACAGCCTGTGTTACAAGTGATGACCGTTTTGAGTTTTGAAAAATTACCACAAGGTTCTGAAATGAATGCCAAAGTGATTGTTAAAAACTATATTATCTATGCATAGTCACTTTACCCCTACCTACATGTACAAATTACCTTGACTAACCGGTAACCCTTGTATATAGCCTGTGTTACTTCAAATAAAAAATAAAATACTTCAGTTTATTTAGTCAATATTTTCCTAACTCTATTATCTTAAAACTGCATTGTTGGTTTAGGGCTTGCTTGTAAGTAAGCATTTCACAGTACGGTCTACGCCTGTTGTATTCGGTGAATGTGACAAATACATTTTCATTTGATTTATTGTGTAAGCCTTATTAAAGCTACAAAAGTGTTAGAGCTCAACCTTAACATATGTTGACAAGACAACAGAACAGATTAAGCAGAATTACATTTACTCTCCAGGGTGGCCAGAAATGACTTTCTGGAGCCACGCCCCTACTAAGCCACGCATCCAGTCTTGTAATCTGACCCTGTGGATCATAGATCAATAACCCAGCATCAACAACCCAATTTAAAGAAAACAACTGCCTGGGTCAAATGAACCCAATGTGTGTTCTGTCCAATATTTACCCAAATTGATTTGTTTTTAACCCAGCATTGTTTTGGTGTGTATATGGCCCTGGTCAAAAGTAGTGCACTATATAGGGAATAGGATTCCAATTGGGCCGCAAACCCTCCTGTCACTACAAACAGAGAAATCCTAGCACAGGAGGTTGGTGGCATGTGTATGATGCCTTTCCATTTGCTCCATTCTGGCCATTATTATGAGCTGTTCTCCCCTCAGCAGCCTCCTGTGAATCTTAGACTCCAGTCCAGACTGTAATACACACACACACACACACACACACACACACACACACACACACACACACACACACACACACACACACACACACACACACACACAGACCCAGAGAACCTTGTGCAGAATCAAAGAGGTCTGGTTGATGAGAGGTGACTAAGATCAGACAAAGCAAACACTCACCATCCTACACCTAATACATTACCAGATTAGCCCCATAGATTATCATTACACGGTTCCATACGTTTAAAAACAGAGCTAGAGTCAAGATGTCTCAAGTCCATAGTATGGAGGGCTACAGAGTCTGCCGTATACAAACAATGTATTCTCTCTCTCTCCCCCTTTCTTTCTCTCACTCACTTTCTCTCTCTCTCCCATCTTACTTCTTTTTGTGAAATTATGTGAGGTGATGTGTAGATAGAGCATGTACTGTAGGTATGGGTGAGTCAGTATGATTCTCAGGTAGACACTAACAGAAACGTTCATTTAATTGGTCACTGATATATGGACATCAAATATCTTTACTAATGGGCTGATCTAATATAATGTGCATCCCCACTGTTTGACTATATGTTTATACGTTTGTTTAGGTTTGTTTATGTTTGTATACCTGCTAGATTAGTTATGTTAGAATGTCAAGCATTGCTTATCACTGCAGGTGTCATCAGGAAATTGCAATGAAAATCCCCAGCCTTTAAAGGGGCAATCTGCAGTGGCTACATCCATTTTTGGACATTGAAATGTATGGTATATACCCATTGATTCTTGAAGAATATGACTTATACATGCCTCATGAGAGTTCAACTGTCGTACCCGATCAGAACCCCAAATGTAAACTTGTAAATGTAAACAAACACTGTATAGTCTCAAAACACTACAATTTTGATATAATGGATGGTCAGTCCTTGCACCCAAAGCTCTCCCACTGGGCACACCACATAATTTCAATTTGGAAATGTGGATATTTGGATGAGAAGTTGATCAATGAGATCTCAACCCACTCAAAAAGACAGACAGAAGTTTGTTGAATTCCTAATGTACACTGAACAAAAATATAAACACAACATTTAAATGATTTTACTGAGTTACAGTTCATATAAGGAAATCAGTCAATATAAATAAATTCATTGGGCCCTAATCTATGGATTTCACATGACTGGGCAGGGGCTCATGCATGGGTGGGCATAGGCCCACCCAATTGGGAGCCAGGCCCAGCCGATCAGAATGAGTTTTTCCCCACAAAACCGCTTTATTACAGACATAAATACTCCTAAGCACCTAGGACCCACCATCCCTCCCCCTCAGACGATCCCGCAGGTGAAGAAGCTGGATGTGGAGGTCCTGGGCTGGAGTGGTTACACGTGGTCTGCGGTTGTGAGGCCGGTTGGACGTACTTTCAAATTCTCTTAAACGACCCTGGAGGCGGCTTATCGTAGAGGAATTAACATTCAATTCTCTGGCAACAGCTCAGACATCTATGGCATTGTGTTGTGTGACAAAACTGCACATTTTAGAGTGCTGTTTTATTGTCCCCGGCACAAGGTGCACATGTGTAATGATCATGCTGTTTAATCAGCTTCTTGATATGTCACACCTGTCAGGTGGATGGATTATCTTGGCAAAGGAGAAATGCTCATTAACAGGCATGTAAACAAATTTGTGCACAAATGGAACATTTCTGGGATCTTTTATTTCAGCTCATGAAACATGGGACCAACACTTTAAATGTTGTGTATATATTTTTGTTCAGTATATTATCATTATGCTTTCAACCATCTAAAAGCACAACCAAATTTCAATGGTAAAACAATGTCTAATCTTAGGTTTATAGTTGTCATCTAAATGTGTCATCACTGTGCTTACAACCATTTAAAAGCACAACAAAGTTCAAATGGGAATACAATGTCAGATATTTTGTTGTTATACAACAAGGTAATGTGTTATCACTCTAATAGCACAACCAAATGACCTGGATTGTAGTTGAGATTACCTTAAAACATAGTGCAAGTGATGCTGTTTGAGATTCTGCACAGATTATTATAGAAATTGTGAAGATCTCCATAGACCTGCAACCTTTGCATGCTATCTTGAACACGCATGCTTTCTATAATTACATAAGAAGACATTTATAGTACGGTAACCGCAAAATATGTCCACGGGTGTTGAGATGTATTTTCTGCTTGGATAGTTCCATCTGTACAACTGACTTAGTCTAATTCCAGTTTGTCTATAAATAAATAATTATTTATTAACTTGAATATTACGTTGGAGCTTGAACCGCTAGCCTAGGGGTGGGCAATTCCAGTCCTCGAGGGCCTGATTGGTGTCAAAGTTTTGCCCAACCACAGCTAACACACCTGACTCCAATAATCACCTAATCATGATCTTCAGTTAAATATGCAATTAGTTTAAATCAGGTGTGTTTAGTAGGGATGGGGAAAAAGTGTGACACCAATCAGTCCCTCGAGGACTGGAGTTGCCCACCCCTGCGCTAGCCCTATACAGTGGGGCAAAAAAGTATTTAGTCAGCCACCAATTGTGTAAGTTCTCCCACTTACCTATGATGAAAATTACAGGCCTCTCTCATCTTTTTAAGTGGGAGAACTTGCACAATTGGTGGCTGATTAAATACTTTTTTGCCCCACTGTATGTATTTTGTATTTTTAGTTTAATTTAAATAATAGCTGTTGATGACTTTGCAAAAGCTACAGTACAGTGCCTTGCGAACGTATTCGGCCCCCTTGAACTTTGCGACCTTTTGCCACATTTCAGGCTTCAAACATAAAGATATAAAACTGTATTTTTTTGTGAAGAATCAACAACAAGTGGGACACAATCATGAAGTGGAACAACATTTATTGGATATTTCAAACTTTTTAACAAATCAAAAACTGAAAAATTGGGCATGCAAAATTATTCAGCCCCTTTACTTTCAGTGCAGCAAACTCTCTCCAGAAGTTCAGTGAGGATCTCTGAATGATCCAATGTTGACCTAAATGACTAATGATGATAAATACAATCCACCTGTGTGTAATCAAGTCTCCGTATAAATGCACCTGCACTGTGATAGTCTCAGAGGTCCGTTAAAAGTGCAGAGAGCATCATGAAGAACAAGGAACACACCAGGCAGGTCCGAGATACTGTTGTGAAGAAGTTTAAAGCCGGATTTGGATACAAAAAGATTTCCCAAGCTTTAAACATCCCAAGGAGCACTGTGCAAGCGATAATATTGAAATGGAAGGAGTATCAGACCACTGCAAATCTACCAAGACCTGGCCGTCCCTCTAAACTTTCAGCTCATACAAGGAGAAGACTGATCAGAGATGCAGCCAAAAGGCCCATGATCACTCTGGATGAACTGCAGAGATCTACAGCTGAGGTGGGAGACTCTGTCCATAGGACAACAATCAGTCGTATATTGCACAAATCTGGCCTTTATGGAAGAGTGGCAAGAAGAAAGCCATGTCTTAAAAGATATCCATAAAAAGTGTCGTTTAAATTTTGCCACAAGCCACCTGGGAGACACACCAAACATGTGAAAGAAGGTGCTCTGGTCAGATGAAACCAAAATTGAACTTTTTGGCAACAATGCAAAACGTTATGTTTGGCGTAAAAGCAACACAGCTCATCACCCTGAACACACCATCCCCACTGTCAAACATGGTGGTGGCAGCATCATGGTTTGGGCCTGCTTTTCTTCAGCAGGGACAGGGAAGATGGTTAAAATTGATGGGAAGATGGATGGAGCCAAATACAGGACCATTCTGGTGAAAACCTGATGGAGTCTGCAAAAGACCTGAGACTGGGACGGAGATTTGTCTTCCAACAAGACAATGATCCAAAACATAAAGCAAAATCTACAATGGAATGGTTCAAAAATAAACATATCCCGGTGTTAGAATGGCCAAGTCAAAGTCCAGACCTGAATCCAATCGAGAATCTGCAGAAAGAACTGAAAACTGCTGTTCACAAATGCTCTCTATCCAACCTCACTGAGCTCGAGCTGTTTTGCAAGGAGGAATGGGAAAAAAATTCAGTCTCTCGATGTGCAAAACTGATAGAGACATACCCCAAGCGACTTACAGCTGTAATCGCAGCAAAAGGTGGCGCTACAAAGTATTAACTTAAGGGGGCTGAATAATTTTGCACGCCCAATTTTTCAGTTTTTGATTTGTTAAAAAAGTTTGAAATATCCAATAAATGTTGAACAACATTCACACAAACACTTCATGATTGTGTCCCACTTGTTGTTGATTCTTCACAAAAAAATACAGTTTTATATCTTTGTTTGAAGCCTGATATGTGGCAAAAGGTCGCAAAGTTCAAGGGGGCCGAATACTTTCGCAAGGAACTGTATATAAGCCTTAATAGCAACATTGAGGATATAACATAAATAACGCGTTGTTAAACCTACCCTTTGGAATGACTTTGATAGCAACAGTGAATCTATATAGTTATTAAGAGCTCTCTCAATTGCCATTCTCATGATAGCACATTGGTGTCAGTCAGTGACAAAAATCAGAGCTAAGCAATGCTGGGTTTAGTTCAAACCCTGGATGGGAGACCAGAATTGATAGCTGTAGATAGATCAACTCTTCAGTGGGAGGTGCTGCCAAGCCTGTACATTCATTTCTGATTGTGGATATAATGTTGAAGTTGTTTCAAAGGTACAAATTCAACATATTTCATATTTCATCTATGTGCAAAATTGGTTACCATGATGTCATAATCCTGTGGTTGAAATTTCCCTCTAATGTTGATGACTTTATTTCAAATCTAATTCATTTTCCACGTAGATTTCACATCACAATACATTGACAAATTATGTTGAAACAACGTTGATTTAACCAGTGTATGCCCAGTGGGCTGTCTATGAATTTGAAAGTGGTTACATTTCTCTAAATCCATCTCTCAGCATTTTACCAAAACAAGGGGGGTTCTCCTTTGTTGTTGTTTGAATTGCTGATTGCCCCTTTAACCCAAGCTATAATTTTACCGTAGGCAACTTAATTCTGCATTAAAATGAGTAATCTTCATCATCTTCATACATTTGCATGTCTTAATGGGAGCATCATTATTATAGCATAAAGTATGTGTGCGTGCATGTGTACAATCACAGGATTGCGTGTATTTTCTCTGAGGGAGTGTGTCAACCGTAAATGAGATGTGTGTGTTTCTTGTGTGTGTGTTCACTGAGTGGTGTTTAGTCTGGGCTTGCGTGCTGACGGTGTTCTCCATCAGTGTGTGTGTGTGTGTGTGTGTGTGAGTGTTGAGCTAATACCTTAGAGAGTACTCTCTGAGTCTCTGTGTGGTCTGAATAATGTATCAGGAGATTCCCCTCATCTCTCTGACGCTCATCTTTACCCCTTTCTCATCTCTTTCTCTGTCTCTCCATCTCTCTCATTTCCACACCCTCATCTTACTGTATTATCTTTTCTCTGTGTCTCTCACTCTAATAACTATTTCTCTCTCCATCTCTCTCTCGGCCCTCCTCTACTCCCTCCCTCGCCGGGGCTACTCATGCGTAAAGTAGTGGCGAAAACGCTATGTTCTCAATGCAGCCTCTGCACGCAATAGCACAGACATTGTGTGAGAACGCCAGCAGACATGATGCAGCCCCACATGGTCATGGCATGAGGACACGGAAGAAGGAGAGAGGAGGAGAAGTGTGTAGCGTCGCGTGTGGGACAGAGGAGAGGCGTTTAGCATGGCATAGCGTGGTGGACAGAGGAGAGGAGAGGAGAAAATCCCCACTGTTCCTTGCCGCCACCCTGGGGTATCGGCTAGGCTGAAACCATGGCAACAATTCAAATCAAATCAAATTCAGATCAAATGTATCACATGCTTCTTGAACAACAGGTGTAGACTAACAGTGGAATGTTTACCTACGGACCCTTCCCAACAACGCAGAGAGAAAAAAAATGGGGAAATAGTAAAAAAATATAATAAATATTGACATGAGGAATAAATAGAAAAATAATAACACAAGACACACACGGACAACGTTTTTTTCTCCCGCCCGGGTCATTTTGCAGGGTCAAGGTGAAGCAGCTACCACTCAGGCGTTGGGGGTGAGAGACATGGGTGATAAGGGAGGGAGGGAATGACGAAACAAGTGACGAGAAAACAAACAAAGCTAAGTGACTATCCAGAAATCTCAGGCCACTTAATAGTATTCTGACTGCACCTCGGGGAAATGAAGGGAAATAATTGGGAGTAATTTCTCTGGGACACGTCAGTGTGTAAAATAACTCCGTGATTACTGTGAAGCAGAGAGGAGGAGGCAGAAAGGGCGTTAGGGGGTTGAGGAAAAGGGGTCAAATCAAACCCATCACTCATTCATTCTCATTCCCCAAAAACCTTTGATATTTTTTCCCCCTCTCTCTCAGGTTTAATCATGAAAGGCCAGACAAAGCAGCCTGTTCTGTGGCCCAGATTCTTTCCCCTGGGTGAGTCAAACACACACGCGCACACGCACACACACTAACAAACACACAGCCACACAGACAGACACACACACACACCTCTGGTGATGGTCAGTTTCAGTGTTTCAGAGGGGTTGGCACCAGTAATGACGCCTCTCTCCTCTGATGTATGTTCCTGGTACCCGGCTGGCCGTGTGGCCTGGGCGACTGAGCTAGCGAAGGCCTCTCCATTCCCCCTCTGTCCTCTCTGTTCCTGGCTGGGTTAATGTCCTGTGTCAGGCTGGGGACGCCATGGCCTCGGCGGCTGCAGTTGTGATAACATCCTAATGACTTTCTACCTCTGATTACCAAAGAGGCAGAAACACAGCCGGGATCAAAGTAAACAAAGCCAAGAGTAGCACCTTCACCTAGAACAATAAACTTCCTCAGAACTGTTGCATTCTGGGAGGATTACTCATATTTTTTCATCTAATTACCACAATATATCATTTCCATTTCACATGAGCCAGGGAGGGGGGGTGGGGTGGGGGGTGGCGAGTCAACATGGGGCGAGTTAAAGAGGCAGACTCATCAGTAAAACAAATGAAAATGATCCGTGCTTACCTCCCCTTCACGTATGCCTCACACCCTCACCCACCTCACCCAAACTCCCCCTACTCCTCCCGCATCCATGCCCATATCAGGTCCAAGGAGGATTCATGAAAGGTCTATTATCTTTCCTAAATTAGCCATGGATGGAGATAAGGATTTGGACTTGTGGTTTTACTTAATTCTCTGTACGCCAATGATTATAATGGCGTTTCGGATCCAACCAAGCTAGCTTTTTGCGTGGCGCCCACTGGTAAGATGATTCAGGAGAGCGGTCACGTGTGCTAGCAAGGCAGAGGTCCTAGGTTCGAGCCTCGGTGTGAGCCAAATCAGGAGGAAGTAGTACTCAGTAAGCAAGCAGCATGACATCCTTTACATGTACACACACGCGTAAGTGTGTGTATCATAGACAGATCCCGCTTATGTTTCTAAAGTACCCAGCCCTCCACCAGGATGCTGCCTATAGCCCTGCTGTGTCGGTCGGTTTAATACAATACTGCCAAACCATGGTCACCACACAACAAAGAGTACAGTCCACTGGGATGGTTTTCTTCTCTGGCCCACAGACACATTTACACACACTCTCACATTCCCAACACATGCAAACAGCAGGAAGTTGAAACCATTCATAAGTAATGCACACCCATTTTTGTCTCTCTCTCTCTCACACACTCACACGCACACACCACACGCACACAGTGGTGAAAAAGTACCCAATTGTCATACTTGGGTAAAAGTAAAGATACCTTAATAGAAAACGACTCAAGTAAAAGTGGAAGTCACCTAGTAAAATACTACTTGAGTAAAAGTATTGGGTTTTTATATGTACTTAAGTCTCAAAAGTAAATGTAATTGCTAAAATATACTTAAATATTAAAGTATTATTCCCTTTCATTATATTAAGCAAACCAGATGGCACAATTTTCTTGTTATTTTAATTTATGGCTAGCCAGGGGCACACCCCAACACTCAGACATAATTTACAAAACAAAGCATTTGTGTTTAGTGAGTCCGCCAGATCAGTGGCAGTAGGGATGACCAGGGATGTTCTCTTGATAACTCCGTGAATTGGAGCATTTCCCGGTCCTGTTAAGTTTTGGAAATGGGTGTCAGGGAAAATGTAAAGTAAAGTACAGATACCCCCCAAAAAACGACTTACACTTTACACCACTGCGCACACACACACACACACACAGAAATACCAGTGGGATCTAGGCTTATTCATGAGTCTTATTGTGTCAAGGTTTCCAGGTTTTTCCTTTTGATGTGCTCAAGTCTTTTAGGTGGTTTTCTTTCTCTGAGTAACCTCTCCAGAAATGGTTTACTCCCTCCCTCTCTCTTCCCTCTCTCTCTCCTCTTTGGCTGCCTTTCCTTCCAGTTCTCTGCTGCCAATGACTGGAAAGAATTGCAAAAATCACTGAAGTTGGAGATATATCTCCCTCACTAACTTTAAGCATCAGCTGTCAGAGCAGCTCACTGTACCTGTACACAGCCC
Organism: Oncorhynchus nerka; assembly: GCF_034236695.1. NCBI lineage: Eukaryota > Metazoa > Chordata > Actinopteri > Salmoniformes > Salmonidae > Oncorhynchus > Oncorhynchus nerka. The sequence continues at coordinate 15,713,857 of NC_088414.1, read as the reverse complement.
ATCTGTAAATAGCCCATCCATCCAACTACCTACCTCATCCCATATTTGTTTTTCTGCTCTTTTGCACAGCAGTATTTCTACTTGCACATCCTCATCTGCACATCTATCACTCCAGTGTTATTTTCTAAATTGTAATTACTTTGCCACTATGGCCTATTTATTGCCTTTCCTCCTTACTTCATTTACACACTGTATATAGATTGTTCTATTATTGACTGTATGTTTGTTTATCCCATGTGTAACTCTGCTTTGCTTCATCTTGGCCAGGTTGCAGTTGTAAATGAGAACTTGTTCTCAACTGGCCTACCTGATTAAATTTGTGTCAGTGGTTTAAATGATAGCGCTCACTGTTCTGTCTTAAATATTTGCACTCTTCTTGAGAAAAAACACCAGCGCATCAACAATACCTTTATACAATTTCAAGGGGGGGAAGATTGATCACAAATTTTGGGGGATGAATCACGTTAGGTTTTGCGTGAGAAGAGCCAACCCTTTGTTAATTTGGTTTCTTGGTTTTGTTAATTTGGTTCCTTGGTGTGTGTCCTCCTCTGTGTATTTGTGTTTTTGTCTGTCTGTGCTGAGACAAATACAGATGTTTCCTTTGAAAGCATCCCAGGTTTTAAACACATACTATATTAGTCCCAACACTTTGACTATCTTCTTCATCACCCCCTCTATCTCTTCATCTGAGGGAGCCAACTGTTAGCGTGACTCAAAAGATACAGGTAATTGCCAAAATAAAGGAAAACACCAACATAACGTTTTTTAATATGATTTCGGGCCACCGCGAGCCGCCAGAACAACTTCAATGCGCCTTGGTATTGCTAGATTTTACAAGTGTCTGGAACTCTATTGGAGGGATGCGACACCATTCTTCCACGATAAATTCCATAATTTTGTTGATGGTGGTAGAAAACACTGTCTCAGGCACCACTTCAGAATCTCCCATAAGTGTTCAATTGGGTTGAGATCTCGTGACTGAGGTGGCCATGCCATATGGTTTACATCGTTTTCATGCTCAACAAACCCTTCAGATGCGAAACCAGCTTCCCCCTTCCCCCATCTTCTGAAACTTCCGAAAACACCTGAAACCCTACCTCTTCGTAAAGTATCTTAAATAATCCCCCACAAAACCTTCCTGAACCAACACTTGCACCCCCCCTTCTAGCTCTGACTTTGCTGATAACTACTTTATTGAGGAAAAGTGTACTTATTATGCCGGAGATTTGTGGTTGTCCCACGATGAATGCACTAACTGTAAGTCGCTCTGGATAAGAGTGTCTGATAAATGAATGAAAAGTTCAATGAAATGTCAAAATAATAAAGTATCAGTCAAAGTTTGAATACCTACTCATTCAAGGGTTTTTCTTTATTTTTACTATTTTCAACATTGAATAATAATATGAAGACATCAAAACTATGAAATAAAACATGTGGAATCATGTAGTAACCAACAAAGTGTTAACCAAATCAAAATATATTTCAGATTCTTCAAAGTAGCCAAACTTTGCCTTGATGACAGCTTTGCACACTCTTGTTGGCTGCTTTTCCTTCACTCTGCAGTCCAACTCATCCCAAACCATCTCAATTGGATTGAGGTTGGGTGATTGTGCAGGCCAGATCATCTGATGCAGCACGCCATCAATCCATCACTGGTTAAATAGCCCTTACACTGCCTGGAGGGGTGTTGGGTCATTGTCCTGTTGAAAAACAAATGTTGGAAACAAAAATCTCAAATTTGGACTCATCAGACCAAAGGACAGGTTTCCACCAATCTAATGTTCATTGCTTGTGTTTCCCAATCAAGTCTGTTCTTATTATTGTGGTCCTTTAGTAGTGGTTTTTTTTGCCAGCAATTCAACCATGTTGAGATGTGTCTGTTACTTGAACTCTGTGAAGCATTTATTTGGGCTGCAATTTCTGAAGCTGGTAACGCTAATGAACTTATCCTCTGCAGCAGAGGTAACTCTGGGTCTTGCTTTCCTGTGGCGGTCCTCATGAGAGCCAATTTAAATCATGGCGCTTGATGGTTTTGCGACTGCACTTCAAGAAACGTTCAAAGTTCTTGACATTTTCCAGATTGACTGACCTTCGTGTCTTACCAGGGGCTCCGGAGTGGCGCAGCGGTCTAAAGCATTGCATCTCAGTGCTAGAGGTGACACTACAGTCTCTGGTTTGAATCCAGGCTGAATCACATCCAGCTGTGATTGGGAGTCCCATAGGGCGGTGCACAATTGGCCCAGCATCATCTGGGTTTGGCCGTGGTAGGTCGTCATTGTAAATAAGAATTTGTTCTTAAATGACTTGTCTAGTTAAATAAAGATTCAATTTAAGTTGTTTCTCTTTGCTTATTTGAGCTGTTCTTGCCATAATATGGACTTGGTATTTTACCAAATAGAACTATCTTTTGTATACCACCCCTATCTAATCACAACACAACTGATTGGCTCAAACACATTAAGAAGGAAAGACATTCAACAAATTAACTTTTAACAAGGCACACCTGTTAATTCAAATGCATTTCAGGTGGCTACCTCATGAAGCTAGTTGAAAGAATGCCAACAAGAGTGTGCAAAGCTGTCATCAAGGCAAATGGTGGCTACTTTGAAGAATCTCAAATATAACATATATTTTGATTTGTTTAACACTTTTTTGGTTACCACATGATTCCATATGTGTTATTTCATAGTTCTGATATCTTCATTATTATTCTACAATGTAGAAAATAGTCCAAATAAAGAAAAACCCTTGAATGAGTAGGTGCGTCCAAACTTTTTACTGGTACTGTATGTGCCCCTCAAGAGAACCAGATATGTATTTCTGAGTGGAACCCATGGAACCCGGTGTGGAACCCGGAGTGGAACTGAACACAAACTGTGTCTATAGGCCTAACTGTTCAAGTGATAAACATAGACATTACTCTCCTGGTTCTAGGTCCCCCTTGAAGGGAATGAGTATTCAAGTGATAAACATAGACATTACTCTCCTGGTTCTAGGTCCCCCTTGAAGGGAATGAGTATTCACCTAGGGTTGTATGTAATCAAGTCTCCCAGAGTAGTGCTGATATAGGATCAGTTTGACCTTTCAGATCACAGTGGACACGTTACTAGATCAGCACTTTAAACAAAGTGCTACTGTAAGTAGAACCATATAGGGTTATTCAGTTTGACCCCATAGGGGACCCTTTGCGGAGGATTTTACCTAGAACCCTATGTACAGTTCTTTATAGAACCCCCTGTATTTGGACCTAGAACGCACTATGAAGGGTTCTGTAACAATGTGTGCTGAGCGTCGGGAAGCTAGTTCGGGGAGTGAGTGTTTTAATTAAATAAACTGAACATAATAAAAACCAAGAACCTTGAACAACATACAGACATGAAACAAAACAGAAACAATGATGTCTGGGGAGGGAACCAAAGGGGGAGTGACATATATAGGGCAGGTAATCAAGGACGTGATGGAGTCCAGGTGAGTCTGACGACACACAGGTGCACGTAACAATGGTGACAGGTGTGTGCCATAAAGAGCATCCCAGTGACCTAGAAGCCAGAGAGGGAGCACACGTGACAGGTTCTACCAATAACCGTTTTGTCATCTAAAGGTTCTTCTAAGAACCAGCAAAATTATGGCAGTTTATACAATTTTAAAAACAATGTATGTTATATATCTTTGTGTGGCATAACATTCCACGACCAGTCAATGTACACGCAAAAGACAAACAATTCTGAAAATCATCAATAGAGAATGCTGAGAAATTTGATACATGGTTCTATGTAGAACCCTTCTTGCCTTCCAAAGACTCCTTCTTGAGTCCAAAAATGTTTTTTAGGAAGTTAAAGGTTCTAGGTAGAACCCTTTGCCTTACAAAGAACCCTTGTCTTTCCAAAAGGGTTATTGGATTACTTTCCATCCTTCCTTTTTTTGCAAGCCCCTTCTCTCTCTCTCTCTCTCTCTCTCTCTCTCTCTCTTTTTTTGTCTGTTGGTCCATCGGTCTGTCACTTTTTCCTTGTAGGCATTACTCTGTCGTTTCCGTTGCAAAATTCATTATGTAGATTAAGATTGCAGCCGTTCAGGGTCTCTTGTGAGGCACTTCTCCTGAAGGGTCTGGTAAGTCTGTTGAAGTGGCCAGCTCTGTGGTCGACCCTAAAGGCTCATTAACATGCCTTGGGTGTTAATTGGCAGGCGCTCAGTTCACTGAAAGCAGAAACAGGTGAAGAGTACTACCAAATCTCTAAGACCACAATTTAATAAACTGAATGGAGATGGTGAAATCCTGCTCGAATGGCATGAGGAGTCACTAGAGGTTCATATTAGCAGCATTTGTACATGAATGCCAAATGTGGAGGAGGCTAATTTGAATGTTAGAGAAGTCTGACATCATGCTCCCAACCACATTTACGAGGTCAAAGCACCGTATTTCCCTCTGTTTTGGTTTTGATAGGAGGACGCACTCTACGGTATAATGCATGGTGAAAATATCTAGAAATTACATTTCCTGGTGATGATTCCAGGAGTTTAGCCTCTCCACAATCTATTGCAATTGTTTTTTAATGTGGTTGTTTCTATTGGTTTTATTGTGGCTGTTGCATGACAAACACATTTTCCCATGGGAATTAACAAAGTGTAATCTCATGTCATCTCAATAACCTCATGTATTAAAACAAATAAAGATCTTTCACTTTTTTACAGTCTCTGTTTATATGTAGGATAGACAATAGAAGCTCAATTAATTTCCCATCCACGTGTATTTGTTTTGTTGTTAAACAGCTAAAGGGGAGTTTATGGGTATATTATTGCTGTAAAAAAATAAACCAAGCCTCTTTTCAAAGTGCCATTTAGAGAACTCCCGGTGCTAAAACTTTGTCTGAGTTTGAACACCAGCGACTGGAAATCTGGAGAAAAATATTATCCTAACTCCATAGTGTGATATATCGTTGGGGTGGAGAGGTGGGTGGGGTAGCTGTCTCCTGGGATGAAGAATTTGGGTTCCACAGTATATATCCCAGTCCTACAACATATCCATCGACTTAATAAACTTCACCCCGTGTTCATTAATAAAGAGCAGTGTTTTGCCCTGAACAAATGGCTTTTAAAAGAGAATGTTTCACATTTTCAAGACTTAACGTCACAGGCGTGTTAGGGTAAAAAAAACTCCCTCAGATCAGAGGTTCTTTGGCACAGTTCAGTGCTTATAAGAGTATCTGAAACCATGTCTTAGTTTGGCAGGTTGGCAAATATTTGGTCTGAATGGACTATTTCAAGTAATTAAATGAAATAGTAACTACAGTAAATAATAAGAGCAATAAGAACAATAATAATAATGTGGCATTTATTCATTATTTCCCCTTTTGTCACGCCCTGACCTTATTTTCTATACCTTTCTTATTCTCTCCAAAATTCACTGTCATCACTGGTGGAAGGTAGCTTTTCTGATTGTGGAAACTATCATTTTCCAAAGTTTCCACCGTGGGACTAGCTATGACTTATCGAGCACTTGCTAAGAAATATGGCCAATAAAGTTTTCTGGCATCTGCTATTAACATTATCTAGTTAGTTCAAAACTATAATTAGAAGAATGTTATGACGTTGGCTATTTATGTCACTGGATAGGCTATAATTGGTTAGTGTGCCACAAGGGAGAAATTGTGGTGTAGATATTGGAGGGGAAGAACAGTAGACGGGGGTCAGGGATCCTCCCCTGAAATCTTTGTTGACATTTTAAAAACCCATTCCTTGCAAATCTACACAGTTTGACATTACTTATTATGCCTCTCTTGGTGGGTATTTTGAGGGGTATATGGGGGGTATTGTGAAAACACAGTATACTGTAAGTGGAAGGATAAGTTGTCACCATCAGTTACTTTATGGCCTCTTTTGAGGGGTATTTTGAAAACAGTATAAAAGGAAGGATAAGTCACCATCATCAATGAAAGTATTTCAAGGAATGTATTAAGACACAAAATATACTATTACAATGATGCACATTAATATTTACATAGGATATCATCTACTAAGTTGATCAGACATTGACTATCAAGTTTTGTAGTTTTCACCAAACAGGTGTTGTACCTCATTTCCTCCTTCGGGGATCAGTTATAGTCATAAAGTTACGTTCCCTAGTCAGTCAACTTCGGTAGAACATACTATGGGGAAATATAATCATGCCTCAAGCTGACCCCAATTGATACTAAATGAAGACGGCCCATGGTAGACCACCCAGGCCTGACCCTGCCAGATGTGGCAGTCTGGGCATTGCACACATGGCACGCTACCTAGTGACTTCCGCATTTGGACACAACGTCACCTTAGAGTCGCACAGGGCGAACTGAGTACAGCATAACAAGGTCCCCAACATGTTTAGCCAAGGCCAAAGCCATGAGCAGGGAGATTTTGTAGGAAAGGATCTTCAGATCCACTGACTCCAGAGGCTCCAAAGGGGCCACACACAGTGCCTCTAAAACCAGCGGCAACTCCCATGTGGGCGCAATAGGTTTAGAGACCGGTCTGAGATGAGGTACACCTTTCAGGAAGTGCACAATCAGGGGGTGGGCCACCGGTGAGGCTCTGTCAATTCCCACATGAAATGCTGAGGTAGAGGACATTTACCTCTTAAGGAGCCGCCCCATTTTTACAATTTTTGCCTAAAATGACATACCCAAATCTAACTGCCTGTAGCTCAGGCCCTGAAGCAAGGACATGCATATTCTTGATATAATTTGAAAGGAAACACTTTGACGTTTGTGGAAATGTGAAAAGAATGTAGGAGAATATAACACAATAGATCTGGTAAAAGATAATACAAAGACAAAAACAACTGTTCTTTTGTATTTTTTTGTACCATCATCTTTGAAATGTAAGAGAAAGGCCATAATGTATTATTCCAGCCCAAGTGCAATTTAGATTTTGGCCACCAGATGGCAGCAGTGTATGTGCAAAGTGTTAGACTGATCCAATGAACCATTGCGTTTCTGTTCGAAATGTTGTATCAAGACTGCCTAAATGTGCCTAATTTGTTTATTAATAACTTTTCATGTTCAAAATTGTGCACTCTCTTCAAACAATAGCATGGTATTTTTTCACTGTAATATCAACTGTAAATTGAACAGTGCAGTTAAATTAACAAGAATTTAAGTTTTCTGCCATGTCTATGTCCTGTCTATGTCCTGGGAAATGTTCTTGTTACTTACAACCTCATGCTAATCGCATTGCCCTACGTTAGCTCAACCGTCCCGTGGAAGGGACACCGATCGTGAAGATGTTTTAATGTGGAGAATGCCCACTCCTGCTCAAAAAGCTCCTGTAGGAACTTAAGGATGTCCCTCACAGAGCACTGAAAAGGAACAAGTCCTTTATCTTTTCACCAGAGCTCAAACACTTGCCACTTTTACAAATACAGCCCTCTCATGGAGGTGCTCCATTGCAGACTGAATGGTAGCAATAACATTCAGAGGTAAACCTCTAGCCATCAGATTGTCCCTCTCAGGAGCCAGGCCCATAGGAATAGATCTCCAACCTTGCTTGCCAAACCATATCGTACACCTGGGACAACAGGTCCCTGCGCAATGGGATTTGCCATGGGTCTCTGCCTAAAAAGGGAAATGATCTCTGTGAACCAAGGCTTCCTTGGTCAACGGAGAGCCACAAGAATCTCCAATGTGGGCTGAATCAGAACCACTGGCGGAAGCACGAAAAGGAGGGTTTGCCACTGGTGCGCCAGAGCCTCTGCTCCCAACTGGGTACTAAGAGTCCCTTTCTCGCCATGCGTAAAGATCTACGTCTGCCCTGCCAAAAATGTCTACCACCTAGAAGACCAGCCAGGGGTGTAAATTCCACTACTGAGATATTTTTAACCTTGTTAAAAATTCTGCACCCAAGTTGAGGCAACCGGATACGGGCGTCACCCAAAGCAAGAGCATATGCACTGCTCCCCAGCAATTAGGAGCTAGTTAAGATAAGGAGGGACAGAGACAGAGTCTCTCCTCGTCTGTTGGTGCATGCCACCACTAACATATTGTCGCTTCTGACAAGCACAAGCTGGCCCGACAGAAGCAGGGGGAAACACTTGAGCACCAGATACACAATGTAAACTTTGGACAATGCCTGCTACTGCTCAAAAAACTCCTGTAGAAACATAAAGATGTCGCGATCACCTTGCGGTATACAACTCAGTCAATAGCAGAGTGTCCCACCACTGGGCCATGGCCCGTAGACTTGACAGGGTCACTCGTAGGCTTGACAGGGTCACCCGAAGCGACCGGCTTAGGTTGTGAGATGCATCCAGGTGAGTGGCTAGCATTCATTACTGGAAGGGCTGCATCAACAATAGCCGCATGAGAACAACTTCCATAAAAGAAGGCATCAACCAGGACACCCTCCGTGGGGATACAAAAGTGCGATATGCGAGTGAGTCTAGCTCGACACCCAAAAACGGAATGCTCGAGGCCCAAAAGAAGATGGAGTCAGACAGCTTCGGTGAGTTAGCGAACCTGGCTAGCACGCTATGCAGGGCTTGCTAGCTAGCCTTGTCTCGGAAGTCTGCGTTCTGAAATAAACATTTTGTCCCACCCAGTTTAATAATTGGAATGTGATACAAAACCAGGCAAAGGTGTGCTTTAGGACCATGCGGACACCTCCGAGCAGTGTCTGTTGCTCTGAGGTGTTTGGAGTGTTTATCCGACTGGAAGGAAAAAAATCCCCCACTTAAAACCAGCGTTGTGACCCTGCAGAGGGTGTCATAATAGTTTTACAGGCCAAACCGTTCGGAAGCTACAGACAATTGTTTGGGTAGACCGTTGTGGTGTCTCATAGTCTGACAAACACTGCTCTAGCTCTGTCACCTTTCAAAGCAGATGCGGAAATGTGGCACTGGCGGTGGCAAAAAAACATATCTCTTGCTTAAACTGATATTTGGGGGTGCGGACATCGATTAAACCCGATGGAGCAGACAAAAACCAGGATGAACGCACCGTCTTCTCCTCTTCAATCTGAGACAGATTGACAGTGTTCTGACCCAATGGGAATGAAGGGAGAGCACCAAGGGTGGTATCCCCCCTGTGTACCACCCCTGACTGAAATGAGTGGCACAAATAGATAGTGTGGCTGTCTATAGACAGCACAGCTGAGTGGATGAGAAGCAGTGTGCCCGAACAGGGCTGAATAAAAGGTTATGCATGGTCAATCCCACATTTGCAGTGGCCATACAGCATTTACTGTGAGGTGGCCTCCGCAGAAGTCAGATCATTCACACTTCTTGTGCTTCGGGGAGCTGTCATACACATTCAGTAAATTGGTCTGCACCGCACCACTCAAAGTGATTCAGGAATAATCTCTGTAGCCATCCAGCGAATTACAAGCAACTGGCTAAACAAAAAGACCTTTGACATAGGAGCTCAGCCAAGATGGCATGAAGTGAAGAGGCTGCACCGTTTACCCACCTGCATCTCCATCCCGAAATTCCCCATTGTCCCCCAGCAAAATGTACCTACATTTAGTCTATTGTTTATATGTGTATTCAGAAAGCAGTTTATCAGTTACACCGGTGGGCCACAGTGCCAATAAATGAATAAAACCAAAAGCTTACCTTGACTTGGAAGAGTTCCAGTGTTGGATAGCCATAGTCAGCTAGCCAACATAGCATCCCTCTCTGTTTGGGCCAGGTGTTTCAGTAGGCTAAAGTAGCTAGCTGCGTTCAGCTAGCTAAGTGAAAGTATGGCTAGCTCTCTCAATTCAGTTCAATTTAAGGGGCTTTGTTGGCATGGGAAACATATGTTTACATTGCCAAAGCAAGTGAAATAGGTAAGAAACAAAAGTGAAATAAACAATAAAACATGTACAGTAAACATTACACTCACAAAAGTTCCAAATGTCATTTCCAATGTCCTATTATGTCTATAGACAGTGTTGTAATGATGTGCAAATAGTACAAAAGGGAAAATAAAATAAACATAAATATAGGTTGTATTTACAATGGTGTTTGTTCTTCACTGGTTGCCCTTTTCTTGTGGAAACAAGTCAAATCTTGCTGCTGTGGTATTTCATTAATAGTTATGGGAGTTTATCAAATTTGGATTTGTTTTCTAATTCTTTAATATGTCTCTAATATGGCCATACATTTGGCAGGTCAGTAAGCGCAGCTCAGTTTCCACCTAATTTTGAGGACAGTGTGCACATAGCCTGTCTTCTCTTGAGAGCCAGGTCTGCCTTTCTCAATAGCAAGGCTTTGCTCACTGAGTCTGTACATAGTCAAAGCTTTCCTTAAGTTTGGGTCAGTCACAGTGGACATTTATTATGCCACTGTGTACTCTCTGTTTAGGACCAAATAGCATTCTAGTTTGCTCTGTTTTTAAAAATTATTTCTGTGTGGTCTGTTTTTGTGTTTGTAACAGAGCCCCAGGACCAGCTTGCTTAGAGGGCTCTTCTGCAGGTTAATTTCTCTGTAGCTGATGGCTTTGTTATGGAAGATTTGGGAATCACTTCCTTTTAGGTGGTTGTAGAATTTAACGGCTCATTTCTGGATTTTCATAATTAGCAGGCACCGGCCTAATTCTGCTCTGCATGCAGAACTGTTTGGTTACCACAGCAACTACTGTAGCTATCTAATAAATTTGCTAGTTTCTTCACTGAATGTTGAACTAATTTCTACCGGAACATTAACACATTTCTAGTAGCAAATATGTTCAATTATAACCATAGTATAAAAGTGATAATCAACCCTGGGCTCTATGCGTTCCTTTCTGATTCGCAAGTGACTGAAACCAGAGATCTGTATATAATGACGAGATGCTCATATCTACGCCCTAACCTTTGTTCCAAAGGTGGGAATGCAGGCAACAAGCTTAGGTCTGCACATTATCCCCACAGACACGCATTGGGCTTATTCAGGACAGATTTTGGCAAGAGTGAGCCCTCTCACTTCACATCTTCCTCTCTGTTGAAACTAGTGAACAAAACAGCGTCCCTCTATCTTCCTATATGTAGCCCATGTATCCGATGCTGTCTGGACAGAAAAAGCATGACATGCCTTACTCCTTTTGTCCAGACCACAGGAGGTTGGTGTCACCTTAATTGGGGAGAACGGGCTCCTGTTAATGACTGAATGATACCAAATACATCAAACACATGTTTTACAAGTGTTTGATGCCATTCCATTTGCTCCATTTCGGACATTATTATGAACCATTCTCCCCTCAGCAGCCTCCTGTAATCCAGACCGCATCAGATACATAGTCTACACATACTGAGACAGAGGGGCGCCGTTTCGATCGCTCGGATGCTTTAACTGAGATTGATGCGTCTTTCTGTCAGCTCGAGCCTTGGTCAAATAAATGATCAATATTTGAATATTTGGATGAGCAAGGAGGTACGGTAGGGCGGGCCAGGCCCCCTAGAGTCCGCCCATAATGCTGGCCCTGTGTGTATTTCACACTATGTTGAGGCAGAAATTGGAGCATAATGCTTGTATGGATATCAACCCCAATAAATGTTCATGTAATCAATCAACTGCATTACAGTTAAAAACTACTTTGACACTACCAATGTCTGTATGCTAGCTATGCTACCAGTTTATACGAATGGGAGTTAGCATTTAAGCAATCACTTTTTCTAAACCTGAAAAAGGACAACTGCTAAATGTTATGCATCGAAAACCGCCAAATATATCCAAATCTGATTGCTGTAACCACATTGTGGGCCTGTTACAATACATCAATCATTAAGGATTTGACAAATATCCACTTTGTTAGATCATATTTGTTGAATGTGCACCAATCCAGCGTCCTTCTATTCCCCAGTCTGCATTCCATTGACCCCTACCGCATCTTCCCCGATCTCTTTCCAGGAGTTCAAACAATTTTTTGTGTCTCTGAAAACCCTACACGAGGAATCATAAAGACGTTTTTTTTATTTGTGAACTTGTTCTGATAGACTTTCGTCAAACTTTTCCGTGTTTGTTGTCAAGGAAGTGAGTTTGTGTTTATACAGGATGTCCCATCCCCCACATACGGTCAACCAATCATGTCAATACGGACCAATGCGGAGTCCTGTGAAATGAGTTTTTGACACCCCAGGACTGAGTTTTGGAAACCCTACCCTAGAGAACCCGTATAGAACATTGAACAAGACAACGCTTATGTCAATCACTAAATTTTGACAAAAATTAAAATATAATCTTATAGTCCCAAACTCTTGATGAGGATGAGAGAAAATGATGCAGTGTTACAGCACCTGTCTTGCTATTCTACACATTTTGCCATGAGGCTGGGAGAACATGTTGGAGTTTTAAAACTAATTTCCTATATATGTACCATTGGAAATTATTTTCCAATCGTTTCGTTCTGAACAGAACCATATTTTTTTTTGTCGCGCTCCGCTGTTTGTATTCGTAACTAGCATTGAAAAAGATGTATCCTCTGTTCTCGAATTAAAATCTCTCTCCCTAATTACAGTAGACTATGTTTTGGAGGGGGGGGCGCAGGTAAGCAGACAGACACTGGGATACGTTTCTGAGTGACAGTGAGGGCTTTGCATAAGTGCTTTGTTGCGGTTTCTTGTGGGGCTGAAAAAAATGCCCGGAAAGTAAAAGAACGTGTCCGCCCAACCCCCGTTGCAATTTTGCTTATGGTGTGTCGTTTTGCCAAACCCTATGCTGATCGTATTTGTACTGAAACATCTGCGGGGGGAAACTATTCTGGTGAGCTCGAGCTGATCAAAACGTTAAGCTTTTAAATCTCACTTTGGGTGACAAAGAAGTAATTATGAAAGAAAATAGTTTCTGGAGAAGCAATAAGTGACTTATTCCAACCCCAAACTTTGCCTATTGTTAATTAGGCTAAGTGAATGTAATATAAGGTTTGGAACGGGCCTAGGGTCCCTCTGTTTGCAGTTGTATGGTAGGACTTATTCAGGCTTTGGGAACGTGGCATCTTGTGCGTAAATCACTCAAGCTTTTTCATGTTTGCCAACTGTTTTCTGCAGTATATTTAGACAGTGGCAGGTAGAGCGTTGGGCGAGTAGTTGAAAGGTTGCTACATTTCAATGTCACGTTACCGTATAGGCACCCTCTATCTGTCATTTGACTGGGTAATGGTTGGCAAATGCAGGCTGCATGCAGGCGTTCCTTCCCCCTAAAAAAATGTCAAACAGAAACTGAAATAGCTTCTTAGCAAAGAGCAATTCCTCAAAAACAAATTTTGCTAGGACTGTCTGGGAGTGTTGAGGGGAAAACGGAAATCTACCTGTTATTGGCAGAGGCTTGGAACCAGTGATGCATATTCATGGATGCCAAAAGAAGCCAAGCTTCCCCCCCAAAAAAACTTACCAAGAAAAAAAGGAAAAAACATACATTATTTTATCTTTCTTCTCTCTGTGTTTCATATTTTTCCTTCAATTCGCAAAAGGCTGAATGTATCTCACTGGAGAAAGTGAAACAACACCCCTCTGTCTCTGGATGTGTAGCTTATCTATCTGATGCTGTCTGGTCAAAAAGAGTATGACATTGTTGCTGCCCGTAGTATTGAACGCAAGGGAAGAAAGTGAGCATTTAGCCTCCCTTGATAAATAAAGTATAAATCTATCAGAATTGAGCTAAACTGAGTGAGCTCAACTGTGAATGGTCATGGCACACCAAAAACAAGTGTCAAGGGAAGCCAGTTTGGATTTGGCTTCCCACCAATCACATCATATTGAGTGCAAAATGTAATTGACAGAAAACTTGCATCTTGTTGTGTTTTGTCTTCCAGTGGCTAGCTAGCTGAAATTGTCCCTTTCCTAAATTAGCCATGGATGGAGATATGGATTTGGACTTGTTGTTTTACTTCATTCTCCGTACTGACCAATAATTATAACAACAATTCTAATCCAACCATAAATTTATGCATTGTGTGCCCCTGACTGAGAGGATGGAAGTTCAATATGTAGCTAGATGCAGTAGGCTAATGTTAACTAGCTGGCTCATCGTTGCCCATGAAAGGAAGTTAAGCTAACGAACAAGCATTTTAGCCAGGTAGCCTATAAGAACAACTAAAAGTTTACTATATGATGGAGTCATATACCGTTTTGTCAATATGAAAGAGAGGAGGGTAGCACTGGCATTTCCCTACAAGTAGGATGAGTCAACATGTTTTTCTACTTGTACGCACAGAGACACACACACACACAGAGAGAGAGAGAGAGAGAGAGAGAGAGAGAGAGAGAGAGAGAGAGAGAGAGAGAGACAGAACCATGGACAGCTAAATCATATTTAGCTTACTTAAATTGACAGGACTAAAATGTTTTTGCTATCTTTTAGTTGTCACAGTATTAGACTATGCATAGGTAATTTGATGACGTTGAAGTTGAAATGGTGATGGAACAGTGGAGGCAGCCCCGTTTTATTTGGGACTTGCGGGGTAACTCTGGTGGTTCTACATTTTGGGCCTACACGCAAAATAGTCAGTCGATTATGAGGAAAAAATTACCTTCAACAAAATCCACTCCCTCTCTCTCACACAAACACACATATTTGTTTTACTATCGTTGTGTGGACCAAACACTTGATTCCCATTTATAATCCTATTTTCCCTAACCCCTAACTGTAACCCTTAACCGGAAACCTCTAACCCCTAACCCTGACCAGAAACCTAACTCCTAACCCCAATTATAAACCTAATTCTAATCCTAAACATAAGCCTAAACCTAAGCTTAAATCAGATTTTTTTTCCCCTTGTGGGGACCAGCGAGATGTCCACACGTCTCCGAATTGTCCTTGCTTTACTAACCTTGTGAGAACCTCTGGTTGCCACAAGGATATAATAAAACCAAAACACACACACTGAACTTGACCATTTGCAGTATAAGGATTGTATGACGAATGGATTATAGCCTAACACCATGAAGTGGAAAATTGTCATGAGAAATACAATTTTGTTTGATATAAAGTCCACATTGACACGTGATAGTGTGTCTTTTTTCTTGTTCTTCTTTCTTTCTTTCTTTTTACATCATATTAACAACACAAGAGGATCCATATTTTCTAAACTGTGGGTCACGAACTATACATTTGAAATTCATCAACGGAGTTCATTCCAAAAGAATATGGGAATGCAAGGGGAACACAACTTCTGTTCACTGTACCGAGAACGTTTTCGTTTCATATTTGACGAGATAAAACGAATATTTAATCGCATTTCCAACTTTTCCAACTCAAATCAAATAGAAATCTCTAATCGAACAGAGGCGAGTGTGTTTTATTTAAAATTGATTGCAGTTATTTTGTTTATAAGTTCTAAAGTTATTGAGTACTGCAGCTATTTTTGATCAATTTCTGGCAATAGTTTTAACTACACTAATTCATGTGAATAATAGGATCGGCTATGTTATAATAAAATTACAATAATATCAGCAAAATAATTGCATAATGACCTAAAAAGTAAAAAATAGTCATACTTAAATCATAATTATATAAATTACTCATGCTAATTCCCATTTATTACAAAATATACATTTTCATATTCTAAAATCTGAATGGTGCATTATTTGATCAACGTCTCTGTGCACCCTTGCTTTGAGTTATTCAAGCTGTGACAGGGATAGCTGCGGGTTATTTAGGAACTTGTGATGTCTTACTGGCCCATTAGTAACCATTCAGAGGTAGGCTAGGCTATACTCTGGAGTATTGGTGTCAGAAATATGGCGTCAGATTCTCCACTGAAGCCAGCACCAAAGATGTATGGGTTAGGAAAGATCGTCATGGTTTAGAAGTTAAGCTCCATCACAAGGCAGGTTGCCTTCTCTCGACAGCCTGGAGTAACACGATCAATTTAAAGTGAAAGTTCTGTATGCTGGCTAAGTGATAGTAAATGCTAGATAATTTGTAGCCAAAAGCACATGCATAAATCAGACAGACACCCCTGATATTTGAAATATGTATTTACATATTAGCAGGTTAATAAAAAAGTGAGTTTATGCTCAATTACTAATTATTATCCTAATGTATCCAAAATAATATTGTTATCTTCTTGGTTGTAAAACGTGTATTAATTGAGGCAATTAACGAAATATTAAACAATAGGCATACTAATATTTTAAGAACTGTGATTAATTCCCTTCTGATTTAAAAAAAAATGTGGGTTTTATCTCAGTATTGAAGGACACGTTTAACCTATATTCTAGGAAAGTGTGCGAGCAGACATTGATTTAAATATGACTCAAATAATGCAAACAAATCGCGTGCAGCCCTGGGTGCGTCCCGTTCACATGAGATACTGTTAGGCTTTGTTGTCGGAAAAACAATCCCGTCCCACCTTTGAGCCGACGCAAAGATGTGAGACGCACATCCTGAATGGTGCAAAGTGAACCAGAGGCATACTCGTTCAGTCTTCAGTGTCTAGGGAGAGAGAAAAAAAGGGAAAGAATTTCCTTGGCTTTAGGCAAAACAGACTCGTCTTCTTTCATCAGTCAGCGGCACCTCCCACAACGAGACCACCCCTCTCCGCATGTTGTGCTCAACTAACACATAGCAATTCGTGGGAAAACAAACCATTCATTTTTAAAGAGACTTTTCATCAACATGACTGTTAGACATTAATATTTTATTATGCAGTGGTACAGAAATAAAATTTGGCCCAGTTATGGTTTTGAAACCAGAGTAGAATCATGACATGTCGTAGGCTATGAAAATGTGTGCAGCAACATATTAAGCGTAGTGCGTCTGTACAAGGGAGGGGGGGGATTTTGTGTCAAAGTATTAAATTACAACGTTTTCTGGACAAACCCTGAATGCACGACACGCATTGTTTCTTTCCACTCATTGTTAGGCTATTCAATCATTTCAAGCCAAACACACCAAAGCCTGCTTAACGGCATAAAGGGGAGACCTGGCCAGAACTAGGCTGAAGGAAGGGAAGCGCCTGTGCATAATGCGTAATGGTGAACAGATGTGAGAGTTCAATAATTAATTTGCCGTCACCATAGTGCCCCTAATGCGGAGTGAGTTAATTGTGTATTTACCTGGGATGGGAGATGTCCTGTGAAGAGTCCATTTTGAATATATTTAAAAAAAAAAAAAAATTTACTATTCGCACGTTCCTCTGAGGGCAGCAGCATCAGCCTCACGGCCTTGTATACCTGTCTCCCACATCTGAGTGCCACATGCGCGCGCGCTCCTCCTCTCACCCTCACCATGCTTGTGCGCCATAGATCCATTGCCACTTCTCTACTTTCCCGGTTCAACGCAGAGAGCCAGATGGCCGCTGGTTTGGCCTCACATGGGCATCCTACAAATGTATAGCTTCTTGACCAACCACATAAATTCATTGGCAACACTACAAATGTACTTGTCTTCAAATATAATCCCAGTTGTTTTACTTACTATTTGCGCGATCCCCTTTTGACATCTAACACTGTACACTTCAAGGCATTTCTTTACTAAAATAGGCTACTTCTAGTAAGTTGAACTCAAAGTAAATGAAAAGTAATTATTACTTCAAATGCTTATGTGGTACTGACTCAAAACAAAATGAGAAGTCAAAACATTTTATTTGTTAAATTATTATTTTTTTATTACTTTTTTTCGAGCATGCTCTACTGCAGGTTGATTTTTTACATTGTACATTGAGTGATTCATTGATTCATTTTATGCTACACAAATATAAATAACATACATTTTCTAAACTTATCCACTCATTTAGATATTTTGCTCCCATTACTGAAATGGTTGTTCCAGTTTAAATGGTTTAGGTAGTCTTCACACACTTGTAGGTTAATAAAAAATTCAACGGTTGGATATCCTAACTGGCAGGATTCCAATAGGAATTACACATCAAATTTCAAGCCAACATAATGAGACTTGTCGGGAGGGTTGCATAATTCTGGTACATTTCCCAGGTTTTCCAGAAATCCTGATTGTACTTATTTCCCCAGAAAGTTACTGACATTTTGCAACCCTACCTGCAGATATGATGTGGCATGTAAACCACGAGTTTCAGGCCACTGTATTAGGTTAAAGCTAGACCTAAAAATTAGAGAACTAGTTTTTTTGAGATATGTTGTGTCATAAAGAGTTGATGTATGATAACATTCACCTAGGAACTCCTTTGGTGAAGGCCAGAGGACTGAAAATTGACAATTTAACAAACATGTCTCTGTCACTAACAAATACAGTCATGGGTGGTAACTCGACAAGGAAAAGCACACTGGGAAATGATATCAGAGCCGTGACTTAGTTGGGGTGTTACTCAACATTTTCAAGCTGATACAACTCAAATGTGGACCCCTAGTGACTATCGGTTTGAGTAATGACTACAAATTCACTTTAAGTAACTGTACTTACATATATATATACTAATATATATATATTAAGTGCAATGGGTTTCCTCAAACGTTTTGAGTAATGACAGCACATTGGGGTTTACCGTATAGTTGGATATAGCCCTATGGCAAAATAAGGAGAAATGTCCGTTTCCCCATGGGACCCCAACTGGTGCTACACATACGAGTGATTTGCTAAAGTTCACAAGAAGAAAAATTCCCAAGATTTATATGGTGAAATGATCCACTCACTCCAGTCTTGAGATAACAGACGACTGACTATGTGCTGCGTAATATCTTATTATATTCAGCTGAGAAGATAAGGTATTTGTATTGGTATTTATTATGGATGCATTAGCAGCTGCAGCTACTCTTCCTGTGGTCCAGCTAAATTAAGCCAGTGAAATGTTTCTTTCTGTGTTTAGTCTAATTTAATGACAACATAAACGTATCTTGACACCCGTAGTGAATAGTCATTAGGCGCGCGTTAGTTGGTGACATTAGAAATGCACCAGGGGCATAAAGTGACAACTTTGTTTTTGTTTTGTGCACTTAAATCCATCTCGCTAACCTCAGTCGCCGTTTCCCAGAAGAGCACACACGTTTAGATAATTAATTCGAGACTAAATACAGATGTTTGATTACGTTTCCCCTGGTCTTACCTAAAGTGATAACTCAAACAACTGACTAATTATTTTTCCTGGGCCATGGAAATGCATTGTGAAATCGAAATGGAATTCGTTACTAACTTTTTCAAATAACCTATGGGAAAATGTCATAAATATAAATATATGATTGTCATATTTTTGTAGGAACTTTTATACACTATTAACAGCCAAAGCTATTCATTAGCCTATAAATTATTATTGTAGCCTATTTCTAATCCCAAATTGCAGCTCCAACCTACATAATTCCCAGTGAAACTTTACATTTTACATTTTCATCATCATTTCGTTTTTTATTTATTTAACATGAATTCCTTCAATTTAGGAAGACTTCAAAGAAAGTCGTGAGAAGCACAGGGATTATGCTAACCGTCACGGACACAATAACGCAACAAATTGAGGAGTGCTCAGAGTAGGCTAATATCCTCCAACAGCTTTCACCGGTGTTCTGAGAAGTAGCTCAAGAACCTTCATTAGAACGATTTAAACTGTGGCACTAACGGAGATGTTTCTGCTTTGCACGAGAAAAGAAAACAGAGAAATTCAGTGAATCTATCCCACTGGACAGGGGTCGCGACTGGAGCACGTGCATAAATATTAAGGGTATTATTTTCAGATTTCGCTGTCTCTGAAGAATGCTGTAAAGTGGAGGGGTGGTCTCGGCGGCTCATCTTTCCGTTGCCAAGTTTTTCCACTGTCTGTTTTGGGTCGCCAAGCTTCGTTTGGATTGAATAGAAAGCCGGGGTGTGATATAGTGTGTTTATAGTTCAGTAAAGAACAATAAGAAGGCCGAACTGATCTTTTTCTTAAAGGGGCAATCTGTAGTTCAAACAATAACAAAGTGGATACCCCGCCAGCTATTTTGGCAAACAGCTGAGGGAAGAGGCTGGAGAAATGTAACCAGTCTCAAATTCATAGACCAAGCTATGGATGCAAGGACTGACCATCCATGAGATCAAAATCATAATTTTAACCATGTTTTGAGGTTACACAGTGTTTGTTTACATGTTCATTCTTTAAAAACAATGGAGTGAAACAAGTTTATATGTTGGTTTGTGATGGGGTACAGCAGTAGAACTAAACTCACGAGGCATTTATAAATGAGTGTACAACACATCAGGAACACCTTCCTAATATTGAGTTGCACTTAATATGTTTTTTTTTTTTAACTATACCATATTCAAAAGATTAGCTAACTTAGCTAACAAAGCTGGTTCTGAAGCTGAATTTGTCATTTGCCATCTATTGTTATTTCCAAAGCTTTGGCATCTTCTATAAGAGACATACGTTTTTCTACTCTGTAATGGACACGATGCAAGCTTTGGCAGGTAGGCTGCTTGCGGTCTTCTGCTAAATTACAGCAAAACCAAGTCAGCTCGGGCTCATGGTTCTCACAGAGGAAGTGAAATTATAGCTGCAATGACTTTACTTATGATGCACGTCGCAAACGATATGTAGCAATCCCCTCCCGAGTGCTTTGAGCACGAAACACCAATATACAGCGGTGGAAAAAGTACCCAATTGTCAATGACTCAACTAAAAGTGAAAGTCACTCAGTAAAATATTATCTGAGTAAATATCTAAACGTATTTGGTTTGAAATAAACTTAAGTATCAAACGTAAATGTGATTGCTAAAATATACGTAAGTATCAAAAGTAAAGTGAGTGTTAGTGAGTCCGCCAGATCAGTGGCAGTCGGGATGACCAGGGATGTTCTCTTAAAGTGGGTGAATTTGTTTGTTTTTTCCTGTCCTGCTAAGCATTCAAAACGCAGTACTTTTGGGTGTCAGAGAAAATGTATGAGGTAAAAAGTTCATTATTTTTCTTTAGGAATGTTAGCGAAGAAAAAGTAAAAGTTGTACAAAAATGTAAATAGTAAAGTAAAGTACATATACCCCCAAAAACGTAAAGTAAATGTACTTAAGTACTTTACACCACTGCCAATACAAACGTAACAACAGCACAACAAAATTGATAAACAAGTTCCTTGAATTTTCTTTCATTGGTTCATTATAGGATAGACACTTGTGATTTAGCTGCACCAATCAAAACAGTGATGCGTGTGGAAGCTAAAATTGACAAATTATCCAAGGGGTGATGTACATTTCCTGGTAAAAAAGTGGAGGTGGAAAACATGTTTTCACCTCCTATTTTAATTTGTTCCGTGGCTCAGTGTCTCTATGGCGAACAGCTGTTTGGCTCAGTCATGATTCATGAAGAGGAAGAACTTTGAAGGTGTTTCTGATTAATAATTAATTAACAATGCCATGCTGGTGGGTGGTAATGTTCAAATAAATCCTGAAAATAAAAGTGGCACCACAGGTTCCAAAGTGGTGTTGAAAAATTCGTAGGTGTCTTTTTTAGGGCCTGGAGTCTTTCCTGATCTCATGACCTGGTCAGGTAAAACTCTGGAAACTCCTATTCATAGGCTATGACAGGGTCGAACATTCACTTTTTTCTCACTGGCCCAATTGGGCCAGTTGGCCAAAAATTACTGGCTTGAACCGAATTTCTACTGGCCCCAACTGTTTGGGGTCATGGGGGTCATGCAGGGGCCTATAGGTTGGAATGCTTTCTCTCTATCTACAGCCATTAATAGGCTGCATTTTGTTATTATGATATGTATTAAAAAGCTGTGTAACATCATTTAGCAATGTAAGTCATTAGTCTATTCTTTAGGATTGGTTGTATTGATTGCATTCTTTTTTGTTTCCAAAGTATGCCATTTTGAGAAGATTGTTTGTAGACTCAAAATAGGATGCTGTCTCTAAGATAATTGCGTTCCAAAAGAGATATCAACCTGGCTACAGCAGGCTAGCTAACACAAAGTGTATTTTTGTAGCTTTCTTTTTGCAGACTATCAACAGTAGCCAGTATATTGCTAGTATGTTTACTATTAATGGATTACTTTTGTAAATCACTTTCCCTAGAATAATAATCTCAGGGAGTATATTGACGGGCGCTTCTTTTTTCTCAGGTCAGCTCACATGTGCTGTGTGAATTTAGCTATCAACTTCTGAAGGCCTACTGCTCAAGTGCTCGAGATATTGTGACTTGCAGAAGCCTAGTGTTGCTTGAATGAATGGCCAATCATATAACAACAAAGCCGAAATGTGCACAACTATGGGGCAACACAGATGGGGTTGGCTTAGATTGTTGACAACATTTAAAATAAGACTAGCTGAAACAAGTCACTTTCGATTCTCCACGTGGCGGTTTCTTGTCAGTGTTGGTAGCTATCTAGTCATCCAGAATCACAACAACTCACAGACTTCCCACTGAACTCCCCACTGAAGTGTGAGCATCGTTTTCGTGACATTATCAGCTAACCCATCTATTGCTCAAATACAAATCGCAAAAGTTTTCTGCATGCAGTCTTCAATTGTTTTCATGGTAGACTGTGACAGAGCAGGTAAATGTTGAACTGGATAGCAAAAATGCGCTGAGGAGTTTACTGGCCCGGTCGGGGCTGCTGTTTTGAAAGAGAGATGTAGTGAGGCAATTGCGGTCTCACCACACATTTTCCACCTGCTCTGCGTCCTATCATAAAGGAAGTCAAACTTCCCACTAAAACAACGACTTATTGACTTCAATCGTTGTGCAACATTATGGGTAAGCTCTGGGCATCGTCTTTCAGTTGAAAAAAAGTGCATTTCCAGCCTTGTGGGCCTTTAATTTGGTCGCTTATTGAGACACTTGGCCTTTGTATGCAGCGTGCACAGTTGTGTCGCCATGTCTGTGAGTCTATCCTGTTATGTTAACCCTGTGGTGGGTCTGAAATCACAGTTAGGAACAGTGGTTCTCCACAGCTCAACAGGCAGAGTCACAGTGCCACTATCCAACTTCAATAAGTGTCCAGAAAAGTGAGATAAAAGTACTTTGCTAGATAGTCTGACACACAATGGGGCGGCAGGGTAGCCTAGTGGTTAGAGCGTTGGACTAATAACCAAAAGGTTGCAAGTTCGAATCCCCGAGCTGACAAATCTGTCGTTCTACCCCTGAACAGACAGTTAACCCACTGTTCCTAGGCCGTCATTGAAAATAAGAATTTGTTCCTAACTGACTTGCCTAGTAAAATAAAGGTAAAAGAAAAAACAATCAGGCCTGTGTGCTCTTTATGTACAGCTGTGTTTGTGTCCCTCTCACCTATTCCCTTGTAGTGTCCTGTAGCATCAATCTTCCCCTAAAAAATGTAATCAATATTTTGGTTGACCTTTGACATGACCCCGACAATTAAACAATGGGATTCTGGGTACACTAAATGGACCTGAGTTGCCATGGAGGCCTGACTAATGAGAGCACGTCATCTTTAGTTTACAGATCAGTCCGGCGAGCAGCGGAGTGTAAAAAACTGCCCGCCGTTCCGTGAGTTGCCTCACGCAAACTTTCAAAGAGAGGGGAGTCCTCAGAATCCGTCAGTACAGCCAGGGCCTTCCGATGACATTCACCTCCACAACATCACACACCCCTTCTCCCCACAGCTCCACTACTTTTCATCTTAATCTCCTCCTCCTCCTGTTTCTCCTCTCCCCTCCCCTCCCTTAATCTCTTCCTCTCCTTTCAAACCCTCCTTCTTTACCACTATAGTTCCCTATCTCTAACCATTGCGCTACATGGTGTTCGAGACTGATCTTCAGGAAGTTTAAAGTCTTACTTCCATTCTCTCTCTCCCTGCCTCCCAGATGTGTGTAACCTGCCTGATGGGACCTTACAACCAAGACACAAACAAATATAAATGGCGTGTATGTGCCTGCATGTGTGCGTGCCTCTATGTGTGTGTGTGTGTGTGTGTGTGTGCGCGCGTGCATGTGTCTGAATGTGCTTGATGTATATATCTGTGTTGAGTTAGTCTGTTTTTGTGTGTTTAGCTGTGTTATTGATGTGCTGTTCCCTGGACTCTGTCAGTGTTGCTTTTTCATTCTCCCAGCTGGAGAAACAAGTGACTGTTACTCACTTCCTGCTCACAGACATGATTGACAGCTCAGCTTGACCAATGGCCTAGAGGAAGGGAGGAGGGAAATCCTCAGTCAAAAATGTTTCTTTCTGTATTGTTGGTTGAGGATATGTCAACACTTTCAATGTACAGTATTTGTTCAATCTATCAGCATGTATGTACACTGAACAAAAACATAAACACAATATGTAAAGTGTTTCATGAGCTTAAATAAATAATCCCAGAAATGTTCCATATGCACAAAAAGCTTATTTCTCTCAAGTTTTGTGCACAAATTTGTTTACATCCCCGTTAGGGAGCATTTATCCTTTGCCAAGATAATCCATCCAACCTGACAGGTGTGGCATATCAAGAAGCTGATTAAACAGCATGGTCATTACATGGGTGCACCTTGTGCTGGGGACAATAAAACACCACTTTAAAATGTGCAGTTTTGTCACACAACACAATGCCACATATGTCTAAAGTCTTGAGGGTCAGTGCATTTGACATACTGACTGGAGGAATGTCCACCAGAGCTGTTGCCAGACCATTACATGTTATTGTCCTTACCATAAGCCGCCTCCAACATCGTTTTTGAGAATTTGGCAGTACGTCCAACCACCCTCACAACCACAGACCACATGTAGACACACCAGCCCAGGACCTCCACATCCGGCTTCTTCTTTTCTTCTTTTTTTTCAACCCCTTTTTTCTCCCCAATTGGTAGTAGTTACAGTCTGGTCTCATCGCTGCAACTTCCGTACAGACACGGGAGAGGCAAAGGTCGAGAGCCATGCGTCCTCCGAAACACAACCCAACCAAGCCGCACTGCTTCTTGACACAATGCACATCCAACCCGGAAGCCAGCCGCACCAATGTGTCAGAGGAAACACCGTACACCTGGCGACCTGGTCAGCGTGCACTGCACCCGGCCCGCCACAGGTATCTAGTGCGGGATGAGACAAGGATATCCCTGCCGGACAAACCCTCCCTAACCCGGACGACGCTGGGCCAACCACTGCGCCACCTGGGAGGCCACATCCGGCTTCTTCACCTGTGGGATTGTCTAAGACCAGCCACCCAGACAGCTGATGAACGTGTGGGTTTGCACAACCAAAGAATTTCTGAACACACTGTCAGAAACCGTCTCAGGGAAGCTCATCTGTGTGCTCGCCGTCCTCACCAGGGTCTTGACCTGACTGCAGCTTAGTCACTTCAGTGTGCAAATGCTCCCCTTTCGATGGCCACTGGCACACTGGAGAAGTGTGCTGTTCACGGATGAATCCTGGGCAGATGGCAGACAGCATGTATGGCGTTGGGTGAGCAAGTGGTTTGCTGATGTCAAAGTTGTGAACAGAGTGCCCCATGGTGGTGGTGGGATTATGGTATGGGCAGGCAATTTGAAGGAACAGAGATACCGTAACGAGATCCTGAGGCCCATTGTCGTGCCATTCATCTGCTGCCATCACCTCATGTTTTAGCATAATAATAATAATGCAAGGATCTGTACACAATTCCTGGAAGATTAACATTTCGCAGTTTTTCCATGGCCGGCATACTTTCCAGACATGTCACCCATTGACCATGTTTGGGATGCTCTGGATCGACGTGTACGAGAGCAGGATCCAGTTTCCACCAATATCCAGCAACCTCGCACAATTATTGAAGAGAAGTGGGACAGGCCACAATTCCAAAATCCACAATCAACTATATGTGAAGGTGTCGCATTGCATGAGGCAAATGGTGGTCACACCAGATACTGACTGGTTTTCTGATCCATGCCCCTACCTTTTTTTTTTAAAGGTATCTGTTTCCAACAGACGCATATCTTTGTTCCCAGTCATAAAGAATTACGAATGCCATGATGATATGGATGAGACTGCCGAATCGAGGCAAAGATAAGAATCTCTGGATTTAAAAAAAGTTTAAACATTTCTGTTAGCAAAGGTGTCAGCTAGAGATGACGTGCGGGAGTTTGTAGGGATTTGTTGTCTTGCATGATGCTAATTTTTGAATCTTAGAGTAAATAGAGCTGAATATATTGATAAAAGTCACCTTGTACTAGAGAGATTTATACAGTTTTCAAAACATCATGCCAGGGTAAGCCTACACGAAACACAGCAATTATTTTAAGTGTTTCTAAAATTCCCTATGGGAAAAATGAATGGTGGAAAAACAATTGGAACAATTTCCCTGTTTGACAGCCAGGTTTTATTGGCATTATGACACCTCCACTGTGGGGGCTTTATAAACGCTCACAAAACGCTGCGCCGCTGTGTGTGGTTCCTCTGTTCCCGACTGCTCCTGACATGAGATGCCTGGCTGGGGTGGGGTGCCCTGTTCCACACTATGTACCTACTCCACACTATTCTCCCAATGTTCCTCTGTGTCTCTAGTCTAGATGTGTGTGTGTGTGTTTCCATCACTATCCATCGTTGCCTTCAGAGAATCTAAGATGTTTTGGAGTCAAGGGTGTAGGATGAGTCTGTCTGAGTGGGTGGGGGAATAACTAAACACGTTTTTCCTTTATACAGATTGTTATCTGGCATGATGTTTTGAAAACAGGTAGGGAGAGGGAGAGAAGGGGGGGGGCATGAGGGCAGAGTAAGGAGACTGTGTAGCTTTGGCCATGTCACAGAGAAGACCTGAAATGTCACCTGACAGGTAAGAGGATGAGGAATAAGAGGAGGAGGAGGAAATGTGTTGTGGGAGAGAAATGAACTCCGGCCTAGGAGGAAGGTGAGTGGGATCAGAGGAGGAATGGTGTGTGTGTTTTTGCGAGTGAGAGAGAGAGTGTGTGTGTATGCGTGTTTGCGTGTGTGAATGCGTGCGTGTGTGTGCGCATCACAGAAGTGTGTATGTGTGCGTATATTAGGTGTGTGTGTGAATCACTTCCGTGTATGTATGATTGTGTATATATGTGAGTGAATGAGGTGGGCCCAGACAGGCTTTGGATTATGAATGAATGCTGTCTGTGGTTAACGGGAGCGGTGGTCAGCCAATAATTGATGCATATTTGTGTGTGTGTGTGTGTGTGTGTGAGAGAGTCTTTACTGAAGACTCATCTCTTCAGTGGGTCATATGATTGAGTGTAGTCTGGCCCAGGAGTGGGAAGGTGAACGGAAAGGCTCTGGAGCAACGAACCACCCTTGCTGTCTCTGCCTGGCCAGTTCCCCTCTTTCCACTGGGATTCTCTGCCTCTAACCCTATTGCAGGGGCTGAGTCACTGGCATACTAGGGCTCTTTCATACCGTCCCTAGGAGGGGTGCGTCACTTGAGTGGGTTGAGTCACTGATGTGATCTTCCTATCTGGGTTGGTGAATCTGGTGAATATAAGTATGCCCTCTCTAATTCTCTCTTTCTTTCTCTCTCCCGACCCCTCCTGTCTCAGGTATTTATGCCAGTGTTTAGCCCAGTTTGTTATATCTGGAGTACTTCTCCTGTCCTATCCGGTGTCCTGTGTGAATTTAAGTATGCCCTCTCCATGCCTCAGGACTACCTGACATCATGACTCCTTGCTGTCCCCAGTCCACCTGGCCGTGCTGCTGCTCCAGTTTCAACTGTTCTGCCTGTGATTATTATTATTTGACCATGCTGGTCATATATGAACATTTGAACATCTTGGCCATGTTCTGTTATAATCTCCACCTGGCACAGCCAGAAGAGGACTGGCCACCCCACATAGCCTGGTTCCTCTCTAGGTTTCTTCCTAGGTTTTGGCCTTTCTAGGGAGTTTTTCCTTGCCACCGTGCTTCTACACCTGCATTGTTTGCTATTTGGGGTTTTAGGCTGGGTTTCTGTACAGCACTTTGAGCTATCAGCTGATGTACGAAGGTGCTATATAAATCAATTTGATCTGATTTGTGTGTGTGTGTGTGTGTGTGTGTGTGTGTGTGTGTGTGTGTGTGTGTGTGTGTGTGTGTGTGTGTGTGTGTGTGTGTGTGTGTGTGTGTGTGTGTGTGTGTGTGTGTGTGTGTGTGTGTGTGTGTGTGTGTGTGTGTGTGTGTGAGCGAGCGAGCGAGCGTGGGAGAGGTGGTCACCCAGCCACTGAGCGATGGGAGTCCTTGAACTTCTCCCAGAGCAGGTTCACACCCACAACACCAACACACCGTGGGAGGCAAACATCACTTGCAGGACTAGCACACAGACAGAGAGATCTCTGGGTAATGTATGAGTCTGTAGGCCTTATCCAATCAAAACAGGTGTCTGCCTGTCCAGGTTTGGGGGGGAAACTCCATCAAAATGATTAGAGTCATGTTGGAATTGCTATGAAATGTGATAGTCTATCTAAACCAAACACTGAATAAAGTAAATTAATTGACTAAATATGAATGTAAGTGTGCACTCAGAAGAATAATGTATTTTTAATCCAGGTCTTTGATTGAACAGTGCCTCCTGTCTTTGATAAGAATTGTTAAACTTGTCCCTGGCACCTTGCTTACCCAGAGTTCATTAACATGGGATCAGTCTCACTAGACACAAACACAGCTATCCTCATACGTCATACATTCACCCCTCACACACTTCCTAATCAATCATCACAGCTTCTGATAAGACTCAGGTAGCACATAACGTTCGGAGAACCATATGTTTCTTAGCGCTTGGTGAGAGGGTGTTTGTCCTATGGTTATTTTGCATACAACTTTACCACAACTTTCTGGGAATGGTGCAAGAGAGTTGCTTGGATTTGGAACATTCTCAGCACATTTAAGGAACTTGACAAAAAAAAGTACTTTTCTTGGTATTTCATTACTTTAACAGAATGTTCAAACGTGGTTATATCATTTTGGTAATGTTCTAGGAACAGTTTAACATTGGGAATGTTCTCAAATCGTAACGAATGTCGTCAGGAGAAGGAGATGACCAAGGTACAGCATGGTAAGTATTTATAATATTTTTTAATCAATACGAATACTTAAACAAAAAACAACAAATGAACAGTTCTGCAAGGTGCAATACACAAAACAGAAAACAACTACCCACAAATCATAGTGGGAAAACAGGCTGCCTAAGTATGGTTCTCAATCAGAGACAACGATCGACAGCTGCCTCTGATTGGGAACCATACCAAACACAGAAATACAAAACCTAGAATACACAACATAGAATGCCCACCCCAACTCACGCCCTGACCAAACTAAAACAGAGACATAAAAAAGGAACTAAGGTCAGGACGTGACAGTACCCCCGCAAAGGTGTGGACTCCGGCCGCAAAATCTAAACCCATAGGGGAGGGTCTGGGTGGGCATCTGTCCGCAGTGGCAGCTCTGGCACGGGACGTGGACCCCACTCCACCATAGTCTTGGAGGGCGTAGAGGGCGGACTGAGGGGCGCCTCTGGACTGAGGAGCGCCTCCGAACTGAGGGGCGCCTCCGGACTGAGGGGCGCCTCCGGACTGAGGGACGCCTCTGGACTGAGGGGCTGCGATTTTGGCAGCTCCGGAGTGACGGACAACTCTGGCAGCTCCAGAGTGACAGGTGCCTCTGGCAGCTCCTGACTGACGGGCGCCTCTGGCAGCTCCTGACTGACGGGCGGCTCTGGCAGCTCCTGATGGACGGGCGGCTCTGGCAGCTCCTGATGGACGGGCGGCTCTGGCAGCTCCTGACTGACGGGCGGCTCTGGCAGCTCCCTTACCGCAGGGTCCCTTACTGCCCTGCTAGAGCTGCCCTGGTCAACTGTGAAGTGGAAACGTCTAGGAGCAACAACGGCTCAGCCGTGGAATGGTAGGCCACACAAGCTCACAGAACGGGACCACTGAGTGCTGAAGTGTGGCTTATAAAAATCGTCTGTCCTCATTTGCAACACTCACTACCGAGTTTCAAACTGCCTCTGGAAGCAATGTCAGCACAATAACTGTTAGTCTGGAGCTTCATGAAATGGGTTTCCACGGCCGAGCAGCCGCACACAAGTCAAAGATTACCATGCGCAACGCCAAGCGTCGGCTGGAGTGGTGTAAGACGAGCCGGTGTCCACATACTTTTAGCCATGTAGTGAAGATTTGAATCTCACTGATACTGTGCCACAATAAAAAAAAATGAATGTGTTTGCATGACTTCCTGTTTTCTCAAGACAATGAGGGCTTCTCCCCTTTATGATGTACATAAAACTACCCCGGTGATCCCAACCCTATGAGCAGACTCATAGCACAGATGGCACATCACATTACATAGGTGATTGATCAGGTGAATTTCCAAGCAAAGTGTTTCGAATTATTTGAATTCAGGTATTTGCATGGTTTCTGCCCCGAAAATGTATTCCAGATGGAATCTATGACATGCAGTATTTCTCTAAGCTAAGTCTCCTGTTTGTGTTAGCTTACTGATGTCTATCACCTTTTACCTGTGATAGAATAAAAATAGTAAAACTTCCAGAAACATGGCATTAGAACAACCAGGGTGGAACAGAAAAAAACATTAATGCTCTAAATGAAAACACATGCAGAGCCATAGAGGGCCTATTGGAGGAAAAGATGATTGAGGGCCACAATTGAAAAAGCAAGAGAGGTGAAAAAGTGATCTTTATTTTCTTAAGCATCACCTCTGCCATTAGGCAGTGATGGTGTCGTAACCTTTCTGCTCCTGATTCAAGACCCGACCTAGTGGTATGGCTTTCCTACCAAATGGAATTAGACTGAAATTACAACATGAGGTCATGCTGTCCCTGGCAGAGAATTTAAAGACAATAAAATAAAATAAAATCCCTACAGTGTTGTATTTAAAACGTTTGAATAAGAAAAAAACATTTTGGTATAAGTAAGTAAACATAAAAAAGAAAGTAAATTACATTTAGTAGAAATACTGAATGTCATTGAACTTTTAGGCCATAATATGGACTGACCGGGTGAATCCAGGTGAAAGCTATGATCCCTTATTGATGTCACTTGTTAAATCCACTTCAATCAGTGTAGATAAAAGGTGAGGAGGCAGGTTAAATAATTATTTTTAAGCCTTGCGACAATTGAGACATGGAACGTGTATGTGTGCCATTCAGGGGGTGAATGGACAAGACACAACATTTTAAGTCCCTTTGAGTAGTAGGTGCCAGGCACAGGTTTATGTCAAGAACTGCAATGCTGCTGGGTTTTTCACGCGCAACAGTTTCCCGTGTGTGTCAAATAGTCCACTATCCAAAGGACATCCAGCCAACTTGGCACAACTGTAGGAAGCAATGGAGTCAACATGGGCCAGAATCCCTGTGGAAAGCTTTTGACACCTTGTAGAGTCCATGCCCCGACCAACAGAGGCTGTTCTGAGGGCAAGGAGGTGGGGAGGGGGGTACACCTCATAAGAAAAACAACTAAATTAAGAACGTCATACTATTTGTGATATATTTTGATATAAATATAAGTTGATATGTAAATACTTGGGTGTCTTAAATTCATTATTGTGTATAGAACGTTCTTATAATTAATTTAGTAATTCTTTATATGGGGTAGCAAGTGGAATAAACTGCATGAATGAATGTGTTTTGGGATGAGTAAAATAATTCACATTTGTAGGTTAAGCTGGGTATAGCCACTTGGGCTCTTGGGAAAAGGTGTTTGTTTACTCATTAGTTAAAGGTGTCAATTTTATAGCATAGTAAAACTGCTCACCTCTGCTTCTCTAACACATGTTGTGTTTTTCCAACAGTTTACACTGATAGGCCTATTAAAGTGTGTGTGTGTGTGTGTGTGTGTGTGTGTGTGTGTGTGTGTGTGTGTGTGTGTGTGTGTGTGTGTGTGTGTGTGTGTGTGTAACTCAAAGGACAGCTCTTGGAGAGGATGCTCTCTGAAAGCAGAGAAGAGTTGGAGTGAACTGGCAGGCAAGAGTGAACTGAACAGGAAGTTTCAAAAGTTATCAGCATCTATTGTGATTTATGAAATTTCTATCCTGGGTTGAAGCAGACACAAGAGGTGTTTTTCTACAGACAACTTAACGTTGAAAAGTGATCAAATGATATCACATTTGGACATGAAACCACTTAGCTCTATAGTAAAATAATGTATTTATGCTAATGTATTTATGTCAATGTAATGATTTGGTATTTATCAGGGGTAAAGAATGGTTCCATTTGGTTTCAATGAGATCGTGAGGATATATCCATATATCATGTTAATGTATCTGTGATCATGACATCCCCCCTCCATCGCTGCTGCTATCTCGTGTGTGTGTGTGGGTTGCTCTCTCATGTCTGCTCAACCAACTATGTGGCAGGGAAGATGTCGCAGACCTAAAACACACACCTGCTACATGCATGCACATTTACATTCTAGACACATAGATTTTTTTCGGCATTGATTGAAGCTCAGTGTTAAATTAAAATCTCCCTACCACCATATCTAAGCCAATCTCTATGAAAATTCGCAAATCAACTTGATTGGAGGTACACAACACACTCCCTGCCTCTCGTCATGAGCCGTCCAGCCGTTATCGAGAACCACATACAAGTATTTCTTGTGCCTACCTAGGTCAAATTCTAGACGTTAGATTAAAACGAGACCATAGCGTCCATAAAGTGACCATTGGACAAATTCCGTAGACTAAATTTATAGGTGCAACAGTTTTTATAAAATGTATCATTTATCGCTTCCATGTGCACATTTCCATCCATTGAAACATCAATGTGCTACCTCTTTTGTAGCATTTCTGACAATGATAACATATTTTTTTAGCTGAAGCTCAGAATTCTATAACCCGGTCGGTTGCTTGGCAACAACACAGCTGCATGCACCATGCTGCAGGTCATAAGAAGTGTATGGAACAAACCTAAGCTACTGTATATAGCTATATGGTGGTATTCAAGCTGAGGTTAATCAATAAATACAAACAAAGATTTCTAATAGCTAGGTTGCTAACTATCTAACATTAGCTTGCTTGTACAAAGTCCAGTAGCTAGCCTCTGTAGCTAGCTAACAGTCAGCTGAAGCTAGTTAGCCAAAAAGCAGGCAAATGAAGTTAGCAAACCAACGAATGTGTTTTTTTCATTAGCTAGCTAGCTTACGTAATGTTATACCAGTCAGATAAGAGCTAATGTTGGCTAGGTAGCTAACTAGCAAGTGAGAAATGCTAGCCATCTAGCTATATTTTTCCAATTAAGGTTTTTCACATAAGGCTGAATTCGTCACGTGTAAACTGCTGATCTAGACACTTGCGTGTAATCAGAGCACAAATATGCACAAATAAACTAGCAAACATCCTTCGCTGCTATGATAGCCAATTTAACTTTAGCTAGCTTAAGTAACCGTAGCCAACGCAAGATTGCAACGTTAGCTAACATGGTTGGGATGGTGTTCATCGGCTTGCAAGCCTCCCCCTTTTTCCTCCAAACATAATGATGGTGAATCTGGCCAAACAGTTCTATTTTTGTTTTATCAGACCAGAGGACATTTCTCCAAAAAGTACAATCTTTGTCCCCATGTGCAGCTGAAAACCATAGGCTTTTTATTTTTAATTTTTTTCTGGCTTTTTTTTTCTGGCTTTTTTTCTGGAGAAGTGGCCTCTTCCTTGCTCAGTGGCCTTTCAGGTTATGTCGATATAGGACTCGTTTTACTGTGGATATAGACACTTTTGTACCTGTTTGAGTTGAGTTTATTTTTACAGGGACAGTGCACATTAATCAACGTTTCAGTAAAAGTGCCAGTTTAAGCCAGCCGGCTAATTTTCAACCGAAGTCCCTGGGCAGGTTATTTCCTCCAGCATCTTCACAAAGTCCTTTGCTGTTGTTCTGGGATTGATTTGCACTTTTCGCACCAAAGTACGTTCATCTCTAGGAGACAGAACGCGTCTCTTTCCTGAGCAGTATGATGGCTGCATGATCCCATGGTGTTTATACTTGCTTACTTTGGTTTGTACAGATGAACGTGGTACCTTCAGGCATTTGGACATTTCTCCCAATGATGAACCAGACTTTTGGAGGTCTACAATTTTTTTCTGAGGTCTTGGCTGATATCTTTTGATTTTCCCATGATGTCAAGCAAAGAGCCACTGAGTTTGAAGGTAGGCCTTGAAATACATCCACAGGTACACCTCCAATTGACTCAAATTGTGTAAATTAGCCTATCAGAAGATTCTAAAGCCATGACATAATTTTCGGGAATATTCCAAGCTGTTTACAGGCACAGTCAATTTAGTGTATGCAAACTTGGAATTGTGATACAGTGAATTATAAGTGAAATAATCCGTCTTTAAACAACTGTTGGAAAAATGACTTGTGTCATGCACAAAGTAGATGTCCTAACTGACTTGCCAAAACTATAGTTTGTTAACAAGAAATTTGTGGAGTGGTTGAAAAACAAGTTTTAATGACTCCAACCTAAGTGTATGTAATCTTCCAACTTCAACTGTAAGTCATTTCAAGCCTTATTTATAGACTTTTTTTTAATAGGAAACTCATCATAAATATTTCATATTTTCATGTTTGTATCATATTTGTACTGTGTACTTGCGCTTGTGTCCTCAAAAGTGACTACACCTCAGCAGTTCATAACTATTGTTACCAGATAGGTGAGATTTGAACTTTTCTTTGAGTTTGCATTACTAGTTATTGTTTAAATAAATTGATAAATATTTACTTTTGGGGATTACGTAGATTACACTTAACTGGTTAACAGTTTTGACAGCCCCCTTCCGACACACACACACACTTATTTTAATTCATTAGGTGTCTTTTAAAAGAGCCTTTGGGTTTGTGGAGAGGCAGGCAAATGGCACTAAGTGTTGTGGTGTGCAATACTGCATGCATCTTGCTAGACCAGAACCAGTATCCTCAAAGCATCTCACAAAGGTCCTAGCAATCCTGTTAAAACCAGTTTTAAGACAAAAAATTATAATCTGAGCTCAGAGTAGGTTTTAGGACAATGTTAAGACAATGCTCAGACAAACTTTGAGGCATAAAATCAACTCATTAAAAGTTTATCTCAGCTGGTAATCACAAACAGCGAAAAGCAACTGTACTATAATTCTCATACAGATCGACTCCAAGCAATTATATACTCCATTCCCATTCAAAACACCTGTCCCGTCCTTATTATTATATTAATTGGCAAGATTAGCAAATTCAGACATGACATGCCAGCAACAAATGCTGACACTACACATTCAAGTGTAACTGACCAAATTTTGAAAGACAAGCGTTGTAATTTTGAATTCCGTAAAACAATTATTGTTGTCTCTCAACAATGACAAGACACCGGGGTCTGACAACATGAATGGAAAATTACTGAGGATAATAGCGGATGACATTGCCACTACTATTTGCCATATCTTCAATCTAAACATTCTAGAAAGTGTGTGCCCTCAGGCCTGGAGGGAAGCAAAAGTAACCTAAGAATTGTAACCCCCCCTTTACTGGCTCAAATAGCCGACCAATCAGCCTGTTGCCAACCCTTAGTAAACTTTTGAAAGAAATAGTGTTTAACCAGATACAATGCTATTTTAGTGTAAACAAATTGAGTACAGACTTTCAGCACGCTTATAGGGAAGGACATTCAACAAGCACGGCACTTACACAAATGACGGATGATTGGCTGAGAGAAACTGACAATAAAAATATTGTGGTAGCCATTTTGGTAGACTTCAATGAAGCTTTTGAGATTATCGATCATAGTCTACTGATGGAAAAATGTATGTGTTATGGCTTTACACACACCGCTATATTGTGGATGAAGGGTTGCCTGTCTAAAAGAACACAGAGCAAATAATCCAGGTAAAATCAGGAATTCCCCAGGGCAGCTATCTAGGTCCCTTACTTTTTAAAATCTTTACTAATGACATGCCACTGGCTTTGAGTAAAGTCAGTGTGTCTATGTATGTGGATGACTCAACACTATACACGTCAGCTACTACAACGAGTGAAATCACTACAATACTTAAAGTGCTGCAGTTAGTTTCAGAATTGGTGGCAATGAATAAGTTAGTCCTAAATATTTGTCACGCCCTGACCATAGAGAGCCTTTTTATTCTCTATTTTGGTCAGGTAGGGGTGTGACTAGGGTGGGTAATCTAGGTTGTTTTGTTTCTATGTTGGCCTGGTATGGTTCCCAATCAGAGGCAGCTGTTTATCGTTGTCTCTGATTGGGGATCATATTTAGGCAGCCATTTCCCCACTGTGTTTTGTGGGATCTTGTTAATGTGTAGTTGCCTGTGAGCACTCCATAGCTTCACCTGTAGTTTATTCTTTATTGTTTTTTGTGCGTTGAATAAACATGTCGAACCGATATCACGCTGCGCTTTGGTCCGAGTATGCTTACGACGATTGTGACAATATTTCAAAAACTAAAAGCATTGTATTTGGGACAAATCAGTCACTAAACCCTAAACCTCAATTAAATCTTATAATAAATATTGTGGAAATTGAGCAAGTAGAGGTGACCAAACTGCTTGGAGTAACCCTGGATTGTAAACTGTCATGGTCAAAACATGTTGATGCAACAGTAGCTAAGATGGGGAGAAGTCTGTCCATAATAAAACTTAGCTCTGCCTTTTTAACAACACTATTAACAAGGCAGGTCCTACAGGCTCTAGTTTTGTCGCACCTGGACTACTGTTCAGTCGTGTGGTCAGGTGCCACAAAGAGGGGCCTCGGAAAATTACAATTAGCTCAGAACATAGCAGCACCGCTGGCCCTTAACATTATGCATGTTAATCTCTCATGGCTCAAAGTGGAGGAGATATTGACTGCATCACTACTTGTTTTTCTAAGAAGTATTGACATGTTGAATGCACCGATCTGTCTGTTTAATAAACTACTCGCACACACCTCGGACACCCATGCATATCCCACAAGACATGCCACCAAAGGTCTCTTCACAATCGCCAAGTCAAGAACAGACTATGAGACTATGAGAGGCGAAGAGTACTACATGGCTACATGGAAGTCTATTCCACATCAGGTAACACATCAGATGCAAGCAGTAGAATCAGATTTTTTTTAATGGATAAAAATGTACCTTATGGAACAGCGAAGACAGCGAAGAGACACACACAGGCACAGACGCACATGCACATGATAAGACACTCACTCCACACACACATGGATGTTGTATTGTAGATATGTGATAGCAGAGTCGTGGCCTGAGGGAACACACTTAATGTACTGTGAAAAGTGTTATGAAATGTAATGTCATGTAATATTGTATATAACTGCCTTAATGTTGCTGGATCTCAGGAACAGTAGCTGCTACATTGGCAGCAGCTAATTGGGTTCCTTAATAAATACAAAATACAAAATCACGACAGTTTGAGGTACCGTAAAGGAAAGATAGTTATGACAGTCATTGACATGTTGCAAATGATGGGGAATAACCAATAGTGAAGAGGCATCGCCAGCTGTGAAATGTATAGCACTTTTCAGACAACCACGGTGAATGTGACTGTACATCAAATGTTGTAACGGTATTTTTTTATACAATTTTAGCTTGAAACGGTCACTTTGACTACTCTTAATTCTTGCCTTATATGTTGAGCATGCATAACCATTTTTACCAATTCCGATATTTTGAACAATGTGATAGGCATGTTGTACTGAATCATACATTATAATGGTTTAAAAGCAGGATTTTTATAATATTACTGTTATATCCACACACTCATCACTCCTATTAAACAACTCTAAATCGCTTTGGCAGAGTAGGCATCAAGTTACCAATAATGTTGCATAAAACGTTTGAAAGGTCCATCATTTTTACCGAACACAATTAAATGCTTTCAATTGCGTGACCAAGTTAAGCATCTTTTTTAACAACGTGATATTCTGCTTGAAATAGCATGATATATGTTAATGAAAGAATCAAAATAATGTTGTGTTTTTTTAACCCTTTTTTTTCTCCCCAATTTTCATTGTATCCAATTGGTAGTAGTTACAGTCTTGTCTCGTGGCTGAAACTCCCGTACAGACTCGGGAGAGGCGAAGGTTGAGAGCCATGCATCCTACGAAATACAACCCAACCTAGCTGCACTGCTTCTTGACACAACACACATCCAACCCGGAAGCCAGCCGTACCAATGTGTGGGAGGAAACACCGTACACCTGGCGACCTGGTCGGTGTGCACTGCGCCCGGCCCGCCACAGGAGTCGCTAGTGCGCGATGAGACAAGGATATCCCTGCCGGCCAAACACTCCCTAACCCGGACGACGCTGAGCCAATTGTGCGGACCTCCCGGTCCTGGCCGGCTTCGACAGAGCCTGGGCTCAATCCCAGAATCTCTGGTGGCACAGCTAGCACTGTGATACAGTGCCTTAGACCACTGCGCCACCCGGGAGGCCCCTCAAAAGAAAAATGCTGATTATTTGTTACCCTAGTTGCTATAAATATTTAGGCATATATCATGTAAATTAGGCCTTGTGAAATCATTGTGACATGCGCAATAGGTACTGTTGCATGTAGATCTAGATTATTTATGGTTTGATGATATAGAAATATCAAAACATTATTTAAACTCTAAAGCAATTGCTGTCTAAGATGCAGGAACCACTGACTCGCTGACTTTTTCTATAATCAAGACACCTGCTGGTAAGTCTTAACTGGCTAGGACAGCTCATGAGGTGTCCTAAATATCTGTCGACTAGGTGTGACTCTCATAGCTTTATGCATAGCTTTATTTTTACCCATAAGCTGCTCGTGAGATGCATGCCAATCCTACGGTACTGCCCAGGGATACAGTGCTTAATGGCAGAGTGGCGAATAGTGGACATGCGTCTGTCATGGAGAAATGCAAACGCCAGCTGGTTCACAGAGCACCAGGCCATCTCTACGCGCTTGTTGATGTCCTCCTCCCACTGGAACATCCAACTCCTCCACTGTGTGATGTCTGAGTAGACCACCAGTGCTGTCTCCTTTGTGTGTCATAAGTCGTTTCCACCGAGGTGGATGAGTATGATATATTCACGGTCACACCTCGCCTTGGCGAGAGAGAATAATTTAGAACCCTTCCATTGAGAACATCTCATCCATATTACACGCTCCTGTAATCATCTAGCCAGTGTAATCTCATAGTAAATATTTGCCTTAGTCTTTATTTCCATGCCCTCGCCAATTTGCTTTGACCAATGATAAGTAGGATTATGATCTAGGATCTTATCAATAAAGAAAATGCACAACATTGTGAGGGTTTAACAAGGAGAGCGTGTGTTAAACTGTATTGTAATGTTGTATAATAATGTTGCTGTAACGGCGTTCTTCGTTTGTGGAAAGAGAGTCGGACCGAAATGCAGCGTGTTGGTTACTCATGACTTTAATGAATGAAATGCGGTACATGAAATAACTCAGAATACAAAACAACAATCAGAACGTGAAACTAATTACAGCCTATCTGGTGACTACAACACAGAGACAGGAACAAACACCCACGAAATACCAAGCGAAACTCAGGCTGCCTAAATACGGTTCCCAATCAGAGACAACGAAAGCACCTGACTCTAATTGAGAATCGCCTCAGGCAGCCAAGCCTAACTAGACACACCCCTAAACAGCCGCGATCCCAAATATTACAAACCCCAATACGAAAACAACATATAAACCCCATGTCACACCCTGGCCTGACCAAACATATAACGAAAACACAAAATATATTGACCAAGGCGTGACAGTTGCATAATCACCTTCGGTGTGAAAACCATGGAAATTAAAAACAAAAACCATGTTTAAAGTGAGAATAGACATTGGTTGAAGCCGAAAAATAAAGGAAATTCACGAGCACCACAATGCCTATTCCACCCATGCTCTACCAAGGTTGTCCAGCGCAAAGCTTTGACCCATTACAGTAGCTACCTGTATATGTGGGCAGATTACTTAGGATTCAAACCTTCTCAAAGAAACAGTCTAATTCATACTCCTCAGAGGGATAATGGACTTTACATTGATATAAAAAAACATGTATATAATTTCGATGTATGAATTTTTAGACATTGACCTATTGTACATGTGTGGAATTGTTGCGTCACCATCTTTATTGCAAAAATAAATACATGTAGAGACATAACTTTAAACAACATATTATTTTGACAGAGGTAATGAACTGTCCATTGATCATCACAGCAATTGATTAAACAGGAGCATTTTTAAAACATAAGTGGTTCTGAACTTAATTCAATATCACACAGTCTGTCTGTCTGTCTGTAACAGTTACAGAAATCAGGAATGCAGACGGGCTCTATCTATCCAATCTGCTGTCTCCAACACACCACCACCTGTTGTTATGTTGGGCAACTACTTACCAAAAAAGGATACTTTCAATTACAGGTTTTTCTAAAATAAATGCAGACATGCACCACAATACTACAAGACAAAACAGCTCAATCAATCCTGATGGTATAAAAGCAAAGCTTGCATTAATTTCACAAAAAAATAATGAAAAGGTAGGATATCATTTCTTACTGTGGTATGTGAAGAATCCAATACCTTACCTTGTATGCAGTAAAAATCACATTATTGTGGAAGCACCTCCTCTAAGAATATGAATTAGGCTGTTTAAGAAGGTTTGAATCCTAAGCAACCTGAAGTACAATACCAACATTGCTACTGTAATGGATCAAAGCTGTGTGCTGGAAAACCTTGGTAAGGCAATGGTGGAATAGGCATTGTTGTGCTCATCTTTTCTTTTTCAGACCAATGCCTGTTCTCACTTAAAACATAGTTTTTTGTTTTTTTAATCAATTACATACACAACCACAGGCATGCACAAACATACTGTATGTGTGATGCACACATGCACGCAAGAGAATGTATGCACACCACACTGTCTGTCTGTCTGTCTGTCTGTCTGTCTGTCTGTCTGTCTGTCTGTCTGTCTGTCTGTCTGTCTAGGGGTAGCCAGGTGGAAAGCATGGCCAACCATAGGAAAATGCTTATCAAAATTCTCAATTATTGTGGATTTATCAGTGGTAACAGTGTTTCCTAGCCTCAGTGCTCTGGGCAGCTGGGAGGAGGTGCTCTTATTCTCCATGGACTTTACAGTGTCCCAGAACTTTTTTGAGTTTGTGCTACAGGATACACATTTCCGCTTGAAAAAGCTAGCCTTAGCTTTCCTAAATGCCTGTGTATATTGGTTCCTAGCTTCCCTGAAAAGTTGCATATCACAGGGGCTGTTTGATGCTAATGCAGAACGCCACAGGATGTTTTTGTGCTGGTCAAGGGCAGTCAGGTCTGGAGAGAACCAAGGGCTACATTTTTTGCTTATTTAAGATGGTGAGGAAGGCACTTTGAAAGAATAACCAGGCATCCTCTACTGACGGGATGAGGTCAATATCCTTCCAGGATACCCGGGCCAGGTTGATTAGAAAGGCCTGCTCGCTGAAGTGTTTTAGGGAGCGTTTGAGAGTGATGAGGGGTGGTTGTTTTACCGCAGACCCATTACGAATGCAGGCAATGAGGCAGTGATTGCTGAGATCTTGGTTGAAAACAGCAGAGGTGTATTTGGAGGGCAAGTTGGTTAGGATGATATCTATGAGGGTGCCCGTGTTTACGGATTTTGGGTTGTACCTGGTGGGTTCATTGATAATTTGTGTGAGATTGAGGGCATCAAGCTTAGATTGTAGGATGACCGGGGTGTTAAGTATGTCACAGTTTAGGTCACCTAGCAGCACGAGCTATGAAGATAGATGGGGGGCAATCAATTCACATATGATGTCCAGGGCACAGCTGGGGGCAGAGGGTGGCCCATAGCAAGCAGCTAAGGTGAGAGACTTGTTTCTGGAAAGATGTATTTAAAAAAGTATAATTTTGAATTGTTTAGGTACAGACCTGGATAGTAAGACAGAACTCTGTAGGCTATCTCTGCAGTAGATTGCAACACCACCCGCTTTGGCAGTTCTATCTTGTCGAAAAATATTATAGTTAGGGATGGAAATTTCAGGGTTTTTGGTGCACTTCCTAAGCCAGGATTCAGACACGGCTAGGACATCCGGGTTAGCAGAGTGTGCTAAAGCTATGAATAAAACAAACTTAGGGAGGAGGCTTCTAATGTTAACATGCATGAAACCAAGGCTTTTACGGTTACAGAAGTCAACAAATGAGAGCACCTGGGGAGTAGGGGTGGAGCTAGGCACTGCAGGATTAACCTCTACATCACCAGAGGAACAAAGGAGGAGTAGGATGAGGGTATGGCTAAAGGATAACAGGTTTGGTTGTTTAGTGCATTCAGAGCAGAGAGTAAAAGAAGCAGATTTCTGGGCGAGAGAATAGATTCAAGGCATAATGTACAGACAGAGGTATGGTAGGATGTGAGTATATTGGCGGTAAACCTAGGCATTGAGTAATGATGAGAGAGAAATTGTCTCTAGAGACGTTTAAACCAGGTGATGTCACCGCATATGTGGGAGGTGGAACTAAATGGTAGGTTAAGGCATATTGAGCAGGGCTAGAGGCTCTACAGTGAAATAAGACAATAATAACTAACCAGGACAGTAATGGACAAGGCATATTGATATTAGGGAGAGGCATGCGTAGCCGGGTGATCAATAGGGGTCAAGTGAGTGGTTGGGCTGTCTGGAGACACGTTGATTCAGAGAGCTAGCAGACCGGGGCTACAAGCTAGCAGACCATGGCTAGCAAGCTAGCAGACCGGGGCTAGAGAGCTAGCAGAAGGGCCTTAGAGGGACGCTCGACAGAGTAAAGTCTGTTTTGGCCTCTGCATTGGTGACGTCAATAGACCAGTTGTGATGGATTAGTTGGGTTCCGAGTAGCAGAGGGGTCCAAGTCCAATTGGCAAAATAAGTATAGTGGCCCAAGAAATTTGCAGATGGATCTATACAGCTAACAGTCCAATATGCTCTAGACAGCTAGCAGCAGGGGTGGTCGCGATGTAGAGGTCAGTAGCCCCTTGAGCAGATTAAGTCGTAGTCCAGTCGTGAAGGATCGGCGGGGTTCCGTGCCCCGTACCGGCAGTAGAAGGGTTCCGGGTATTGTAGCCCAGGAGTGGCTGATGGGCCTCTTTAGCAAGCAGGGAGAAAGGGCCTAGCATGAGCTAGCTCCAGGATCATTTGTGCTTGCTCCAGGACCGACGTTAGCCAGTACTCGGATTGCAGCTCGCTAGCTGCGAAGATCCAGGTGAAAATGTCCAGAGCTTGCGGTAGGAATACGGGGATATGGAGAGAAAATAGGTCCGGTATGCTCTGGTTTGAGACGCGTTGTACAAACTGGCGAGAGCTTTCCGAGCTAAACTTTAGCTGATGACCACTAGCAGTAATTAGCTGACTGCTAACTAGCAGCTAGTGAGCTGGCTAGCTTCTGTTGGGGGATTCCAGATTCGAGGTGAATAATACTTTAGAGAAAAAACAGATCCGCACCACATTGGGTGAGGCAGGTT
Organism: Oncorhynchus nerka; assembly: GCF_034236695.1. Classification (NCBI taxonomy): domain Eukaryota; kingdom Metazoa; phylum Chordata; class Actinopteri; order Salmoniformes; family Salmonidae; genus Oncorhynchus; species Oncorhynchus nerka. Next base: position 15,670,691 of record NC_088414.1, on the reverse strand, counting down.
TCAGGAGAGTGTTTTGAAGTTGAGTTTTAGAAAAAAAAAAAAAAGATATGCGAAGAAAAGGATATCAAAATATATATACACAGGACACGACAAGACGAGGACAAAGGATGTCTGACTGCTACGCCATCTTGGATGAAGGGCATAATCCGAATGTGGACAAGATTAGGACAAAAAATGCATATTAGAATCAGGTAGAAATGGGGATTGAGAGACTTCCCTACAAACTGAACAGTGTGTGAGTAAACCATAGCCCTATGGAGTAGTGCACTATAAAGGGAATAGGGTATCTTTTGGGACACTGTGCTGTGATGGGAGGGAGTGTAAAAACAGCCCCACGAAGGTGTTGATAGAGCTCTAGGATTATCTAAACCTCAGATCAGCCTCACAGGTGTGTGTGTCTGTGTGTGTGCGTGCGTGTGCTCGTGTGAGCAAGCTACTTGAAGAAAAATGGGAGCCTTCAGCTGGCTGGATTTATACTTACAACATGTCAGAGAGGAATGCACACAGAATTGAAATAACTGTATACAGTGTAGAGGTGTTAACATGTTACAATCCAGTCTCCCTTGGTTTGCTCTGTGATTGTGTAAATTTGGTCATAGCCACTCATCATACACAGTCAAATGTTGGAAAGGGGTTGTCTGTGATTTTATCAGCACACTGACTTGAGCACATGAGATTGGAAACTCCATTAATTGCATTACAGCCATTATTCAAGTTAATGATTATTACGTTGCAGAGTGTAATAATTCCCAACCTAGCTAGCACATAACGTTCTGAGAACCATACACTCAAAAAAATGCTGGGTTGTTTGGTTGACCCAACTGCTGGGTTGAAGGCGATGGGACACTTAGTTGGGTTATTTTCTTAAAAAATGCTGGGTTATTGAGGCTAACATAACTTAGATTAGTAGAGAACCATTTATTCTGTTGTATAGTTATCACATGTTAAGAGCAAACATTGGCATTGTTGTGGCTTCAGCTAGGGTTACAGGTATGAATGAGTTTATTAAAAGCTTATGTTAATCCATTGTTGGGATACAGTAAAGTGGTATACTTTAATATGCAATTAAGTTGTATACCATATTATTATATGTAATAAATCATTGTAATATTATAGAAGGCTGTGCAAAATGCAACAAAAAAATGGGATACTTTTCAGTATGTAAACTTAACATAACGAACCAGAATGACATTTACTCTCACAGGTGGCCAATAAGATCTAGCTGAAAGACACACCCCTAATAAGCCGTGCTTCCTGAAAATAACCTGAGGATTAAGTTTTAAAAAACACCCAGCTGCTATGTCAACCTAGCATGAGAGCAAAAATACCCAAAGATTTAACGCAAAGATTGGCTAATCCCAACAACCAAACTTGTTGGGTTATTCACACAATTCCAAATGTGGTTGTTTTTAACCAAGCATTTTTTTGTGTGTATGATTTTTAGAGCTTGGTGAAAGTGCAGTTGTTCTATGGTTATTTTGCATACAAAACTTTCTGGGAATGGTGCAGGATAGAGCCCCACAGTGGTGGTGTCATAATACCCCAAAAATGTGGTCAAACAGGGAACTGGTTCCAATCGTTTTTCCTATAGGGACTTTTAGAAGCACTTAAAATAAGGTCTGTGTTTCGTGTAGGCTTACCCTGGCGTGATGTTTTGATAACCATGTAAATCTCTCTTGAACAAGGTGACTTTTATCAATATATTCGGCTCTATTTACTCTTAAGATTTGAAAATGATAATTAGCATCAAAGTAGACATCACGCAAGACTACAAATCCCTGCAAACTCCTGCACGTCATCTCTAGCTGACACCTTTGCTAACAGGTATAAATGTTGCCAATTTATTCATTACTAAATTTAGCTAACATTAGATAGTTAATCCAGAGATTCTTATATTTTGCTTCGATTCTGCAGTCTTGTCCAGATCATCATGGCACTTGTAGTTCATTATGATAGCCACATTAGCAGCTAATTTGCATTCATTTTCTGGGGGGTGAGTACAGGTGAATATTTTGATAAAAGTCACCTTGTTCTAGAGACATTTAAACGGTTATAAAAACGTCACGCCTACACGAAACACAGTGTTTCTAAAATCCCCTATGGGATAAATGAATGGTGGAAAAACGATTGGAGCCATTTCCTTGTTTGACCGCTAGGTTTTATGGGTATTATGACTCATATTGTGTTGCTCTATAGTTGCTTGGCTTTGGAACATTCTCAGCACATTTAAGGAACTTGACCAAAAAAAATATTTTCTTGGTATTTCATTAGTTTATTAACAGAACATTTCCTAAAAATGCAAAGATATTTACATACTTTTTGGTAATGGTCTAGGAAAGTTCCTCAACTGGTTTGACACAGGGAATGTTCTCAAATAGTTCAGAGAATGTAAGAAACAACGTTCTTCTGTGGGAATTTTAGTACTTCAGCATGACGTTTCCTAAAGGTTTCCTGACGGTTCTATTAAAGTCATGTTCTCAAATTGTTACGAGAATGTTAAGAAGCAACATTCTTCTAAGGGAATTTCAGTACTTCCCCATAATATTACACACAAATTCCCATGTGGTTCTATTTAATGTCATATTCTTACGACATTATGGGAATGTTCTGAAAAATGGTGTGACTTAAGTGATGTTCTCAGAACGTTCAGATAATGTATGGTTCTCTTTTATGTCAGTTCTTGGCAATATTCTGGAAATGCAAACATTTTAAAAATCTACAAATTTAATTTAAATTTCCTCTAAATAGAAAACTTTCCATAAAAATCACAACAAAAATGTAGTAACATTCAGTAAACGTTCTAAGAATGTTATTTCAAAACATATACATTCTGTTCTCAGCATCAACACATCTCTCTCTATCCTCTATCTTGTTAAGTGTGTTCAGGTGTGTTGGCTGTGCCCCCACTAATTGGCCACACCTGATCTCAATGAGTGCTTGTTTCCTTTGAAATTAGGTCTAGTTCAATAGACTAAAATGAACAGCTTTGAATGGGAAAAAACAACGTGGCATGCTAGCTCCATCCTGTTGGCGCAGTAGACTAATTTCAAGGATAGAGAACAGAAGATCATAGTTTTGAATCTCACCGATGCTGTGTTTAGAGAATGTTCTCAGAATGTTATTTAATTATCTTCAAATAACCTATAATTTACATTCTCAGAGCATTAGTAAAAACCTGCCAGGAAAACTTTCAGGAACCATTATTATGACAGATGCTGGATTAAGTTATTGGGGGAGATGGTAAGAGAAAGATATTAACATGACTTGTGAAGTATCCGCCCCCCTAAACGGAAACTGTCTTGCATGTTTCAGATAATGGATCAACGTCCCCTCCCCTTCAGTCATCACATCCCACAGCCTGTTGACATACACTACAATACCATTTATGTTTTGTGCGTTGTCCACAAGAGATTACACTTTTCTCAAACCTTGTTTGGAGATTTAACTCAGTATCTCTGTGTGTCTTATGATGCATGCACTCTCTAAGTATGACCTCAGCTGTAAAAACAGTTGGTGCACCCACCCCTCTCCTCACCCACACATCCAGGCGTGGGTCCCTGGGGTGGGGTGGTGGGGGAGCAAGGAACACCTCTCCTGGATGTTTGTGGCTGGGGATGTGGGAGTTTAGGTTGAAGCAAGCCAAATACCTCCAGGGTTTAGATGGTTTTATGTGTTAGGACACACTTCAACAGTTCTGTGTGTGTGTGTGTGTTTATTTAAGACAGTGTGACGGAGAGAAAGTGTGTGTTATTCTTTAATGCATATCAATCCTTCCTTTCATTTTTCATCATCCACCCCACTAGTTAGAAAAAAAGCCTATTGGCAACACAATGTCAGGATTCATATGTGCCGTATAACATTATTTGGTAGAGCAAGAACTAGAAAAGCAAATGACATGAAGTAGTCTGTTAAGGGGAGCACAGAAGTGTTGGAATGGTGTTTGTTTGTTTGTGTGTGTGTGTGTGTGTGTGTGTGTGTGTGTGTGTGTGTGTGTGTGTGTGTGTGTGTGTGTGTGTGTGTGTGTGTGTGTGTGTGTGTGTGTGTGTGTGTGTGTGTGTGTGTGTGCACGCTTGTATGCAGGGTAGTTAAACCTCTCTGACTTCCTCCTCCAGGTCCCGAGGCTGCTGGGAGGCCCCTCTCTGCCAACAGCTTTTCTCTGGCTCGCTCTCGCTCGCTCTCGCTCCAGCTCCATAAAATGCCAGTGGATAGCCATGCGTCCCTACGGAACATCCCCAGGAAAAACACACAGCTATGAATGGCCTGCATTGAGCCCGGGGTTGAAGGGTGCAGGGGCTGAGGAGGGGTGTACAGGGGGGAATATAGGGTCAGCACCAGACCCCTCCTACATGGGGAAAGGTCACCCCACTGACCAGCCTGGTGGCCTCTCAGGAGCACGCTGGAGAAAGTCCAAGACAAGAAGGATAAATTCCCTGGTAACCCTCTTTCTCTCGTCTCCTCCACTCCTCACTCACTCACTCACCCCTCACTCTCTATCCTCTTTCCTGCCCTCCACTCTCCTCCCTCCCTCCTCCACCTCTTCAGTCCATCCGTCTCTCCCTAAACCCTCCCTCCCTGTCCTCCACCCCTATAGACTGTGAATTTATAGGCCTATGAATCCCTGTCTTCAGCTTCTGTGAGACTGATTATTTGTTTAGACTGGTAAAGTCATTAAGCATTAACGATGGAGCATCAATCTGACAGGCTGTTACACTGTCAGGCCCAGCCCGGCCCAACCAACCTCTGGCCTGTGTCCCAAATAGCACACTATTCCATAATGCCATAGGCCTGCAAGTATTATAGTATACTATGGTATAAAAACTATAGTATTCACTGTAGTTTTTTTTCGGGCGTTACTGTAGTATTCACTGTAATGTTTTTGTGGACTAAAGTATTTATGTAGTATACTGTAGTATTTACAGTTAACTATATTATAAAAACTCTAGTAAAAGAAAACTGTAGTATATACTATAGTAATTCATGTAATTCAATATACCATGCTGTAGTATTTACTGTAGTGTTTTTGCGGACTGTCGTATAATGTACTATTTACTGTAGTGGTTTTGCAGACATTACTCTAGTATTTAATATAGTTATTTTGTTTCATTATCTTTGATATAAAAGTGAAGGCTTTCTCCTTCAGGAAACCTACTGGAAAACACTAAAAGTCCAAATTTTCCATAACCTGTAGGTAGGAATGGGTTTTGAACAGAGAGTTCAGCGCATCTGCTCTTTTCTATAACCTGTAGGGAACACAATATGGTCTATACTTGACATGTAGATTTTGCACTTATGGGTAGCACAAATTGCGAAATGGGGAGGGGAATGGACAAGGACACATGAAATACCATCGTTAAAAAAGTTAATTTTTTTTGTGGACATTACTTCATTATTTATTACATGTATTTTTTCAGATAATACTGTAGTATTTTACAACATTCTATAGTAAGTACTACATTTTAGTCATTTAGCAGATGCTCTTATCCAGACCGACTTACAGTAGCAAGTGGATACATTTTCATCCTTTCTCCCCAGTGGGAATCAAGCACAAGGCATTGCAAGTGCCATGCTCCACCAACTGAGCCACATGGGACCCCATATGATCTATACATGATCAAGAGATAATGCAGAGTCTAGTATAGTATTCTACAGTATACTATAGTTTACTATATAATTCTATAGTAAGTAGTGTATTATTCTATTGTAAACTGTCGTATTTTTTCATGTGGGGGGTTCTGGTCAAAAGTAATGCATTTTGTAGGGAATAGGGTGCCATTTGGGATTCAGTCCAACTACTCCTCTTCTGCAATGACAACTCTCTGGGTGTGAAAACGCTTTGATACTCATCTAGAGCACCCCCCCCCCCCCCTCCCCAGTGCACATTTGTTTTTTTGCCCAAGCATTACACAGATGATTAAAGTAACCAACTCATCATCAACCTTATTTGAATCAGCTGTTTATTGCTCGGGCCAAAGCCAAAACGTGCACCCGGGGGGCGAGGGGGGGGGCAGGACTGAGTTTGGGGAATCCCTGATCTATAGAACCCTTTCAAAATGTGTTGGCGATTTGGCGCATGCTACTCAGGCTAATAAGGCAAAATTAGTTAAGTGCATAAAAGGTTTTTCTATCAACCCTGAGGAAACATGAAAGACCGATTTCAAAAAAATTGGCCAGTGGTGTTGTTTCTTTGTGTCTGTAAATTACCAAGTTTATTTCTCTATAATCATCATTAAGTTGTGTTTTGTCAATGAGCAGTCTCCTCCTCAACCCGTGAAACCTACTCCAAATATAAAACTCAGCACACCAACCAATGGTCTCCAAATACGGGGAAAGAGAGGGGGGTGCTCCAGGTCTCTCTGGGCTCATGTAGCTAGGGGAGGGAAAAACTCTAAAGCTAACAAAGGGTTGGTGTTCAGGTTTATGTGTTTGCTCTGTGACATCCTAGCGCCATCCGACCAGCACTACATTTCACTTCTCTTCCCTTGTCGACTCACAAAAACTCTATCCGTACGCACCCGCCAGGGAGGGAGGGAGGGGAGGGGGGGTTAGGAAGGAAACACGCTGATCTGTGTAACATATGTGGAGAGGAGAGGACGGCAGGACGCAGAGTGGTGCTGGACCCCCTGCTAGTCAGTTCCACCTGAGTGAGACATGACAGGAGAGGATGGAGCGATCAAGAGGAGAGGAAGAACGCCGTAGGAATCAATTACACAGTGTAAAAACAATGGGGCCTGCACAGACAGACAGGTCGAGAAGTTACAGCAGGATCAGTGTCCCTAGAATGTCCACTGCTACCCCACTTACACCAACTCAACTCTGCCACAATAGTTGGGGAATAGTTGCTCTGTTTCAGTACTAAGTAAAAAAAAAAAATTAAAAGCACCCTTATTTTTATATATATATTTTTTTAAATACTCAATTTTACACTGTCCTATGTCAAAATTATATCAATTTTGCCTCCCACTAAATCACAGATGTCTCACATTCAAACAATGCATTTTGTTTACTGCTACACTAACAGGAAATTAGAACTCGTAACACTTGTAAAAGTGATAAATCTCCACACAACTTTCCTCAAATTTTTATGACTGAAATCAAATTTGGCAGGTGGATGTTTTCAATAATACAGAGGGAGGCAGAAGTAATGGAGATGGGAGTTTATCTATTTGAAAGTTCATACTTTGTTACATTTTACAACACAAAACAAACACGTGCCAGCACAAATGCTAAAAACTACCATACCGGTATTATTACTACATAAGCCACCCAAAATTGCCAATGAATACTTCAGATATATTGTATGTATCTGTGACTTCCACTGGAAAACAAAAGGATAAGACTGGGAGTTAAAAAAAATCTAACTGGCTTGTCGCTGTACCATACATAATAGTACATATAGCATCCAACCCTGACAAGGCACGTTTTACTCACATAAGGTCTAACCACAAGTACCTGGATTATTTTTGTCTTTCTTCCTTGCTCTTCTGAGTCCACTAGCTAAGTGCTGGCACACACATTTGACTTCTTTCCAGGGCAATTATTCTATAAGCCTTTTCCTCTGTGGTCAGGTCGTGCTTCCTACATCTGGCCTGCCTGTTCTAATTGAACGTGTACTGTATTTATTGCCATATATATTTTAATATGTATGCGTGTGTGCATCTGCGTGTATATGAGTGTGCACCCTGCATGAGTACTGGAGCTTTTGCCTTTGTTTCTGTCAAATCCGGTCTGTTTGTATGTTTGTCTACGTTGCAAGTGTATGTTTTGATGTACAGCGCATTCGGAAAGTATTCAGACACCTTGACTTTTTCCACATCTCGTTACGTTACAGCCTTTTTTAAAATGGATTCAATCATTTTTGATTCTCATCAATCTACAAGCAATACCCATAATTACAAAGCAGAAACAGGTTTTTATACTTTTTTTGCAAATGTATAAAAAAAAAAAAATGCATATCCTCTCAAGCTCTGTCAGGTTGGATGGGGAGAGACGCTGCACAGCTATTTTCAGGTCTCTCCAGAGATGTTCGATCAGGTTCATGTCCGGGCTCTGACTGGGTGAGTTAAGGACATTCAGAAACTTGTCCAGAAGCTACTCCTCCGTTGTCTTGGCTGTTTGCTTAGTGTCATTGTCCTGTTGGAAGGTAAACCTTCGCCCCAGTCCTGAGCGCTCTGGAGCAGGTTTTCATCAAGATTCTCTCTGTACTTTGCTCCATTCATCTTTGCCTCGATCCTGACTAGTCTCCCAGTCCCTGCTGCTAAAAAACTTCCCCACAGCATGATGCTGCCACCATCATCCTTCACCGTAGGAATGGTGCCAGGTTTCTTCCAGACGTGATGCTTGGCATTCAGGCCAAAGTGTTCAATCTTGGTTTCATCAGACCAGAGAATCTTGTTTCTCATAGTCTGAGATTCCTTTTTGGCAAACTCCAAGTGGGCTGTCATGTGCCTTTAACTGAGAAGTGGCTTCCGTCTGGCCACTCTACCACAAAAGCCTGATTGGTGGAGCGCTGCAGAGATGCTTGTCCTTCTGGAAGTTTCTCCCATCTCAACAGAGGAACTCTGGAGCTCTCTGAGTGACCACCGGGTTTTTTGTATACTCCCTGAACAAGGCCCTTCTCCCCTGATTGCTTAGTTTGGCTGGGCGGCTGTCTCTAGGAAGAGTGTTGGTGGTTCCAAACTTCTTCCATTTAACCCTTGTGTGGTATTCATGTTTTTGTTATTCACCCAATGTTCGCGGGTCTGTTGGACCCACAACATTTTGTTTTTTTTAAATCAATACAGCCAAAATAATTTACATAAAAATACTTAATACTTAGATGTTGACTCATATCAATTACAAGCTATATAGACATCATACATGGTTAATATTTGCCATTTATGAAGGGGAAGAGAGGGAAAGATAGAGAGAGATGAATGAGGAGGAGAGGGAGAGGAAGAGAGATGAAGTGGGGGAGAGAGGGAGGGGGAGAGAGATGAGAGGGGGAGAGAGATGAGAGGGAAAGAGAGCAATCACATTTATCAGTAAAAGCACTATTTGTTTTTTTGATAAAATGTGATTTTTGCAAACCAAAAATCAATTATAATCAAGACATGGGCGGAATAAATCATGTTAATATTGAACAAATAGAAATGAAACAAGGTTTTCATCACTATTGATGTTTATTGCTTTGAACTGAACAAAGTGGAACAACTAATTTTACATACAGTATTTTATGGAAATGATAAATGAGCCCCATTGAACACAAATTAAGGTCGGTCTACACACCACATGAGGGACAGATTTTTACTGTGTGTGTGTGTTGCAAATGTATTTATTGCACTTGATGCAGGTGTACTGTGTCTTCCTGTCCTTCTTGAGTCCACAAACATTGCAGGGTTTCTTCTTGTTGCTACCGGCTGCAATCTAGAATGATGAAAACACTTAGTTCAGGAATTTTACGAACATCTCACTCACTCACTTACTCACATATATAGTTACAGCAGGCCAAGGTAGGAGAGTCAGACACACACATATGCAACAACATCACTCACACTTACTTCCGGGAATTGGAGTTGTTGGTTCTGTGGGTTGGGCGGATGGGGCACCAGCATCCTCCTCCTGAATCATCTTCACGATGGCTGCAGAAGCTGAGGTCTTTGGGATATGTTGCCTCCTCTGGATTTGAGGTCTTACCAATGCCTTGCCCAGCTCCTTGGGAAAATCTGCCTCCTCTGGCGCTTCCCTCTGTTCGAATCTGGGTTCAACGCCATCCAGATGACAAACGCGTTGTATGCCAAGATGTCCAAAATGTTGAAGAATATCACAAGCGGCCAGTGTAGGGTTCTTCTTTTGCAACTGTAGCCAGTCACCAGTTTGTCTATATTGTCAACTCCTTCTTTTGTGTCATTGTAATCCATTATGATTTCTGGTTTTAGATGTTCCTGGCCACAGATTCTCCTATCCCTATGACACATACTCATTTTTACCTTTCTTTGTCACGTAGAACACTATAGGGATGTGTCGGCCGTGAACACAAACTTAGAGGGATTGATAGGCCGGTTCCGTATATTTAACAGCTGAGGTGAGAGCTCTGGCTTGTTTTTTTTGTACTGTTCCAACCATCGTCAGCTTCCTCTTGAGGACCTCCTGTCCCAGCTTGTGGAAAGTAAAACAGTTATTGCATGTGATGTTGTGGCCATGGAGTCCCTGTGTCATGTCCAGGACAACCCACATCCCTTGGTTCTTCTCAGGGGCTCCTCCATGTGGCTTCCCCGTATATATTTGCAAGTTCTACGCATATGATGAAGCAGCATCACAGGCAGCCCAGATCTTGATTCCATATTTTGTGGGTTAAGACGGAATGCACTGTACTGAAGGGGCAACGGCCCCTAAATGGCATAAGTTGCTCATCAACAGTAATGTTGGGCCCAGGGTTGTAAAACAGGGGAAGGAGGTCCAACCACTTGTCCCACACTGACCTGATTGCAGCTAGCTTGCCTCTCTACAGCCGAGCTGGTCTGGTGTCTCGGTTATCAAAGCAGATTTACCTGGAAATAATGTGGAAGTTTTCCAGAGACATTGTTGCAGAGACAAGTTCTCTGACCGTATCTGCATTCCACAGGGATTCTGTGGATTCCCCATTGGGATCTGAAAACACCAGCAAGGATTAGAATCCCAACGTGTAGTGCAGTCCAGAATTATTTTCTGGATGGTGTCTGGGATGAACAGTTCAAAAGAAGACTTTATGTCCTGCACATGAATAACCACCATCCGTGTCGGCCCTGGTTGCATCCTTATCACATTGGCAGCCATGTGGGGGGACTCATTCCTTGGGGAAGAAGACCATTACATTTCACAATTTTTTGACATCCATATTTCTCCTCCTGCAGGCTGCTGATGAGCTGGCTGCTGACGTGTCCTGGGGGTGGCTCCTGACGGGCTGGCCCTGGGGGTGGCTGCTGACGTGTCCTGGGGGTGGCTGCTGACGGGCTGGTCCTGGGGGTTGCTGCTGACGGGCTGGTCCTGGGGCTGGCTGCTGACGGGCTGGTCCTGGGGCTGGCTGCTGACGGGCTGGACCTGGGGCTGGCTGCTGATGCGCTGGTCCTGGGGGTGGCTGCTGACGGGCTGGTCCTGAGGATGGCTGCTGACGGGCTGGTCCTGGGGCTGGCTGCTGATGGGCTGGTCCTGGGGCTGGCTGCTAACGGGTTGGTCCTGGGGCTGGCTGCTAACGGGCTGGTCCTGGGGCTGGCTGCTGATGTGCTAGTCCTGGGGGTTGCTTCTGATGTGCTGGTCCTGGGGTTGGCTGCTGATGTGCTGGTCCTGGGGGTTGCTGCTGATGTGCTGGTCCTGGGATTGGCTGCTGATGTGCTAGTCCTGGGGGTTGCTGCTGATGTGCTGGTCCTGGGGTTGGCTGCTGATGTGCTAGTCCTGGGGGTTGCTGCTGATGTGCTGGTCCTGGGGTTGGCTGCTGATGTGCTGGTCCTGGGGGTGGCTGCTGATGGGCTGGTCCTGGGGCTGGCTGAGGGTCAATCTCATCCTCTTCTTCCAACTCACTGTCAGACTCCAAATTGACAGAGACATGATCCTCATATACAGAAAATTCTTCATCTTCCGAAGTGGAAGACGCTCCGTCCATACTAGCTTCTCTCTCTGCAAAAATGATTTCTACGGCCTTCTGAAAAGAGGTTATTTTTGCCATACATGCAAAGCAATTTATTTGTTGTGTCCCTCCCCCAATTTGCACCTGACTGGGGTAGAATGTGGGAAAATACTGAATTTCTTAAAATAATGTATTGTAATAACATTGTGCAGGTTCCCGCAAGACAATGTGTAGTTTCACACACTACAAAGGGTAAAGAGTGCGAGAAAAGCGGGAAGGAGGTTCTTGGTGCTATGTTGAAACAGCAGGCCTAGGAAGGAGGAAGACAGAGTGAAGGCACACAGTAAACCTTTTTGTTAAATGTTTTACTTGTTTTTAAGAGGGGGGGGTGCTAAGGCCAATGAGTCTCAGGTTGGAAAAGATAATTAATTGTATAATTTTTATTTGAGTAAACATTAAAAATGGGTCCCACAGACCCAAACAAGGGTTGAGAATGATGGAGGTAACTGTGTTCTTGGGGACCTTTAATGCTGGCAGACATTTTTTGGTACCCTTCCCCAGATCTGTGCCTTGACACAATCCTGCCTTGGCGCTCTACGGACAATTCCTTCGACCTTATGGCTTCGTTTTTGCTCTGACATGCACTGTCAACCGTGGGACCTTATATACACAGGTGTGTGCCTTTCCAAATCATGTCCAATCAATTGAATTTACCACAGGTGGACTCCAACTAAGTTGTAGAAATGTCTCAAGGATGATCAATGGAAACAGGATGCACCCGAGCTCAATTTCACTTTGTCATTGTGGGATATTGTGTGTAGATTGATGAGAATATTTTATTTTCATCCATTTTAAAATAAGGCTGTAACGTAACAAAATGTGGGAAAGGGGAAGGGGTCTGAATACTTTCCGAATGCACTGTAGTCATCTAAAGTATATCTGTTAAAAATATATACCTCAGCTCAGTTAATCAAATCCATTTTTATTGAAAAATAAACTCATAATTTAATTCCTGTAGAGATTTGTTGAAAGATTCCAAATGTATTATTCTTCCTTGTTTAACTTGGCAGCATGAATAAGAGTACATGAATCTGTAGGAAAGTCAGTTACAATCGTCCACCCCAAGACTTTGTTGAGTATGGAGAGGCTAACTGATTCCCTGGCTAAACCAACAAACACAAAGTTAAAACAAATGTAGGGAATGTTGTCTTAGGCTTCGGATACTGTGGACCACAATTAGGAGAAGCACAGTGTATGTTTAGCAAAACCTGTCAAATACAGAAACCAAATATTATCCTAGTTTCTAGATGAATTTGAAAATGAGGGTTCCTCATTTTTTAGGGAAGGGTGGTTGTTCTATGAGGAACCATAGTGATGCAAATAACCCTTTGAGCTCTTCAATGGTTCTTTACAGTTCACAAAAGGGTTGTTTACTATTTGAGTGATAATTAAAATGTAGGGGAGGCGGCTAGTTAAAATACACTAGATTTACAGAAGTATATGGACACCCCCACAAATTAGTGGATTCAGCTATTTCAGCTACACCCGTTGCTAACAGGTGTATAAAATTGAGCGCACGGCCATGCAATCTCCATAAACACACATTGGCAGTAGAATGGCCATACTGAAGAGATCAGTGACTTTCAACGTGGCACCGTCATAGGATGCCACCTTTCCAACAAGTCAGTTCGTCAAAATTCTGCCCTGCTAGAGCTGCCCCGGTCAACTGTAAGTGCTGTTATTGTGAAGTGGAAACATCTAGGAGCAACAACGGCTCAGCCGCGAAGTGTTAGGCCATACAAGCTTACAGAACGGGACCTCCGAGTGCTGAAGTGTGTCGCGTATAAAAATTGTCTATCCTCGGTTGCAACACTCACTTCCGAGTTCCAAACTACCTCTGGAAGCAACATCAGCACAAGAACTGTTCGTTGGGAGCTTCATGAAATGGGTTTCCATGGCTGAGCAGCCGCACACAAGCCTAAGATCACTGTGCTCGATGACAAGCCTCGGCTGGAGTGGTGTAAAGCTCGTCACCTTTGGACTTTGGAGCAGTGGAAACACAGATGACAGATGAATCTGGGTTTGACTGATACCAGGAGAATGCTACCTGCCCGAATGCATAGTGACAATTGTAAAGTTTGGTTGAGGAGGAACAATGGTCTGGGGCTGTTTTTCATGGTTCGGGCTAGGCCCTTTAGTTCCCGTAAAGGGAATTCTCAATGTTACAGCATACAAAGACATTCTGTTCTTCCAACTTTGTAGCAAGCGTTTGGGGAAGGTCCTTTCCTGTTTCAGCATGACAATGCCCCATGCACAAAGCGAGGTCCATGCAGAAATGGTTTGTCGAGATCGGTGTGGGAGAATTTACTGGCCTGCACAGAGCCCTGGCCTCAACCCGATTCGAACACCTTTGGGATCAATTGGAATGCCGACTGCGAGCCAGGCCTATATGCCCAACATCAGTGCCCGACCACACAAATGCTCTTGTGGCTGAATGGAAGCATGTCCCTGCAACAATGTTCCAACAACTAGTAGAAAGCCTTCCCTGAATAGTGGAGGCTGTTATAGCAGCAAAGGGGGGACCAACTATATATTAACGCCCATGATTTTGGAATGAGATGTTCGACGAGCAGGTGTCCACATACTTTTGGTCATGTCAGTGTATTTTCGGGCATGGTTTGCGCGCAGCTCTTTTTGTGCCACCGTGAAAGTGCCATTCCAGTTTAGCTATTGTGTTTTGTCATGCCATTATACACTATATATGACTATGTCCAGCGACTAACGCATGGCCTTGTGTCGATTGAGAACTGTTGACTAAGTCAGTGGTTCTCAATTGTTTCCTCTGGGACCCCCAGCTGCTCTAGAGGTAGCTTACTTGTTTCACGTATCAGTTAACACAATAATAACACCTTTTAACAGTATAATATGGCTGACCAGAATTAGAAACCCTGTATGGTTCTTCAAAAGGATCTATCTACAAATAACCTTTTAGATTGAGAAAGGTTCCATGAAGGTTGTATAAAGAACCATCGAAAAAGGTTAAATATCAAGTACATTCTGATCATATTCGGACGCCATCCCTCTTCGCACATTTTGTTACGTTACTGCCTTGTTCTGAAATGGATTACATTATTATTTTTCCTCATCAATCTACACACAATAGCCAATAATGACAAAGTGAAAACAGATTTTTTTGACATTGCTGCAGATTTATTTAAAATAAAAAACAGAAATACCTTTTTCACATTAGTATTCGGAACCCTTTGTTATGAGACTCGACATTGAGCTCAGGTGCATCCTGTTTCCATTGATCATCCTTGAGATGTTTCTACAACTTGATTGGAGTCCTCCAGTGGTACATTCAATTGATTGGGCATGATTTGGAAAGGCACACACCTGTGTATACAAGGTCCTACAGTTAACAGTGCATGTCAGAGAAAAAAACCAAGCCATAAGGTCGAAGGAGTTGTGCGTAGAGATCAGTGACAGGATTGTGTCGAGGCACATAAATGGGGAAGGATACCAAAACATTTCTGCAGCTTTGAAGGTCCCAAAGTGGCCTCCATCATTCTTAAATGGAAGAAGTTTAGAACCACCAACACTCTTCCTAGAGCTGGCCGCCTGGCCAAACTAAGCAATCGGGGGAGAAGGACCTTGGTCACGGAGATGAGGCCTTTATGGTAGATTTGCCAGATGGAAGCCACTCCTCAGTAAAGGGCACATGACAGCCCACTTGGAGTTTGCTAAAAGGCACCTAAAGGACTCTCAGACCGTGAGAAACAAGATTCTCTGGTCTGATGAAACCAATATTGAACTCTTTGGCCTGAATGTGAAGTGTCACGTCTGGAGGAACCATTCACCATCTCTACGGTGAAGCATGGTGGTGGCAGCATCATACCGTGGGGATGTTTTTCCGCAACAGGGACTGGGAGACTAGTCAGAATCGAGGGGAAAGATGAAAGGAGCAAAGTGGAGAGAAATCCTTGATTAAAAAAACTGCTCCAAAGTACTCAGGACCTTAGACTGGGGGCGAAGGTTCACCTTCCAACACGATAATGACCCTAAGCACACAGGCAAAACAACGCAGGAGTGGCTTCGGGACAAGTCTCTGAATGTCCTTGAGTCGCCCAGCCAGAGTCCGGACTTGAACCCAATCGAACATCTCTGGAGAGACCTGAAAATAGCTGTGCAGCGACACTCCCAATCCAAACTGACAGAGGGGATCTGCAGAGAATAATGGGAGAAACTCCCCATATACAGGTGTGCCAAGCTTGTAGCGTCATACCCAAGAAGACTCAAGGCTGTAATCGCTCCCAAAGGTGCTTCAACAAAGCACTAAGTAATTGTTCTGAATATGTAAGTAAATGTGATATTCCCATTTCTCACTTTTAATAAATTTGCAACTATTTTAAAAAAAAACGTTTTTGCTTTGTCATTGTAGGGTATTGTGTGTAGACTGATTAGGGGGGGGGGACTATTTAATACATTTTAGAAAAAGGCTGTAACGTAACAAAATGTGGAAAAGGTCAAGGGGTCTGAACACATTCCGAAAGCATTGTACCCCCAAATAGGGTTGTAACCGTAGCGGAACCTTTTTTAATCGTTATTTATAGGACATTAGGAAAGGGTTCTTTATAGTACCATACAGATTCCATTTAGAACCTTATGAGCATGGTTCTGCGTTGAATGTTTAAAAAAAAAGGTTATATATAGCATCAAAAAGTTTCCTGCTATGGTTACAAGCCAAAGATCCTCTTTCTGGTACAATTTAGAAGAAAAAAAATGTGTTTGTGTGTGCTCAACTCTCAGAAGTTTACTATTAAATCATTAATAGAAAACAAACAGAAAGTGACACAACAGACAGACAGTACAGTATGTTCCCCTAAGGACTATGGGTAAACACCTGACCAAACATTAGACAGGGAGGATGATGGGAGATGACCTCTGACCCTACACCCTCTTTAAAGAAGTTTCTCTTTCATCTCTAATACAGACCAGGTCTCGTCAATCTCAAAGAGACTAATCAAATGGATCAGAAAAGGTTCAATTAAATTCATACATTCAAATTCATGTGCACATCCAACCATGCAGTGTTGTTATGCCATTTTATTCCTAATAGGAAGAGATTTGAGTTAAAGGACATTCTACTAATGTAAAAAAAAGGGGGGGGGGCTTACAATTCAGAGTATCAGCAACATAGAGTAGAAACAATACTCATAAGACTAGTACTTTGAGGATGAAGATCTGTAATCCGCTTGTAATAGTATGGATAGTGGCTGAATTACCAGTTAGTCTGGCTGTGCAGAATAGGGACCGAATGAAACCTTTAAGTGAATCACTAAAAGCTAGGAGCAGAAACACAATTGTGAAAATCAACCAGATTCATCAATGATTCAATGGGAATGAGTGGAATAGGGTTCTGATCATGATGGCATTGGTACACACCTGAGATGAGACCGTTACCCCTTCACCACTCGCTATCTGCACCAGTCGAGTGTGAGTGCTCAGTGCAGCTTGTTGACTCCGTAACACAGAGCAGAACACACACACACACATAAACACACACACACACACACCTCACAGGAAGCTGCTGAGGGGAGGGCAGCTCATAGTAACGTCTGGAACGGAGTAAATGGAATGGCGTCAAACACATGGAAACCATGTGTTTATGTATTTGATACCATTCCACCTATTCCACTCCAGCTGTTACCACGAGCCCGTTCTTCCCAATTAAGGTGCCACAAACCTCCTGTGACACACACACACTGGAACCCCAGCAGCTCACTAGCTACAGCCCAGTGTGCCCTGCATGTGTTACATGTGCCTGATATATCCAGTTACCACCACCATGGGACCATGAAACAACCTCACATCTCCAACAGGGATCCGCTCAATATATGCTGCCCTGACCTCCCCAAAGCACAGGGACCCTCCTTACACTCCCCCCCTACACAGTTGTGACGGGGCACAGGAAGTTCCTACCACCGAGGAAGTATCAAATCAAACAGCATCTTTTTCCACTTTGTTGAGACTTCTCTGGTTAAACGCTTTCTGCATGGGCTTTGTGACGGAACGAGAGATGAGCTGTGTGTGTTTGTGTGTGTGTCTGTCTGTGTTCTGCTCCCAAAGAAAAGGGTGCTTTCAGCCTGCCTCCTTCTATAGGAAACACTATGTTGTTTTAAGGTATTCTTTCTGACCTTTGAGAGAGTCAATGTTGATGTTGCACACTAGGTATATGATTTTTGGGTATTATTGTATCCAACCTCAGGAGGGGAAGAGAGAGGGATGGAAGAACGGGTAGACAGAGGGAGGGAGAGGCAGATGGGGAGAAGGAAAGAGAACTTCCTTGATTTGAGTCAATCTTCATATTACCACAGAAGTGCTGGCGACTGAATTTGAGCTTTTACAGAAGTTACAGCAGCTTACTCAACATATGGTAAGCACATGATTGAATTAGTTAATGAATTAACTAATGAAAAAATGAAAGGACTAAACAAAAGTGCCACACTTTTTAAGTCCATGATTTGTGGAATGAAATACAGCAAAACTACACTAACTTGTCAATGTTTGCTTGCTCTATTTCAGGGCTTATTGGATCTGTCAATCTAAGAGACATCAAAAGCATGCGCGCACACACACACACACACACACACAGCTTAAATAACTGGTGTTACAATAATTTAAGAAAATGGATCAATGTAATAAATAGCCTCTCTGAAATCCGATTATCACTTAGAATGCCTATTCTTTCACAGTGCAAAGAACTGTCAGATTTTGGGGTAATCTTTATTGTAGATCAAGAAGTTCTTTTACAGGGCTTTAAAGAATGTCACCCAGTTCACATAGCAGCTCTTAGCCCGTCATACATCATCAACCGGCGTAACATTGAAGCACACATAGTTCTGAGGGATTCCCACCTCGAAAACCCCATACATAACCTATGGTCTAAGATCAGTATCTTGCAGAATATCAAAGCCCCAAGCCCTTCTAATGTGTTACAGAAGGTCGTGGTGCTGCCTCTGATGTGGCTCACTTTTTGGCAGAGGGGTGGGCCCTGGGACAGGGGTCTTGTGTGTATCACAAAGCCTCTGGATCTAATTGTGGTGTCGATCTACCGCTATGAGAACACCACGTCTCTCAAATACTGATCCCCGGGTCGGGAGAGTTTTGGGCATGCCTCCAGGAGACTGGGAACATACAGGCATAGAGGCGGGGGTGTATGCAGCAGAATCTACCCACTTAAATGCTTAGCTCTGGTGTCTCGCTAGTCCTTTTAGAGGCTCTGGGCATCTGCAGCAGACACTTTGTGGCTCAAAGAGGCTGAGAGCGAGAGAAAGAGAGACAGCGAGAGCGAGAGAGAGAGAGAGAGACAGGGAACGAGGGAGAAAGAGAGATAGTGAGAAATTAGGGAGGGAAAAGAGAGAGTCAGGGACAGTGAGACAGAGGGAGTGAAAGCTAGCACTTTATGATAATTCTACATAATAAAGCATGTATAATGGATTAGTAAATAGTTTATTCATCATTTATTCATCATTTCTCCTGCATTTGTTGTAACCCAGTTATTCACACATTTATAAACAACTTTAAAAGTATTTAATAACGAGTCATAAGATAATATAATAAGTTGTTTAATATAGGTCCTTATAAACAATTTACTAATCATTAGTTAAGTATTTTTGTGTGTCCTAATCTAAAGTTTGGGCTTTTTATACTTTATAACTACTTTATGTTTTGAGTGACAATTGAAAATTCTAAAAAATGATGGACATGCCATTGTTAGACATTCCAGCAGTACCAGAACATATCAATAGTTAAACAATAAGCACACAATACAGAGTACGTTTAAGAAAGTACAGTATATTTAACATTTTATTCAAAAACAGTCACACTATTGTAATAGTGAGATGTGTAACTTCAAACACTTTATGCTGAGTAAAATAACGTTTTTGTCTGAAAATGCTAACATAAACTTTTAAAGTGTGGATTGCAGTCACTCTTTAGAGCAGTTTAATCTTGGTTATCCCAGAACTAAAATCTTGCGTTATTTGGTCAGCTGCGTTATTAAGTTCTGGGTTCATACGTGTTAGAAATTGGGAGTTCCAGTTTGTGAAATATCCAATATATTTCCTTTAACATCCTGCGTTGTGTGCTTATTCTTTTACCAATGATATGTTCTAGGTTGCTTTGAGACCACAGAGCATCATGTTCTGCTGGAATGTCTACCAATGGCATGTCCATCTTGCTGTGAGAAATTACACTGGTCAATCACAACATTTCTAAAGTATTTATAAAATATAATTAGCCCACACTTTAGATGAGGCCATGCAAAAAGACTTGACTAATTATTAGTGAATGATTTATAAAGACCTATTTTAAACATCTTATGAATTGAGTAATGATTAATAAATGATGAATAAACTTGTTACTAAACAATTATAAATAAAGTGCTACCAAAGCTAGTTAGGGGGAAACATTAAGAGAGAGGAGAGAGTGTCTTCATGGGTGGCTTCCAATGTTGATGTTTTTTGTTGTTGTTGCTTTTTGAGTGACAGGGGCGTCGCCATGGAGAGAGAGGGAAAAGATCACATAGAACAGAGACAGCAGGTAGAAACTTCAAACATGAACTTTCCCCACTGAGTCTACGCACACACAAACAAACAGTCACACACACAATATTCCCAAACAACATAATTATGTGAGCCTATATCTTTTCCCATGAATATATGTTGATCCAGTAAATATATATTTAATGCATCGTATAGTACATGAACCTGATACCATATCATGAAATTAAATTATATTTGATCTTTGACATAAGTGTATTTATATGGATGCATATGTTTTCTTAGCTTTATGTTTAAATGGGTTTGGTCAGATCTCTGGCAGTCCTCTGTTAATATTGGACAGTGTTTGGGTACTGGATAGTAGAAGTAGGGTCTGGGGTTGAAAGGAGCTGCGCTGTAACTGGGCAGTGTGCATTACCTGCAGGTGTCACTATGATGAACGGGCTG
The DNA here is from genome assembly GCF_034236695.1 of Oncorhynchus nerka. NCBI lineage: Eukaryota > Metazoa > Chordata > Actinopteri > Salmoniformes > Salmonidae > Oncorhynchus > Oncorhynchus nerka. Next base: position 15,650,102 of record NC_088414.1, on the reverse strand, counting down.
CTTGAGGTTGATGAAGTGTTTACAACCCAGTGGCGTTGTTGCATGTAGCTAACCAGGTCCCAGACTGGTAGCCAGCCACTCCAGTCCACCAGCTACAGCGGCTACACCTTCTGCCAGAACCCCCCTGACTGGGTGTGCACTGGGGAGAACACGGGATGCTAAATGATGTGTTGGATGCAAACCGCCAGGGAAAGCTGTTCACTGCTAGCTGTGACAACAGACAGCTGCTGGCGGTTGGCATCGGTTCAAGACTCTTTATGGTGACCGAGAGTTAGGACCCAAGACTCAAGACTTTCCGGAACTTTCCATGTGGCGAGGGCCCGAACCGCGTAAATGGCGGCAACACATTTTTTGTTATATTTATTGTTGTAGCTTAAGTAGGAGATGCCTCGCTAACCTCTGTGCTTCGTTTCAAGTGGACAGAATAATAAATCTGTGAGTTGTAACAAATGGTTTGTTTCAGCCCGCCTGTTATTTTATCATCACATTCTGCACAAGCCTGATGGATAGGGCTATGGGCTCTGGGTTGTTTGTACGGGCACTGAGCATGCCAAGGCAAACAAGCACGGAGAGGGGAAAAAAGAAAAAGAAAAGGAGAGTAAAAGAAAGAAAGCGCGGTCGGTCGGTCGGTGAGAGGCAGAGACATAATTCTGCAGCGGAATCTCAGATTGAACAAGTTCATCTCGAGGTGAGACAGCCAAGATGTAGGAATAATAACCCCTACTCCCAAACTCAAACTCTTCATCAAAATAAATTATGGATGCGATGGAGGTGGTGGCGTGGATTACGTGGGGAGTCAGTGAAGGCCGTCCTACTGGGCACAGACGTCAATTCAACTTCTATTCCACGCTTGTGCAACGTCATTTCCTTGAAATGATGTGGAAACAACGTTGATTCAACCAATGTGTGCTCAGTAGGGTGCCTGTGTCCAAAATGGCACCCTATTCATTATGAAGTGCATTACTTTAGACCAGGGCCTGTCTGGAGGAACCAGAAACAGAACCAGGCCCCGTGCCAGACTGCTACAACCTTTCATCCTATCATCAAACACTACATCTCTCTCTCTTTCTTTCTTTCTCACTATCTCTCTCCTTTCTTTCTTTCTTTCTTTCTTTCTTTCTTTCTTTCTTTCTTTCTTTCTTTCTTTCTTTCTCTCTCTCTCTCTCTCTCTCTCTCTCTCTCTCTCTCTCTCTCTCTCTCTCTCTCAGCTTCCCCTACTCTCTCTCACCGTCTCGCTCAGCGAGTTGTTGATATAACTGTACATCTTTTCTTCTCTCTCTCCCTCCCTCTATCTCTCTCACCATGATATCTCTCCATTATGTGAAATCTAGGGAGATTTGTTTTTAGGATTAAAATGTTCTTTAATCACAACAGTTTTGGGTTATTATCAATAAAGGCCAACCCTGTGTATAGTGTATGAGGGTATGGGATTAAGTTTATTAAGCCAGACATCGAATAGTGTTTATAATGCGTTACTCAAAGCAGCCTGCCTCTATATAACAAAGCATTTGGACTGAGACCCAATTGGCGTGCTATAGGGTGCCATTTTGGGACGCAAGCCTGTGCATCAGATTGCTATATCATATGATGTGGTTAGAAGTGGTTACACCTATCCACGTGTCTGCAATATAGTTGAGCAGGAACTCAACCCATGACTCAGATCACACCAGAGAGAGGGTCCTGGGAGAAGAAAAGCAACAATATCACAATTCTTTGTTTTTGTAGTCATTCCATTCTATTCATACTTCTCAAAATAAACACCTTACTCTTCACTGACCCCCCAAACGGCCAGTGATGGTATCCTGGGCAGCCTCATGGAGACCGACACCATTCATATTTTCATAGTCCATCTGGACCTGTCTCCCAGATCAAAAGTAACGTTATCTCTAGGATGAAAGGTCTGTTCGGTTGTAGTAGGATTCCTCATTCCTGCTCTCTATACACACAACGAATAGAGAGAATACGGAGAAAGAGAGCAAGAAAGAGAGTCGGAACGTGAAAGAACAAAGAGCAAAAAAGAACACCAAAAAAAGATGGGTTCCACAAAAGGGAAATGGAAGAATCCATCCCAGAGCCTCAGACTCCTCTTGTGTAGCTGGGCCCTTGCAGCTCTGGGTACTCTAATTAGACTAGTATTCAGGGGTGGCATTTTTTTTCTAAACGTTTTAATGGGGCGGAAAGCGGAGCTCCTTTTTGAGAGAGGGGATAAGGGTAGGGAGTGTTCTATACGCTGAATAGCAGATGGGGGGATTCTACGCCTCCCTGGGAGGTATTCCCTCCTTTTTACTCCTCTCGTTCCTCTCTTTCTCACTCCCCCTCTCTTTTTCAGCTTTTTCTCCTTTCTCTCTTTGCCTCCCCCTTCTCTCCTCTCTTTTCCCGGTGTATTTTAGATTTTGTACACACACGCACGGAGGCAAGAATGCGCACACACACTAACACACACACACAGAATGCTTTTTCTTCACTCCAACGAAAAAACACAATGCAACAAATCATGTTAAACAGAGTACACATTTCTACATGTTTCTCTAATTAGAATCATTATAACAGGAATTGCGATGCACTGAGAAGAGCCAACATACTTTCAGATGATGTTCCATTCCAATCAACACTGAGCAACAACTTATTTTGATATTTTTTGCCTTACTCAGGGAGGTTTTGATTCTGGTCGTTGTCGTGACTCTAGATGATGGTTTTGAATTAGAGTTTTAGTTTTAGTGTAATAGTAATCTTTGGACACCTGTATGAATGTGACACAAGTGTACATCTGTGAAAAACACGTGTTTTATAGTTCAATATTTGTCGAGGAATGTTTCTTGACTGTTGCAGTAGAGACTGATGAGGTTTTGTGCTTTTTAGTATTAGGGAGAGTTAGAAACTATGGAAATTAGAAGTATGGAAAGTAATAGAAACCATTGATTCAAACCATGTACATAAAATATGATTTTTTCCCCCTGGCTCAAGTGTCAGACCAACCAAGAACTTTCTCTTAAAAGCTATAATTCACAAATGATTGATTAACTCTATGAGGAGAGTGGATGGAAGGAGAAAGGCTTACACACTGACTCCAAATATTAATTTTTCCTCGTGTTTATTTGGTAGAGATTTACATTAATTAATCTACGTAAAGCATACATAACACACCCGTGAGCACTAAATATAAATGATGTAATAGTTATGCACTGCAGAGCACCACTAAAAGTTTACAACGTATTTTACAATGCATCTAATAGTCAGATGGAACTGTGGATGGAAAATACACTTTGACGTCATGTCTATTTGTTGTTTATGGATCTGTAATGAATTCTTTATAGATTATGGATGTAGTTACTGTAGTATCGGTGTACATTAGAGCAAATGTAGTTGTGAAAATGACATTCAAGGTTTATGTCTCAAATAAACTAAGTTACTATACAAGTCAAGAATTTGGAGCACCACATGTCATTTAAAATACAAACTTTTCAAAACAGGTTTAAACTATATTGTCTATCCATACACACAAGGATGAATTTGGAAATATAATTCGAAACATTCAACTGAAATATCATGAGCTAAGCACTAGCATTGACAATAAAAAACCATAACATTGCTTTTATCACATCCAGTATAGTGCTATATTATCACAATGTTGGAGTCAAAGTTATTGAGACAGTGTTATCTTTGTGGTGGTACTGGAGGTGCAAAGATGAGGCCAGAGTCTGAGACATCAGGCGACTAAGGATCTGAGGGTGAACCCCTAGGCCCCAAATGTTCCATACACAGTGGATTCGGAAAGTATTCAGACCCCTTCACTTTTTCCACATTTTCTTATGTTACAGTCTTGTTCTAAAATTGATTCAATTGTTGTTGTTTTTCTCTACACACAATGCCCACAAAATCAGGTTAAAAAAATAAGGAAATATCACGTTTACATAAATACTCAGACCCTTTACTCAGTACTTTGTTGAAACCCCTTTGGCAGCGATTACAGCCTCAAGTCTTGGCACACCTGTATTTGGGGAGTTTTTCTCATTCTTCTCTGCAGTTCCTCTCAAGCTCTGTTAGGTTGAATGGGGAGCGTCGCGGCACAGCTATTTTCAGGGTTCAAGTCCGAGCTCTGGCTGGGCCACTCAAGGACATTCAGAGACTTGTCCCGAAGCCACTCCTGTATTGTCTTGGCTGTGTGCTTAGGGTCATTGTCCTGTTGGAAGGTGAACCTTCGCCCCTGTCTGAGGTCCTGAGCGCTGTGGAGCAGCTTTTCATCAAGGATCTCTCTGTAGTTTGCAGAGTTAATCTTTTCCTCCATCCTGACTAGTCTCCCAGTCCCTGCCGCTGAAAGACATCCCCCGAGCATGATGCTGCCACCACCATGCTTCACCGTAGGGATGGTATTGGCCAGTTGATGAGTGGTGCCTGGTGTCCTCCAGATGTGACGCTTGGCATTCAGGCCAAAGAGTTCAATCTTGGTTTCATCAGACAAGAGAATCTTGTTTCTCATGGTCTGAGAGTCCTTTAGGTGCCTTTTGTCAAACACCAAGTGGGCTGTCATGTGCCTTTTACTGAGGAGTGGTTTCCGTCAGGATACTATACCATAAAGACCTGATTGGTGGAGTGCTGCAGAGTTGGCTGTCCTTCTACAAGGTTCTCCCATCTCCAAAGAAGAACTCTGGAGATCTGTCAGAGTGACCATCGGGTTCTTGGTCACCTTTGTGACCAAGGGCCTTCTCCCCCGATTGCTCAGTTTTGCGTGGTTCCAAACTGGTTCCAGACTTCTTCCATTTAAACTGGTTCCAAACTTCTTCCATTTAAGAATGATGGAGGCCACTCTGTTCTTGGGGACCTTCAATGCTGCGGAAATGTTTTGGTACCCTTCCCCTGATCTGTGCCTCAACACAATCCTGTCTTGGAGCTGTAAAAACAAATTTTTGACCTAATGACTCAGTTTTTGCTCTGACATGCACTGTTAAATGGGGGACCTTATATAGACAGGTGTGTGCCTTTCCAAATCATGTCCAATCAATTGAAGTTACCACAGGTGGACTCCAATCAAGTTGTGGAAACATCTCAAGGATGATCAATGGAAACAGGATGCACTTGAGCTCAATTTCGAGTTTCATAGCAAAGGGTCTGAATACTTATGCAAATAAGGTTTTTCTGTTTTTTAAAATTTATAATAGATTTGCAAATATGTCTAAAAACCTGTTTTCACTTTGTCATTATGTGTAGATTGATGAGGGGGGAAAAATATGTATACTTTCCGAATGTACTGAAGCGCAACCACCCATTCTGGAATGTGTAGGCTACCACTCTTCTAATTGGAAATATATAGCTTGATATCTCATGCAATAGTAAAATACTCTGTGAATGTGTGTACCCCACTGAGCCCATTCAGCACACAACTTTTACACACACTGAGTCCAGAAGGTGGATTTTACTTGAGATAGTTTGACTTTTGTCTCGTGGTTGTTCATCAATCATTTGTCTTTGTAAACCTCTTTGTTGTATTTTCATCTGCACAGCATTAGTCCATAATGCAGAACTTTTGTTTTCAATGGACTGGCTAAATGTGAGGTTAGGCTATGCATGCATGTTTTACAGTAACATTTATTTGAAATGAAGTAGGATTAAAATAACCTACTTTGAATAAATGCCTTTGTTCCTGAATTGAATTTAGGGTTAACGAAAACTAACTTTGCTCATTCTCTAGTCTAGTGTCTGTGATCATACACGTTGCACTATCAGCGCCTTCGGGTTGCTTTGTGAGCTATGAGTGTTTTGGTTGTAACCCCGTTCCTCATGACCTGTGTGACCCGCCAACGATAAACTGTTAACTGCAGAGCTTCAGTCACGCTCAAGGAGGCTGATGCCAACATGATCCGTGACATTTTATGAGAAGCGCTTGTTTACCGCTCAGTCACCTAACTAGGCCTATAACTATAAACGTTCCTTCTTATTTTCTGTCTGACTTCAACTTATTTTATTGTAGCCTTTAGGTTCACTTTCTGACATCTATCATCAAACACACTCTCTCACAATTTTTTTAATATAAATGCTATGCTAATTATACAATAGCCTTTCGGCAAATCGACAGAAAGCTAAGTCGACATTTTACTATCTTTTGAGATTTCTACTCAATCGCTGCTGTAGCTTAATATTTTATTTGAAAATTAGAAAATTAAACTGGACAGATTAATTTAAAAATAATTCAGTTATCAAGTTAGTCTACTTTTACTTTGGTCAACATTCGTATAAATTAGGGTGAGAATATAATGATTCTAACGTCAAACATTGTCAAAGTGAATAGGCCTATGTCTGGCTAAACTTTGTAGAAAGGGTAAATCACCTAAGAAAGCCAACAGGGTTTATATCGAAGCATGGCAATAAATAAATAAAAACTGATCAGTTATGCCGTGCAGGTGTAATAACAACACAGAACAACCAGGCTATAAACATAGAAGTCCTACCTAACCAAGCACCCCGGCCATATCAACAGGAAAAAGCAGGTAATTAAGATCATGCAGATGTGTGGTAACTCTTGTGATCACTTACCCAAGTTATTAACATCAATTTAGCATAATTTATACATTTTAGGCTGGGTATCTTTAAAGGCCAATCCGCAGTTGAAGCAATAACAAAGCAGATACCCTCTGTTTCGAAAAAAAAACTGAGGGAGTGCCTGAAGAAATGCAACCACTCTCAAATTCATAGACAGCTACAGCGTTTGCTTACATTTACAATGTTTAGAAACATTAGAGTAAAACAAGGTTATTTGTGAGGTTCTGATGGGGTGTGACGTTAGAACTAGGCTCATGAGGAATTTACAAGGTATATTCTTTAACAATCAATGGATATGTCATTAATTTAAAAGTTAAAAAATGGAGGTAGCAACTGTAGATTGCCCCTCTAAAGCACTTTATGAAAACTGTAAAAGGGACTTAAGCCTATAAAATTAAGTTGATTTATTGATTGAGGTGTAAGCATTTTCGGTTGTGACGTGTTTTATAAAGGTAAAAGGGAGTTAGTTCAGTGTGAATCCTATTATTTTCTTGTTGTATTTTATTATGATCCCCATTAGCTGTTGCTCAAGCAGCAGGTACACTTCGGTGGGGTCCACACAAAACATAAAATATGACATAAATGGATCAAGTAATCAATCCACTAGCAGATGTATTTATTCGCATCATACTTTTATGGATGAAAGAAAATGAAAAAGTAGGCTAGTGGCGTTTCGTGCACATGCATACAGACAGATCAACAAATTATTCATGAGATGGTGGGGAGAAAATAACTCCTGTTCGTTTTAGACATGCATTTGATCTAATTTTCTATTTGTGGGTAGGCTGTAGGCTGTACTTCACTCTACTTTTGTGGGCAGAGTGACTGATGGTCTATATTAGGTTTGGTGGAAAGAGGAAGTCCTATTGCATGACACACAACTTGGTAAAATAGATTGACATCCGAACACTGATAGGCATAACACAGCTAGGCCTAATAAAGACCAATAGAATGGCAATTGCGAAACAAAATGTGTAGGAAATAATGACACAAATTCCAAACGATTCAGCATAAATACATATGTATCCATTCCATTCATGTAGGCCTATGTATTTTTAGCATTGTATTGGCTTGTGTCCTATGTGGCTTTTTGAATGTAGTAGCCTACTTTTTACACCGGTGAGTTGATTTGCTGTACGTTTGTTTATGTGTGACTCCGTGTTATTGTTTTTGTTGCACAGCTTTGCTTTATCTTTGCCAGGTCGCAGTTGTAAATGATAACTTGTTCTCAACTGGCCTACATGGTTAAATAAAGGTGAAATAAAAAATCCAAATTAAAAAAATATGTCTAATGTCTGCAGTGTCATTGCGTATAGACTTTTCTCCAGACCTTTCGTGTTTTTCAGGTATTTGTAATCTATTCTATTCTTGAACTAATTTTCGTTCACCATTTTAGTCTCACTTCATAACAATCCAACGATGTTCAAAGGTAGGCTATGCTTTAGGCCTGGTTAGGCCGCACAGGCTCTCTCTAATTTTCAGAACCTGTGGGCCTACAAACCAATTGTTTTCAGTTATACAAAGACTAACAAAAAGTGAGATATTTTCTGAATTCCAATAAAAGTGGAATATATATTTGTGTATTTAAGCCCATGTTTATAAAATAAAACATAGACTACATTGCTGAAGGTATCCTGAAATCCATTATATTATGGGGACAGTGTGTGTGTGTGTGTGTGTGTGTGTGTGTGTGTGTGTGTGTGTGTGTGTGTGTGTGTGTGTGTGTGTGTGTGTGTGTGTGTGTGTGTGTGTGTGTGTGTGTGTGTGATGAAAACACGCAACATTTACAAGATGATATGGCTATTTCAAACAAGGTCATTATTACGCACGTGGCCCGTGGGGTGAAAAGATTTACATTGCAAAGTAATAAAATCATAGTTGTGGCACACATTAACACACCTGTATACATGTACTATATTAACAATTTCAGGGCTATATGGGCAATTTCTTTAATTTTCCCACTCTGAGTTTGTATGGCATTGCATAGCCATATTTACCTGTAATAAAAAGTAAATTGACTCATTTTACAGCCAATGAAAAGCATATATTTCAGTCTGTCGGGCGGCTCCACCTGCATATATTTATCGCATGTGAAATGGCAGTGGTAAGAATTAGTTATGTTCCCGCACCTGCTTGGCCCTTTTTACGAATTATTTGTATAATTTAGCACAATAAAATATGTGACTTAAGCCTCCAATAAGCAGGTCGCGACCCGGGGTTGTGTGAGTGTAGTGCCATGGCTCAGTCTCTCTCTCTCTCTCACTCTGCATTGGCTGTCTGGCTTGCGTGTTACATCATCACGCATGCTGCTGTCCTCCGGTGGCCTAGTGAACTGTCTCTGAGCAGTGCGCTGCGCGGAGTGGATCTAGCTCTACTACACGTATTTCCTCTGCGTCTTGGCGCCATAACACGCGGCCGGGCAACGGGGATGCGCATTTGTAGTCACGGATGGATCACACTCTCCAAACAGTGGTCCTTCCATCAGAGACAGGGAGAGGAGACCTTTCTCTTCGCTTGTCGCCCGCCCATCATGCCACACAATTGATGTTGTGAGTATATCGGCCTAAAAAACACCACCACAAACACCTGCTTTGAATATTGACTGGCATATTTAGTAGAGATGCTGGTCTTTCGTTTTAGCATCATCCCAATTAAGATCATATAGCCAAAACCTAAACATCATGATACTATTATTATCCATAGGCTCATAATTGTGAACAGTGGCTCAATGATCTTCTTCTACTAGGAATTCAGGGTTAGGCCTAATATTTAATGAGGCATAATTGCAGGATAAATACGTTGTGCTCATGTCTCCTAATTATCATTAAATCATCTTAGTTGCTTTAAAAAAATAAAAAGCCTCGACATGGCGCATGTCTGTATACTAAAGCTGTGTGCTATGGATGTGAAGGAGTAGGCTATAGCCTCTCTGGCCAATACATCTCGCTCTCTCATGGCAACTGTGACATGTAGGCCTATGAGGAGATTATGAAACGGTCGAGGAGGAGTGTTTACTCAAGAGTCCGAGCCAGCTGCCTCTGATCACCCGTGATAATCATCGTCCTGCAAAATACAGTCTTTGTCACCCCCGTGACACCGCCCTGTCCACCACGAGTAATTACGAGGATAAATGTATGAGAGGGTAAATGGACTTGTAGGACCAAGGTTTATCATCTAGCCCGTGCATGGAGCATGGAATTACAGTCACACACATAGGCCGCTCAGAAGAGGCCTAAACTTTGGCTGCTTTTGTGCATAAAGATAAATGTTGAAAAACTTGAACAAATATTGATTCAGAATGTTAATCGTAGAATTGCACATGTTCTAAAAGTCACACACACACACACACATACACACACACACAGTATAGAACATTGACGTTTCTTATTTAGGTCTATAGGTGTGAAGTTGATACTGCACCCCAGGGCCTGTTGAAAGTAATGGTTCTAGTTTGGGCAATGTTACACTGAAAGTGAATTATTATTTAATGTAAGAATAATGTTCTTGCAGCTGATTCGCACTCATCTCTTTCAGTATTTGTGCTGAACCACTAGTAAAAGTTGGAAGAGAAGTAACACTCTGTTGTTGCTTTGTATATGGGAACCAACTAACAATGTCCATGGGTAATTGTAACAGCTATTCCTAGATGTATATATATTATTATTAGTAGTAGTAAGTCGTATTATTATAAACGGCAGCAGTCGAGTAGTTATAATAGGCCTATCAATTTATTATTCTAAAAGTAGAAGCCTAGTAGTATTGATATTAGTATTATGTGCACTGTTGTTCAGTCCTATTTTTACAGGTTCCACTGTAGGCTAATAGCCTACATTGTCTTTTACTTTTTGGGAATAGGATTCTTAACAAAAATGAAAATTATAGGTATTTTTAAAACAACAAAACTTCACGCACGTGATCTACTGTGGGCCTTCATTTGGCTAATTGCTAGATTATTACTTACTCAAAAAATTACTTTCAAGGAAAATGTCTTTTTTTGTAAAACAATATTTATTCTCATTGAAAAACAAACCGTGTAAAAAATATCACACTCCGATTATACAATACTTGCCAAAGAATGTACAATGTTTTATTACTGAAATAAGCACACACTGCATATAAATGAATGACCTTCATCTTTGTGTCTTTTAAATACAGAGCACAAATCAAAACAGTAAAAAAAAAAAAGCCAAACTAAAAAACATGTGTGTGTTTGACACAATATACATTGTTTGAGACGTGATCATGTATAACCTTTCATTTAGTCGATATCCTGAGACGCCCTAGACTTAAATGAATCACTTCATAAACAATGAAAGTTCGTGGAGAGAAAATTAGATTGACACTAAAATTGTATTAACATAAATATAGCCTAATATTTTTTTACAGAATGAATTGGCACGAATAGTGTTAATGTCCATCATTCAGCTGCGTGTTACCAAAAAACATACAAAAATAATCCTACCTTCAAAGAGGGGGCGTTTTTGTTTGTGTTTCTTGAAAACTTGGAAGTTAGTTTATAGAAATTAACAGCCACTAGTACCGTTCAGAATTATGTTGGGAAAGTTCTCGACCATGTGTAAAACAGTTCCTGGGTGCATACTCAGCGGCTGGTTGGGCGACTGTGGCGCGAGGGAAGAGGATAACATTGGAACAACAGTAGAAGTCCGCGAAGCACAGTGATTGTGCGCAGGGCTCAGCGAACTCCCAATGATACTCTCTATGGAGAAGGTAGAGCGCTGGACAGGCGAACTGGATTTGGCTGCAGTTGCAGTGTGTATGGGTGAAACCAGGCTGGGACTGAGCTGGGGTAAGAACCTGCTCCTCGCTAAGTCACTGGAGGTGGGCAAGGACGGTGCCGAGATAATGGTCCCAGTGTGTGAATGCCTGGACTGTTGCTGCTGCTGAAACGCGAAAAGCGCAGAGTGTGTGTGGTAGGACTGCAGCTGGATACCGTAGCCGCAGCCATAAGGTCCATAGCCGTACGCAGCAGCGGGGATAAAACTGTTATGCTCCCGCAGCAAGTCCTGCTGCTGCTGTCGTTTGAAGCGTTTCCGTCGTCTCAGAAAGCTACCGTTGTCGAACATATCGGCAGACTCTGGATCTAGGGTCCAGTAGTTCCCCTTCCCGGGGTTTCCGGGTTCCCTCGGTATCTTGACGAAACAGTCGTTTAGTGACAAATTGTGTCGGATTGAGTTCTGCCACGCGGGGAATTTTTCCCGGTAGTACGGGAAACGGTTGCTGATGAAATCACAGATCTCGCTGAGGGTGAGCCGCTTCTTGGGGCTCTGGAGAATGGACATGGTGATTAAGGCGATGTAGGAGTATGGGGGCTTCACCAGGATGTTCTTACTGGCTGGTTTGTACGGATCCCGGGACGAGGAGATGTCTAGGCATGGCGGGGAGCCAGCCAGGAGATCATCGTGCATCTGCGCCACCTCGTCTACGTAGGAGCGCGTCTGGCTGTCCCCATCCTCCCCTTCGCCGACCACGTCGATGTCGGTCTCTTCCGAAAGGATGGAGGCATCCGACATCTCGGAGCTCAGAGTCATGGCTCACGGCTGGTTATGCAGAGCGCTGCACTGTGCTGTGCGCTCCCAGAAGCTACGGCGGATAGGAAGAGGAGATGCTGCCCGTGCTACTCTGCCCTCTTTCAAGACAACTCATATGAGGGGATGAGAGGAGCACGCCGGCGGTAAGAGATGTCCCTTTTTCCAAGCACTTTCATGTGTTTTAGGGATTTTTTTCGTTTTTCAGTAGTGCACCATTCGGATGGTAGTTTGAAGTGTGTTTAAAGGACCTGAAAAAGGCCGAACCTGAATCCTAAAGAGGGCGGATCTTCCATCGCGCTTTATACCAGTGCTCTGATCACATGGCGAAGGAACGTCACCAAGGCAAATGAATAGAGGGGGGAAAAAGCAAAACATTGTATTTGAAAAAGAACTGTGGACGATTTAAAAAGTTTGGTTCTCTTGTGGTGGTCATCTTGGTATAGGCTACACATATGGTTCATCTAAAGATTTCATTTCAGCTTTCATTTCTGCATGCAGCCTAAGGTTGCATGCAGAACAAAGCCAATGCAGGACTATCCCCTTTAGATAATAATTTATTGTGATAAAAAGCTCTAACATGATAGTGGGATTTTATGCTTGAAAGAAGTAAGCCTATGTATACAGTTATGGCATTTTATTTCCATTTCACCATTAAAAAGTAATGGTTCAGATTAATTAATGATTTATAGCCTACATCAAACTAAATTATCAGCGTTTTTAAAATAAATGATTACAGACGGAATTTCATGTCCCACTCTCCACGCATCATAGTTTGCGTGATCCGGTAGTTATCTAGATTATCCGCGAGCCATTTGTAATGGAAAAGAGTCAGCTGTTAACTTGCATCAGTCACGGGTCACGCAGAGCATGCGAGCAGCTCGAAAAATAAGGGCCTCTATCTTCCCATGCACATACTTTATAGCACTGAATGAAGATGTTCAAGATAATATGGAAAGAAAATCGAATACATCTGTTTTGATGAGTTTCTATAATGTTTTGATGAGATCGTGATGTTTACGCATGGTACAAAATCCGTTATTTGGGTTATCTCGATCATGTTATCTGCTGTAATATATTGTAATTGCCTGCATGTAACAGTGTGAAACTTTCTTGCGTAATACGGCTCTAGCAAAAGAGTGTGTCGAGCATATCTCTAAAAGCTTTACAATCTGAATGTGGGCTACACGTGCGTAATTGCTTTATGCACAGCACCAGCTAATACATTTTGAAACTACACCAACATAGGCTTATATGATGCTTTTTGATTAATTAATTTGAAATATATAGGCCTAGAGAATATATAACTCATAATTATATTGTAAAACGGAACTGATAGTTCAAAACATCTTCCCCATTGTGGTGTTCCTTTTCATTGCCTTTGCACTAGAAGTATAGGCACGAGAAGTAGGATAATACGTTATGATTTCTAAAATGTTCCTGCTCACCAATTAATTTTAAATGATAGGCTATGGTTACACGATTCATTCTAAAGAACCCCCTTTAAACAACTCGGAGACAGTTACGTTCATGAAGTTGGGCAACTGTGAAGAATCCCCATTTGTTGTTGAGTGAACTTGGTTAATTTGTTTTCTTTAGTGAATTTACAAACATGTGACAATAACAATCTAAACTGAGACTCACTTTGTTATGGCACTAGGCTAGCCTAAATCAGGCATGTATTGCACCCACAACTAGACACATTTAAGACATATCTCTTGACACAGGTGAAAGATGATCATATCTAATATATCACACCAATATAGGGTGCGTGAAAATAAATCAGTAAATAAAACGTATAAAATACGTTTTCAAAGCGCTGAAAACCTACTCAACGTGCGTTTTTGCAACAATAAAATACAAGTAAAAGTACATTTTAATGCAAATAGGATATGAATTAATGTTGTTATCATAACGTCCCTTTCTATGTCCCCCACTAAAGTTATGTTGGTAAATTCAGAAACAACTATAGCCTACCAAAGCACTACAACAACAATAGATCCTGTAGGCCAATAAATAATACAATAATGGGTTTAGGTTCCCTTTATGTCAGTAAGAAAATGTCTGGTGCTTTTTTGATGACCATATAAAGCTACCCCATGGCTTATTCAGAGTTGTATGACGACTTATGTTTATTTTACTCTGGCCGATCTACTGCAGCGTTTCTGCTGGACTAGCACCATCTAGCGGATAAAAAGTTCACACTCCATCCAACGGACGACTACTTTGACGACTTCAGCTTTTAAAAAAATGTGACATTGACAACACTTTTATTTCCCCTTTCGTTATTTTATATGTCATTTAAATAATATTTATATTCCACTAACAGTTTATGATTTACATTCAAGCCTTTGCGTTCTCACAAATTAATAACCAGTTGTTGACTGACAATTGGCTTAGGCCTAAACCTCGCCAAAAGGCCATAGAACTCTCTCAAATACACATCTCTCTCAGACAGGTAAACACCATTTTTAATGACTATCGAAATAATGGCCTTTCGATTTAACTCTTCAAAATTAACACAGCAGTGATATAAAATATTTTTTTAGTCATGCATACAAACATTTTTGAATTATTTGAAAATCACTAGTATGTGTTTATTATTTGTTTGTGCTAAATATCATATGTATACCCTAATAGCCATTGGCCTAAGAGGGATATTGTGCTGTCTTTATAGGAAAATAGATCATATGGACCACAATTAGGCATACTTATTGCCACATGCACTACATTATATGGACACAATGCAGTTTTAGGTTGTAAAATAGAAAGGTAACCCTACGTGGATTGAATATTTTATGTTTTATTCCTGTAAAAAAAATATTAGGCTCATAAAGAATCTCAGTTGATGCTGACCGTTTCTGGCAACTGAATTGTCACCATATGGAAACGAAGCCTTGTTGAACAGTGGAGAGTTAAAACATAATTATAAATACTTTCGTAATAGTCCTATTCCCTTTTCAAATGCCTATTTTAGACTTGCAATAACCTAGTCTTGGAGAAGGCTACGGATGGATTTATAAATGATCAATTATCAGTCACTTTCAGACAAAATAAATCGAATAACGATCCAATCAAATAAATTCGATTGACTGGGTCTCTCGTAAGTGACACTTACAAATTAATAGGTGAAAGTAGATTTTTTTTAAACGGTAATAATTTATTTTAATGAATCATTTTAATCTGCACTGAAACTCTCTGAAGATGTTTGAAATGGGTTTTGCTCTATACGTTTACGATTGTCACCTACATCATTTGGTCTAAATGGGGAAAGCATTTAGCCTGTTTGCATCATGCTTTCTATAATTACTCATTTGACATTATTTCGTTAAGTTATTAGTATAGTCCAGGTTTAGCCTATAGCTAAAGCAGGGTGATATTTTAAAACTGACACTTAAAGCAGGACTCGCATGTGTGGTAAACCACTTCTAAAGTGGTTCTAAATTCCCCTCTGCGATCGGAGGGTGTTTCCGTGCCACGGGGTACCAAGAAAGCACTTACTGCTGAACGCAATCCCTGCCTCCCTGCCTCTAGCTCTGACAAATCCTATGAATGTCACCAAAACAGTCCGTCTCTCCCCGGGGACTTGGTAGCCTGTGATTCATATGTATCACATGCATAAAGGGCAAGACAATACCAGTGCACATATTGTGAGTGCGTGCGGTTGTACGTGTGCGTGATTAGGGCTAATGTGTAAGGTGTTTTGTGTGTGTGTGTGTGTGTGTGTGTGTGTGTGAGAGAGAGAGAGAGAGAGAGAGAGAGAGAGAGAGAGAGAGAGAGTGCGTGTGTGAGAGAGAGAGAGAGAGAGAGAGAGAGTGTGCGTGTGTGAGAGAGAGAGAGAGAGAGAGAGAGAGAGAGAGAGAGTGTGTGTGTGAGAGAGAGAGAGAGAGAGAGAGAGAGAGAGAGAGAGAGAGTGTGTGTGTGTGTGTGTGTGTGTGCGTGCGTGCGTGGGCGCCCGTGTGTGTGTGTGTGTGTGTGTGCGTGCGTGTGTGTGTGTGTGTGTGTGTGTGTGTGTGTGTGTGTGTGTGCGTGTGTGTGTGTGTGTGTGTACACAATGCACAGTTTAGGCTACTTTATGAAATATATTGTATATTTGTGAATAACCTGAGAAATAAATAGGCTACTTCTTGAACTGATCTCAAACTGTGCAAATAGTGTGTCATATGGAATCACCACTACATTACCAGATCAAAGTTAGCAATGTATTTAATATGTATCCACAGAATTTACTTTCCTAACTTAGATATTTGGTTGGTGTTCCCATCCCATGCATTAGGCCTATGGTAGATTATCAAATGCAGAGTTCCAATATATTTGATTTACCATACTCTTCCAGTGAGACAATAAGAACTGTCTGCTCTCTCCTCTCAACTGTGGGAACACTTCCTGGTATCCTGGTCAGCTAACCTGTGTACATGTATAGGCTATATGTGACCAGTGACCTATAACCCCAAGTGAGAGTGTCACTACTGTACAAAACATTTACATTTACATTTACATTTAAGTCATTTAGCAGACACTCTTATCCAGAGCGACTTACAAATTGGTGCGTTCACCTTAAGACATCCAGTGGAACAGCCACTTTACAATAGTGCATCTAAATATTTTAAGGGGGGTGAGAAGGATTACTTTATCCTATCCTAGGTATTCCTGAAAGAGGTGGGGTTTCAGGTGTCTCCGGAAGGTGGTGATTGACTCCGCTGTCCTGGCGTCGTGAGGGAGTTTGTTCCACCATTGGGGGGCCAGAGCAGCGAACAGTTTTGACTGGGCTGCGCAGGAACTGTACTTCCTCAGTGGTAGGGAGGCGAGCAGGCCAGAGGTGGATGAACGCAGTGCCCTTGTTTGGGTGTAGGGCCTGATCAGAGCCTGGAGGTACTGAGGTGCCGTTCCCCTCACAGCTCCGTAGGCAAGCACCATGGTCTTGTAGCGGATGCGAGCTTCAACTGGAAGCCAGTGGAGAGAGCGGAGGAGCGGGGTGACGTGAGAGAACTTGGGAAGGTTGAACACCAGACGGGCTGCGGCGTTCTGGATGAGTTGTAGGGGTTTAATGGCACAGGCAGGGAGCCCAGCCAACAGCGAGTTGCAGTAATCCAGACGGGAGATGACAAGTGCCTGGATTAGGACCTGCGCTGCTTCCTGTGTGAGGCAGGGTCGTACTCTGCGGATGTTGTAGAGCATGAACCTACAAGAACGGGCCACCGCCTTGATGTTAGTTGAGAACGACAGGGTGTTGTCCAGGATCACGCCAAGGTTCTTAGCGCTCTGGGAGGAGGACACAATGGAGTTGTCAACCGTGATGGCGAGATCATGGAATGGGCAGTCCTTCCCCGGGAGGAAGAGCAGCTCCGTCTTGCCGAGGTTCAGCTTGAGGTGGTGATCCGTCATCCACACTGATATGTCTGCCAGACATGCAGAGATGCGATTCGCCACCTGGTCATCAGAAGGGGGAAAGGAGAAGATTAATTGTGTGTCGTCTGCATAGCAATGATAGGAGAGACCATGTGAGGTTATGACAGAGCCAAGTGACTTGGTGTATAGCGAGAATAGGAGAGGGCCTAGAACAGAGCCCTGGGGGACGCCAGTGGTGAGAGCGCGTGGTGAGGAGACAGATTCTCGCCACGCCACCTGGTAGGAGCGACCTGTCAGGTAGGACGCAATCCAAGCGTGGGCCGCGCCGGAGATGCCCAACTCGGAGAGGGTGGAGAGGAGGATCTGATGGTTCACAGTATCGAAGGCAGCCGATAGGTCTAGAAGGATGAGAGCAGAGGAGAGAGAGTTAGCTTTAGCAGTGCGGAGGGCCTCCGTGATACAGAGAAGAGCAGTCTCAGTTGAATGACTAGTCTTGAAACCTGACTGATTTGGATCAAGAAGGTCATTCTGAGAGAGATAGCGGGAGAGCTGGCCAAGGACGGCACGTTCAAGAGTTTTGGAGAGAAAAGAAAGAAGGGATACTGGTCTGTAGTTGTTGACATCGGAGGGATCGAGTGTAGGTTTTTTCAGAAGGGGTGCAATTCTCGCTCTCTTGAAGACAGAAGGGACGTAGCCAGCGGTCAGGGACAAGTTCAAACATTCCTAGCTAGACAACATATACACAACAGATTCAATGAGCATGTAAGCAGACCAAAATGGCTTCTACAAGTAAGGTGAATAGATTGACAAGGTGTCACAAAGTTTTCATCACAGGAAGATCCATGATGCCTCATGTGCTAGCCCACTGTGGAGGGTTATGTTAGGAAGTTCTATTCAAATCTGGACAAAGAGACACTTTGGCCAAAATGGGTGGGCTATCATTGTTTGCTTTTCTGTTGCATAGTGTTTAGTCTACATTAGGCTACATTCTTGTGCTCTCATTGCCATGGGAGTTTTGTACTGGACTGGAGTTTTTTGTTGTTGTTGTAATTCTTTGAATATTAGCATTCCACAAATAGGTATACCAGTTTGGCAGTCTGTGTAAGCTACGTCTAGGCTTACTGTTATTGCATTGTAACAGGCTTTAGGTATGGGATCCAAGTTTTATGCTCTATTGAAATTATAATACCATTCAGTACAGGCTTTCCACCTTGTTCTCACACACAGAATGAGAGGGCCTTCAAAATTACATTGTGACTGATAACGCAGGATGTAATGCAGCTCATCGCCTTATAGCCATTACTTATAATAATTTAAAAAAAATGTTTTATTTATTTCACCTTTATTTAACCAGGTAGGCCAGTTGAGAACAAGTTCTCATTTACAACTGCGACCTGGCCAAGATAAAGCAAAGAAGTGCGACACAAACAAAAACACAGAGTTACACATGGAATTAACAAACGTACAGTCAACAACAAAATAGAAAAAATCTATATGCAGTGTGTGCAAATGAGGTAAGATTAGGGAGGTAAGGCAATGAATAGGCAGAACTGGCGAAGTAATTACAATTTAGCAATTAAACCGTGGAGTGATAGATGTGCAGAAGATGAATGTGCAAGTAGAGATACTGGGGTGCAAAGGAGCAAAAAATAAATAACAATATGGGGATAAGGTAGTTGGATAAAACATAAAGATAAACAAGTGGAAGGTAGGTCTAGGCCTACTCAACAGAATAATTGGCTGCAGTTTTATTCTATAACCGATGAGTAACTACAGATTAAGATCATTTTATTGGCCAATTGCACACAAGGTTCAACCCAAAATGTGACTTTCGCTTTTAAGCCAACCCATCCGAAAGACACATAGACCTATATACAGATTTTTTGGAGACGTGTGAGGGGCTGCCACACTGGGCGCTGTTGTGCCTTGCTCAAGGGCACAACAGCAACGCTCCAGTTGCCAGCTCACTTCCCACTAGATTTGGGATTCAAACTGGCAACCCTCTCTAACCCCTAGGCTACCTACCGGTTAGAAAGGCTTGCTATTCAATCTAGTCATAAGAATAATATAATTTCACTGAAACAAGCGCTGTCTTGGTGAGGGCAGGGCACTCACCAATATGGGCAGCAGTTTCCACACCTGGGAGTTCCCAGAGAAATGCTGGAGATGATTGCACATACAGTTGAAGTCAGAAGTTTATATACACCTCAGCCAAATACATTTAAACTCAGTTTTTCACAATTCTTGACATTTAATCCTAGTAAAAATTCCCTGTTTTAGGTCAGTTAGGATCACCACTTTATTTTAAGAATGTGAAATGTCAGAATAATAGTAGAGAGAATGATTTATTTCAGCTTTTATTTCTGTCATCACATTCACAGTGGGTCAGAAGTTTACATACACTCAATTAGTATTTGGTAGCATTGCCTTTAAATTGTTTAACTTGGGTCAAACGTTTTGGGTAGCCTTCCACAAGCTTCCCACAATAAATTGGGTGAATTTTGGCCCATTCCTCCTTACAGAGCTGATGTAACTGAGTCAGGATTGTAGGCCTCCTTCCTCACACACGTTTTTTCAGTTCTGCCCACAAAGTTTCTATAGGATTGAGGTCAGGGCTTTGTGATGGCCACTCCAATACCTTGACTTTGTTGTTCTTAAGCATTTTTGCCACAACTTTGGAAGTATGCTTGGGGTTATTGTCCATTTGGAAGACCCATTTGCAACCAAGCTTTAACTTCCTGACTGATGTCTTGAGATGTTGCTTCAATATATCCACATCATTTTAAATTCCTCATGATGCCATCTATTTTGTGAAGTGCACCAGTCCCTCCTGCAGCAAAGCACCCCCACAACATGATGCTGCCACTCCCGTGCTTCACGGTTGGGATGGTGTTCTTCAGTTTGCAAGCCTCCCCTTTTCCCTCCAAACATAACAATGGTCATTATGGCCAAACAGTTATATTTTTGTTTCGTCAGACCAGAGGCCATTTCTCTAAAAAGTACGATCTTTGTCCCCATGTGCAGTTGCAAACCGTAGTCTGGCTTTTTTTATGGTGGTTTCGGAGCAGTGGCTTCTTCCTTGCTGAGCGGCCTTTCAGATTATGTCGATATAGGACTCGTTTTACTGTGGATATAGATACTTTTGTACCTGTTTCCTCCAGCATCTTCACAAGGTCCTTTGCTGTTGTTCTGGGATTGATTTGCACTTTTTGCACCAAAGTACGTTCATCTCTAGGAGATTTTTTAAATGTAGTTTTGGCTGATTTCTTTTGATTTTACCGTGATGTCAAGCAAAGAGGCACTGAATTTGAACGTAGGCCTTGAAATACATCCACAATACATCCACAGTGCCTGAAGCCACTCACTGGACTCCCATGATTACTCGGCTACGCATGCCTCTCCCTAACGTCAATATGCCTTGTCCATTGCTGTTTTGGTTAGTATTTATTGCCTTATTTCACTGTAGAGCCTCTAGCCCTGCTCAATACGCCTTAGTGAACACTTTAATTCCACCTCCAACACATTTGGTGACATCACCTGGTTTAAATGATATTCCTAGAGACAATATCTCTTTCATGGTCACTCTATGCACAGGTTTAACCCCACTGTATTCACATCCTACCATACCTTTGTCTGTACATTATACCTTGATTCTTTTCGTTTGTTTTATTCACTGCCCTAGCACACTCTGCGCCAACCCAAATGCCTTAGCCATGTCTGAATCCTGCCTCAGGAAGATTACCCAAAATCCTGACATTTCCATCCCTAACTATAACATTTTCTGACAAGATAGAACTGCCAAAGGGGGCGGAGTTGCAATCTACTGCAGAGATAGCGTGCAGAGTTCTGTCTTTACTATCCAGGTCTGTTCCCAAACAATTCAAGCTTCTACTTTAAAAAATCCACCTTTCCAGAAACAAGTCTCTCACCGTTGCCGCTTGCTATTGGCCACCCTCTGCCCCCAGCTGTGCCCTGGACACCATATGTGAACTGATTGCCCCCCATCTATCTTCAGAGCTCGTGCTGATAGGTGACCTAAACTGTGACATGCTCAACACCCTGGCCATCCTACAATCTAAGCTTGATGCCCTCAATCTCACACAAATTATCAATGAACCTACCAGGTACAACCCCAAACCTATAAACACTGGCACCCTCAAAGATATAATCCTAACCAATTTGCCCTCCAAATACACCTCTGCTGTTTTCAAGCAAGATCTCAGCGATCACTGCCTCATTGACTGCATCCGTAATGGGTCCACGGTCAAACGACCACCCCTCATCACTGTCAAACCCTCCCTAAAACACTTCAGCGAGCAGGCCTTTCTAATCAACCTGGCCCGGGTATCCTGGAAGGATTATCGACCTCATCCCGTCAGTAGAGGATGTCTGGTCATTCTTTAAAAGTGCCTTCTTCACCATCTTAAATAAGCATGCCCCTTTCAAAAAATGTAGAACCAGGAACAGATATAGCCCTTGGTTCTCTCCAGACCTGACTGCTTTTGCCCAGCACAAAAAATATCCTGTGGCTTTCTGCATTAGCATCAAATAGCCCCCGTGATATGCAACTTTTCAGAGAAGTTAGGAACCAATATACACAGGCAGTTAGGAAAGCTAAGGCTAGCTTTTTCAAGCAGAAATCTGCATCCTGTAGCACAAACTCAAAAAAGTTCTGGGACACTGTAAAGTTCATGGAGAGTAAGAGCACCTCCTCCCAGCTGCCCACTGCACTGAGGCTAGGAAACACTGTCACCACCGATAAATCCACTATAATTGAGAATTTCAATAAGCATTATTCTACGGCTGGCCATGCTTTCCACCTGGCTACCCCTACCCCGGTCAACAGCCCTGCACTACCCACAGCATCTCGCCCAAGCCTCCTCGATTTCTCCTTCACCGAAATCCAGATAGCTGATGTTCGGAAAGAGCGGCAAAATCTGGACCCCTACAAATCAGCCGGGCTGGACAATCTGGACCTTCTCTTTCTTAAATTATCTGCCTAAATTGTTGCAACCCCTATCAGTAGCCTGTTCAACCTCTCTTTCGTATCGTCTGAGATTCCCAAAGATTGGAAAGCTGCCGCGGTCATCCCCCTCATCAAAGGGGGAGACACTCTATACCAAAACTGCTACAGACCTATATCTTTCATACCCTGCCTTTCTAAGGTCTTCGAAAGCCAAGTTAACAAACAGATCACCGACCATTCCGAATCCCACCGTACCTTCTCCGCTATGCAATCTGGTTTCAGAGCTGGTCATGGGTGCACCTTAGCAACGCTCAAGTTCCTAAAAGATATCATAACCGCCATCGATAAGAGACATTACTGTGCAGCCGTATTCATTGACCTGGCCAAGGCTTTTGACTCTGTCAATCACCACATTCTTATTGGCAGACTCAACAGCCTTGGGTTCTCAAATGATTGCCTCACCTGGTTTACCAACTATTTATCCGATAGAGTTCTGTGTGTCTAATCGGAGGGCCTGTTGTCCGGACCTCTGGCAGTCTCTATGTGGGTGCCACAGGGTTTTATTCTCGGGCCGACTCTCTTCTCTGTATACATCAATGATGTTGCTCTTGCTGCTGGAGATTCTCTAATCCACCTCTAAGCAGACGACACCATTCTGTATACTTCTGGCCCTTCATTGGACACTGTGTTAATTAACCTCCAGACGAGCTTCAATGCCATACAACTCTCCTTCCGTGGCCTCCAACTGCTCTTAAATGCAAGTAAAACTAAATGCATGCTCTTCAACCGATCACTGCCCGCACCTGCCCGCCCATCCAGCATCACTACTCTGGACGGCTCTGATTTAGAGTACGTGGATAACTACAAATACCTAGGTGTCTGGTTAGACTGTAAACTCTCCTTCCAGACTCACATTTAGCATCTCCAATCCAAAATTAAATCTAGAATCGGCTTCTTATTTCGCAACAAAGCATCCTTCACTCATGCTGCCAAACATACCCTTGTAAAACTGACCATCCTACCGATCCTCGACTTTGGCGATGTCATTTACAAAATAAAATAGCCTCCAACACTCTACTCAACAAATTGGATGCAGTCTATCACAGTGCCATCCGTTTTGTCACCAAAGCCCCATATACTACCCACCACTGCGACCTGTACGCTCTCGTTGGCTGGCCCTCGCTTCACTCTCGTCGCCAAACCCACTGGCTCCAGGTCATCTACAAGTCTCTGCTAGGTAAAGCCCTTACTTACCTCAGCTCACTGGTCACCATAGCAGCACCCACTCGTAGCACGTGCTCCAGCAGGTATATCTCACTGGTCACCCCCAAAGCCAATTCATCCTTTGACCGCCTCTCCTTCCAATTCTTTGCTGCCAACTACTGGAACTAACTGCAAGAATCACTGAAGCTGGAGACTCATATCTCCCTCACTAGCTTTAAGCACCAGCTGTCAGAGCAGCTCACAGATCACTGCACCTGTACATAGCCAGTCTGTAAATAGCCCATCCAACTACCTCATCCCCATACTGTATTTATTTATTTATCTTGCTCCTTTACACCCCAGTATCTCTACTTGCACATTCATCTTCTGCACATCTACCATTCCAGTGTTTAATTGCTATATTGTAATTATTTCGCCACCACGGCATATTTATCCCGTATCTTACATCATTTGCACTCACTGTATATAGACTTTTTTTCTTCTTTTTTCCTACTGTATTATTGACTGTATGTTTTGTTTATTCCATGTATATCTTTGTGTTGTTGTATATGTCGAACTGCTATGCTTTATCTTGGCCAGGTCGCAGTTGCAAATGAGAACTTGTTCTCAACTAGCCATCCTGGATAAATAAAGGTGAAATGAAATGTAGAAAAACACTTTTTTGACTCATCAGAAGCTTCTAAAGCTATGCCATCAATTTCTCTAATTTTACAAGCTGTTTAAAGGCACAGTCAACTTCGTGTACGTAAATGTCTGACCAACTGGAATTGTGATACAGTGAACTATATGTGAAATAATCTGTCTGTAAACAATTGTTTGAAAAATGACTTGTGTCATGCACAAAGTAGATGTCCTAACCGACCTGCCAAAACTTTAGTTTGTTAACAAGACATTTGTGGAGTGGTTTTACATGAGTTTTAATGACTCCAACCTAAGTGTATGTCTGGCTTCAACTATAGATTACGCAGGACCATTCATGGGGAAAATATTTCTGATTTTGACTGATGCGCATTCTAAATGGGAGAATGTGTATCCTGTTCTGCTTCATCCACCACTATTATAGATTGCCTATGACAGAGCTTCAGTAACCGAAGGAGTGAGTGACAACACAACCTGTTTCGTGAGCACTGAAGCACAATAATTCTCCAGAAACAATGGTATTGTGCACGTGACATCAGCTGCATATCAACCATCTTCAACAAAAGTGTCATCTGTTCTTTTCAGCTACAGAATAACACCTCAATCCACAACAATGCTTTCTCCTGCTGAGTTGTTATTAGGTTGTAGACTACGCTCCACACTGGACCTAGTCCATTCAGATCTGAAATGGAAAGTTGCACGCAAGCAAAACAGACAGAAAGAGAACCATGACAAATGAACCAAGGGCCAAAGTTTTGGAGAGGGGGACCCTATCCTTACCAGAAATGTCAGTCATGGGCCAAAATGTATTCCTGGATTCATAGACTCAGTGACTGGTCCTGTCTCCAACAAGGTAATGTTGGGAGATGGTAAAGTGGTTCGCAGACATGTTGATCAGATTCTTTCCAGACATGAGGGAACAACAAGTGAGTTACTAGTTGTGATGGCAGAGGACAGGCTGGTCTCTAGCTATCCACTTGTTTCTATGGTGCACATTCCACAGACAGAGATCGTAACAAAGGAAACAGTTCAAGAAGAGGAGAACCCAGTTTCAGAGTCAGATACTGAGCCCAGCTCAGAAACAGATGGTGGCTCCTCCTCTGTTGAGAATGGACGCTATCCCTAGTGTTCGTCACAAAGCTTCCAAGCTGCTTAAAGGACTTTGAACTGTGAACAGGGTAAACTAAAATGCTTGTGAGCATGTGAAATGTAATGTCTATTGTCATGCTTATTCTTTACACTGACTTGTTTAGTTCAGTAGAGTACAGAAGAAGTTAAAAAGAATGCTGTTTCAGTTAAAGGAACGTTATTTCAGCATTAGTTCATTTTAATGCAATAAAATAGCATTCTTATGTTGTATATCCTAAAAAAAAGTTTTTTGGGGGGGAAGATTTTATATTGAAATCTTAATAAGGGAGGAGGAATGTGGTAATGTGGTATTAACACGTCATTACACATTCACGCCACCAGGTCGTGTAGCACTTAAGATGTGTACGTGTAATCATTGTTCCGGGTTAATAATAAAATAATCCGTTTATATAGAGCTACTCCCTTATTTATTATAAGGCATAAAGAGTTCCATGGATTATTACATATAGGGCCATCCCTCATTCCCATAAATGAACTGGCCCATCAGCCACTGAGGTATATGAATGACATCAGGCACTTTTGCGGTTGCACGTCTGCCCGGACGTCACTTCCTCCAGCCTCTCTCGCTTCCATCTTGCTCCCCGCGTGTGCTCGTTGCTAGTGTGCAGGTCAGTGAGGAGCTCTAAAATACCTTATTTCCTGCACTGTTTCTGCTCTTCTCCAACTGCACACGGTAAACAATATCCTCGGTTATCAGACCGGTAAAAATCGTGGAGTTTGAGCACAAGTGGGCTTGGTAATGGAGTTTAGAGCTGGGAGGTGAGGTTTGAGTGACAGGCCCAATACCGCTGGCGCTAATCGAATTTAGCAACTTGGTAGCTAGCCAGAGGCAAAAAGCCCGATACATCGTTTATCTGGCTTTTACTTTTCAGTGGTCATCGTCGACATGTCAAATGTATGTAGATATTTAGCTGGCAGTGTTTTTTCATTTTCTCGACATGTTCCAGTTCTTTGACATCAACAGTTACAACTGCCTATTAGCATAGTTAGCTACATCAGTGCCTATTATTATCCAGCCAGCTAACGTTAGCTCTCATATCTAAACATAAATAACTTACCAACTAAGTACTGGTAAGTTGGTTGATAGTTTGTCTGCTAGACTCAGACAACATGTAGCTAACGTTGTTAGCTAGCTACAGTTCATTAATTTAAGCCGTGGCGTCTGCTTTTTTTGGTTGCAGGTCTGCGTCTTAACGACGTTGGCAAATGTTCTATAACGTTTGCTAGCTGATATGTGATCAACTAGCCAGCTGATACTGCTCAACAGGCAGTTTGGTTGCTAACGTGACATATCGTAGTGTTGCCTTTCAAACTTCTCAACCACAATATTGATTTACTGTTTTGGGGATTTTTGCTAAATTACTGTACATCAACCGTACACTCACGTGTGGGGGTGTGCCTTCAACTTGTATTTCATGCTCAAATTAATTTAGGCTACATGTAACGTTACTAGTGTAAGGAAGGGGAAGGGGGATACCTAGTCAGTTGAACAGCTGAATGCCTTCAACTGAAATGTGTCTGGCGCATTTAACCCACCCCTTCTGAATCTGAGAGGTGCGGTAGTCTGATGTTAGTAGAAAATAAATTCGGTAAGAAAAATACAGGCTTAAGTGAGGCTGGGCTTAAAGGTATTACAAATGTAACGTTAGTTAACCAGAAACACATAATCCTAATTATATAATACCAGTAACCCAAATGCTGTCTATTTCAGATGAAAGAAATAATAATGAATCAAGAAAAACTTGCCAAACTTCAGGCACAAGTCCGCATTGGCGGCAAGGTAAGAAAATAAGCCATTAACACACACCAATTTCTTCCTATTATGCTCCGATCATGTTTTTCCACCTAGTAACACAGGCACTATTTAAAACAGTCAATATGTTTAAAAAACAAACATGTTATTGTAAAGTTCATCTTGCACCTGGTGTTAAAAGAGCATGCACTTGAATCTGTCTTCTGTTATACAGGGCACCGCTCGCAGAAAGAAGAAGGTTGTGCACAGAACCGCAACAGCAGATGACAAGAAACTTCAGTTCTCCCTAAAGAAACTAGGCGTCAACAACATCTCTGGTATCGAAGAGGTAAGGCCTGGTCAATGGTTAGACTGACCCATTCACTCTCTGTAGCCATCTATTTTTAAATGTATTATTTTTAAATGTATTATTTTTAAATGTATGCGTTGATCTCTTTGAAAGCAGAGGGTTCCTTTCAAGGCACAACTTAGCTAGCTGCGGTCTGTGAGTTTTCAGAAATGGAGATGTCTAGTGCGACTGCAAGTAACATGGCATAACCATTCTCATTCCTCGCAGGTGAACATGTTTACGAACCAGGGGACAGTGATCCACTTCAACAACCCCAAAGTGCAGGCCTCCCTGGCAGCCAACACCTTCACAATCACTGGCCACGCTGAAACCAAGCAGCTGACAGAGATGCTGCCCAGCATCCTCAACCAGCTGGGAGCAGACAGCCTGACAAGCCTTCGGAGACTGGCTGAGGCTCTACCCAAACAGGGTACGTGTTCCTGGGGGAGGTAGCTGGATGGTGAGGGGGTACTGGCCGAGGCGCTGCCCAAACAGGGTACATGTGTCTGGGGGACATTTCAAAATAGTCTTCACCTCATCTGATTTGGCCATAGACTTCTGTAGTGTTAGTGTGTGTGAGGAGGTGGATTGGTAAACGAAACAGACAGAAATGCACAGTAATAATTTGAACCTTTTTGCACTTGTAATTGGAATGTTTGGGATTTGAAGTAGGGCTGGAGGTTCATCGATGGATCTTGAGCACTGACATTGTAATAGACGTGCCATTTGTTTGACTTATTCTTCATGATTGGATGCATCTTCCTGTATATTGCTCTGCAAGTAGTTTAACATTTCTTATTTCTTCCTCACAGCTGGAGATGGAAAAGCACCAATTGCCCCCATAGAGGAAGAGGATGATGATGTTCCAGGTGAGTTATATGAAGAGCAGTCTCAACGTGCTGAGGTTGAAACTCAAACAATCAAAATCTGAGAATTAACTCAGACTTCTGTTTCCATCCATGTGGGCCGGCACCTGTTTCTCACTAGCCCGTGGCTCCGGCAAACCTGCTCTGACTTTGGGCCAAAGTCAGGCCACTGGTACTTTTCCGCTGGCATTTACAAAAGAAATGGCTAGCTGAACTTTAACACTTTCTCACAAAGCAACTGTCTTGATGTAAAAGTAGTTGATTCTGCTCACCCCAAGTCTTTAGTCACACTCCTGATGGAAACACATTTAAACTAGCTTTCATTAACAAAAATCACTAGTGACACACTGGTGTGGGCTAAGTCTTAGAGGAAAAATCCCCCTAAAACCACTCATTCCTTTAATTTACAGTGTTAAGAAACACTGAGAACAATATTGTTTGTGAACAAATGTTTCATTTTGGCGTTGTAGTAAGGTTGGTAGCAACATGGGAAATCGTTGTGGAAGTCTGTTGCAGCTCAGGTCGACTACAAAATCCACAATACAATGCTCTCTATGGGCTGGCTAGCTAGCAAATGTAGCTACACACAATAATATCAGACAATATCAGCATGTGAAGGAGCTAGTTAGCTGTAAAATCGCCTAAACCAACTGCACTATCACTACAATCTCACCATGTTCAACCTGCAGATCGATGTGCCTCAGTGGAGTCGGACATTCGCAACAGCAGATATACTTTTGAGGAGATGGGGAAACGTTGCCCATGCTACGTTAATGGACCGAGCAGTGCTTTCTGAGCGATTCTGGGACAAGCGTTCTTCAAGGAGTGAATGGGAGTTTATTAGGCGCTAGTTCAAAAACCCAACATTGGCACCAATTTCATCAAGTACAACATTACAAATCTTGTCCAAGATGTGAGAATTAACTTGCTATCTGTAATATCGTGTAACTTTGGATTTGTAGTTGCGTACTCGAGGAAAATGGTCACGTTTCTCGACATAGTCCGTTTGAGAAGGGATTACGTGAAGATGAGCTTAGCAACTGCAGGACGCAGCATGACAACGTGAACGCAATTGGTGGGGCGTTATGTCCTCTGTCAACTGCGTTTATTTTCAGCGAACTTGTGTAAATATTTGTATGAACATAAGATTCAACAACAGACATAAACTGAACAAGTTCCACAGATGTGAGTAACATAAATGGAATAATGTGTCCCTGAACAAAGGGGGTCAAAATTAAAAGTATCTGTACCTGGTGTCTGGTGTGGCCACCAGCTGCATTAAGTACTGCAGTGCATCTTCTCCTTGTGGACTGTGCCAGATGTTACCCCACTCTTCCACCAAGGCACCTGTAAGTTCCTGGACATTTCTGGGGGGAATAGCCCTCACCCTCTCCGATCCAACAGGTCTCAGACATGCTAAATGGGATTGAGATCCAGGCTCTTTGCTGGCCATGGCAGAACACTGACATTCCTGTCTTGCAGGAAATCACGCACAGAACAAGCAGTATGGCTGGTGGGCATTGTCAGGATGAGCCTGCAGGAAGGGTACCACATGAGGGAGGAGGATGTCTTCCCTGAAACGCACAGCGTTGAGAATGCCTGCAATGACTACAAGCTCAGTCCAATGATGCTGTGACACACCGCTCCAGACCATGACGGACCCTCCAACTCCAAATCGATCCCGCTCCAGAGTACAGGCCTCGGTGTAACGCTAATTTCTTCGACAATAAACGTGAATCCAACCATCACCCCTGTTGAAACAAAATCGCGACTCGTCAGTGAAGAGCACTTTTTTTGCCAGTCCTGTCTGGTCCAGTTACGGTGGGTTTGCCCATAGGTGACGTGTTGCCGGTGATGTCTGGTGAGGACCTGCCTTACAACAGGCCTACAAGCCCTCAGTCCAGCCTATTGCGGACAGTCTGAGCACTGATGGAGGGATTGTGCATTCCTGATGTTCTAAGTTTTCATAAGTGACCATAATTGCCTACCGTCTGTAAGCTGTTAGTTTCTTAACGACCGTTCCACAGGTTGCATGTTCATTGAACAAGCATGGGAAACCGTGTTTAAATCCTTTAGAATGATCTGTGAAGTTATTTGGATTTTTACAAATTCTTTGAAAGACTGAAAAGGGGACGTTTTTGTTGAATTTACGCTCCTTCATTTGATTCCTATCGCCTTTCTGATATCTTTGGCAACTGCATCATGATATGCACCCTGGACTGAGGAGGCAGACAAATAGGAAAATTCTCTCTTAAATTACACATCTCGAGGTAGGAATATTGCAAAAATATGATCAATGGCTAATTCGAGAGAAGACATCCTCCCGAGTTATGACATTATGACATGGCCCGTATTGAAGTTTGACATGCATGACAGACCTTTTAGCAATCTAAAAGTCGTGTTCCTATTACCTTCCAGCGAGAGCAAGTATCACAGTGCTAAGTCATACCTGCTGGATTTCTGCCTGCTTGTAATGCCAATAACTCAAACATGAACTGACCCAGGGAATTGATAAAACATCAATCAGATGCACAAAAACAAAACATAAAAAATTGGTGAATCATTCCTTAAGAGCTCTCCAGTGATTTCAGTCTCTGCAAACGGAGCGATCCCAAAATTTCAGCTGCGCAAAAGTACGTGGAACTACGGAAACAAAGCAAAGTCAGATCTGTTGCATACTAGGTGGAAGTGTAGCAATGGAGGCATCCGTGTGAGAATCACACCAGCCTCTGGCAGTACATTTGACGCTGTCCCACTCCCACCCTCTTGGCATGGATGGACCCATCTCTAGTTATTGGTTCTTTTTCCTCCCTGCTTATTTCTACTTGACCATAGGGATTGTGTAGGTATCGTCAATAATGGACCTGGTTCTTGGCCTCTTGTGAATTTGCTTAGTGACGTGCACCTTTGTCTCAACATCACCCACATGTCTAGTTAGTATACATGTTATACTTTCTCTGAAGTCTGCCTCCAGAATAAGTTACATCTGGGCTTTTACTTTCCCTCCAATTAATAAAACCTTGCCAGGGTTTGCTTACTTTTGGGAATTGAAGGGGGTCATGCTCAGGGGATCCAACAATGACTAGAGTAATTGGTGATGGGTGGGAGTCGGGGTGGTGGGCTTAGTGTTTGAAACGTTGTTCGTTGTTTAAGGGGTTCTGAAAGCAGTTTGCTTTTCTTTGTTGGAGAAAATGGGTCCAAACACATGAGGTTGCCATTACAATTACCCACAGCTTTTCCCAGGGCTATCCTTTTCCCGTAACCAAAGTTTTCTCAAACGATTACACTCACGTTCAGCGTGAGGAATGGTTGAATCCCGATGACAGTCTATGTCTATGCCATCATGTTATTACTGGAGTTTAGTTTCCCTTTGTGTCCACCCCCCCCAAGACAGTCGGAATTGTTTCCATTTGAACCCTCAACCCCTCTGAGACATGGACTTGACAGATTTCAGTCTTCATTGAAAAAATAGGACCCTCCTTGAGATCCTCAGTGCCTTTTTGATCTTCAGTGCCATGATTTTTACATCTGTTTTCAGGAGTTCTGTGTACCTTCCCCTTGCAGAGCGAGACTCGTTCTGAGTGTAAAGGGAGAGCTGATGATTTTTTTTTTTGGGGGGGGGGTTGTACCTGGGATCATGTTTCAGATAAACACTCCTTTTTTCTTTTTTTTCCTTAAGTGGTCTGAGATTAGTAGAAAGAGGCATGTATGTTTGTATTTAGGCCTGTTTAACCTTACTGACACATCACGTTGGCTCTTGTGTTGTTTTTAGATCTGGTGGAGAATTTCGATGAGGCTTCCAAGGATGAGGCAAACTAAAGAAAAAAAAGACCTTCAGGAGTCTCAACAGGACTTGACTGGGTTGGATAGGGGCACTAGGCGTTATTTCTTTTAATTTAATTTTTTATTTCTTGCCACCCGACTCAAATGCTTTTTTGTGCACTGTGGTGTCCGTGTCCAGTTTGAGTCAGTGAGAGATTGTACGGGTTGTCTGTGGTTCGTGCTCTTCATATTCTCTTCAGCCGTTTCTTCCATGTTACTGAACCTGATTTCTTTGCAGAATGGCTGAAACCATATCTGGAATAAACATTTTGCTATTGTCAATTTATATTTTCTCTGATTACTTAAAAAACATTTTTTAAAATTGCCCCCCTTGGTCAACTAAGGCATGGTACAGAGTAGTGCGCCGGACTGCCAACAATGTGACTTAAAGGCCATTTACGCTTGCACCGACGTGCACAGCGTTTACTTTGAATAAATGACTTGTACAGATAAATGGGACATGATCTGTGAACTAAATTTGGTGAAGATGGTTTACAAGGTGTTTATTTACAATAAAGCAGCACCAGCAAAAATCTGAAGGAACATTCTACAACACTAATGTACCCTAGGATGGCATTTCAACCATATCTTCCAATGAAGTCGGGCAGATAAAAACACAAATATACATTAAACTACAACCTACCTACAGCAGCCCCCCCCCCCCGCAACACTGCTCTTTTATTAAGCTTTACATATATTTGAAAAAGCTCTGAGGCCGATACGTAAAGCTTAATAAAGAGCAGTGATTGATACTACCAAGAGCAGTGCGTGTTTATTTTTTCTGGACAAAATTTGAGAAGCTTTTTGTGGCTGGAATTTCTTTATTTTTTTTCCAGCTCATGTGTAACATGGGACCAATTTGATTAATATTTATTGTTTGGTGTACTTAATTTCACCACTTGTGTTAAGTAGCCCGCGAAATGACGTTGCCACGAGCAGCACTGCAGATATTGAGATGCAAGACTTTGTTCCGTCACACACAGTATGTGCACAGGTTCGCTGAATGCCGTTACGTGGGAGCTAGGGCACCAAAACAGCATAGAAGTAAGTCTATGCTCTTAGTTGTTGCGGCAGTTGACCCACTAGGCTGTTTTACTTTTATGCCAATACCCTTTTCATGAGGGGCAGAATTCTCAAATGACGTGTGCAATTAACTCAACTTTCAACATCCCCCATGTGATTTGTGCAGACGTTTGGGTTTATGCACTAGTTTCTTACATGGTTTGTTACAAAACTCAATAGGATGTCTACCCAAAACGGATACATGGGGTGCCTAAATACTCACACACATGCTTCCTAAACGTTTCACACATGAGCCTCAGATGTGCTTCACGATTGTCCTCAGACATTTTTCTTCGTTATGGAATCTGCTGTATACTCCATTCCCAGGCAATCCTTCCTCATGTCCCCAGGTTAGTGGCTTTTCCCTGGGCTCTGGTCACTCTCGCATCCCCATCAGCAGCTTCAGTAGATGGGCCTCCATCACCTGTTGAACTGATCAGAGAATAGAGAAGTTTCATGAAAGTTTGAGTATTGTACGAAATCAAAAAGGCAAGTATCTGGTAGAGTTGGTTAAAGGTAAATAGGAAAGCTAGGTTGCTTAACCTGAACTGACAAGAAAAGGACATAAGAATGCTATCCTCAAACAGCACAGCTCCAAGGCAGCCATTTTTTCCATCTCTTATTTCCAGAGTACAAGTATCCAAGTCATGAAATCGTAACAGCTACTGGGTTAGTTTGAGATATGTTTCCATAACAATGACATGTCTAGCCTTGGCATACACAGCACCTTACTAACTTGTCCAGCAATTTGAATTGTTAAGAGAAATTGACATAGAAAATAAATGCGCCAATTGCCTGATACGGTGCATTTCCATTGAATGGTCTTGTGCCACTAAAAACAGCCGGATGTAATGTCACGCTTAAAAATAACACTTGCAAAAACCTAGTCTAATAAAAATAGTGGTTGGAGTGTTTCCATTATCCATTTTGGCAAATTGTGCATTAAATTGCCTACAGGTGGTGGGAGGGCATACAGGTGTTCAGGTACACTGGGAAAGCCAGCATGAATAGAATGCAAGAATTGACATTCTAATTCTCATGTGCACCTGTAATGATCATGCTGTTTTATCAGCTTCTTAATATGCCACTCCGGTCAGGTGGATGGACTAGCTTGGCAAATAAATGCTCACTAACAGGGATGTAAACAAATTTGTGAGCAAAATGAGAGAAGCCTTTTGTGCATATGGAACATTTCTGGGATCTTATTTCAGCTCATGAAATATTTAGCAAGCAGTATGCCTTTTAAGAATTAAATGTTGAGTGGAGCTTCGTAGTTATGTGATGACATCACGTGCCCATGTACCTTCTAAATTATTCTGCAATCAGCATTTAAGTTTTGTTTCTATAAAAAAAAAAGTTTGACAAATTCAAAATCCACCCGTCGAACAAATACATGTGGCTTTAGAATATTTCTCCTATAGCTGTCGTTTCCATTACATCTTTTTTTGCGACATTGCTTTTGTCAAATAAACCTGGGGCAATGGAAACCTGCCTATTGTTATACACTGACTAGAAGGAACTTTCACCAAATACCCTTGTTTCTTTCAAAATATTCTAATATGTAGTTAAGTTGTCTGTCTGCACCATATGTATCTTTATGAAAGTAAACCTGGCAAAAGAGAAGTAATGAACTGCTATATTTCTGCTTTATGTATGCATAGAGTACAATACCTCTTTCGTGAAAGGATTCATGATATTGCAACCTGTTCATGATAAGTATATAGCCTATAAATGATATGAAATGCATATTTGTATACCATTCCTATGGCCCATTGCCACAGCCATATCCATAGCGTTGAAGCCAGAGTCGGACTCAATGGTGGGGTCGGCTCCACTTTCTGTGACAGGAAAGGTTTGAATTCATCAGATGACAGACCTGTCTACACAAATACAGCCTACATCTAAACAATTTACCTAAACATTAAGTCAGTTTCAGATAACCGCCACTGCTGTTGATAAGTAGAGTATGTCTGCTGAGTGGAAGGTCAGTCAGCCAGCCAGTCAGTCCTTACCCAGGAGGATTTCCACACAGGGTACATGGTTCCCATGGACAGCGTAGAGCACGGGAGCCCCGCCGTTCTGAAACCAACCCACAAACACTGCATCACATTCGGGCAAACACCTTGGGCAGCCTCCAGAAAGGTAAGCTCACCACATTCACATCACTGATTTGGGGGATGCATATCCATTTGTCTACATAAGCCATACACAAGAATACAGTTTAAAATCCTGAATCAGCTAACTTTCCTACCCAGTCATATTCATTGACGTCCACCCCACAATCGATGAGCATCTTCACGATGTCTGTATATCCCTTACTGCATGCCAGAGACAGAGCACTCTCTCTGCCTTTAGCCAACAGGTTGGGGTCCGCTCCCTAAAGGAAGAGAACATGGAGACAGACCATAAGTGAGAAAATAGTCAGGTCTAAGCGGCCCATTTAGTCAAAACATGATTTCAACAATGTGGTGTTTTGCTGTTTTATGTGCATTTTATATATTTATGTACCATGTTGTTCAAATGAATTTAGTCATTTGCTGAGTTATTCATCTCAACATGTCATTGTGCTTACATTCTGAAGCAGGAATTCTACGACTGCAATCTGTCCATGTGCTGCAGCCCACATCAGGGGGGTGAAGCCTTCCTCATCCTGCAGGTTAATCACAGTCTCTACAGCCATACAAACACCAAAGCAATCAGTAACATGTTCCACATATTTCAAGTCAACCAGTGAGAGCCATATTATAGATGTTCTTGAGTGCATATTGTTCTTACCAACTGTTAATTATGTGACTGCATGGTTCTAAGGAGCCCGACAACATCAATATAACAAAACAAATAGAACTCCACCTTGAGGACATCCTCACCTTGTTCAATCCTGCTGGCTAGGAAAACCATTTCACCCTGTGCTGCTAGCTGGTGAATGGACAGAGCTGGAAAGACATCATAGGTCAGAGGTCAAGCAGCCATCGTTCAATGTTAGATTCAGGTATGGTTTGTGTTGTCATGTTTGAGGCTAAGTGATGTGTGACAAATCTAGGATAAACGCCGTCATATAGCTGCCCACTGCTCCGACCTCTAAATTGGAAGTCTGTGTACATTGGACAAAGAAACCACCTTTAGTTTAAGATGAGCTCAGGTACTTACAGTGGACCAGAAGAGGAGTGGAGGACACTTCGTTACCACGGTGCTTGTTGGTGAGTGTTGTCGACTGTTTGATGGGAGAGAAGTGTTTGGTGGTGGACGGGGTATAAACATGACGCACTTGTATCCCCGGTGAGGGTGACGTCTGAATATTACACTCGGCTGAAAGGCAAAAGAGGCAGCAGCATCAAACATTAGCTTAGTTCAATTGAGCAGCAAAATACTTCCTGATTTATCTGGGATCAAATTAGCCTAAGATCATGGCTCTCTGTTCCACTAAATTACACATAACTAAGTCATTGAACGAAGGCGTCTTCTACCTGGTAGTTTTAAGACTCCCAACGCTCGGCCTGAACATTTACACGCATATCAGTGAGAATGTATATATATATTGTAACATGTATACACCTTTTTATAGGGTTAGTGTTCCTACGTAGCCATTTCTCAATGTTACAGCTCGTGATTTAAGCAAGACCGAAGGACCACCTGTTCTAATTCGGTATCTAGCGTGCTCCGAACACCTGTATTGTAACGCTAACGGAAGAAGGCCGCCAGAAATATGTCAGTGAAAATACTGTCGGCTTGCAACTGAGAAAGCCGGTTATATTGAACCTTTATGAAAATTATTTGCATGTGATATGAGAAGTAAAGGGCTTTGTTTCTAGAACCTTTTCGTGATTGAGTCGATTCACGTTTAATTTTGATATTTTGTGCTGCCAGTCTACCTCTGAAAATAACACAAGGTCCTTGGACCTTGACTGAGGGAGTAACGGTAGGCACCTTTAAGAGTACTGGTGGATAGGGTAAAACATGCGAATTGCATTGTAATACCAAATGAGTGCGTCAACAGTTGGTACCTTTAAATAAAACAGAAGCCACCTCCAAATCGGAGTTGACCTGGTCCTGGATGTTTTTGCTGTCCTCCTCGTTGAGTGACTTGACGAATCTTGAGCATACGTTCATATCGAAGCGGTTGGGCAGAATGAACTTGATCCCCATGGCCACGTTCTGTGCACCTGTGTTGTCCGCACTTCCACCCGGGTGCTCCGACTTGATGCCACTCATATCTGGCATCACACATATACCCTCCATCTCCTCTGAGACCGAACTGGTCCTGCCTGGTACCAAACCTTTGTCCATGACTGAGTAGTTAAGAGTCAAGAGGGTCGACTCAGTGCTGGGTGGATGTGATGGCGACTGTCTTGGTTAACGAAGACTTTGTTTACCACATCGAGTGTGCCATAAAAGAAAAGTCAGTGAAAGCCTAGAATGAATTCATTCAAACGTTGGGTAGGCCGAGGGTTAGTGCTAATATGCATAAACCCACAGGAGAGAGTGGTTGCAAGAGAACAGACAAGGATCATTCCTAAATAACAACAGGATCAAATCAGTCCAGAGTCTTACATCGTTCAATTTTAGGGCCTAGCTAGCTACAACCAAATGCTGTCTGACTTACCATTACTGGTAGTTAGGTAATATTTTGAAATAAATAATAAAGACGAGACCAAACAGACCGACTAGTGTTAGCTAGCCCAAGATTGGCCAACTCGTTGAACGAGACGTAAGCTAGCTAAGTGTTAGCAAGCTAGCTAACAGACCCAGTATCATCCATTGCAAGCAACCTAACGTACTGATTAGAAGCACAATTTACACCGTTGTTAGTGATTTACATTTATTAATAATAAATAATTTCTTACTAAGTAGCTAACACATTTTGTGTAATGTCCACCGATGGTGCAAGGAGTTGATAGCTGGCATCCACTTGTTTCTCGC
This sequence comes from Oncorhynchus nerka, assembly GCF_034236695.1. NCBI lineage: Eukaryota > Metazoa > Chordata > Actinopteri > Salmoniformes > Salmonidae > Oncorhynchus > Oncorhynchus nerka. The sequence continues at coordinate 15,611,947 of NC_088414.1, read as the reverse complement.
GCATGAGCACTAAAGTTTTTTTCTCTTCATAATGTGCCAGACTGTAAAACCAGGTATGTGAACAATAAAACATTCGAAAACATGCTTTATTCTAGCGCGACACTTACAATTATTGAAAACATACAGAAAAATATTTTGTATTTTAGCAAATTTGACAATGAATGACACTTAATAACCAAGCCTCTGTTGTGTTTTTTAGTTGTCCATATTCTGGTTGCGGAGGCCTATCGCATACAAATCTTTGAGGCCTTGGGGACCTGTGTTTTACTTGTGTGTCAGCTCCAAAAACCTAACCTGGGTGAATTAAAGTTTTACCATGACATTTTGCAATGTTTTTGTTAATCCATTTTAATACGAAAGCTTGGATAATAGATTAGGCTACACTGGTTACCCTGCTGTGAGATTACCATCTGAAAGCATAAAGATCACAGTTTTGGTCAAATGCTAAAAATTGGTTTATGCGATGCAATTTTTTTTGTTGACCACAGGTTCATTAGAACAATTCCTCAATTTTCCTTGAATATTTTCTTTGAATGAAATGGTTCATTGTACAAAGACAAAGGAGCTGATCGTGGTCTACGGGAAAAAGAGGGCCGAACAGGCCCCCATTAACATTGACTGGGCTGTAGTGGAGCGGGTCCCCCTTAGGAGACTGAAAAGATTTGGCATGCGTCTCCAGATCCTCAAAGTTCTACAGCTGCACCATCGAGAGCATCCTGACCGGTTGCATCACCGCCTGGTATGGCCACTGTTAGCCAGCCGACTGTAAGGCGCTACAGAGGGTAGTACGTACGCCCCAGTACATCACGGGGGCCAAACTTCCTGCCATCCAGGACCTATATACTAGGCGGTGTCAGAGGAAGGGCCAAGAGACCCAAGTCATAATAAACTGATCTCTCTGCTACCACACGACAAGCAGTACAGGAATGCCAAGTAGATCCAAAAGGCTCCTTAGCAGCTTCTACCCCTGAAGCCATAAGACTGCTGAACAATTATTCAAATGCCCCCCTTGTTTTGACACTGCTACTCGCTGTTTCTTATCTATACATAGTAACCTTACACCTACCTACAGGTTGAAATTACCTTGACTAACCTGTAACCCCGCACATTAGTGTTATTTTATTGTTACTTTTAATTAAAACATTTTTACTTTTGTTTTATTTTCTTAACCAATAACGCAGTTCAAGAAATAGAGTTAAGGGCTTGTAAATAAGCATTTCACGGTAAGGTGAACCTTTTGTACTCAGCGCATGTGACAAATACATTTGAATTTATTTGAATCACAGAAGATGGAAACAGGCATATTAGAAGTGTGCCAGGTGTTTATCCAATCTTTGATGATTTTCTCTCATAAGCATGTTTGAAGTTACTCTTTTCATTCTCAATTTAAAGTAATAGAGCAGTAGAGGATGTAGGTTTGTAGAAATGTATATGGTACCATTCAGATCAAATTAAAAACATTTATTGACCCAGCTAGCTATTTTAAGTGTTTCCTTTGTGCTGCAAAGTCTCTACATGTCACCATTTGAAGCATGTTACTTCTGCTTGAATAATCTGGAATTACTCATTCGTTTGAGCGGTCAGAGGTTTTCCCCTTCACTGGTCGAAGTTGCAACATGCTAATCTGATTTAGGGGGATATGCCAAATATTTCTCCCTAATCTGTCAAATCCTGCCATAGAGGAGTGTAGTCCTAAATTAAGCACCATTCGCTTTTGTTTTTGTCGGAGTTTTCATAGCTAAACCCCTGTCCAGATCAGGAAATTAGGGGCCAACTCTCTATTTTATCCGCTAATATTTATGTGGCTATTTTCAAATGCTGCTAATTTAGCTCATAAAACATAACTTTATATTATGGTTAGGGATCAATTGACCAAGCAATAGATATTATTTGATTTATTTCTGTGGATTTCTGATCTGGTACAAAGGATCAAAAGCTAAATCAACCTGCTATCAACATTTGTCTCACCACAGCTTTCTTTCTTTTGGTTGTTTATACCTGAGTAACAAGGGCTTGGTAAATAGTTTATTTTTGAATTGGTGACAATAGTTTGTCAACAGCGAGCCATTCTAGTCAGGTCTTTCGTGACATCACAACAATTTCTGGGAATTACGCCTTCCTGAAACTAACTGTATGCAATGCAAACCATAAGACGTGAATGTCACATTCATTATGCTAGGTAAGTTCCTCCTTACCAGAAGATCCCCTGTAGGAAAGTAACCCATGACTGGCGTTGGTAGATTTAATAGATCCGTTTCACCTATTGTGTGTTGGTTGACTTTCTTACGTGGCCTTGGCTTTCAAAGTTTGTTTATTTTGAGGTGACTGTGAGGCATGTCTACAAATCTGCTGCAAAGTGGGGATTTCCTAACTACGTGTTTAGGCTTATGTTGCCTGGATGAAAACAGTTTTTCAGCCCCTGCCCTGTCGTATTTATGCAGTTCATCAGTCCCATAACCTCCGCTAGTGACATACACTTTGGCAGCATTTTAGACAGGCAGCCCAATTCACATCTTTTTTTCACTAATTGATCTTTTGACCAATCGGATCAGCTCTGAAAAAGATATGTGATTGGTCAAAAGACCAATTAGTGGAACAAATATCAGAATGGGCTGCCTGTGTGAATGCAGCCTAAATAACCTCTAACCTGTTTGCTATGTGTGCATAAGCTCCCTCTCTCTCTCTCTGCATGCTTACACACAAATAAAGCAAATATGTTTTCAAAATGATGTATCATTGTGTGTCAAAGTGAATAACACTATTCAGCCAAGGCATATCATGCATGTCTACAGTTGGGATTACCACCAATAGAGGGGCATGAATGAAACACGTGCCCTTTAGGTTAGAAGTCAACTGGTTGCCATCAATATATTTCATACACTTATATCATGCTGTCTGATCAAAGAGAAAAGCCTTATAGGTCAATAAGTCTGAACAAGAAAAGTTGAGTAGGGAAATGTTTTATTTTCCTTCTTCTATTAATATAAATGTACAGCACCCCAAGAGCGACAGGGATAGCTTTTACAGTCTTTTAGTTGAGGTAATGAATCAACTTAAATAGTACACCACCATCTCAAACCAAACACTTTTTTGTGACTTTCCAGCCTTGTGTTTTTGAGAGGTTAAGAAGAGCTTTAGGAACTGAATTTGCTCAAGAAAAACTGTGCCGAATACAACAGTGAAATGTTTACTTACAAGCCCTTAACCAACAGTGCAGTTTTAAGAAAATAGTTAGTAAAACATTAACTAAATAAACTAAAGTAAAAAATTATTGATAAAAGTTACACAAAATATTAATGAGGCTATATAAAGGTACTGTGTCAATGTGCGAGTGTACAGGTTAGAAGTTTACTATGCGTATACCATACATACGACTAATAAAACCTGAAACTAGTCATAGACCATGCAATGGTGCATGGAATGATCTGGGATGCTGCTGGTTGGTACACCTGCTTCTTCCAGTCCATAAAACCTTATGAGCAGGCTTCTCTGGGGCCTTGTTGCCAGCAGCACCAACAGGCCTACTCACAGCGCCTGGGTCCTTTGTGCCTCCCGTGCCTGGTCCTCTGCCTCCTGCTGTTTTGTGCTGGACGACTGTAGCCCATGACGTGATTTCACACAACACAACCAGCCATGGCAGAAAGAGAGGGGGTTTTGTCCCGGGACCCTCTTTTGTGCTGTTGTTTAGTTTGTTTGTTTTCAGAGATTCTAATGAAGAAGGCCACGAGTTGTGGTCCGTCACTGCCACAGTAGGGACACCAGGGGGTCTGGAGAATAAAAAGCTTCCAGGTCAGTAGCATGGAGCAAATCGCCGCGCTCTAATATCTCTGTCAGTTATCACACGCAACTCCGGCCTCAGTTGCCTTATTCCCCCAGCATGTGAAGGGCACTCGCGTGATAAGTCTGCGCTCTTGCTGTGACCATAACTCCTACTCCTCACGGCATCTACAGGATAGCCTACTGAGTTGACTGTTAACTCAACTAACACTCAGCTATTGAAACAATGATGCTGAGCTGACCTCGACCCTCTAGCAGGCTGAACTATGTTAAATCTGATTATTGGTGCATACTCATTTATGTCTGGAAAATGCCACAACCACAATTTATTCTAATGTCTTTCACATGTAATCTATGTGAGTAAATGTAATCCGAATGATAATATATCATCCATCATACATTCTTCACTTTATAACAAAAATTGGATGTGGCAACCAGTCCCAAAATATTGCTGAAACAGACAGACGGGCAACCGGGCTAATAGAGAACCTAAACTGTGCTTGTATGACAAATATATGTTGTTAACATATAACATAAATGTCAATGGATGTGTAAGAGGAAGGTAAACAGATCTACGTTTCAGGTTTTACCCAAGCTCTTTACTCAATTGGTGTTTGGTAACTGGGACTAGATCTGCACCTAGGGACCACCTTACCCCAATCTTGTTATAATTTTCCCCCAGTATGTGATAAAATCTAATGAACACATGGGGGCAGTATAGACCAATCTGACACACTGGCACTTGACTTGCAACGAATCAAGTTCATGATGAGTAACTGAGCTGAAATTGTTGCTATTGAATGTAACATCAAACAATGAGTTGGCGAGTCTGATTGTACTTAAAGCGTCAGTGTTTTTTATTGTCTTTATAAAATAATATTTAAGTGTATTTTTCATGTACTGAGTATAAGAGATGCATTTTAGAAAACAACGTGTCATACAGTATATGCAGTCATGTACTCTCATATCATCTATTGTGTCCAGTTGCACATGTGGGATTAGTGATTTTGACTGCAGATGGCAGAACTGGTTCAGTCCAATAACCTTGATGAATGAAGTGTTGTCATCCGCGGGGCTGAGTCCCCTGGTCTACATCTCACACATTTCTCCATTCATTCAATAATTGCTGCAGGCAATTTGGGTTACAAGCTGCACTCAATGGTACAACTGTAGTGGTCTCTGCCTGGTATTCAACTGTTTCCCCAGAACCTGCACACATTATAGGCCTACTCATAGCTTTATATTTGTTTATGGTTGTACTGCTGCTACTGCTGTTGTTGCTGCCAATGAGCTGTAGTCTAAACTGATTCTCCAGTCCATGTTTGCTCAATTTGAGTTAATGGGTTAAGCAGGAAGGGCGGTAACTCCATTTGGACTCCCTCTCATTTCCTCCCGTTGCTATGGGCACTAGTATGAGTAATGACCTTGTATACTTGAGTGCAGCAATAAGTTAGTGGAGAACAGCAAGATATGTTTTCAGTATGGGAGGGGGTTGGGCTCACTTATGGTGGACCATATGGGAGGGCAAGCGGTGAAATAGAAAATGCAACACTCACTAGCCTTCCCATGCAAATGAAGTGTTTTGGATGGCATACAAATATAACTCCCCATGGAAATAAATAGTTATGTACGGATTCATTCTTATGTTGTTCGTTTGTAATTAGGCTACCTTTCTACCATGTAATGGGCTACTGTAAAAATAAAAAATAAATGTTGGAAACATTTTCAAAAGACTAGTCTCTTCAGGAGGCACTTATAAGGGAACATATTTTATTTTCTATTATTCTCTACATTTCCTTCAGAAACTATTCATACTCTGACTTATTCCGCATTTTGTTGTGTTACAGCCTGAATTCAAAAGGGATTAAATAGTTTTTTTCTCTCTCACCCATCTACACACAATACCCCATAATGGCAAAGTGAAAACATGTTTTGAGAAAGGTTTGCAAATGTATTGAAATTGAAATACAGATATATCATGTACATAAGTATTCACACCCCTTTGCTATGTGCTTCTACAAAGTATTGACTCAGGGGTGCTAATACTTATTTAACCTTTGTGTAGTCTTAACATTCTGTTTACTACCTTATCCTAAGGGTAAAAAATGACCTGCCTTCACTAAACCCCTAAAATAAAGTAGCTTAATTGAATTATAAACCCCAAATCTGTTTTGCATGAAGAAACAACTTGTCATTCATCACAAACTTTGTGAATATCTGGGTTTCCCATTTTCACAATGCAGAAAGACTGCTTTTAATCAGTGGACACCACTTGTTTTTACTACAACATACCTGTCATAATAGTTTTCTTTCTTTATTATTATTGCTAAAGGTACTGCATAGGTGTAAACATACATTTGTCTTTAGCAAGAGATAGCACTTGTATAGCCTAAGAAAGTAGAAAAAATGTGCAGAAAGTAGTTTTGAATGCATTTTATTGAAAGGAAACGAGTCGTACTTTTTTGGCAACATAGTGATATATTCTTATATACTGTACAATGAGAAATTCAACTACAAAATACTAGTATTCTCCCATTTTTTAAAACATTGTCCCCATCCACAAGGTGTATAAACAACAACAATAAGTAAGAATAAAACAAGATAATAGATACAAAACAAAAACATGAAGAACATAAATCAATCAACTTTAATTAGCACATGTAGGACAGTATGCAAGTGTGTGTGCATGGAATTGGCAGATGTATTTTTACCATGTGCAGCACATAGTATTTGTTTTACAGTCCTTCTTTGGGGGGCAGAATTGGCTTCTCCTCCTCTTGCCTGCCCCAGCTGCAGCCTCATGTGGATCAGGACAAGATTCAGCCCCCTGAACAGCTTTCACAAGCACTGCAGAGGCTGCTGTGCGGGGGAAGGCACTCCCTTCTTTGAATGTGTGGGGTTACAAGTGCCTTTCCCAGCTGCTCCAGGAACACCCTCCTCTTGTTCTGCTTATCAGGGATCCAGGTAGGGTTGATCTTGTTCCATATCATGCAGGAATTGTATGAGGACACATCTATGATGTTATGGAAGATGACCAGGGGCCAGCGGGCAATCATCCTCCTGCAGCTGTAAGTTAGAATCACCTTGTCCAGGTTGTCTACGCCTCCTTTGTTGTGGTTGTAGTCCAGGATGATGGCTGGCTTCCTGTCCTCACGATCACTGATCTCAGCTGTTTTTTGCAGTGTGCTCAGGAGGACCACATTCTTGTGGGGAGGTAAGAAACTAGAGTGGTGGTGGGGGTGAAGGCAAACTTTGATGAGAAGGCCTCTCTCCCTCTTGTTGCGAAGAGTGCAGGGGGAGCTTAGGCTTGTTCTTTCTAACTGTACCAACCATGGTAATCTTTCTCTTCAGGAGCTGCTGGCTGAGCTCATAAGAGGTGAAGAAATTGTCACATGTGACATTGTGCCCCCTCAGTCCATCTGTCACATCAAGCACAACCCGCATCCCCTGGTTCTTATCCGGGCCTCCACTGGTCGGCTTCCCTGTGTAGACTTGCATCTTCCAAGCGTAGCTGGATTGTGCGTCACAGGCCACTCATATCTGGATGCCATACTTTGCTGGCTTGCTGGGCATATACTGCCAGAAAGAACAGCGACCTTTTGACAAAAGAGATTACTATCAGTAATTAGTATCAGTGTCACAGAAAATAATCACATAAATCAAGGATATTACAGCAATACATAATAAAATGAACAGTGAAAATCACTTACATTACAGATATGAAAATAAAAATGTACCTCTGAATGGAACCAGTTGCTTATCCAGTTACTGCAGGCCCAGGTTTGTAGAGGATTGGCAGACGCTCAATCCACTTCTCCCAGACCTCTCTTATAGTCGTTTGTTTGTCTCTCACACGTCTTGCAGGTCTTGACTCATGGTTATCAAACCGTAGCATTCTTGAGAAAGTGTGAAAGACTCAGTGGCATCGTGGCACTGAAAATCACCCTTCCACTCTCAGCATCCCTATGTAGGCACGCAGGTCAATCTCATCCATCTTTTTCCAGTTGTCTCCATATTTACGGAAACCCTGCAAATTTGTCATCTCCAGGATGATTTTTTCGAAGGCTGGTGTGATGAACCTGTAGAATGTTGAGGCACTGTCCTGGACATGGGCAACTGCATGTCTTGTGGGCTCTGGGGTCATCCTTATGACATGTAGAATGTTGAGGCACTGTCCTGGACATGGGCAACCGCATGTCTTGTGGGCTCTGGGGTTATCCTTATGACATTTTGTGCTGCCATCCTGCCCTGGTTGTCATATGGTGACAAGGAACATGTTATTTTGCTGTTCTTTGACAGAAATGTCTCTCTTTCAGCTTGGGGGATTTCTTCATCTGAAGATGATGCATTGTGCTCTGGGTTGTATTCTTCCCCATCTTCTTCAGATACCTCCTCCTCTTCTAAATAATTTGTTTCCTTATTCCTCTTGGACATCTTAATAAATCAGGTCTACGACCTGTTGGGCACTGAAACGTGCACTCATGGCTTCAGCAAAGAGAGAACTGGGGGGACTGTCATCTGCAGCACCTTTAGCCTCTGACTGCATTCCCCATTAGTAAACAATGCTTTCAATAATTTTTTATTTTGTCTGTGAACTTGGGTCATGTGGAGGGGAGATGCTGCACATGCACAAGAAAGTTAAACCATTAGCACACAATCTCAATTTCTCATTGTGTGTGTGTGTGTTTTTGTGGTGTGTAAATGATTTTATAACTGCCGGGTCAAAAATGACCCTAAGACAATCTTTGTACCCTGGTGGTATACAGCTTCATTGGAAATATGAACAAAGACGATGTTTCACTTTATCTAATGTTGGGGTCACTCTAGGAAATGTAATCAAAATTCAAGTTGAAAAAATATAATTTAGGGGTTTTTCTCTGCTGTTAAACATTAGTGGCGGATCATTGTTTTACCCTTAAGACAACACAAGGGTTAAATGAGATATTTATATATTTCATTTTCAACAAATTAGCAAAAATGTCTAAAAACATGTTTTCACTTTGTCATTAAGGGTGTGTGATTTACAAGAACAAAAAAACGATGTCATATATTTTAAAATCAGGCTGTAACACAACAAAATGTGGAATAAGTCAAGGGGCATGAATACTTTCTGAAGGCACTGTACGTACATAGTAAACCGAATCCCACTCACCACGACCTCACCTGTGAATTAAAAGTGGAAATCAAGTGGCGTCATGTCTCCCATCTCATCCAGGTCCGTGGACACGTAACGGTGTAATTGACCCATAGAGGGGAGACCTGCAGCTTCACTGATCAACCCTGTCAACACAGAAAATACTAGATTATTGTTAATTTCTTAGCCGAGAATGTCACTGTAAAATAGCTAGCTCCGTCCAAATATCATCAGCAAAATCCGAGAGCGCAGCGCGTTAAGTGATTCAGAAGTGGCGTGACATTGATAGAGTTCGATGCGCCATGATTTTTGTGTTATTAGCACATAAAAACATGGTGCTTATTTCTACATATAGTACATCATTAATGAGGGACTGGGTTGTCACTGATGGAGGAGGGGCTGGACCGCCACGCACAGTGGAGGAGAGGGCCGGCAGAACGAGCCTGGCAGCGGTGTTTAGGGAAACCCAGTTCTCCAAAAATAAAGTTTGCCTACACTCTTCGTACCGAACTGAAGACTTCACGAAATCGATTCGCAAACTGTCGTGTTATTGATCGTTTTTACTATTACCTATTGGGGGGGATTAGTAAACGTTGAGACTTTTAGGAGATAGATAGGACGTTGGAAAGTGATCGCTCAACTTTCTACACAGGAAGCGATTTCAACAGGTCTAGCGAACGGAGCGCGGACGACTCAGGTAAAGTTAAATCCGACAACACAATGTTGCGCTTTGCATCTAGTCTAGCAAAAAAAATATAGACAGACAATTTGTAATATATAACCCCATTCAAAATGCAAGCAGTTGTATGCCAACGCTCTTCCAATAGTGCATAGGCATAGGCTAGCTGACTGCAGGCAGATGAGGATGTTACAATGCGTTATAAATACGTATATCACGGTGTACTGCTGAGGTTGGGCTCTCTAGAGTACAGTTCCTCTCAAGGCTTCTTCCATACCTTTGCAATTATTTGCCACTGACACCCTGAGCTTTTCTTTCTAGACACTTGGGTCCAGCAAGGTTTTTGTTAAACACTTTTTGACAAATACAATACAATGACAAAATGTGCCGCAGTGTTAGTTCCTAATGTATTGTTAGAGGGAGGTAATTTGTTCCATAAGGTCTTGGATAAGGATCTATGTTTTGGACTCCAGTGAGTGTTGATAATGCATTGTGTATAGAGCTGTTTCACGTTCTTGTACACGTAGGAAAAAAAGGTGCTATCAAGAACCTAAACGAGTTCTTTGTCCCCATAGGATAACCCTTTGAAGAACACTTTTTGGTTCCAGGTAGAACCCTTTTAGGTTCAATGTAAAAACCCTTTTCACAGAAGGTTCTACATGGAACCCAAATAGGGTTCTTTCTACCTGGAAGTGGAACCAACTCGTTTTTTCTTATAAGGGAGCACGTGTCAGGTTGACATAGTTTTAATATATTATACTGTCTGCAACTTTAATAGCATCATAAATCAGGTTGAAAAAGACGTGTCTAGTCGTTTTCCTATCTTAGTTCACCTGCATATCAGCCCTTACTGAAGCAGAATGGTTTTGTTTCCTAGACTGAGGACTCACACTGTTCTTGTCTTGGCAGCTGTGTTACATTGTCATCATTCCAGCTTGCATCCCGTTCTCAGGGGCCATGAATCAACACATCAATGAGCATTTAGCTAGATGTTCCTGAGAATCATTTCTATCTCACAACCACACCTGTGCCAAATGCACCAAAGACCATGAGCTGCTACATTTTGGAATTACCAAACGATATGGTGAAATCAAGATTCACCAGTTCAGGTAATGTACAGTTGACGTGGGTGTTGTCATGTGACAGTAACCAGATTCATTCCCACTTGACCTCTCAGGATATTGACATTTGAACATATTTGGGTACATGACCAGATGTCAAACTTGTGTTCCTTCTGGTTTTGACGTGTTTGTTCTCTATTGTGTAGAGAGTGACTGGTTAGTCATTGTTCACATCAGCTAGTCTCCTCAGGCCCAGTGTCTGGCTAGGGGCCTAAATCAGGTTTCTTACACACAGATGCACTAAAGAGTAGAGTGGTCAGGGTTAGGAGGACTTCACAACACCTGAGGCTTTTTCAAGGTGAGTGGTGTATGCAGGGCTCTAAATTAATATTTTCCCAACGTAAAAAAAAGTTAAAAGCACAATATACAATCTAGGCGCACCAGAATATATATTTTTAAATGATTGAGATATAGTAAGAGATCAGTCATTAATTTCTATGATCATTGATCTTTTGAAAAAGCTATTTCCTTTCTTTCTGTGCCCCCAAATGTTTAGATATACTGGTAAAGTAACCAGGTTGTTAGCTAGCTAGCTAATGAGGTAACATGACTGAACAAGGTGTAAACAAATGCCTGAGAGTGGTTTTGGAGCAACCCACGACATGGTTTATGAACAGGGCCTAAAAACTTAACTTTTTGGTCCACCAGCCATTGTGGCAGGTAGATGAAAAAAATCTACCAGCCACTCATTACCTGACACGTATAATTATTACCAGCCAATGCATTTATTTGCCATAATAACACCAACAACAAGTACGGTTTCTCGGCTTTGTTTTTGCAGATTTCGGATTTCCCCCAGATTTTGTTAACGTTTTCACACAAAAAAATAACTTATTTTAATAGAACATCCGATTTGGTTGTTTTTCCAAGTCCACAACAATCCTTAAACCACATCAGGAGATGACTTTTGAGGTCTGGGAAGAAAATAAAAAACATATTTTTGTAACGGCTGTTGGAAGGAGAAAGTGAGGACCAAGATGCAGGAAGGAGACTGAGAACCAGCCTGGTCCTTGGAGGAGGCACAGGATAGACCGGGCCGTGGAAGCGCACTAGAGATCTCGAACTAAGGGCCTGCACAACCCTTCCTGGCTGGATGGTGATTCTAGCCCGGCATGTGCGGGGTACAGGCACAGGACGCACTGGGCTGTGCAGACACACGGGAGACACAGTGCGCCGGCGCAGGATATCTTGGCCCGAGGAGACGCACTGGAGGTCTGGAGAGCAGGGCTGGCACCATCCGTCCTGGCTGGATCCTCACCCTAGCCCGGCAGATGCGGGGAGCTGGGATGTTGCGCACCGGGCTAAGAACGCGTACTGGAGACACCGTGCGCTCCACCGCATAACATGGTGCCTGACCAGTACGATCCCCGCCATGGTAAGCACGTCTTGGAGAGCTGTAGCGCCGAGCTGGCACAGGACGTGCAGGGCTAGGGAGGAGCACAGGAGGCCTGGTGCGTGGGGCTGGTACAGTCTTCACCAGACGGCTAACACGCACCTCAGGACGAGTATGGAGAGCTGAGTATGGAGAGCTGACTCAGGTGACATTAAATCTCGTACACGCTCCGTCGGGTTCCGTCCTTGGCTCCTTACGGTAAGCACGGGGAGTTCGCTCAGATCTGACTCTTGACTCTGCCACACTCCCCGTGTGCCCCCCCAATACATTTTTGGGGCTGCCTTTCGGGCTTCCTTGCCAGCCGTGTTCCCTCGTATCGCTGGTTCCCTTTTTTTGCTGCCTCCACTCTCCTGGCTGCCTCCACCTGTTCCCATGGGAGGCGATCCCTTCCAGCCAGGATCTCCTCCCATTTGTAGGATCCCTTGCCGTTCAAGATGTCCTCCCATGTCCATTCCTCCTTTTCACCACGCTGCTTGGTCCTTTGGTGGTGGGTAGTTCTGTAACGATATTTGTAGTGAGAAGGAGAGGAGGACCAATGCGCAGTGTGGTAAGTGTTCATCGTTGTTGAATTTAGTGTTCAGTTTATTACAATAAGGAACAAAAGAAACAGCTCCGTCAGGTGCAAAACACACTAAAGAGAAAATAACTACCCACAAAACCCATGTGGGCAAGAGCTACCTAAGTATGGTTCTCAATCAGAGACAACGATAGACAGCTGTTCCTGATTGAGAACCATACCCATCCAAAAACAAAGAAATACAAAACATAGAAAAAGGACCATAGAATGCCCACCGTAGTCACATCCTGGCCTAAACAAAATAGAGAATAAAAACCTCTCTATGGCCAGGGCGTGACCATTTTGGATTGTATAGTTGCTTTTTAATTTAATTTGCGTAGATCTAGAGACAGTTTTTTTGCATGGAGTTTTTTTCTGTACTGAATGCACAATAGCAGAGTTTGCAAAACAAAAGACCACCCGATTTGATACAATTCCACATGATATATCATTCTGCCAGGGTATCCTGCTTTGCAGTTAATGGTATGCAGTTACCGGGGTAACGGGGCCCTCCCATGGTGTCTGAAAAAAATTATAGAAAAGATGAGAATCTTCAATGTCTCTTCGCTAGCAGTTCTTTCCAACTCAAACTAACAACCTAGCATGTGAACAAAACAATGTAAATATCCAAGAAACACGAAGACAAAGTCACACTGAGTATGTTTACATGAGCACTAATAATCTGATTTTAAACTGATTATGGCAGTAGGCAGAGTGTGGCATTTGTCATGTGAACACTTTACTCTGCTAATCTTAATTGGTGTCAATTCAAAATCAAAGTAAGCATATACTGATTGCCCAGAAAAGCAGTTGTTTCAATCTTTTGAATTATTAGGACATGTAAAACAGCTTAATCTGTGTTCTGGCAGTGTATTTCTTTATGCGCATGTGCCAGCAATGATAGTGCAAGCCTCCCTCCTTTTCTTTTTTGTGAGTGAAGAAAGTGTGGGAAAATGAAGTTTTCACATAGACTTAATATGTACGATCTCAGAATCAAATAGGCTTTGCAAACATTTATTTAGATTGGCGATTTTCTGCATTTATTTAAATAGGGACTATGCAGAAATGTCCATCTTTGCCTGGTTGCTAAAATTCTAATAGTTTGCCTAATTTCAGTTTGTGACCAAACAACCTTTATTTAATTAGGCAAGTCAGTTAAGAACAAATTCTTATTGACGATGATGGCCAGGGGTAGAACAGTAAGAGAAAAGCTGTGAAATGGAGAGTAAAAGAGAAGGGACGGCCAGAAAAGAAATGTTTTGGAAAGATTTGATGAAGTGGTAAAAGAGGATTATAGCAGTGTTATGTGTGATGATTGTGATACCATTTCGACAGTCACAAGATGGATTTCAAATAGGCTTGAACTGTAGCCTACTCTACTGGTCAGATGGGTTAAATAGAAACTAAAATCTGGACACTGACTCTAGGTCTATAACCTCTCACATAGCCTTATAAATTCCTGCCGAATTAAGCATTTCTTGCAAGTGAACAAACAGCTGGCCCGATCACCACAAGTGTCCATAAAAACAGGATTATTAGGGAAAATCATTCTTCTTGCAAAGCATGCAAACGTTTTAAACAAACTTATATTGATCTGACTATCAACAATAATGATATTATTGTGTGCATTTAACCTTGAGGGGCTATCAAGATTAACCAGTGTGAGGGAACAAAGCTTGAGTTGGGAGTATTAGGCAGAAAGGAGGAAAAGCATAGAGCAGCACCCTTGGCCAACGGTGTGCCAGAGTGTCCACCCCTAGTGGTGCATCTCCTGCCAGGGCAAAGAACATCGGCAGTGTGCGTCTTTGTATTATGTGAAGATACTCGACCGTATCTATCCCAGATCTGGTTCAGCACTTGGGGATTGAGCCTCCAATCCCCATGAATGGGATTCCCTCTGGACAACAAGTCCGCTCCTACGTTCAGTACTCCCGGGACATCAGTCACGCGTAATGAGAGGAGTTGTGCTCTGTTCCACAGAATAATCTTGACAGCCAGTCTACGTAGATGCCGAGAGTGAGTGCCACCCTGGCGGTTGATGTATGCTATCACAGTCGTATTGTCTGTCCTGACCAGGATGTGACAATTCCAGAAGAAGAGCAAAAAGTGTTTTGGAGATGTCAGTAGGTCAAGGTAGTTTTACCACTTTACCGTAGTTTTACCTGTTTACCGCTCTTCCCTCGTGAACTGGGCCCCATCCCGTGAGTGATGCTTCTGTCGTCAACACCTCACTGACACTACCCCTAGGAGAATGCCTGTAACGAAGATGAAGGGGCTCCTCCAGTGGCGGAGGACCGAGAGACAGACTGTGGTCACCTTTTACCTTTCGATTTAGGTGACAAAGTATACAGGCACTGGGCAGAGACCCAATGCTGGGAGTCTCTCATCCTCAGTAGTCCCAGTAGTACTACTGAAATGGTGGAAGCCATCAACCCCAGCACTCAGACATATTCTGAACAGGGCAATACACTGATGGAACGGCGTGATGCGGCTGACCGATAGTGTGGTCCAGAAGAGATAGAATCCAGTCTGATGCCCAGGTATTCTTTCTAGTCTCTGAGTGTGCACCAAACTAAGCTCTTTTTCTGGTTGATCTTGAACCAGGATGCCAGAGCCGCTTTAACACACTTGCTGAACGTCTGGGTGGCTAATGCAAGCCCGAAGGAGACCGCAAGGTACTCGTAGGCCGTGCCCTGAAAGGTGAACCGAGAAACCTGGCAGAATGCTAATGTGAGGTAAACTCGACGAATAGAGCGAGACAGCACGTTGAGCATACGGAATATGAACTTCCTCACATAGCTGTTGAGGACCCCTAGGTCCAAAATGGAGCGTTGAAAGCGGGTGGTTTCATAACACTGCAGTGTCTACCCCTTTGTGACTGTGGACAGGACCCAGGGCTGGACTGTGCATGTGTGCCAGTTCACTGCTCTTGTAGCGAGTTGCCCACAAGTTATTTTTCAAACTTATTTTATTTGCTGCTTCACATTTCTCTAGTATAGGCTACTACCGTAATGAACGATATCAGCAAAATGCTGATCGGTATGGTATGAAGTGATCGGTATGGTCTGTGTCGATCTATTTTCGGTTTATCATCCCAGATCTAGAGTTGAGTGAACTCCCTCCATCTTCCCTGTGGCTGGACATATAGGAATGAGCCGCTGCACGGGGATAGGGCTCATGGAGCGCAAATGTGCCTCTCCCCCGTTTTGTTGGAGGAGGAAAGTCTGCGCTCAGCCCAAGAGGGGACAGGCCAGAATATGGTGTGAACTGTTGACTGCCCCTCTCTGCCGCTGGGGACTGACCTCTTCTTCGCTCCAAGGGAATCAATGGGGCTGGGCCTTGTTGCAGGTGCAACAAAGGACCGCTTCCCCCACTGGCTGCCTCTGTTATTGGGTCTTGACTGGGGGCTCGCAGTCTGCAGCGTCACAGGGGTTTTAGTGGCCCTAGCGCCAGTGTACTGCCCTCTCCCTACCCCGAAGCCATGCATTCTTCTTGCTGGGGTTCCACGGTTCCCAGGTATGTGAGGCAAGGTGAAGTTGAAGGCTTTGCCCTTCTTGTGAAGTTCGCACCTCTGCTGCATGGCGGTGGTCTGCCTTCTCCTTGTCTGATAGGCTGGACATATTCAGCCAGAGGGCTCTCTCCCCAACCACCACAAGTCTCATAGTGCACCCACAGCTTTAAATGCCGCCTCTGGAGACAGGTTTTTATACAGTTGAAGTCAGAAGTTTACATACACCTTAGCCAACTACATTTGAATTAAGTTTTTCACAATTCCTGACATTTAATCCGAGTAAAAATTCCCTGTCTTAGGTCAGTTAGGATCACCACTTTATTTTAAAAATGTGAAATGTCAGAATAATAGTAGAGCAAATTATTTATTTCAGCTTTTATTTCTTTCATCACATTCCCAGTGGGTCAGAAGTTTACATAGACTCATTTAATATTTGGTAACATTGCCTTTAAATTGGTTAACTTGGGTCAAACATTTCGGGTAGCCTTCCACAAGCTTCCCACAATACGTTGACAGAGCTAGTGTAACTGAATCAGGTTTTGTAGGCCTCCTTGCTCGCACACACTTTTTCAGTTCTGCCCACAAATTTTCTATAGGATTGAGGTCAGGGCTTTGTAATGGCCACTACAATACCTTGACTTTGTTGTCCTTAAGCCATTTGCCACAACTTTGGAAGTATGCTTGGGGTCATTGTCCATTTGGAAGACCCATTTGCGACCAAGCTTTAACTTCCTGACTGATGTCTTGAGATGTTACTTCAGTATGTCCACATAATTTTCTTTCCTCATTATGCCACCTATTTCGTGAAGTGCACCAGTCCCTCCTGGAGCAAAGCACCCCCACAACATTGTGCTGCCACCCCCTTGCTTCACGGTTGGGATGGTGTTCTTCAGTTTGCAAGCGTCCCCTTTTTTTCCTCCAAACATAACAATGGTCATTATGGCCAAACAGTTATATTTTTGTTTCATCAGACCAGAGGACATTTCTCCAAAAAGTACGATCTTTGTCCCCACTGTGCAGTTGCAAACCGTAGTCTGGCTTTTTTATGGCAGTTTTGGAGCAGTGTCTTCTTCCTTGCTGAGCGGCCTTTCAGGTTATGTCGATTATAGGATTCGTATTACTGTGTATATAGATACTTTTGTACCTGTTTCCTCCAGCATCTTCACAAGGTCCTTTGCTGTTGTTCTGGGATTGATTTGCACTTTTCACACCAAAGCACGTTCATCTCTGGGAGTCAGAACACGTCTCCTTCCTGAGCGGTATGATGGCTGCGTGGTCCCATGGTGTTTATACTTGCATACTATTGTTTGTACAGATGAACGTGGTACCTTCAGCCATTTGGAAATTGCTCCCAAGGATGAGCCAGACTTGTGGAGGTCTACAATTTGTTTCTGAGGTCTTGGCTGATTTCTTTTGATTTTCCCATATTGTCAAGCAAAGAGGTGCAGAGTTTGAAGGTAGGCCTTGAAATACCTCCAATCTAAAGCCATGACATCATTTTCTGGAGTTTAAAGGCACAGTCAACTTAGTGTATGTAAACTTCTGACCCACTGGAATTGTGATACAGTGAATTATAAGTGAAATAATCTGTCTGTAAACAATTGTTGGAAAACTTACTTGTCATGCACAAAGTAGATGTCCTAGCAGACTTGCCCAAACTATATTTTGCTAACAAGAAATTTGTGGAGTGGTTGAAAAATGAGATTTAATGACTCCAACCTAAGTGTATGTAAACTTCCGACTTCAACTGTATGTGCGACAACGCAGATTTCCTCCCTGGGATCACGGTTAGCCCTCCCGATGCATAGGAGGTTGCGCATCTCCTGTAACAGCTCCGACCTGGTAGGCCATCAGTAATCCCAGTAATTTGTTATTAAATCAAATTTTATTGGTCACATACATATATTTATTGTGGATGTATGAAAATGCTTGTGTTCCTAGCTCCAACAGTGCAGTAATGTCTAATAATTCACAACAATACACACAAATCTAAAAGTAAAAGAATGGAGTTAAGTAATATATCAGTATTAGGACGAGCAATGGCGGAGTGGTATTGACTAAAATACAGTAGAGTAGAAACCAGTATATACATATGAAATTAGTAAAGCAGTGTCGTTGGCAAACTCAAGAGTCCATACTGAAAGTGCCACCGACTCTTAGACCTTCTGGAGGATTGAGACTGAGAAGCTCTCCATCTTTCCAGGAAGGGAAATGCTGGTCAGAGAGGAGACACAGCTGGGGTTGTGGTGGTTGGCCAAGGATTGCTCCCCAACCGGAGGCTTGCTGAAACCCAGCACCTCCATGCCCTGCATGTCCAAAGCTGCAAATTCCCTATTCAGGGCATTGCTGTACAGGAGCTTTTCCTTGTTACGTTTGGCTTCCGCCAAACAGGCTGGGACCGTCGGGAGGAGTTGCTTCCCCGGGATTGTGCGAGAAGGGATTCTCTTCTCATCGAACCAGTCCCTCTCGGCATTGCCGCCCCCCTCAGGTGCATTCCACCCAATATTGAGTTTGGCTGCAGCCCGCTTGCAAACATCAATAAGCCAGTACTTCTTCTTGGGTTTCAATGCTCCGCTTAGGGCACTGAAGGGCCTTGAGCCCTGGGCTTGGAGTTCCTCTTCCCGATTGTCTTCGTCAGGGAAGAGATTACTAATGCTGTCATCGTCTTCCTCTTCGATAATGAGCTCCCCCTCCCCCGCTGTGTGTTCGTCAAACAGCAGGTGGAAGTTCAGGGAGGGTGCTCAGGAGGTCTGGGGTCGGGGGTGTGGAGTTTCCTCCTTGCCCGAAGGCTATGAGGAAGAGGAGCCTCGAGGAGGGGCTGCTTTACGTAGTCTCCGTTTGAGGCCGGTCCTCGGCAACTCCTTACAATGCATGCAGGACACCAGGTGAGCGAGAGCCGTCAGTGCATGTTCTTCCCCCAAGCAGGTGATACACAAAGTGTGTATCCTTGCCTGCTATCATAGCCCCACATGGCTAGCCGGTGCCGGGGCAGGGGTGTGCCGGTGCTGTGGCAGGTGTTGTGCTCGGTTCTCCTTGAGTAGGGGTAATGAGGCCTTTCCATCTACTTCCCCAGAGTCAGATGTTTGTGTCTCTGTGTCCAGTATGAAGGAAGTTAGAGGTAGTTTGACGATCCAATGCTAACTACCGTTAGCGCAATGACTGGAAGTCTATGGGTATCTACGATGCAAATTCTACTCAAAGCAAATATTTCTGTTCGGTCAGTACTCACGTTTGGTAGCGTTATGCCTTGCAGTTCGCCTGAGAACAGTGAAGCAGGAAGACAAGGACCAAGTCGTGCTGAGGAAAGCTTATAGAGAGCAAGAATGACCAGAGCGCGGGCGTGGGGACTGATAATGAGTAGGGTCTCCTCATTCGCCACTCGACCTGTCTGACTTTGAAAGATGTTGTGTGATTGGACCTTCCGTAGTGATAGGCTTGTCCAACGATATCCCATAGTGAGATACCGAAACAAATATTTGAAGGAGAACATACAGGTTATTCTATATCAGACAGTGACACACATAAACAGCGACCCTACACACACAAACTGTTACGCTGCACCCACATTACAAAAGTTTTGTTTTATATCCATTAGTTCCAAAGTTTCTTTCTGACCCCGCAGCCATGAGAGTGATAACACCATTATAGAATGATAATATCATGAGTGACATTACCAGGTAATAGCAATACCTGTTACAGGATCATGAAAATCACGCACCAGCCCGTGGCATCAGGCACCTTATCTATTGACAAGGATATCCTCTGACTACATTAGCAACCCGTCAGTGAAAAGGACAGTGATATTAATTTCCTGCGACATCCTTCCAGCATACCACTGAGTATCATCTGTCAAAATCTCTGGGTTTTGATGTAATTTGAGGGACTTTTATCATGTAACGACAGTGGAAAATGTAAGATTTATTGGTTGCTTTCCTCTTTGATAGTTGTTTCTCATCATTCCCTTGTCTAGACTGAGCTATATCTCTATAGGGCTGACAGCATCTCTCTTTCACTTTGAAGTCATGCAGTATTCACACACACAAACAGCTGAGAGTAAATTCAGACCGGATCAGGTGTATGCAGGTGGCTAAAGTTACACTTTCAGCACAGTGTCCTCCATTCCTGCAACCTGCCACAAAATAGAGAGAGAAACACAGCAAATAACGTACCCTGCAAAGACAGACTGCACACTAAAGCCTTCCAATTTGAGCTGATTCTCTAATTCTGGGAAAGTTCAGGTAAAATACACGTAGTCTAGACGCCGACAGACAGATTGGATCGCTCTTTCCCATGGAGTAAAAAAAGAGAAATATGGAGGGATGGAGGAATGGAAGGAGAGATGGGATAATAATGAAAGGATAACGGTGTTTCATAGAAGACCTCATGTTCCGACATACCAGGATGAAGAGATTAGGCTGTGTCTCGCACGTAGAGCAGAGCCTTGTGATGCTGTAGCCCTGACTGCCCAATTTAATAAACTGCTTCAGTACTGGAATTACTGTAGAGAGGAGTTTGGACAAAATCTGGGATATATTTTCACGGCGTGCTGATCATTGTTTTGATGATACCAGTGTGTTGTTAATCAGATATATGCAGGGTTGTTGGTACATATTGGTTATTACAGTTGTACTATGGTGGTAATAATATATATGACCGTGTCACTTTTCTTCTTATTGTTTCATCAGATGCTCAGAACATGGAGTTGAACAGAGGAGAAGTGCCTCTATATGTAAGTGCTGCTATACTGTTGTTCATTCTCTCTGTGTGTCTTACATGTGTGTGACTACCTGTAATGTTTCTCCTCAGCTACCTCTCTCTCTATGCCCTTTCATTTTCCCTCTCTCCGTTTCCTCTCTCTCCGTTCCCTGTTTCTCCCTCCGGTTGGTGGTTGACTGACTGGTGTTGTGTTGAGGTTGGGCTGCAGGTGAAATCTAACCCTGGTGTGTTACACTCCCCTGGGATAGAAACCTTTACATCCGGCCTGTTCACCAGATGGACAAGGCCTACTGAGACCACTAAAAGCCCATTATTTTATGTGTGTGTGTGTGTGTGTGTGTGTGAGAGAGAGACAGCCAGCATGTGTGTGTTTGATAAATAGTGTGCTCAAGTGGTAAGGAAATAGGGCCCAGTAAAAGAGAGAATGAGAACTATAAAAGATTAATGTATTGTTTATTGGTTCTGAGCAGGTAGGCCCAGACCTGAGTGGCTATATGTTTATTCTAAAGGTCAGTACATGTGTTTTCTATTTGAAGTGAATTAGGAGTGGGTTTTCAGAAGGTCATTTTAAAGCTTCTCATTTATTTTCATTAAATGTGTAATGACTCTCTCTCTCTCTCTTATTGTCTCTCTTACTCTCTCTCTCTCTTACTCTCTCCCTCTATCTCTCTTCCCTCACTCTCCCACTGCCCTTTTTTTCTCTTCCTCTCTTCTTTTGTGTGGTAGAATCCTGGGTGGGCCAGCCAGCCAGCCGGGCCGGCCAGTCACTAAAGTTTTGCCAGATTTCTGGAGGACAGAGCGAGAGTAGAGTATCAGTTTGTTTTTACTAGTTTACCAGTGTTTCAGAGTTGACCTGAAGACGTTTTCTTTCTGTTATTGTTGTTTGGCCTGTAAATCTGGCCGCAATAAGCGACTGGGTCACATGGAACACGTAACATTCATGATTCATATCCTAGTTTTCTCTTGTTGTTTAGACCATTATCTCTGGTTGCAGAACTTAAATTCTCTAGTGAGCCGTGACATTTTTAAAACGGTACAGTGCTCGCTGTTACTTTGAAAGTACTCACAGATACTCACTTACTCTTACTGGAGTTTACTAGGTTTTTACCATGTTTCAGTTTAACTCTCACTGGTATATGTCTGTATGGCCAAAAATGTACCATAAAGGTTGAACTAATACATCTGTGTTACAAGATGAAGTGTAGTCTCCACCCTAAGGTCATAGCTCTGCCTCTGCAGCACGGCTCCTCTCACCTCTGAATGAGAGCCAGACTTAAATGCTCTGCTTTGTGGATGTAAGCTGTGCTATATTTCACTCATTTAAAGACTGTTATTGTAACTGGCCTGTAAAAGTTTTATGGTGTAGCAGTCCTGCACAAAGACAACATGGAGCCTTTCCTCTCACCACACCAGAAAGTCCACAATCAGTACAATGAACAAACGGTAGTATTGATAGAAGTTCTCACTGTGTAACTGCCTGTGTCTGGTCTGAAGGGGTGGTTTGTGGTTTGTGCTGTGTGTGGAACCTTCAGACTGCGATTTACTGAGTTTGAATGAGATGAAGTGTGTGTGTGTTTTGGTGTGTGTGTGTGTGTGTGTGAGGTGATCTGGCAGTGCTTTTGTTGGCTGGCTATGAGAGATTACCTGGTAGACTGGCAGGCCGCTGGTGATTTGCGTTAGAAGAGGAGAATGTGAGGGATTCTATTTAAGTGCTAATGCCAGAGAAGCCGGTGTTGGGTGGATATATTGCCATGGGTGTTGTGCGGCCCGAGATGAAGTCGAGCCAATATATCTTCCAAACACCGGCTTCAAGGGCATTAGCACTTTTATACAACATATTTGAATTAAAAACGTTATTTTGATGAATTTATTCATGCCATTTCATCCTTTCACAATATATAGTCCCTACACAAATCTTGGGTTTCTACCCAAGCCGGCTGGTTGTTCGTTCTATCGGTTCGGTTGCCAGAGACACGACCCGGTCGTTAAGTGTTTTTGTTCTGTATCTATGGATGCAACCCAGTCGTTTGTCCTAAAGGTTCTATTGCCATACTGGTTGTCAACGTTCTTATCCCTTGCTTACTAGCTAGCCAACTACGGCTAACTTAGTCATGTCAAACGATTTCACCTGGCTCTCTCGCCAGGACACTGTTGTTCACAGGAGTTAGCCAACAACACAGCTAACGCAAAAACTTCAAACTGAAGCTGGAAAGACTGCAAACTAGATGCACTTCGTTTCGTTCAGGGTCTGGGAGAGAGGCTGCCCGGAGGTTACTCCAGCTTCGGCAGGACTCCCTCAGTGTTGCAGACTATGCAGTGGAATTCCGCACGATAGCAGTGGAGGGTGCCTGGAACCCTGAAGCGCTGTTCGCCACGGAGTATCGGAGGAAGTAAAGGACGAGCTTGCAGCCCCGGAACTACCGACGGATCTCGACTCACGGATCGATGGACGGCTATGGGAACGCAGAAGGGAGAAGAGGTTTGATTGTGGTCCCAATCACTCATTCAAGGATCCCATCTTGCATCTGATGGACTCCAGAAGTCCCCGGTGTCTACGTCCCAGAGAGGATCTGAGCTTACCTGAGTTCCTCCAAGAGCCTCCGAAGACTGCCGATTTATCTCTTACCGAGCCGATGCAGCTCGGTAGGGCTAGGCCGTCTCCAGCCGAACGGGTACGCAGACTTAACACCCAGAGTTGTCTGTATTGCGTTACTGCCGCCCAGTCCAAGTCTCTCCAGGTACTCATCGACTCGGGGGCCGATATGAGTCTTATGGACGTTGCCCTGCCGTCCGAGCTGGGCATCCCCACTCAACCCCTCTCCTTTCCCATGAATGTTCGAGCACTGGACGGGCGTTCTATAGGCTGGGTCACCCACCATACCACCCCCATCAACCTACGAGTGTCGGGGAACCACAGCGAGATGATCCAATTTCTGCTAATTGAGTCTCAGCTGGTTCCTGTGTTATTGGGATTCTCTTGGCTCCAGCGACACAATCCCTCGATTGACTGGTCTACTGGTGCCATCGTCAGCTGAAGCCCGTTCTGCCACACTCATTGCCTGCAATCAGCTCTGCCTGCCCCGGGACGTCTTCCTGGGTGCTTGGCAATTGCCCTGGATCTCTCCGCCATTCACGTGGAGTACCAGGACCTCCGGGAGGGTTTCAGTAAGGCCCGGGCCACTTCGCTTCTGCAACACCAACCAGTAAACAAGGATGTTAAGCCGGAAGCTCTGACACGCCACTATAGCCCCGCGGCTACACCCCCGGAAGCCGAGACCTTCCCCCCCCCCCGCTCCAAGATAATTAGCCCCTCTGCTGTTCATCCTCTGTTGCCCCGTACCCTCCGTATACTTCCTACTTTTCAGGTGTCTAAACCCATGTCTCACAGCCCTTTGCCAGGAGGCGTCCCTAGAGGGTGGGTACTGTCATGCCCTGAACTGTTTCACCTGTCCTTGTGATTGTCTCCACCCCCTCCAGGCGTCGCCCATCTTCCCCATTATCCCCTGTGTATCCCATGTTCTCTGTTTGTCTGTTGCCAGTTCGTCTTGTTTGTCAAGTCAACCAGCGCTTTTCTCAGCTCCTGCTTTTCCCCAGTCTCTCTTTCTCTCGCACTCCTGGTTTTGACCCTTGTCTGCCTGGACTCCGAGCCCGCCTGCCTGACCACTCTGCCTGCCCTTGACCCTGAGCCTGCCAGCCGTCCTGTACCTTGGCCCCACCGCTCTGGATTATTGACCCCTGCCTGCCTTGACCTGTCGTTTGCGTGCCCCTATTGCTGCAATAAACATTGTTACTTCAACACAGTCTGCACTTGGGTCTTACCTGAAACGTTATAATGGGGCCTTTTGGATGCAAGCAACTATGATACAACACATTAAGTCTACCACATAATGTGTGTGGCTACATTGCACAGAAGACCCACTAATACAAGTATAATCTACTGCACCAATTCGCTCTGGATAAGAGCGTCTGCTAAATGACTTAAATGTTAAATGTTATTCAGTGCAATAGTCTTGGGACATGGTTTTTAAAGACTTACATTTAGACATGATGATAACTTTCAATTTTGTGTATCGTTCTTCATACATGGTATCAGTAGGTTTGCACAAAAAATTCAGGTTACTTTTACAAATAAGTCCCTATAATGCTTATGATGCCATGCGAGTTTGAGTGTCTGTCATTTTGACTTTTACATTAATGTGTCATTAGTGTGCTAGATTTGTTCAGAGGTATGTGGCTCAGGCAGTGTACTGTAACATTTCTCTGTTCCAATGTGCGCGCACACACACAAAGCAACCCTGAAGACCTCCGTGTGATTCACATTCTGGAATGTACATCAATGTTCCCTTTGCCTTGTCATGTGCATAGGTATAAAACAACATATTTTTTATGTTTTATTTTTACCTTTAATTTAACTAGGCAAGTCAGTTAAGAAAAATTATTATTTTCAATGACAGCCTAAGAACAGTGAATTATCTGCCTTGTTCAGGGCAGAATGACAGTTTTTTTACCTTGTCAGCTCGGGGATTCTTCGATCTTTCGGTTACTAGTCCAACGCTCTAACCACTAGGCTACCTGCCGTCCCAAAGGTAGCCTGCTGTATAGGTACTGAAAGTTGGTATGGCAGTTGAAATATCAGAGTTCTATGTTGGAATGGCAGAGTTCTAAGCACTATGGCCTCAGATGATTTTTGATGTAACAATGGCGCTGGAGAAGAAGGCTGATGTTTTACGTGTCCCCAACCGATTGTGTTTTTTGTTTGTTTATTTGCAGCTTATTTTTTAAACTTATTTTGTACATAATTTTGCTGCTACCGTCTCTTATGACTGAAAATAGCTTCTGGACATCAGGACTGCGCTTACTCACCACGGACTGGCAGAATCCTTTTTTAATTTAACGAGTCTGATGAGCCCGACGCGAATGATATACGACGTTCTCGGGAACAGGCCAGATCCCCATGATTTGCGTGAAGAAGAGGCAGAGAAAAGGGGCTAGAGGGCGGCTGCCTTCTGAGAATTCGTAGACGATCGAATAAACCCCCACTTCCTTCCATTCTGCTAGCAAACGTGCAATCTTTGGAGAATAAAATCAATGACCTACACGGAAGATTAAACTACCAACGGGACTTTCAAAAATGTAATATCTTATGCTTCACAGAGTCGTGGCTGAACGACGACACTATCAACATACAGCTGGCTGGTTATACGCTGCACCGGCAGGATAGAACAGTGGCATCTGGTAAGACAAGGGGTGGGGGACTATGTATTTTTCTAAATAACAGCTGGTGCACGATATCTAAGGAAATCTTGAGCTATTGCTTGCCTGAGGTAGAGTATCTCATGATAAGCTGTAGACCACACTATCTACCTAGAGAGTTTATCTGTATTTTTCGTAGCTGTTTACATACAACCACAGACTGAGGCTATCACTAAGACAGATGAGCTGTATTCCACCTTAAGCAAATAAGAAAACGCTCACCCAGAGGCGGTGCTCCTGGCAGCCGGGGACTTTAATGCAGGGAAACTTAAATCTGTTTTATCAAATTTCTATCAGCATGTTAAATGTGCAACCAGAGGGAGAAAAAAACTCTGGACCACCTTTACTCCACACGCAGAGATGCATACAAAGCTCGCCCTCCATTTGGCAAATCTGACCATAATTATATCCTCCTGATTCCTGCTTACAAGCAAAAATGAAAGCAGAAAGCACCAGTGACTAGATAAATGAAAAAGTGGTCAGATGAAGCAGATGCTAAACTACAGGACTGTTTTGCTAGCACAGACTGGAATATGTTCCGGGATTCCTCCGATGGCATTGAGGAGTACACCACATCAGTCATTGGCTTCATTAATAAGTGCATCGATGACATCGTCCCCACAGTGACTGTGAGTACATACCCCAACCAGAAGCCATGGATTACAGGAAACATCCGCACTGAGCTAAAGGCTAGAACTTCCACTTTCAAGGAGCGGTACTCTAACCAGGACGCTTATAAGAAATCCCACTAACCATCAAACAGGCAAAGTGTCAATACAGGACTAAGATCGAATCGTACTACACCGGCTCTGACGCTCGTCGTATGTGGCAGGGTTTGCAAACCATTACAGACTACAAAGAGAAGCACAGCCGAGAGCTTCCCAGTGACAGGAGCCTACCAGACAAGCTAAATTACTTATAAGCTCGCTTCGAGGCAAATAACACTGAAACATGCATGATAGCACTAGCTGTTCCGGAAGACTGTGTGATCATGCTCTCTGCAGCCGATGTGAGTAAGACCTTTAAACAGGTCAATAATCACAAGGCCTCAGGGCCAGACGGATTACCAGGACGTGTACTGCGAGCATGCGCTGACCAACTGGTAAGTGTCTTCACTGACATTATCAACCTCTCCCTGTCCGAGTCTGTAATACCAACATGTTTTAAGCAGACCACCATAGTGCCTGTGCCCAAAAACACTAAGGTAACCTGCCTAAATGACTACCAACCTGTAGCACTTACATCTGTAGCCATGAAGTGCTTTGAAAGGCTGGTCATGGCTCACATTAACACCATTATCCCAGAAACCCTAGACTCACTCCAATTTGCATACCACCCCAACAGATCCACAGATGATGGAATCTCTAATGCACTCCACACTGTCCTTTCCCACCTGGACAAAAGGAACACCTATGTGAGAATGCTATTCATTGACTACAGCTCAGCGTTCAACACCATAGTGCCCTCAAAGCTCATCAATAAGCTAAGGACCCTGGGACTAAACACCTTCCTCTGCAACTGGATCCTGGACTTCCTGATGGGCCGCCCCCAGGTGGTAAGGGTTAGGTAACACACATCTGCCACGCTGATCCTCAACACAGGGGCCCCTCAGGGGTGTGTGCTCAGTCCCCTCCTGTATTTCCGGTTCACTCATGACTGCATGGCCAGGCACGACACCAACATCATAATTCATTTTGCCGATGACACAACAGTGGTAGGCCTGATCACCGACAACAACGAGAGCCTATAGGGAGGAGGTCAGAGACCTGGCCGTGTGGTGCCAGGACAACAACCTCTCCCTCAACGTGATCAAGACAAAGGAGATGATTGAAGTACAGGAAAAAGAGGACCGAGCTCACCCCCATTCTCATCGAAGGGGCTGCAGTGGAGCAGGTAGAGTTTCATGTTCCGTGGTGTCCACATCAGCAACAAACTAACATGTACCAAGCACACCAAGACAGTCTTGAAGAGGGCATGACAACCTATTCCCCGTCAGGAGACTGAAAAGCTTTGGCCTGGGTCCTCAGATCATCAAAAGGTTCTACAGCTGCACTATTGAGAGCATACTGACCAGTTGCATCACTGCCTGGTATGGTAACTGCTCGGCCTCCGACCGCAAGGCACTACAGAGGATAGTGCAAACTGCCAAGTACATCACTGGGGCCATGTTTCCTGCCATCTGCCATCCAGGATCTCTATACCAGACGGTGTCAGAGGAAGGCCCTAAAATTGTCAAAGACTCCAGCCACCCTAGTCATAGACTGTTCTCTCTGCTACCGCACGGCAAGCAGTACCGGAGCGCCAAGTCTAAGTCTATGAGGCTTCTAAACAGATTCTACTCCCAAGCAATAAGACTCCTGAACATCTGATCAAATGTCTACACAGACTATTTGCAACCCCGCTACTCTCTCTTGTTATCGTCTATGCATTGTCACTTTAATAACTCTACCTACATGTACATATTACCTCAACTAACCGGTGCCCCCGCTCATTGACTCTGTACCAGTACCCCCTGTATATAGTCTCGCTATTTCTATTTTACTGCTGCTCTTTAATTGTTTGTTTGTTTTATTTCTTATCCTTATTTTTTTTAAACTGCATTTTTGGTTAGGGGCTCGTAAGTAAGCATTTCACTGTAAGGTGACATCTGTTGTATTTGGCGCATGTGACTGATACAATTTTGATTTGATTTCATCAAAGCTGATCCATGAAGTCATTTGATTTTAATAAGGGCCATTTAGATCAGTCCTATTATGATTCTGTAAGAGGATTAGAACCTGTTTCTCTACTTCGGATCTACTTTGCACTTCAGTGAATAGCAGAACACAGCTCCAATAGTTGCTATTGTACATTATTCAAAGACCAGGGAAGTTAAACTAGGCGGTAGTGTGTGCGTGTTCATGTGCTTGTTTGTGTGTGTGCATGCGTGCGTGCACTTGTAAGTGTAGGTGAGTCCTGCCAGAATATCAGATGAGTCTTCTGTTTTTCGAAGTCATTCTTGTTTTGAGGCTACTAGGCTATTTATTCAGGCCACTTGCTGTTGAACTTGTTGTTGTTGCAGTAGCTCAGGGCTGGCTCCCCTGACGTTGTGTGTGTGTGTGGATCACTCAGAAAGATCACGATACAGAGCCCTGCTCTAATGACTACTGATCCCCCAAGAGACCACAGATGGGTTAGCGTGACCCGGCTGTGGTTCTTTTCATCACCATCATGAGAGCGTTAAGTTAAAAGTCATGTTGGTTATAGGCTTTAGAAAAATAGGCTATAATCAGGATGTGGCAGGCCTGGAGGTTGGAGCAGGGCAAAGGCCAATGGATCCACACTGGGGATCGACCTATTCGGATATAGCTGATTCCCACGGACAGCACTGGTTTCCGGCTCTGCTTGGCCCAAGTTCGGATGTGGCGTATAGTGCGCTTTCGTTAATTCCTGCGCCTACTGGGGATGATAGCTTCTATGATAGTAGTCGTTCCCCTGGGGCTATTATTAATGCAGCCTTTCCAGCGCTGGGTGCTAGCCACTGGATTGGACACCTTTAATCTAAATCGGGCGATTCAGGTGTCCCTGGCATGCCTTCGAGCACTGGCCCAGTGGGGAGACCCCCAGGTACTGTCGCAAGCGGTTCTCATGGGCCAGGTGTTATTCTGCAAGGTGGTCACGACAGACACCCCCAAGGATGGGGCGTGCTGTGCAATGGCTTCTCGATTCTGGGGGTATGGACTGTGGCACAGAGTGCCTGGCATATCAATTACCTGGAGCTTCTGACAGCAGTGTATTTGGCACTCCGGCTTCTCCTCCCTCGTTGTTGGGCTGGCATGTGCTGGTCAGACCTGAAAACATGACGACAGTAGCTTACATCAACAAGCAGGGGGGGGGGACCCGGTCTCTCCCTGTCCTCGATTTGGTACGCTCCCTGTTGCTGTGGAGCGGGGCGCACTTGCTTTTGCTCTGGGTCCGGATCTGCTATCCAGGGTGGCCCTAGGTGGCTAGACACCTGGGTGGTTACCCAGATATGGGAGAGGTTCGGGCAGGGCCAACCTAGACCTTTCCACATCGTGAGAAAACATGCAGTGTCAGAGGGACCCGAGCTCTCCGTTGGGAACGGACACCCTGGCGCTCCAGTTGCCTCGGAGCCTCCTTTATGGATTTCCTCCCGTGGAGCTGATTCAGCCCACATTGGAGAGGGTTGCGCCAGGAGGGCTTATCATTGATTCTTTTGGCTCCCCATTGGCCCAGGCGGCCTTGGTTCACGGAGATCATTAGCCTGTTGGGCGGGGTCCCGTGGCAACTCCCGTTGCGCAGGGACCTGTTGTCCCAGGCACATAGGCAGGTTTGGCACGCCAAGCCGTAGATTTTCTGATTTGCTAGAAGTTTACCTCTGAACGTTATTGTTACCATTCATTCCACAACTGTATGCGTGAAAGAGATAGGCGTTTGAGGTCTGGGAGGGACATCCTCATGTTCCCAGATGAGCTTTTATAGCAGGGTCGGGCATTCTCCAAGTGTACATGGCCGTTATCTCAGGGCGTCATGTGGGAATTGACAGAGCCACAACGGGTGGCCACCCCCTGTGTTATTCCTGAAAGGTGTGCACAGTCTCAGACTGGTCTCTAAACCTATTACACCTACATGCGTTTTGGCTCTAGTTTTGGAGGCACTGAGTGCGGCCCCCTTTGAGACTCTGGAGTCGGATCTGAAGATCCTCTCCCACAAGACCTCCCTGCTCATGGCTTTGGCCTCGGGTTAAATGTGTTGGGGACCTCCACACATTATCCGTACACCCTTCCTATACTCAGTTTTCCCCTGGAGACTAAGGTGGCATATAGCCGGAAGGGGCAAAGGTTACCTAGCGGCGTGCGGGCCCACTCCACCAGGGGTCTGGCAGCTATTTAAAGGGTTGACTGCAGGGGATATTTATGCTGCGTTGAGTTGGGCGATGCTTACAGCTGGGCCAGGAAAGGGTCATGAAGCAGCATACCCAGTCTATTGCATGTGCATACTGGATGTGCATACCCAGTCTATTGCATCTTGCGGGGTTGAGGTCTGGGAGGTCTGCCATGGGCCATTTCATTTAGTATCCGTTGAGGCGGGACTCCATTCCCCATAGTTTCATTGGCCTTGTCAGGTGTGATTCTAGTTCTTCAATCGAAGTCGCGAGAGTACGACTCCCTATAGTGGTATTGTACCTTGTTACTTTCCTTCAGAGAACAGTAGTTATAGTCCATAATGTAACGTTATGAATGGGGTCCTTAATGAACAGTCACAGGAATGTGTTGATGAGCTGTCTTTCTTCTCTCTAGATAGAAAACCAATTAAACCATATCGTGATATCACACAGTAAAACCCTTTTTATCCCACCCCCTTTCTCTCTCTTTGTCTTTCTCTTGTTCTCTTGTTCTCTCTCTGTCGGTCTCTCTTCTCAGGGCCAATTGGAAGTGTGTGCTCTTCTGCAGGTTCCAGATCTAGAACCAGAACAGACAGAGTTCTATGTGGTTTTAGAAGGTTCCAGACTAGCCCATGTTACTGTAGGGAAGAGAACAGAGGATGGAAAGTCTCTGTGCTTCACTGTTCCAGGTGAGTCCCACAATTCCTGGTGCCCATTGATCCCAGATCAGTCTGACAGTCACACACAGGGCTACTGACTGAGGTTAGAACAGAACCCTTAGTTTGATACAGGGTCTTTGCCTCCAGTTATCATTAGTTCCCCTTTTATTCAAATTTTAGGTCATAAATAACATGGATTCTAATAAAGCCAGTAGATGTATTCATAGCAGTAGTTTGCCTAACTTAATGAAGACCATGTTGGTCCAAACATTGTTGCTAGATCACAATCTTCAATAGAAATCGTGTTTGGGAGCAGAAAACTATTCTTGTCTTATTGTGTCCATATTAGGACAGCCTCGGTGTCAGCAGGACTCTCAGACCGTATTGTTGTCACATTCCATCATCAGTCGTCTGTTCGTCTCCTCTCCTCCACAGGTCATGACCTTCAGGAGACTGTCTCTGTCACAGCTTATTGCCACACAGAGGGCAGAGCCAAGCCCTGTGGAGGCGGGGCCTGGCTGGACTACGTCTGTGATTTGCCACAGGAAGTGGCCGAGTACCTGCTAGCCAATAGCGACTGTCTGAGTCCCCAGAGCCACCTGGAGGTCCTGAGGAGGGTTTCAGCAGCTCCAGGGGAGGGGAACAAGGAGGGTGACAGGAGTGCTGGCTCAGGAGAGAACTATCTGGGGAAGACAGACCAGGAGGATGGGTATGGGGGTGGGAGACCCAGACCTGATCCAGAGGTGGAGTGTCGTCTCAGGGAGATGGATGAGAGGATAACCCAGGCCATGGCCAACCTGGACTACCCTCTGGAGTGGAGCGGCAAGGCCAGCCAACCTAGAGAAGGTAACTAGCTATCCTATACAATACAATATAAAACAACGTTATCCACTTAGCCAATAGGCCTATGTCATATAGATTACAATCAGTAACAGGTAAGGAAGATATGCCCCAAGACAGTTATCCCTGTTCAGAAAGATAAATAATTATTGAAATAAAACAATGAAAACAATAGCTTCTGTATTGGCTACACAGACGTATTCAGATGATTACCATCATTTTTCAGTCATAACATTTCACACACACAGAACAACACTCACTTAACTCAACTTGTACTTACTGTAGCTGGTGCCATGGAACCATGGTAAGGGTAATAATGCAGACTATACATACTCTTTTTCAATGTACTTATGTCATGTTCATTGTCACATGAGCGTTTTATGGAGGAAGTGCTATAGACAAACACCATCTCTGGTGCCAGCCTGTTTCTGCATGCAACACAACAACAATGCCACATGGATACCTTGCCAATCAGGCCAACAGAACAACCATCTGGCAGAGACAGATTGGCACCACTATGGCCAGATTCAAACGGAAGCCTAAACGCACACAAAACTCATTATCAAAACTCGTTATTTACGTAAGCACAAGGATCGTGGTGACATTAGTTTGGACTGTGTATGTCATACTGAGAAGGGAAGAGTGAAGGGGATAGAGAAGACCACTCCATTCTAGCCACAGGCCAAGTTCACCCACAGCTTCTTACGTAAGAGGGGGGATTGTGTTTTGTCAATTGTTCTCTTCAATGCTTGCCCGTCTCATCGGAAAGGTCTCGTATTGTCTGTGTGCCTGAGTGTCGGTCTCCACTACAGGACAGGAATCTCAGTACGCCCCGTCTTTCTCGCTCTTTCTCCTTTTCACATTCTCTCTGTCTCTCTCTCTCTCTATAAATATAATTTGAAGCTTTTGCAAATGAGACATACATCTTGGGCTCTATTTTCGCTTCCTCCAAGGAGGCGCAAATGTCAAACATGTTAGTTTGCAATTTTGTCATGTAAAAAGGGGCATTTTCCAGCCCTTACGCCAGGTTCGGCAATTTACCTGACTAACATCAACTCGCTGGCGCTGAGGTAGGAGGGTTGGGAATATTTGAGGTGTCCTTAAAAACAAGCGCAAAAGTGACATTTTCATGCAACGCTAATGGGAAGTTTTAGCAGGTCTTAATGTTCACGCAGTCTTTTTAATGATTCACAATTCACATACCTGCGTACTTCATTCCACTTAAGCTGTCCGTCCCCATTTTCAACGAGCGCCTCTCGTCCGATTACCAAAGACACGTTCTTCCAAACTATTCAGTCCTCCTGTAATGCCATATCAACGGCAGATTGTTTTTTGAATGTGCCTCAACGGTACAATTGACGATAGAATTGACAGGAGCCTAGTATTTTGTGTAGACGCGCAAATATTATGCGTAAAGACATGTAGGCCTGCGTGTGCACGCAGTGCGACAAAGATGTGATTTATGATATCATGTTTCCGACCCCATCCTATTTAGAAATATTGCTGTTATTTTAATAAACAGATTGCTTGTTTTTCCATTTCATTTGACAAAAAAACAAGCAAAGCCTCCCCTCCCCTCAATGAAGGCTGTTTGCTTTTGTCCTGCCCAATGCATTCGCCAAATAGCAGCCCATCAATAAAGGGTTTGGCTCATTTGACTTCTTTGAAAATAAATAAATATTAACCACCAAATCTTTATTCAAAGATCAAGTTTGGGGAGCATCAAAACAGTGAGCTGACTATATTTTTTATCCTTATTTTAGCCAGCGCCCGTTCTAATTTTGGATGTGCGTAAAAGCCTCCAAAGTCGACCTTAATATTATATGCCCATGGGGAGCAATTATGGTACCTGTCTTTAGACATACTGTAGGCTATTTAAAAGAAGTTGTTTTGATTAGAATTGTTCACTCTTTTTCAAAAAGCCTTATGAATTGTGAATTTAATCTTGCTTATTGACAATGTTCTGATAGTCCATGCCTCTGACATGGCAGACATAATGGAATGTACAGTAGGCCTCGCCCTTATATCAGTGTGAATGTTAATTTTAACAATACATTTCCATATTGAAAGCCATGCAATTAGGACTGCAATTTGGACTTCAAACATGTTCAACCTATTTAGCAAATATGGGATAGGCCTACATACATTTTGTTATTTTGTTTCTGTAGGCTATTTAACAAACTAGCCTATAACGGATTAACATTCAAACTGGAGTTGATGACAACGCAATACATAAAAGACCGTAAATACAATTTAAGCAACCACATGTTTAGCCATGGAGCATGTTCTGATTGGCCAGTGAGGGGTCAAGTCTTGACACATCTACAACTTGTTTATTCATTAAAACCCAGCCTTTTCGCACCACCGTCAGCTACTGCAGCCAGTCATTAACACATGCTGAGCAGGTTTAGAGGGTTACCATATTTGTGTGTCTGGGCTCTTCTGATGCTCTCTTGCTGGCTTCTGTCAATGTCATTATCAGCGTGGGAATTCCTGTCACTCTCAATGTCTCATCTCTTCATTACGAGGAAGAGTTGCTGAAGTTGCCTCTCAAAATGACACCCGATTTCTGGTCATTAGTAGTGCACTAGATAGGGAACAGGGTGCCATTTGATATGCTGCCTGAATCAAACGGGTGAATTTTCCCAATGACTTGTAGCTAACGTGGTACTTAATTTTTTCTCTCAATACCACAGCCCTAAAATACAAGCCAGTATAATAACTAACACCAGTGTGACATACCTGACCTGCTTTGTTGGTATGCATTCTCCATACAGTTTTATAGTCTAGATAGACTTCACACAGCATGACACCCATCTGGATTGTGTGTTAGCTACACTAGGCCTACATGTAGTTCTGCTCGTGTCTATTAATGTTCTGTATTATGTTTCATGTTTTGTGTGGACACAAATGTATGTGTTCTAGCTACAGTGCATACAATCTATGTGCATACCATGTATTACTGTGTGTGTGCGCAGTCACCGAGTGTATTTCGGCATTCACACCTGACCTGGAGCCAGGATATGTGTGTTTAGGTCTAGAGAGTGGAGTATATACAATAGTGTGGACGGTGAAGGTATTGTGTGAAGGATCTATAGTGGAGATGTAAGAGTTCACAATGTTCTTATTTTTACGGAGGGCTGGTCACCTCTGGCCTAAATACTGTCTGTATTCATCTATTTTATGGAACACAGTGTTGTCTGTGTCTGCAATGTTATTAACATTGGCTACCATGTTATTTTACCCCCTCTTACCTTCTCAATTAAATTGAAAGGGGCTTTATTGGCATGGGAAACATGTTTACATTGCCAAAACTAATATTAAAACAATAAACGTGAAAATAATCAGTAAACATTACACTCACAAAAGTTTCAAAGGTATAAAGGCATTTCAAATGTTATATTTTTAGCTGTGTACAGTTTTTAAACAATGTGCACATAGTTGAAGTATGAATATCAGGGGAAAATAAATAAATAAACTCTGTCACTCCCTCTCTCTCTGCAGAGCACCAGTCCAGGGACACTCTCCTCCACCTCTCTGTGCGTCTGGGTTTGCTCAGTCTCTCCCGCTTCCTGATTGGCCAGCCCAGGGGTCAGAGGGCACTGACCCTGCCAAATGAGGAAGGGGCCACACCCCTCCAGCTGGCTCAGAACGGAGGAGACCACACCCTCTTCATGGCGCTTACCACGTGAGTCTCCGCCTCTGCATCACAAAAGATTATACCATCATCATGTTTGTTCATTTATTGCCTTCATTTTACCAGGTAAGTAATTGAGGACATGTTCTCTTTTACCATAATGACCCAAGAGCAATGATTTGTGTGAGTGATGATTGTCATAAAAAAATGGCCAACTCAATCAGATAACTAACACATACCTTCCTACTTCACTTCCATACAGCCCCCCTGTCCCTGTCGGGGTGTGCACTGTGTGGGCAGATAGGACTTGTGTTCTAAGGGTATGTCCTGGGTCTGGCACCCTTAACCTTACCTTCCTGGGGGGTCCTGAGAGCAGTGTTATGGACAACATCCTGGTTCTCAGAGAGAAACTGACGGACCACAATATCCTCAGACAGGTGAGATCAGGGCTCGTATCCACAAAGCGTCTCAGAGTAGGAGTGCTGATCTAGGATCAGTTTTGCCTTTTGGATCATAATGAATATGTTTATATGGACAGATCCTAGCTCCTTCCCTGCAATGCTTTGTGGATACGGGCCCAGAATTGTTCAGTTTAGCTCAATGTGTCCAGTGGATTAGAGAGGAAAACATTGTGAAGAATTTAAGGAAAAACTAAAGCTGACTTAAAAAACTCTAAAACAAACTATATTGGTGTTTGATCTGTCTAATACATGTTATAACTAATCCACACATGATTTGTCTAGTTTTTGGACTTGTGCATACCGGTGGATCTGACTTAGGCAGTAAAATGGCTATATTTACATTTAAGTCATTTAGCAGACGCTCTTATCCAGAGCGACTTACAAATTGGTGCATTCACCTTATGACATCCAGTGGAGCAGCCACTTTACAATAGTGCATCTAAATCTTTTAAGGGGGGTGAGAAGGATTACTTTATCCTATCCTAGGTATTCCTTAAAGAGGTGGGGTTTCAGGTGTCTCCGGAAGGTGGTGATTGACTCCGCTGTCCTGGCGTCGTGAGGGAGTTTGTTCCACCATTGGGGGGCCAGAGCAGCGAACAGTTTTGACTGGGCTGAGCGGGAACTGTACTTCCTCAGTGGTAGGGAGGCGAGCAGGCCAGAGGTGGATGAACGCAGTGCCCTTGTTTGGGTGTAGGGCCTGATCAGAGCCTGGAGGTACTGAGGTGCCGTTCCCCTCACAGCTCCGTAGGCAAGCACCATGGTCTTGTAGCGGATGCGAGCTTCAACTGGAAGCCAGTGGAGAGAGCGGAGGAGCGGGGTGACGTGAGAGAACTTGGGAAGGTTGAACACCAGACGGGCTGCGGCGTTCTGGATGAGTTGTAGGGGTTTAATGGCACAGACAGGGAGCCCAGCCAACAGCGAGTTGCAGTAATCCAGACGGGAGATGACAAGTGCCTGGATTAGGACCTGCGCCGCTTCCTGTGTGAGGCAGGGTCGTACTCTGCGGATGTTGTAGAGCATGAACCTACAGGAACGGGCCACCGCCTCGATGTTAGTTGAGAACGACAGGGTGTTGTCCAGGATCACGCCAAGGTTCTTAGCGCTCTGGGAGGAGGACACAGTGGAGTTGTCAACCGTGATGGCGAGATCATGGAACGGGCAGTCCTTCCCGGGAGGAAGAGCAGCTCCGTCTTGCCGAGGTTCAGCTTGAGGTGGTGATCCGTCATCCACACTGATATGTCTGCCAGACATGCAGAGATGCGATTCGCCACCTGGTCATCAGAAGGGGGAAAGGAGAAGATTAATTGTGTGTCGTCTGCATAGCAATGATAGGAGAGACCATGTGAGGTTATGACAGAGCCAAGTGACTTGGTGTATAGCGAGAATAGGAGATGGCCTAGAACAGAGCCCTGGGGACACCAGTGGTGAGAGCACGTGGTGAGGAGACGGATTCTCGCCACGCCACCTGGTAGGAGCGACCTGTCAGGTAGGACGCAATCCAAGCGTGGGCCGCGCCGGAGATGCCCAACTCGGAGAGGGTGGAGAGGAGGATCTGATGGTTCACAGTATCGAAGGCAGCCGATAGGTCTAGAAGGATGAGAGAGAGTTAGCTTTAGCAGTGCGGAGCGCCTCCGTGATACAGAGAAGAGCAGTCTCAGTTGAATGACTAGTCTTGAAACCTGACTGATTTGGATCAAGAAGGTCATTCTGAGTGAGATAGCGGGAGAGCTGGCCAAGGACGGCACGTTCAAGGGTTTTGGAGAGAAAAGAAAGAAGGGATACTGGTCTGTAGTTGTTGACATCGGAGGGATCGAGTGTAGGTTTTTTCAGAAGGGGTGCAACTCTCGCTCTCTTGAAGACGGAAGGGACGTAGCCAGCGGTCAGGGATGAGTTGATGAGCGAGGTGAGGTAAGGGAGAAGGTCTCCGGAAATGGTCTGGAGAAGAGCGGAGGGGATAGGGTCAAGCGGGCAGGTTGTTGGGCGGCCGGCCGTCACAAGACGCGAGATTTCATCTGGAGAGAGGGGGAGAAAGAGGTCAGAGCACAGGGTAGGGCAGTGTGAGCAGAACCAGCGGTGTCGTTTGACTTAGCAAACGAGGATCGGATGTCGTCGACCTTCTTTTCAAAATGGTTGACGAAGTCATCTGCAGAGAGGGAGGAGGGGGGGAGGGGGATTCAGGAGGGAGGAGAAGGTGGCAAAGAGCTTCCTAGGGTTAGAGGCAGATGCTTGGAATTTAGAGTGGTAGAAAGTGGCTTTAGCAGCAGCGACAGAAGAGGAAAATGTAGAGAGGATGGAGTGAAAGGATGCCAGGTCCGCAGGGAGGCGAGTTTTCCTCCATTTCCACTCGGCTGCCCGGAGCCCTGTTCTGTGAGCTCGCAATGAGCCACGGAGCGGGAGGGGAGGACCGAGCCGGCCTGGAGGATAGGGGACATAGAGAGTCAAAGGATGCAGAAAGGGAGGAGAGGAGGGTTGAGGAGGCAGAATCAGGAGATAGGTTGGAGAAGGTTTGAGCAGAGGGAAGAGATGATAGGATGGAAGAGGAGAGAGTAGCGGGGGAGAGAGAGCGAAGGTTGGGACGGCGCGATACCATCCGAGTAGGGGCAGTGTGGGAAGTGTTGGATGAGAGCAAGAGGGAAAAGGATACAAGGTAGTGGTCGGAGACTTGGAGGGGAGTTGCAATGAGGTTAGTGGAAGAACAGCATCTAGTAAAGATGAGGTCGAGCGTATTGCCTGCCTTGTGAGTAGGGGGGGAAGGTGAGGGAGAGGTCAAAAGAGGAGAGGAGTGGAAAGAAGGAGGCAGAGAGGAATGAGTCAAAGGTAGACGTGGGGAGGTTAAAGTCGCCCAGAACTGTGAGAGGTGAGCCGTCCTCAGGAAAGGAGCTTATCAAGGCATCAAGCTCATTGATGAACTCTCCGAGGAACCTGGAGGGCGATAAATGATAAGGATGTTAAGCTTGAAAGGGCTGGTAACTGTGACAGCATGGAATTCAAAGGAGGCGATAGACAGATGGGTAAGGGGAGAAAGAGAGAATGACCACTTGGGAGAGATGAGGATCCCGGTGCCACCACCCCGCTGACCAGAAGCTCTCTCTCTCTAATTACAATTTGTAATGTGGATGTTACACACACTGAGTCGTAAACATGATCACAGGAAATGTGATCATTTAATTGTTGAATGACATAGATACAACATAGTGACATTAATACGTCTGTTAAAAGATTAAGTTACATAATGTTGTTGTAGCCACCAATTGCTGCCGCTAGATTATAAAATAACTGGGAACATTCATAGGCAAATTGTAACTGTACACAGTGGCCAATTTATTAGGTACACCACAGTGAGTCACATGTAGGGCTGTTATGGTGACCGTACTACCGCCACACCGGCGGTTACGAGTCACGATGGAAGTAAAATTCCATGTGACTGTTTAGTCACGGTAATTAGGTTTCCAGCTCTAATGCTGCTTATGGTTATTAGTAGCCTACCAAACTTGCTAACTGCCTAGTCCTCTGCACTCTATTGTCCCTCTAATCACCCTGACATCAATGCATATGTAATTGAAAATCTAATCAAACACTTTATGAGAGCCATAGTTGCACATCTCATGTATAGCCTAGCACATAGGCCTATATGTTTTGCTAAGGTTTGTAATCACAGTAAAGTGGCCAAATAACTTCTTAAAATGAAGCGCATTAATCTGCTTTACAATGGGTTTAGAGCCTAACTGGCATACATGTACAGCACGTGAGTTTGAGGAATATCATTTTCACCATAAATGTTCAGCTTTTATAATAAAATAATTACATTTGTGGTCACTTTTGAGAATAGTGTTTTCCTGCTAATGTAACAATCCCGCTTATAGCCTACTGACGTGTGCGCATTGCTGCACTTATAATGGGAAGAAATAACTCAACAGTTTATCAACATTTTAGGCTAAACTTTCTTATCTGTTGCGTCAGGCTCATTGCTTTAAAACTGTTTTTTAAATTTGCGATCGATCGCATCTCACAACTGTCCCGGACCATGTTTGTAATATTTATTTATCGTACAAAATAGAATAGGTCAACTTTGGTACTATGGGAGATAGTAGAATTGACATAGGCTAATGCTTTTGCTGTTCGTTAGGCCTACTCATCTGTTTGGCTGACGAAAAGTAAATGTGGTCACTTCTTCCCATATCTTCAATATGCCCCTTGGAATTGGATAAGGATGTGCGCAGTTGTCTACCCAATGTGTCTGTCTTCACTTGTAGCCTGTGAGAAAGATCACGTGATGGAGAGTCATGTGAGTGAGAGGTCCTTCGGCACGCAGCAGGGAGAAAGGAATTATAATTATTACATTCTGCCCAAGGGCTCAATGGCCACCTGCCGCAAAAGTCATGGATTTTATTTAGGGGGCATAATGGCCACACAAAGGGGATGCAGCCGAGAAATTCGAGGCATTATCAAGAGCTTGTTGAATTTTGAATGAGAGACTGATGAAGTGTGTACAGCCTGTGCAAGAAACAAAGCAGAGCTCATGCCTTTCGTGCAACTTTTTTCAAATCCTCATTAGTCGCATCATGCAGCCTTAGACTGTATTACAAATCAAAACACATTTCCCAACATTTGTATCACAGCTAAAGTTACATTAATAACTCTAAATTAAGCATATAAGAGTACCTGTTTCTTTAACTGCTCAACACAGAATAGCCGCATGTGCACACTCCTTCAAATAATTTGTAGAAAAGCTATTTTAAGAAACTTGATTAAATAGTAACTCAGAATTTCAAAGAAGCATTTATGCAAGTACAAAATAGAGGGGGGCTTTGGCCTTCCTCACTTTAAACTGTATTATTGGGCTGCTAATCTGAACATTGTGTCTTTCTGGAGGGAAAGTTTACCTGCGATGAGACAGAAGGATATGCCTGCATGGCTTTTGATTGAGCAGGCCTCCTGTCAACGTTCCTCACTCCCTGCACTTGTTAATAGCCCATCATATGTGAAAAAATCCACTTATGACTCTAACCCAGTCATTTGTCATATGCTTAGGATCTGGAAACAGATTAGTTATTTTCTTAACATACCCACTGTATACATTGACAGCCCGATTTGCCTGAATCATGCTTTCCACCCCATATTGGATGATGTGGTGTTTTCACAGTGGAGGGAGAAGGGGCTCACAACAATTGGTAATCTATACATAGATGGTCAGTTAGCTTCATTTCAACAACTACAGGGAAAGTTCAACATGCCAACAACACATTTTTTCAGATACCTCCAAATCAGGAATTTCGTAAGGACACACATCCCACAGTGTGGCATGAAGCCAAATAGTCCAACATTAGACAGCTTGATCCTTGTCAAGCCCCATTCAAAAGGGTCGGTCTCTAGACTGTATGATGTGCTACAGGCCCACATAGAGGTATCCACAGACACCATTAAAAGGGCTTGGGAACAAGAACTTGGGTCAGAAATCTCAGATGAGGACTGGGTAGAAGCTCTCAGGAATATAAACCACAGTTCAGTGAATGCCAGACACAACCTTGTACAGTTTAAGGTGATACACAGGTTACATTACTCAAAAGTAAAACTACATAAAATATTCCCGGACACCTCACCACTGTGTGAGAGGTGCAAGCAGGATGAGGGGACGTTGACCCACTTATTCTGGACATGTCCTTAGTTACGGGTGATTTGGAGGTAAACCCAGGCCCTGCATGTCCCCAGGAACCCTCATTTGTTGACTTCTGTGATCGAAAAAGCCTTGGTTTCATGCATGTCAACAGCAGAAGCCTCCTCCCTAAGTTTGTTTTACTCACTGCTTTAGCACACTCTGCTAACCCTGATGTCCTTGCCGTGTCTGAATCCTGGCTCAGGAAGGCCACCAAAAATTCTGAGATTTCCCTACCCAACTACAACATCTTCCGTCAAGATAGAACTGCCAAAGGGGGAGGAGTTGCAGTCTACTGCAGAGATAGCCTGCAAAGTAATGTCATACTTTCCAGGTCCATAACCAAACAGTTCGAACTACTAATTTTGAAAATTACTCTCTCCAGAAATACGTCTCTCACTGTTGCCGCCTGCTACCGACCCCTCTCGGCTCCCAGCTGTGTCCTGGACAC
This sequence comes from Oncorhynchus nerka, assembly GCF_034236695.1. Lineage (NCBI taxonomy): Eukaryota > Metazoa > Chordata > Actinopteri > Salmoniformes > Salmonidae > Oncorhynchus > Oncorhynchus nerka. The sequence goes on along the minus strand of NC_088414.1, from coordinate 15,569,221 downwards.
CATTTGTGAATTGATTGCCCCCCATCTAGCTTCAGAGTTTGTTCTGTTAGGTGACCTAAACTGGGATATGCTTAACACCCCGGCAGTCCTACAATCTAAGCTAGATGCCCTCAATCTCACACAAATCATCAAGGAACCCACCAGGTACAACCCTAAATCTGTAAACAAGGGCACCCTCATAGACGTCATCCTGACCAACTGGCCCTCCAAATACACCTCCGCTGTCTTCAACCAGGATCTCAGCGATCACTGCCTCATTGCCTGTATCCGCTACGGAGCCGCAGTCAAACGACCACCCCTCATCACTGTCAAACGCTCCCTAAAACACTTCTGTGAGCAGGCCTTTCTAATCGACCTGGCCCGGGTATCCTGGAAGGACATTGACCTCATCCCGTCAGTTGAGGATGCCTGGTCAATCTTTAAAAGTAACTTCCTCACCATTTTAGATAAGCATGCTCCGTTCAAAAAATGCAGAACTAAGAACAGATATAGCCCTTGGTTCACTCCAGACCTGACTGCCCTCGACCAGCACAAAAACATCCTGTGGCGGTCTGCAATAGCATCGAATAGTCCCCGCGATATGCAACTGTTCAGGGAAGTCAGGAACTAATACACACAGTCAGTGTGTGCCAGCTTCTTCAGGCAGAAGTTTGCATCCTGTAGCTCCAACTCCAAAAGGTTCTGGGACACTGAAGTCCATGGAGAACAAGAGCACCTCCTCCCAGCTGCCCACTGCACTGAGGCTAGGTAACACGGTCACCACCGATAAATCCATGATTATCGAAAACTTCAACAAGCATTTCTCAACGGCTGGCCATGTCTTCCGCCTGGCTACTCCAACCTCGGCCAACAGCTCCGCCCCCCCGCAGCTACTCGCCCAAGCCTCTCCAGGTTCTCCTTTACCCAAATCCAGATAGCAGATGTTCTGAAAGAGCTGCAAAACCTGGACCCGTACAAATCAGCTGGGCTTGACAATCTGGACCCTCTATTTCTGAAACTATCCGCCGCCATTGTCGCAACCCCTATTACCAGCCTGTTCAACCTCTCTTTCATATCGTCTGAGATCCCCAAGGATTGAAAGCTGCCGCAGTCATCCCCCTCTTCAAAGGGGGAGACACCCTGGACCCAAACTGTTACAGACCTATATCCATCCTGCCCTGCCTATCTAAGGTCTTCGAAAGCCAAGTCAACAAACAGGTCACTGACCATCTCGAATCCCACCGTACCTTCTCCGCTGTGCAATCTGGTTTCCGAGCCGGTCACGGGTGCACCTCAGCCACGCTCAAGGTACTAAACGATATCATAACCGCCATCGATAAAAGACAGTACTGTGCAGCCGTCTTCATCGACCTTGCCAAGGCTTTCGACTCTGTCAATCACCATATTCTTATCGGCAGACTCAGTAGCCTCGGTTTTTCGGATGACTGCCTTGCCTGGTTCACCAATTACTTTGCAGACAGAGTTCAGTGTGTCAAATCGGAGGGCATGCTGTCCGGTCCTCTGGCAGTCTCTATGGGGGTGCCACAGGGTTCAATCCTCGGGCCGACTCTTTTCTCTGTATATATCAATGATGTTGCTCTTGCTGCGGGCGATTCCCTGATCCACCTCTATGCAGACGACACCATTCTATATACTTCCGGCCCATCCTTGGACACTGTGCTATCTAACCTCCAAACGAGCTTCAATGCCATACAACACTCCTTCCGTGGCCTCCAACTGCTCTTAAACGCTAGTAAAACCAAATGCATGCTTTTCAACCATTCTCTGCCTGCACCCGCACGCCTGACCAGCATCACCACCCTGGATGGTTCCGACCTTGAATATGTGGACATCTATAAGTACCTAGGTGTCTGGCTAGACTGTAAACTCTCCTTCCAGACTCATATCAAACATCTCCAATCGAAAATCAAATCAAGAGTCGGCTTTCTATTCCGCAACAAAGCCTCCTTCACTCACGCCACCAAACTTACCCTAGTAAAACTGACTATCCTACCGATCCTCGACTTTGGCGATGTCATCTACAAAATTGCTTCCAACACTCTACTCAGCAAACTGGATGCAGTTTATCACAGTGCCATCCGTTTTGTCACTAAAGCACCTTATACCACCCACCACTGCTCTAGTCGGCTGGCCCTCGCTACATATTCGTCGCCAGACCCACTGGCTCCAGGTCATCTACAAGTCCATGCTAGGTAAAGCTCCGCCTTATCTCAGTTCACTGGTCACGATGGTAACACCCATCCGTAGCACGTGCTCCAGCAGGTGTATCTCACTGATCATCCCTAAAGCCAACACCTAATTTGGCCGCCTTTCGTTCCAGTTCTCTGCTGCCTGTGATTGGAACGAATTGCAAAAATCGCTGAAGTTGGAGACTTTTATCTCCCTCACCAACTTCAAACATCTGCTATCTGAGCAGCTAACCGATCGCTGCAGCTAGTCTAGTCTATCAGTAAATAGCTCACCCATTTTTACCTACCTCATCCCCATACTGTTTTTATTTATTTACTTTTCTGCTCTTTTGCACACCAATATCTCTACCTGTACATGACCATCTGATCATTTATCACTCCAGTGTTAATCTGCAAAATTGTAATTATTCGCCTACCTCCTGCCTTTTGCACACATTGTATATAGACTCCCCTTTTTTTTTTTTTTTTCCTTACTCTGTTATTGACTTGTTAACTGTTTACTCCATGTGTAACTCTGTGTTGTCTGTTCACACTGCTATGCTTTATCTTGGCCAGGTCGCAGTTGCAAATGAGAACTTGTTCTCAACTAGCCTACCTGGTTAAATAAAGGTTAAATAAAAAATAAAAATAAAAAACATGTTTACTGGGCTCTAATTTTTGAATACTTATCTAGAGCCTTTGATAGAGTTCTAGCCCCAGACCCATTGACCGCTCTGTTTGGTACAGTTGATCGGAATAACCACAAAGGGAAAGCTGTCTCTCTTTGTACTCTATTAGCCAAAAGGCTCATATTGCAATTTTGGAAACTGGAGACTGTACCTACCTTTTGAAATGTGGTTACATATGGAAAAGATTCGATACAATACCTCCAATAGAATTCCAATGTTTTACAAAATATGGCAGCCGATACTGGATAAATGGTCTAGTCCCGCTTCATAACTGGGTTGACGATCTGCTGCTACTCTGTGCTGTACTCCACTCAATATTTATTTTTGGCTTAACTACACTGCTTGTAATGACTATATGCTGTCTTCTTATACATGTACCACCTAATAGGATTTTGTTTTATTTTGTGTATCTGTGAGTTAAGTTTTTTGTTTTGTCCTCTAAATTGGCTATCCCATTCAACAGTACAATGAATGTCATTGTTAGTATTGCTGTCTTTTTTATTAGATTTTTTATTGTAAAATAATAAACATATTATAAAATAAATAAATAATAATTTGTAGAAAACTTTCAACCTTTCGTCTCTCCCGAGCCCGTACAGGAGTTGTAGCGATGAGACAAGATAGTAGCTATTAAAAAACAATTGGATACCATGAAATTGGGGAGAAAACCGGGTAGAACATTTTTTTATAAAAACAACACATTCTTCATACTATAAAATATTATAAAATAATGCCACTGAATTCTAAGCTAATATTGTCTGCTAAACGAACTAGTGTAGCCCTCAGCCATATTGCATAGCCAGATCTGGGCCTTATATAAGGACAATGCAGAGTATGCTATTATGTTCTTTTGAAATTTACTATATTTTCTTCATATCATGTTTCTTTAGACCAGTTAAAAATGAATAATGGATTTATTGTGATGCTGTAGGCTAAATTACATGGATTTATTAAAATGTAGATTTTCCAAAGGTCTGCACCAGTGGTTTGTAGGCTATACAGGAGATGCTAAATGTGTTTATGTTAAACAACAGTCAATTACCTTGAGACCGGCAGTTATTTGTTTGACAATCACCGGCTGACAAAATTTCATGACCGCCACAGCCCTAGTCACATGACAGTGGCTTGCTATATTAAGCAGGCAGACAGGCACCGAGGTATTCACTTACTGTTCGATTGAACATTAGAATGGGAAAAACGAGTGACCAAAGCGACTTTGAGCGTGGTATGATTATTGGTGCCAGGCGCTCCGGTTTCAGTATCTTAGAAACTGCCAGTTTCCTGGGCATTCCACGCACGACCAGTATCTAGAGTTTACCGAGAATGGTGCAACAAACAAAAAAATCAAGTCAGTGGCAGTCCTCTGGGCGAAAACAGCTCATTGATGAGAGGTTGAAGGAGAATGGCAAGAATCGTGCAAGCCAACAGGCGGGCCACAAACAGGCAAATAATGGTGCAGTACAACCGTGGTGTACAGAACGGCATCTTGGAACGCACAACTCATCAGTCCTTGTGATGGATGAGCTATTGCAGCAGTTGACCACACCAGGTTCTATTCTTATCAGCTAAAAACAAGAAGCGGCTCCAGTAGACACGCATTCAACCAACAGTGGGGTCAGGATTTGGCATATGCACTCCACGGCCCAATCCTGTCTGGTGTTAACGGTACAGGCTGGTGACGGTGGTTTAATGGTTTGGGGAATGTTTTCCTGACACACATTTAGGTCCATTGTTACCAATTGAGCAATGTTTGTACGACCCAAAGAATTCAGGCTGTTCTGGAGGCAAAGGAGGGTCTGACCCATTACTAGATTGGTGTACCTAATAAACTGGCTAATCAGTGTATATAGCTGCTACTTCAAAACATACTTAAGTGAAAATGTAATTAATTAATTGACTATGTTTTACTGTAATAAAACCTTTATAATATAATGAATGCATTTACATTGGAATTCATAGGCGGTGTATAGTTTACCTACAGTATGTATATATTATTATTATTATTTTTAAGAGAATGTTGTCACAGAACTCCTGTTTTTGGCACAGATCTCAGCACTGAGAGGTGATGTTCAGATGGAGGACAGTGGCAGAGCGGATGTCCATACAAGTGATACCAGTGACGGAGGTGAGGGTGAAACGCCAAACTCAGGATTGTGGCTTTAACTTAGTGATGAGTCTTTCAAATCAAACTCTGTTCAGAGAGTCATGGTGCTTTCCTCGGGTCCCCAAACCGCACTATTTACCAGTGGACAGTCTTAGTGACCACAAATAGAACAGGAAGACCAGGCCATGAACAGTGTTTGCACATTAGACACACAGAGAGAAGGGCACAGCCCAGTCCGCATACACCACGCTGACCTGTGTGTATGTGCCTCCATGACGCCACACACACCACCCAGTCAGCACACACGTGTCATGTACATGAGCGTGTTTCAATGAACTAAACAGACGATACCCACTCACTACACAGATGTCAGCAAGTCGCATGCTATACAGGATACACACTGCACCGGTGTAAGGAGAGGGAGTCTGTATCAGGGTGGGAAATGTACTTTTTTTTTACCAGCCAAAATATTTTGTTTATCCATAATTGCACAAAAAACAGATGAGCATGCGTTCTAATAATAATAATACAAAAATAATATATATATATATTACTAGTAATATAGTATATCACTTGCTTAATTTCATTTCATTTTTGTGACCTGCGTCTTTTAACCAATGTACAGTATTTAGATCCAAAGAAACAGATCAAATGTTCTACAGCAGAACATCAATAATCAACAAAGTGTACTGTCGACACTGTAATGTCGTCTTAGCAGCAGACAGTTGCAGCAAACTCAAACTAACATTGAAAAACAACTTAGCTTGTGAACAAAACGATGTAACTGGCCAAGAAACACGAGGACAAAGTCACACTTTATGAGTCTTTCTTGTCTATTCGACCAACTTCTACATCTGGGCTTTGGATGAAAAAATACTTTTTCCAAATGCTCCGCCAACGTGTCTGGTGAAATATACATTCTTACCCGCCAATGACAAAATCTACCCGCATTTGGCGTGTGTTCATTTCCAACCATGGTCTGTATGAGAGAGATTAATAAGGCAGAGGAGGGAGGTAGGGAGAGGAAGGGAGAGAGCGAGCGGTGGTTGGCCTCACATTCAGTTGGCCTGAGACCCCTTCTAAGAACCAGTCGAGATGATGAAAAAGATGAAGACACTGTCTTACGATGCTAAGTGTGTGGAATGTGTGTGTCTGGGGTTTGCGTGTGTGCTTCTGGGGGAAAAGGTCCTGTCTGGTGTGTGTCTAGATGCCTCCTTCAGTAAATACAGCTTCATGGAGCAAGTCTTGGATGACCTAATATGACTTGGCATAAAATAATTGCCATACACACACACACACACACACTAGACAGATGAGGTGTTGGACATGGTGTGAGTGTGTGTCAGAGCTTTGGTGGCCTCCGTCTAGAAGCTGTCCATATTTACTGTCTCTCACTCTGTATGTCACAGTGACTCTGTGAAAGACTAAGTAAAGCTACACAGCTGCTCGGATACAGCAGCGTGTCTTTTACTTCAACATCCTGATATCAATTCCAACTGTTTCTCTCTTCCTGTAATTAGTTTAATTTACCAAGCCTTTTTGGGACACACACACACACACACAGAAAGCCCTTTGTGAAAACATCAGGGGTGTAGGTGAGAGGTTAGGTTGGAACTCATTCCCTCTCTCTTCTGGGTGGGCTGCGGTGGTGCAGCCACACACACACACACACACACACACACACATCGCCTCAGACACACGCTGCCTCTCTCTCTCTCTTGTTTCTGGTAACCGTGGTGACGGCAGGCTTGATATCGATGCATACTTAGAGAGACAGGACAGGAAGTCTTATCTCAGTATCGACCTCACCCCTCAGCAGCCCCAGCCAGACTGGAAGGAAGCACTATAGATCTATAGACCTGTACATAACAACCACTCTCTACCATTTTTTTCCCCCCTGTTGCTTTAGCTCCGCTGCTCTAGACTTCTTAGTTCCTGCAGAACATTAGTTCTAGAAGTCATGCAGTGATTCCAGCATATTTAGTGGAGAGGTCACCTGTCTCTTCTTGTGACCAATCACTGCTTAGGGTGTTAATGGGTGTCGTTAAGTGTCTTTCTCCTCTTCTGCAGGTCTAGGCAGGGCGCTAGTAGAAGACCTTACACTGGTGGTTAGAGTAAGTATACTTTTCTGCTTTTCTTTTCAAATGAAATTACCTGGTACATCAATGAGTTTGGTGTGGATCTGTTTTTGTGTGTGTGTGTGTGTACGTGTGTGATTTTGTGAGGCTGGTGAGAGTTAATGTGTGCGCACAATGCTTGCTCTTTCTCTGGGGAAGCTTTTTGCCTTATTGTGTGTGTTTTGTTAAGACCATTCTGAGCAGTGCTTTGCTAATGGACTGCCCACATGCATTCACCTCATCCTCTGCTCATAGGTGTGTGCGTGCATGGTTATCTGATTAATTTGAATCAAAACGGGGACCATCGTGCTCTCCAAGAAGCTGGGCTGGTGCGCAACACCCACAAATTCAGAACAACATAAGGCGTAATGGGTCCGCACTCTAAAAGATGTCGAATATAGCTTACTTCATTTTGTATTTTCTTTGGTATTCTTTTCACTGCATCAGGGATAGCAGACGTTAGGAATAGGAGACGTTTTGGCGCTGCAGCCTTCTTCAGTGTGTAGGTGCAATTTAATATAAAAACCAGCAGGTGCTTCTAATCACGATTGGTCTACCTGTATATAAGTTAGTCACAAAGAAATACATAATTAAAATGGTATGCGAGCGGCCACGGAGGGCAATTCATGAATCAATTGACTTACGCGTCTGCTCACTTGGACACATTATCTCAATTCATGAGATCGCTTTCCAGAAAAGCCACATCCCTGATTGGCAGATGAGTGGCAACCCTGATTAGAAGCACCTGCTGCTCATCTGTTCTTCCCTACAAATGCTGTTTCTTATGGCTTCCCCTCACGGGTGCCCATACCTTGGTTGGGTCTGAGTTATGGAACCCAGGGGTGAATTGGGGGCGTTGGTCTGCCTAGGCTGAGGCATGCCCTTGCTCAACCATGTTGCTATGCGCTCTGTCGCTGACTAAGGGAGGCAACTTGAAGGGAGAGGGCGGCCCGTTCAGTGGGCACTCCCTGCCGCCTTGGCCTGCCTCAGTCAAGCACCGTTTACCTCTCTTCAGACTTGGTCGATGAGCCGGTCTTATGTTGATGGGATCAGACTAGTGTAACAGTGCTGCATAGCCTGACTCGTTAAGCTGACTCGTTAAGGCAGGTATCTTAACGGTTAAGAGCGTTGGGCCAGTAACCAAAAGGTTGCTGGTTCTATAATCCCTGAGCTGACTAAGTGGAAAATCTGTTGATGTGCCCTTGAGGAAGGCATACGTCGCGCTCAGTTACTTGGTTATTCTAAATGCTGTGGTCAGAGAGGTTCTCTAGGAATGTATCACGTGCTTTACCTCCCTCATTGGTTGTACGTTACTGGTATTCATTGCTGATTCCTCCCTGTAGCTCACTGGTCCCTATGAGGTGCTTACTGATACAGGTTATGGACTCGGTATGCGATTGGCAATCATGCTATTATCCCACACACAGTCTCTGTGGTTCATATGAACTCCAAGAAGTTGGTCTCCTGCTCAAGGTATTTTGTTCCTGGGAATTAGATTAAATTAAAAAATTTTTTTTTTTTTTAATTATTATTATTATTATTTTTTGACCTGTCAAGTCAGTTAAGAACAAATTCTTATTTTTAATGACAGCCTAGGAACAGTGTCTCTGTACTTTGCTCCATTCATCTTTCCCTCGATTCTGATTAGTCTACCAGTCCCTACCACCGAACCCCCCCCCAGAATGAAGCTGCCACCACCATGCTTCACCGTAGGGATGGTGCCAGGATTCTTCCAGACATGACACTTGGCATCAGGCCAAAGAGTTCAATCTTGGTTTCATCAGGCCAGAGAATCTTGTTTCTCTTGGTCTGAGAGTTCTTTAGATGCCTTTTGGCAAACACAAAGTGGGCTGTCGTGCCTTTTACTGAGGAGTGGCTTCCGTCAGGTTCTTGGTCACCTCCCTGACCAAGGCCCTTCTCCCCTGATTGTTCAGTTTGGCCGGGCGGCCAGCTCTAGGAAACATTTCTGAAAACCTGTTTTCGCTTTGTCATTAAAGGGTATTGTGTGTAGATTAATGAGGGGAAAAAATATTTAATCCATTTCAGAATAAGGCTGTAACGTAATAAAATGTGGGAAAGGGGAATACTTTCCGAATGCAGTGTATATGGCCGCTACTTCAGCGTGTTATGTGGAAATTGATGGGGCGATTCCGGGGGCTCTTCTCCTCGCGGTGCGGTTTTAACAGGTGTGCACCGTCTCAGGCCGGTTTTCTATTGCGCCCACTTGGGATTTGGATGTGCCGTGTGAGGCCCCCTTTGAACTGATGATGTCTGGGGATCTGAAGATCCTGTCATACAAGATTGCCCTACTCGTGGCTTTGGCCTTGGCTAAAGGCGTTGGAGATCCACGTGTTTTCCGTTCAACCCGTCCTATACGAATTTCGCCTTTGGCGAAGGGGACGTTTCATCCTAATGCAACATTTGCCCGCAAGGTCATGACTATGTCCTACAGGTCTCTAGCTCTTTAGCTTTTTCCCCTTTTCACCTCCTTCGTTTGCTTCTGAGGAGCAGTGGAGGTTACATGCCATGTCCAGGATGAACGTTACGCATGTACATTGAGCGGTCCAGGGGTGTCCATTTGTGTGACCAACTTTTTGTCTGTTTTGCTAATCCTGCTTGTGGTAGAGTGCTTTCTAAGCAGTGTCTCTCCCACTGGATTGTGGAGGCTATTGCTCTGGCATAAGGCAGGAATTACTGATTGTAATGACTGAGAAAGTTACAGATGCACAAATCATACCCCAATACATGCTAACCTCTCACAATTAAAATAACAGGGGGGGTGGGTTAACATTTTTTGTGCGTCTAACTTCCTCACTAGAATCACGTCTGACAAGGTCAATGAACACCGTGCCTCACTGGAACATTAGAATCATTATTCACGATTCATTCAGGACTATCCGTAATCATGGTAGCATTCACATTAATGTCGAGGTGTCTTATTTACAATAAATGTGACTCCAAAATGACACTCTACACTATTTACCATTAATTTATATTGGGCACAAAATAATCTGAAACACAACCTAAACAAACAGCAAATGCATCCAACAAGTTTGTAGAGTCACAAGCTTAACGTAGTCATTGTGTGCTAGGAATATGGGACCAATTACTAAACTTTTGACTTTTTTAATACACATGTAAGTGAATTTGCCAATGGTCCCCTAAAATGGGGGGACTATGTACAAAAAATGCTGTAACGTCTAAACGGTTCAACCGATATGTACCCTCAAATTAAACTATCGATATTGTATAATTTCAAATCCAAATAGGTTCTTGAAGAGCAGCTTGTTCTCTCTCTGGATGATGATGAGGAACTTCCAACATTACAAACAGGTAAGATATATTTATCTGTTTATCTCTCTCTATCTCAATTTAATTTCTATTTAAAGGGCTTTATTGGCATGGGAAACATATGTTTACGTTGCCCAAGCAAGCGAAATAAACAGTAAACATTACACTCACATAAATTCCAAAATAATAAAGACCTTTCAAGTGTCATATTATGTCTATATACAGTGTTGTAACGATGTGCAAATAGTTAATGTACAAAATGGAAAATAAATAAACAGGGGTTGTATTTACAATTGTGTTTGTTCTTCACTGGTTGCCCTTTTCTTGTGGCGACAGGTCACATCTTGCTGCTGTGGTATTTCACCCAACAGATAGTTTATCAATTTTGATTTGTTTTTGAATTCTTTGGGGGTCTGTGTAATCTGAGGGAAATATGTGTCTCTAATATGGTCATACATTTGGAAGGAGGTTAGGAAGTGCAACTCTGTTTCCACCTCATTTTCTGGGTAGTGTGCACATTTTTGTGTTTATTTCATATTATTGAACCTTTATTTTACTTGGCAAGTCAGTTAAGAACAAATTCTTATTTACAATGACGGCCTATACCTGCCAGACCAAGACAACGTTGGGCCTATTGTGCGCTGCCCTATGAGACTCCCAATCACAGCCGGTTGTGATACAGCCTGGATTTGAACCAGGGTGTCTGTTGTGATGCCTCTAGCACTTAGATGCAGTGCCTTAGACCGCTGCCCGGAACCCTGTCTTCTCTTGAGAGCCAGGTCTGCCTACAGCAGCCTTTCTCAATAGCGAAGCTATGCTCACGGAGTCTGTACATAGTCTAAGCTTTCCTTCATTTTGGGTCAGTCACAGTGGTCAGGTATTCTGCCACTGTGTACTCTCTGTTTAGGGCCAAATAGTATTCTAGTTTGCTCTGTTTTTTTTGTTAATTACTTGACACATTGGAAATAATTATCTTTTTTTCTCATGATTTGGTTGGGTCTAATTGTGTTGTTGTCTTAGGGCTCTGTGGGGTGTGTTTGTGAACAGAGCCCCAGGACCAGCTTGCTTAAGGGACTCTTCTCCAGGTTCATCTCTTCATCAGGCTTTGTTATGAAAGTTTGAGACTTCCTTTTAGGTGGTTGTAGAATGTAATGGCTCTTTTCCGGATCTTGATAATTAGTGGTTATTTGGCTTAATTCTGCTCTGCATGCATTATTTGGTGTTTTATGTTGTACACTGAGGATATTTTTTTCCAGAATTCTGCATGCAGAGTCTGTTCGTTGTTTCTCCCATTTTGTGATTTATTGGTTGGTGAGCGGACCCCAGACCTCTCAACCATAAAGGGCAAAGGGTTCTATAACTGATTCAAGTATTTTTAGCCAGATCCTAATTAGCATATCACATTTTATGTTCCTTTTGATGGCATTGAAGGCCTTCTTGCCTTGTCTCTCAGATCCTTCACAGCTTTGTGGAAGTTATCTGTGGCGCTGATGTTTAGGCCGTTTAGTTTTTTTGTGTGTAGATGTCATTTGTATTTGTGGTCCTGGCAACTAGACCTTTTTTGGAACACCATTATTTTTGTTTTACTCAGGTTTACTGTCAAGGCCCAGGTCGGACAGAATCTATGAAGATCTAGGTGTTACTGTAGGCCCTCCTTGGTTGGGGACAGAAGCACCAGATCATCAGTAGACATTTGACTTCAGATTCTAGTAGGGTGAGGCCGGGTACTGCAGATTGTTCTAGTGCCCTCACCAATTCGTTGATATATATGTTGACGTTGGAGCTTAAGCTGCATCCCTGTCTCACCCCACGGCCCCGTGGAAAGATTTTTTATTTTTTTTTGCCAATTTTAACCGCACACTTGTTGTTGTATGCATTTTCCCATGCAACACCACTTTCCGTCAATTTGTATAGCAGACCCTCATGCCAAATTGAGTCAAAACCTTTTTTTAAATCAACCAAGCATGAGAAGACTTTGCCTGTTTGTCATACAGTAATTTGGTAAAAAGCCAATTTGACATTTTCTCAGTAGATTGTTTTCACTGAGGAAATGTACGAGTCTGCTGTTAATGATAATGCAGAGGATTTTCCCAAGCTTGCTGTTGATGCATATCCCATGGTAGTTATTGGGGTCACATTTGTCTCCACTTTTGTGGATTGGGGTGATCAGTCTTTGGTTCCAAATATTGGAGAAGATGCCAGAGCGGAAGATGATGTTAAAGTATAGCGAATTGGAATTTGTGGTCTGTATATTTTATTATTTAATTTAGGATACCATCAACACAACAGGACTTTTTGGGTTGGAGGGGTTTGTATTTTGTCCTGTAGTTCATTCAATGTAATAGGAGAATCCAATGGCTTCTGGTAGTCTTCAACAGTTGATTCTAAGATTTTAATTTGATCATGTATATGTTTTTGCTGTTTGTTCTTTGTTATAGGGCCAACAAAAATTGAAGTGATTTATCCTCCCTCTCTCTCTCTCTCTCTCTCTCTCTCTCTCTCTCGAAGTAAAGACAGTTAGTGTGTAAGTGAGAAGGTGAGAGAGCAGATTTTGATGCTCTCAGGAGTTCTCTGTTGTGAGTAAGGAATGCAATGCAAGTAAAAGCACCCAATGTGTTACTCCGGGATGCTGGCCTTCTAGGCAGAGTTCCTCTGTCCAGTTTCTGTGTTCTTTTGCCCATCTTAATCTTTTATTTTTATTGGCCAGTCTGAGATATGTCTTTTTCTTTGCAACTCTGCCTAGAAGGCAAGCATTCCGGAGTCGCCTCTTCACTGTTGACGTTGAGACTGGTGTTGTGCGGGTACAACTGGTGTTGTGCGTGTCTGTTTCTCAAACTAGATACTCTAATGTACTTGACCTCTTGCTCAGTTGTGCACCGGGGCCTCCCACTCCTCTTTCCATTCTGGTTAGAGCCAGTTTGCGCGGTTCTGTGAAGGGAGTAGTACACATTGTTGTATGAGATCACTTTTTTCAGACAATTAATGCAAGGGCTCATCTCCTCACTCTGCTGCTGGCTCCTTCACATGGTTTTCAACACCAATATGCTGGTTAACATTGCTATTATACATTACATTACATTTACATTTAAGTCATTTAGCAGACGCTCTTATCCAGAGCGACTTACAAATTGGTGCGTTCACCTTATGACATCCAGTGGAACAGCCACTTTACAATAGTGCATCTAAATCTTTTAAGGGGGGGGGTGAGAAGGATTACTTTATCCTATCCTAGGTATTCCTTAAAGAGGTGGGGTTTCAGGTGTCTCCGGAAGGTGGTGATTGACTCCGCTGTCCTGGCGTCGTGAGGGAGTTTGTTCCACCATTGGGGGGCCAGAGCAGCGAACAGTTTTGACTGGGCTGAGCGGGAACTGTACTTCCTCAGTGGTAGGGAGGCGAGCAGGCCAGAGGTGGATGAACGCAGTGCCCTTGTTTGGGTGTAGGGCCTGATCAGAGCCTGGAGGTACTGAGGTGCCGTTCCCCTCACAGCTCCGTAGGCAAGCACCATGGTCTTGTAGCGGACGCGAGCTTCAACTGGAAGCCAGTGGAGGGAGCGGAGGAGCGGGTGACGTGAGAGAACTTGGGAAGGTTGAACACCAGACGGGCTGCGGCGTTCTGGATGAGTTGTAGGGGTTTAATGGCACAGGCAGGGAGCCCAGCCAACAGCGAGTTGCAGTAATCCAGACGGGAGATGACAAGTGCCTGGATTAGGACCTGCGCCGCTTCCTGTGTGAGGCAGGGTCGTACTCTGCGGATGTTGTAGAGCATGAACCTACAGGAACGGGCCACCGCCTTGATGTTAGTTGAGAACGACAGGGTGTTGTCCAGGATCACGCCAAGGTTCTTAGCGCTCTGGGAGGAGGACACAATGGAGTTGTCAACCGTGATGGCGAGATCATGGAACGGGCAGTCCTTCCCGGGAGGAAGAGCAGCTCCGTCTTGCCGAGGTTCAGCTTGAGGTGGTGATCCGTCATCCACACTGATATGTCTGCCAGACATGCAGAGATGCGATTCGCCACCTGGTCATCAGAAGGGGGAAAGGAGAAGATTAATTGTGTGTCGTCTGCATAGCAATGATAGGAGAGACCATGTGAGGTTATGACAGAGCCAAGTGACTTGGTGTATAGCGAGAATAGGAGAGGGCCTAGAACAGAGCCCTGGGGGACGCCAGTGGTGAGAGCGCGTGGTGAGGAGACAGATTCTCGCCACGTCACCTGGTAGGAGCGACCTGTCAGGTAGGACGCAATCCAAGCGTGGGCCGCGCCGGAGATGCCCAACTCGGAGTGGGTGGAGAGGAGGATCTGATGGTTCACAGTATCGAAGGCAGCCGATAGGTCTAGAAGGATGAGAGCAGAGGAGAGAGAGTTAGCTTTAGCAGTGCGGAGCGCCTCCGTGATACAGAGAAGAGCAGTCTCAGTTGAATGACTAGTCTTGAAACCTGACTGATTTGGATCAAGAAGGTCATTCTGAGAGAGAGAGCGGGAGAGCTGGCCAAGGACGGCACGTTCAAGAGTTTTGGAGAGAAAAGAAAGAAGGGATATACCTATAGCAACATGGTTTTAAAAAAAGTACAATTTATTTAACCTTTATTTTACTAGGCAAGTCAGTTAAGAACAAATTCTTATTTACAATGACGGCCTATCTGGGAACAGTGGGTTAACTGCCTTGTTCAGGGGCAGAACAACATAGTTTTACATTGTCAGCTCGGGGATTTAATCCAGCAACCTTTCTGTTACTGGCCCAACGCTCTAACCGCTCGGAAAGGGCACCAACTCAACAGTGCACTGATGTTTCAGAACAGAGGACAGTGACCGCTATCCAACGAGGGAGAAAGCTAATTTGTTATAAAATTATATTGTTTTTGACCGACCAGTCGACTAAATTGGTTCAGCCCTAATTCCTACACTATGGACCAAGGTAAATCTCAGCTTTGTTAAAAAATAAAATCAATAAAATCGATGATGTACCATAGTGATTCAGGAGTAACATAAAACAGAATAATATACCCCACCAACATTACACAACCTTACAGAAAAACCTCAAATTGCTGAAATGAGTCAATTAATTAAATGATGAATAATCATAACTGATGACTAAAATAGCAATGTAGAGATATATTATAGGTGATGAATGTTTAGGGGAACACTACAGACTTTGACTTTGTGGCACAACAGAAAGATCAGTGTACCTCAAATCCAGAGGATGTGAGTTCAAATCCCAGGTGGGCTCATATTTTAGCTGAACAGGGATAACATGTGGAATTGCACTTTTTGGAATTGCACATGTGAAATGTCACATGTAAAGTGTTCCAAAAACAAATGTTTTCACATGTGACGTCATATGTAGTGTCCCAAAGCTGCATGTTTTCACATCATTTCACATGTGAAGTTTGAAATCATGTGGTTCAAAATGTGATAACATGAAACTACACTGTTAGCCATTGCTGTTAATTTTGTCATTTACGGTACATTTCTACAGTAATAAATCAAATTTTATTTGTTAAATGCGCCGAATACAACAGGTGATATGTTTACTTACAAGCCCGTAACTCTATTTCTTGAACTGCATTGTTTGTTAAGAAAATATTTACTAAATAAACTAAAGTAAAACAAAAATATTTACATAACAATATACAGGGTGTACCGGTACCGAGTCAATGTGCGGGGGTACAGTTTAGCATTTGCAACGGTGATGCAGTCTCGATGGTGCAGCTGTAGAACTTTTTGAAGATCTGAAGACCCATGCCAAAACTTGAGCGGAAAAAGGTGTGGACCTTTTCAAGACTGTCTTGGTGTGTTTGGACCATGATAGTTTGTTGGTGATGTGGACACCAAGCTACTTGAAACTCTCGAACCGCCCCACTTCAGCCCTGTTGGTGTTAATGGGGGCCTGTTCGGCCCTCCTTTTCCTATAGTCTATGATCAGCTCCTTTGTCTTGCTCACATTGAGGGAGAGGTTGTTGTCCTGGCACCACACTGCCAGGTCTCTGATCTCCTCCCAATAGGATGTCTCATCGTTGTCGGTGATCAGGCCTACCACTGTTGTGTCATCAGCAAACTTAATGATGGTGTTGGAGTCGTGCTTGGCAACGCAGTCGTGGGTGAACTAGGAGTACAGGAGGGGACTGAGCACGCTCCCCTGAGGGGCCCCAGTGTTAAGGATCAGCGTGGCATACGTGTTGTACCCTTACCACCTGGGGGCGGCCTGTGAGGAAGTCCAGGATCCAGTTGCAGTGGGAGGTGTTTAGTCCCAGGGTCCTTAGCTTAGTGATGAACTTTGTGGACACTATGGTGTTGAACCCTGAGCTGTAGTCAATGAACAGCATTCTCACATAAGTGTTCCTTTTGTCCAGATGGGAAAGGGCGGTGTGGAGTGCGATTGAGATTGCGACATCTGTGGATCTGCCAATGACTGAGGTGGTATACTCCTCAGTGCCATTGGATGAATCCCATAACATATTCCAGTCTGTACTAATAGGATACTGTACTCCAGTTTCAACTGTTCTGCCTGCGGCTATGGAATCCTGACCTGTTCACCGGACGTGTGATTTGTATTAGTGTTTTACTATCTATTTACTGTCAATCACAATGCACTTGGGTACTTTTTGGCCCATTCTGCAACTCAACCTGGCATGCCTCACTTGCAATTGCATTTAAAGTAATAGGATACTTTAGATGCGCTTATGGCACAAACTGTTAAAAGAAAATCCTTCAATATTTGTAGTAAGTTACCTGCTACTGTGGAAATAACTTTTAATGTATTTCTACAGCTGAACTATATTTTCTCATTAAATACACAACAGCAAACTATATTCAGGAAATACACAGAAATTCCAATTAATTTTTTTCCATTCCTGGACATTTAGGAATTGGGTTTACTTTCTGAATTGACTTTAGCTTAAATGGAATTGAACTCAACATTGATTAGCACACTTGGGATGCTACTACACCTGGGAATTGAACTCACCACCTCTTAGGTGACAATAACCTAAATTTCCTGCTTCGCCACCAGGTCTGTGGCCATGACAGAAATCGGCCACATATTTATTGACAAGAATACATTTATGCACTTTGCTAAACGTTGCCTGGAATCATGTCAATAATTGTGCGAGCATTTGACAACTCTAACTAAAAAGTAGCATTGCTCAGGGACACTTGACATTAAGGCCAAGATTCAATCAGATCAAGCCTAAACACGTGATAGCCGATACCTGCATAGCTGGTGTTTTGGCACAGTCGCAGGTGTAACTGCGTTAGAGCTGTCAAATTGTTGAACTTTGTTGAATCACCTTTGGCAGCAATTACAGCCTCCAGTCTTCTTAGGTATGATGCTACATGCTTGGCACACCTGTATTTCGGAAGTTCTTCCCATTCTTCTCTGCAGATACTCTCAAACTCTGTCAGGATGGATGGGGAGCGTCGCTAAACAGCTATTTTCAGGTCTCTCCAGAGATGTTCAAGTCCGGGCTCTGGCTGAGCCCCTCAAGGACATTCAGAGATTTGTCCCGAAGCCACTCCTGCGTTGTCTTGGCTTTGTGCTTAGGGTCGTTGTCCTGCTGGAAGGTGAACCTTCGCCCCATCCTGAGGTACTGAGTGCTCTGGAGCAGGTTTTCATCAAGGATCTCTCTGTACTTTGCTCCTTTCATCTTTCTCTCTATCCGGACTAGTCTCCCAGTCCTTGCCACTGACAAACTTCGCCACAGCATGATGCTGCCACCACCATGCTTCACCGTAAGGGATGGTGCCAGCGTCCTGACGTGACGCTTGGCATCCAGGCCAAAAAGTTCAATCTTGGTTTCATCAGACCAGAGAATCTTGTTTCTCATGTTCTGAGAGTCTTTTATGTGCCTTTGGGCAAACTCCAAACGGGCTGTCACGTGCCTTTTTCTGAAGAGTGGCTTCCGTTGGACGACTCTACCATAAAGACCTGATTGGTGGAGTGCTGCAGAGACGATTGTTCTTCTGGAAGGTTCTCTGATCTCCACAGAGGAACACCTCCCTGAGCAAGGCCCCTCTCCCCCGATTTCTCAGTTTGGCCGGGCGGCCATCTCTAGGAAGAGTGTTGGTGGTTCCAAACTTGTTCCATTTAAGAATGATGAAGGCCACTGTGTTCTTGGGGACCTTCAATGCTGGAGAAATGTTTCGGTACCCTTCCCTAGATCTTTGCCTTGACACAATCCTGTCTCGGAGCTCTACGGACATTACCTTCGACGTCATGTCTTAGTTTTTGATCTGACATGCACTGTCAACTGTGGGACCTTTTTATATTGACAGGTGTGTGCCTTTCCAAATTATGTCCAATCAACTGAATTTAACACAGGTGGACTCCAATCAAGTTGCAGAAACCTCAAGGATGATCAATGGAAACAGGATGCACCTGAGCTCAATTTTGCGTCTCATAGCAAAGGGTCTGTATGTAAATAACGTATTTCTGTTTAATATTTTATATACATTTGCAAAAATGTCTAAACAATTTTCACATTGTCCTAATTATTGAATGAAAGGATAATTTAATACATTTTAGAATAAAATGTAACAAAATGTAGAAAAAGGGAAAGGGTCTGAATACTTTCCGAAAGTTTAATGTTTAGGAACATAGCACATTAACTGGGATGACATTCACTCTTATGGGACACCAAAAAGAGCTCGCTGAAAGCCATGCCTAGAATACGCCATGCCTGCAATCTGCTGATAGGCTGACCCTGTTATAGTATTCTGCCTTTCAGCAAGTGATGTGTATATTGTCAACAGAAGAGTCAGTGAAGCCACGCTATAAGTTATTGGCAAGGTTGCTAGTGGCAGCACTTGTCCTGTAGGTTACTGGCAACATTCTTCCAGTAAGTTTTGTGACTTTTAGTTTCCAGTTAAGAAATGACAAATTCACAGCAACTCTTGGGAACAAGTTGCCATTAATTTACTGGGAAATGCACAATAACCTCTTCACAGTGAAGCTCATTACTGACACATTCTCTTACCGAGTTTGCTGAACAGACAGTGTCAAATGAGGTGCTCTACTTGCATCGGCATAACCATCAAACACTTAAACTTCTACAGCACTTCCACTGACGTTTGGCATAAATACTATTATTTCATCATGCCACCAAATATGCTAATGTGGTCCACCAGTACAAGTGCAGTGATGATCACACCTTATATAAAACATATTGGGTAGAAAATGTCTCATTATACCTACAAGGTACTGAACGGTACCATTTGAATTCATATGTGTACCAGTGAAGTGTACAGTGCTTTCAGAAGGTATTCACACCCATTTACTTTTTCCACATTTTGAATATCCCTTTGAGCACGGTGAAGCAATTCATTGCATTTTGGATGATGTGTCAATACACCCAGTCACTACAAAGATACAGGTGTTCTTCCTAACTCCGTTGCCGGAGAGGAAGGAAACCGCTCAAGTATTTCACCATGAAGCCAATGGTGACTTTTTAAAACAGTTACAGTTTAATGGCTGTGATAGGAGAAAATTAAGGATGTATCAACAACATTGCAGTTACTCCACAATACTAACCTAAATGACAGTGCAAAGAGAAGGAAGCATATACAGAATTAAAACATGTATCCTGTTTGCAACAAGGCACTAAAGTAAAACTGCAGAAAATATAGCAAAGAAATGTACTTTGTCCTGGATACAAAGTGTTGTTTGCTACAAATCCAATGCAACAATTTTCAAGCATGGTGGGGCTGGATCATGTTATCGGTATGCTTGTCATCGGCAAAGACTAGAGAGATTGTTTAGGCTTCCAACATACACTGGGAGACAAATTCACCTTTCAGCAGGACAAGACGACATTGAATGTTCCTGAGTGGCCTAGTTACAGTTTTGCCTTAAATCTGATTGAAACCAATTTGACAGAGCTTGAAGAATTTTTAAAGAATAAATTGCAAATTTTGTACAATCCAGGTTGGCAAAGTTCTTACAGACTTACCCAGAAAGACTCACAGATGTCGAATAAGTCAAGGGGTATGAATTATTTCGGAAGGCAGTGTACCGTTGACCTTTTTGTACCCCAGGTAACAATGTGGTACCCTAACCATTTTGTACCCCAGGTAACAACGTGGTACCCTAATCATTGCTTTTTTTATATACATAGAATGAATAAGTAACCAAGAGGTTGCAAGTTCAAATCCTCAAAGAATGAACTCTACGTCAAGTGTCCTTGGGCACTGCTAGTTTTTACATTGATGTTATGTTGGTTGTGATTATTTGACAATTATTTACTTTATTCTGGGCAGCTTTTAGCAAAGTGCAGAAATCTATTCTTGCCAATAAGTCTATGGCCATATCTCTTTCCCGCTCGCAGATCTGGTGGTGTCATTGCACCCTCGCAGGACATTTCAGGTTGCTAGATATTATTAGATTGTTAGTTAAAATCTTGTTTAAGGCTGAGTCCTGTTTAAGGCTGAGTGTGGTCACAGTATGAAATTATACAAGATTCCTTACACTAATTCAAATTAGAATTCAGCAGCATACAGTCATTTAATGGAAATAACACCTTCAAGTTGTTATATTTACTTTATTTTTACTGCAACTTTAGGCAAAGTACAGAAATGTATTCTTGCCCATTTCCATTATGTCCACAGACCTGGTGGTGCAGCAGGAACTTAAAGTAGCTAGCAACCAAGAGGTTGTGAGGCTGAATCAGCTTACAGCAGCATACTGTCCTTTGACACCTGAATTTAGCTGTACAAATACCAATAAATATTTAACATGAGATCGTGTTTTTATTTGCTCACATGTTGTCATGTGTAGTTTCATGTTAAATCCCCATGTTGTCATTTATTTAAACATGAATTTCACGAGATCATGCACTCAACGTGCTTACATATTATCACATGTGTAATTTTAATTTATCACATGTAGCTTCACATGATGTCACATGTTATCACACGAACTTAACATTAAATCACATGTGATCACACAAGATCACGTGTTCACAATGTGACATTCACGTGTTTTTTCTGTAAGAGCAACCAAGCAGCTGATATATGGGGAATAGGAAGGAATCTTTTCCGTCATGTATTCTAGAACTACAAAGTCAACAGAAATGGATGTTTTTTAGCATTCCATTGCCATAAAGGCCCATTATGCTATTCTTCTCTCAACTGGTATTGGCTAATGGAATGTTGTTTTGATGATTGTGATTGATTGGAACAGACATTAATCTTTGCTAAGCCATCATCAGCCTGTTGGTCTGTTTGTGTTTTGATAAACATATATTAGTATATTTTAACATTATGCTGTGTTCTTACATAGCACTCATTATTTTGTGGTGGTCTTCGCCCTCTGTTTGACTGATGGCTCTCACCCCACACTCTTGGCTGTAGTTAGTCTAATTTTTATTTTATTTCTTTTTATTAAACGTTGTTTAACCAGGAAAAGCCCATTGAGACACAGCGTACTTTTGCAAGGGAGACCTGGCCAAGAAAGCAGCAGCAGTCAATACGTAATTTAGCAACATTTATCATTCATTCTCCTTGTTGTGTTGTTTTCTCCAGTGAAGTCCCAGACGGCCCACCCCAAACGAACCCAGAGACAGTTCTCCCACTCTGCTGTGGCAGACAAATCAGCCTCCATCATTAATGGCAGCAGTCAGCTCTCCACAGAGGTACACCACTTTACCATAACTCACACGATTGATGATATGGTATTTGAGCAAATACTTTATTGATCTTTTTATCTGGTGTTTTCTCTCTTCTCTCTCTCTCTCTCTCTCTCTCAGGTGGATGACCTCAAGGCCAAGGTTAGTGTTGCCGGGGTAATGAGGGACAGCGCTGTGACTGACAGCAGGGTGTGGGACACAGTGGACTCAGAGGTCCTCCTCCAACAGGCCACCGTCACCCCTCCACCCCTACCTCCCTACGGACTAGAGGAGCAACAGTCCCCTTTTGTCTCTTCTTCTCCCTTGTCCTCCCCTGCTGACCGTTCCCTCGCCCGACTGAACAGCCTTTCCCACTCATACCTAACCAATCAGAGAGGGAGCCCACCTCTGGAGTCACCTAACCTCAGGTATCAAGCTCATTCATGCAACCCCCTGTTACTCAAGCCATTGGGTTTCTTTTTAGATCAAGAGAAGTTCTCTTTCAATTATTTGTTTCGATATCTCACATGTGGGATATGGCCGAACTCCCGTATCGCAAACATGCTCTCCGAAGCCAGGTTGTGTCAACGTATAAACCCTCAGAGGCCCCAAAACTATGATAGGGGCAGCAACCTTAAAGAGGAAAGGGTCTACACCATCTGACCCAGATGTATTTTTTGGGTCAAGTTTAAGGAGCTTCTTTAGCACTTCAGACTCGGAGACCACCTGCAGGGAGAAACTTTGTAGTGGGGCAGGGGAAAAAGAGGGAGGAGCATCGGGGCTCGTCGCATTAGAAGGGGTGGGAGATGAGGACATTTTGGCTGGGCAAGGAGGCATGGCTAAGTCAAATAGGAATCCTGATGAAATGGTGATTAAAGGGCTCAGCCATGTGCTCCTTGTCAGTAACAACCACATCATCAACATTAAGGGACATGGGCAGCTGTGAGGAGGAGGGTTTATTCTCCAGGGGCAGGATTCACAAAACACTTCTTAAACAACTTTCTTCTTATGTCTACAGTTAAAGAAAAAATGGCAGTTAAGAAATGCATTCTTAAGAAGGATTTGTGAGTCTGGGCCCAGGTCTTTAACCGTTTTCCAGAACTTCTTGGGGTTGACCCACAGAGAGAGAACTGCTCCTTAAAGTAACTAACTTTGGCCTTCCGGATAGCCTGAGGGCACTTATTTCTAATTTGTCTGAACGAGAGCCCGTCAGCTTGAGTGTGCGTATGCCGAGCCTTTCGCCAAATGGAATTCTTGAGGTGGAGTAAATTTGCCAGATCACGGTCATACCAAGGACTGAACCTGTTTTTAATTATAATGTTCTTTATGGGGGCGTGTTTATTAACAATAACACTGAAAATATCAAAAAAGAAGGTCCAAGCATCTTCATCAGAGGGGATCAAGCTGATTCTATACCAATTTACAGAGGCCAGGTCATGAAGAAAGGCTTGCTCATTAAAAAATATTTTGCAAGCGTCTATGACAAATCAGGATCGGTCGTTTCACTGAGCAGCCATTACGAACAGTGATCACGAAGGTCATTACAGAAAACACCAGACTGATACCTATCAAGATTATTTGTGAGGATAACATCAAGGAGAGTAGCCTTTTCTGGGTGTTTGGAGTCATACCTTGTTGGATTGGTAATAATCAGAGAAAGATTTAGGGAGTCCCATTGCTTTAGGACTTGGTCAGATGGTTTAAGCATGTCTCAGTTTAGCAGGACAAATGATCAGGACAAATTCAGACTTAGTGTAAGGGGAAAGGAGAGAGCTTAGGGCATTTAGGGTACAGGTCGGGGGTGATGGTGGACGATAACACCCAGCAACAGTCAAAAAAGAGCTATTTAAAAGTTTAATGCTTGAAACCAGCAAATAAAATTATTTGAGGACAGACTTGGTGGAGACAACCTAGCACTGGTGGTCCTCTGTAGCTTAATTGGTAGAGCATGGCGCTTGCAACACCAGGATAGTGGGTTCGATTCCCAGGACCACCCATACGTAAAAATCTGTACACGTATGACTGTAAGTCGCTTTGGATAAAAGTGTCTGCTAAATGGCATATATTATATTATTACTACAGCCTCCTCTGTGTTCCTTGGTAAAGATTGCCACTCTACCACCTTAGGAAATTCTGTCTTGCTGAAACAGGGTATAACAAGAAAGGTTAACATCAGTGTTCAAAACACTCTTAACCACATCTCAGTAATGACCACACATCTGGATTGGAGCTGTGAACCCACACTTTCAATTGATAGATTTTAGCTAATAAGCTTCTAGTGATAACGTGCAGAAAACCCAGGCTTTTACGAAATCAGTGAAGCAGATATGAGAGCATAAGTCAAAATTAGGGCTTGCAATAATAGATGGGCCAGGGTGTACATGCACATTTCCAGATATCAGCAGCAGCAATACAATCAGGGCATGGCAGAGGACAGTGAGAGCTCTGCAGTGTTGATTTATGACATTTGAATGTGCATTAGATGAAACAAGATCATATTGTACAGCAATTTCATCAGGTAACATTAATATAAAGCCAGCGAGAGTTGGTTAGGATAGGAGGCCAAGAGTCCATGTAACCAATAGAGTGTCAGAGTCCCGAGTGTGGAAACAAACAGTCTGTCCCACGGTCAGATAAACAAGCAAGTTCATAGTCAACAAAGCAAACAAGAGTCATGAGGCAAATAGCATAAAGCACCAGAAAAAAATATAGCAACTTGGGGCTAGCCATTGTAAGTTCAGAGTCACTCGCCCCAACAGTGCGTGTGTTGGAGGCGAGCGAAAGCTCGGGAGAGAGGGGGAGGTGTGGTGGGGGTACCTGTACCAGACAGGGAAACAGCTTAAGAGAGCTTTGAGATATCATATCTGCATTGTTGACTGAAAGAAACCAAAAGTTCTGTATCACAGTTCTGTGTTACTGTACTGCGATAATAAACTGAAGATTACATGTCATGTATGATTACATATATTGTTAGATCTTACCTGAACAAATATATTCAATATTTGCTCATAGTGTAAGGCTTTCGCTATGTGGATACTGTATGTGCAATCCCATACTGTATGTGCTGAAGCCAATTAATTTACTTTTACCTTGCGCCAGCTGTTGGTTTCAGCACTTAGAGTATGGATATGAGGAGGCTGTAGTAATAATATAATATAATATATGCCATTTAGCAGACACTTTTATCCAAAGCGACTTACAGTCATGCGTGTACAGAGTTTTACGTATGGGTGGTCCTGGGAATCGAACCCACTATCCTGGTGTTGCAAGCGCCATGCTCTACCAATTAAGCTACAGAGGACCACCAGTTCTTCAGATGAGCCTTTATGTTGACGTTCCCTCCTCTCTCTCTCTCCCTGACAGCCCCAGTCTGGTAGCTCTAGTGATTGACAGTGAGGAGGAGGGGGTTCTGGAGAAGTCTCCCTTCTCTCCTCTAACCTTTGACCCTCGTAGCAGCGGGGACGACACCACCCCAGACCTCACCTGCACACGCACACACTCTGCCTCCTCAGCCGGTGACCCCACCCCCACAAAGGTACCATGTAGAAGCTTCCTTGTTCACCCTCACACACAGAGACTCACATAAAGAAATGTCATCGTTTCTCTCCTCCTTTGACAATCTACTGACTATTCCACTCCAAAGGAGGTTGTAAGGACATATATATTAGGGCCAACTGTAAATCTAAAATGTATATAGTTCCTCACCATTGTGTTGACCTAAGTGTTTATGTTGTGTTGTATTTTTCCAGGATATGGGCGACCAGAAGATCAGACACCGCTCCTACTCCTACTCCTCCCCCAAGATCAGCCTGCTGCCCTCCCGCTTCTCCCGTGACACCTCAGCCCAGCCTGCGACATCTGACCTCAGCCCAGGTTAGCGTTCATGGGACCTTTTACAGTTATTAACCCCCCCATTGAGAAACCCTTCCTTAGAACTTTCCCACTAGGCACACAATGGTTGAATCAACATTGTTTCCACATCATTTAGTTATTTTTTTATACATTAAACCAACCAGGAATAGATGTTGTGTTGACGTCTGTGCCCAGTGGGTTATTACTTCGATTGGAATAAAGGTGACAGGCTTTTCTGAGAACATGATGATATTAATAGTCCCATCACTTCCAATGCCTTGTTCGTCTTTGTATGTTTGGTCCTGTCCTTCTATATGTAGTAACGGTCTTCAAAATGGATAAAAGGTCAAAAATACAGTTCTGATAATGGAGTAAGACACTCAACTCTTTTTTTATAAAAAAATATTGATTGAATTATAGCACATAAAAAATGGTATAATGAGAGAGACAAAATCTATGGAATCCAGATATTTTGGTGTGACTATTTTGGAATGTCAAATATACAGTGCCTTCAGGAAAATATTCAGACCCCTTGACTTTTTCCACATTGTGTTACGTTACAGCCTTATTCTAAAAATGTATTGCATTGTTTTTTCCCTTATCAATCTACATACAATATCCCATAATGACAAAGAAAAACAGTTTTTAGAAATAATAGCTCATTTATTACAAACACAAAACTGAAGTATTACATTTACATAAGTATTCAGACTCTTTACTCAGTACTTTGTTGAAGCACCTTTTGCATTGATTACCTCATCGAGTCTTCTTGAGTATGATGCTACAAGCTTGGCACACCTGTATTTGGGGAGTTTCTCCCATTCTTCTCTGCAGATTATCTCAAGCTCTGTCAGGTTGGATGGGGAGCATTGCTGCACAGCTATTTGCAGGTCTCTCCAGAAATGTTTGATCTGGTTCAAGTCCAGCCTCTGGCTGGGCCACTCAAGGACATTCAGAGACTTGTCCTGAAGCCAATCCAGTGTTGTCTTGTCTCTGTGCTTAGGGTTGTGTTCTTGTTGGAAGGTGAACTGTCGCCCCAGTCGAGGATCTCTCTGTACTTTGCTCTGCTGCACAGCTATTTTCAGGTCTCTCCAGAGATCGAGTTCAAGTCTAGGCTCTGGCTGGGCCACTCAAGAACATTCAGAGACTTGTCCTGAAGCCACTCCTGCATTGTCTTAGCTGTGTGCTTAGGGACGTTGTCCTGTAGGTGAACTTCCGCCCCAATCTGAGGTCCTGAGCAGGTTTTCATTGAGGATCTATCTGTACTTTACCCCATTCCTCTTTTCCTCAATCCTGACAAGTCTCACAGTCCCTGCCGATGAAAAACATCCCCACAGCATGATGTTGCCACCACCATGCGTCACCGTAGGGATTGTGCCAGGTTTCCTCCAGATGTGATGTTTGGCATTCAGGCCAAAGAGTTCAATCTTGGTTACATCAGACCAGAGAATCTTGCTTCTCTTGGTCTGAGAGTCTTTAGGTGCCTTTTGGCAAACTCCAAGTGGGCTGTCATGTGCATTTTACCATAAAGTCCTGATTGGTGGAGTGCTGCAGAGATAGTTGTCTTTCTAGAAGGTTCTTCCATCTCCAAAGAGAAACTCTAGAGCTCTGTCAGAGTGACATTCGGATTCTTGGTCACCTCCCTGACCAAGGCCCTTCTCCCTTGATTGCTCAGTTTGGCCGGGCTGCTAGCTCTAGGAAAAGTCTTGGTTGTTCCTAACTTTTTCCATTTAAGAATGATAGAGGCCACGGTGTTCTTGGGGACCTTCAAAGCTGCAGAAATGTTTTGGTACCGTTCCCCAGATCTGTGCCTCGACACAATCCTGGTTTAGATATGTGGATTTGTCTGTCTGCTTTCTTTTCTGAGTGGCGACTTTGTTTACATTATCATCTAATCCAACATCTACATTTTCTATCCCACGAAGGGAAACACTTTCTGTAAGTAGACCATTTTCTCTTCTCTCTGTTCACGTAGTTGCCGTGTCAGTGCGTTTATTCCCCAGCGATATATCAACTTTGATAAACACGTGGGCCAAAACCTTTTAGTCCCATGTCTATGATTTCCGACGATACCCTGTCCTTTTGAGACATCGTTTCACACTTTTCCCCGATTAGTAAAGTCCAAGAGAAAAGGGGATTTGTACAGGTAATTCTATGAATATTGTCAGTTTCTATTTTGATAACAGTCTGTGAAGTGACAGTTCGCTGACAATTGGTTATCCACTTCTCAAACACAGCCAGTTGAAAGCTGAACAGAGCTGTATTCTCAGGTGGGCGTTTATTGAGCCTTGCTACTGTATGACTAGGGCCCGGATCCACAAAGTGTCTGAGAGTAGGGGCGCTGATCTAGGATCTGTCCATATAATCTTATTCATTGTGATCTAAAAGGCAAAACTGATCATCCTAGATCAGCACTCCTACTACGCTTTGTGGACACAGGCCCTGGATTGATCTTATCTTTATTTTATTTTACCTTTTATTTTACTAGGCAAGTCAGTTAAGAACAAATTCTTATTTTCAATGACGGCCTAGGAACAGTGGGTTAACTGCCTGTTCAAGGGCAGAACGACAGATTTTGTACCTTGTCAGTTCGGGGATTTGAACTTGGCTACCCTGCCGCCCCAGTACTAGTCTCTCTCTCTCTTCACTTATTTGGTTTGTCATGGGAGTTTGGCTGGTACAGGAAGCAGTAGGCCTGTTGTCACTAACTAACTTGTCACTAACTAACTGTAGCCACATCAGTAGATAGTCAGTACTGTTTATAGCTAACATGTAACTAACAAGGGACCTCTGACCTTCTCATCCAATGGGTTTTGAGAAGGAGACGAGAAGAGAGGTCGCAAGGAATTAAGGAAATGCAATTGAGATTTTCCCCCTACATGGCTCTGGTCACATCTTGCCTCCCTCTGTTCCTTTGAGTGGCCTAGTGAGTGCTATGTCCCCTCTACACTGTAGATGGCGTGTTCCACAGAGTGAGCCACAGGCGGTGTCGCCTTCAGGCCCTCTCTCTGTCTAAATCTATGTCTCTACTCCACCCTGGTAGTAAGTACAGCTTACCTTAGATCCTCTATCCTCCACCACTCGCTCTGTGCTAATACTAGGCGTGGCAGACATGTGGCTACTGTGTCTGCGTCTGACATGCAGGTGCATATGTATGCACAGTACCAGTCAATAGTTTGGACACACCTACTCATTCAAGGGTTTTTCTTTATTTTTGATATCTTTTAAATATATATATATTTTACCTTTATTTAACTAGGCAAGTCAGTTAAGAACACATTCTTATTTTCAATGACTGCCTAGGAACAGTGGGTTAACTGCCTGTTCAGGGGCAGAACGACAGATTTGTACCTTGTCAGCTCGGGATTTGAACTTGCAACCTTCCGGAATAATAGTGAAGACATCAAAACTACGAAATAACACATGGAATCATGTAGTTACCAAAAAAGTGTTAAACAAATCAAAATATATTTTATATTTGAGATTCTTCAAAGTAGCCACCCTTTGCCTTGACGACAGCTTTGCACACTCTTGGCATTCTGTCAACCAACTTCATGAGGTAGTCACATGGAATTCATTTCAATGAACAAGTTCATTTGTGGAATTTATTTTCTTCTTAAAATAGGGGGCCGCATTTTCACTTTTGGATGAATAGCTTGCCCAGAGTGAACTGCCTCCTACTCTGTCCCAGATGCTAATATATGCATATTATTATTATAGTAGTATTGGATAGAAAACACTCTGAAGTTTCTAAAACTGTTTGAATGATGTCTGCGAGTATAACAGAACTCATATGGCAGGCGAAAACATGAGAAAAATCCAACCAGGAAGTGGGAAATCTGAGGTTTGTAGTTTTTCAAAGCTTGGTCTACCAAATACACAGTGTCTATGGAGTCAAGTTGCACTTC
The DNA here is from genome assembly GCF_034236695.1 of Oncorhynchus nerka. Classification (NCBI taxonomy): domain Eukaryota; kingdom Metazoa; phylum Chordata; class Actinopteri; order Salmoniformes; family Salmonidae; genus Oncorhynchus; species Oncorhynchus nerka. The sequence goes on along the minus strand of NC_088414.1, from coordinate 15,539,496 downwards.
CTACGGCTTCCACTAGATGTCAACCGTCTTTAGAAACTGGTTTGAGGATAATACTATAAAGGAGGGGCTCATGAGACCTGTTTGAGTCAGTGGTCTGGCAGAGTTTCTCAGGCTCGTGACGCACGCTCCCGACTGAGTTACCTCTCGTTCCAGTGCTTTTCTTCAGACATAGGAATTATCCGGTTGGAACATTATTGATGTTTTATGTTAAAAACATCCTAAATATTGATCCCATACTTCGTTTGACTTGTTTCTACGACTTGTAATGGAATTTTTTGAGTTTTTGTCTGGACGAAGTGCTCACGCCTCATGAAGATGGATTAGTGGGCTGAACGCGCTAACAACAAGGGGCTATTTGGACATAAATTATGGACTTAATGGAACAATTCAGTAATTTGTTGTCAAACTGGGATTCCTGGGAGTGCCTTCTGATGAAGATCATCAAAGGTAAGTGAACATTTATTGTGTTATTTCTAACTTCTGTTGACTCCAAAATGGCGGATATTTATCTGGCTGGATTGGGCTCTGAGCGCCGTTCTCAGATTATGCTTTTTCCGTAACGTTTTTTTGAACTCTGACACAGCGGTTGCATTAAGGAGAAGTCTATCTTTAATTCTGTGAATAACACTTGTATCTTTTATCAATGTTTATTATGAGTATTTCTGCAAAATCACTGGATGTTTTGGAATCAAAACATTACTGCACTTAACGTGCCAATGTAAACTGAGATTTTTGGATATAAATATGCACATTATCGAACAAAACATACATGTATTGTGTAACATGATGTCCTATGAGTGTCATCTGATGAAGATCATCAAAGGTTAGTGATTAATTTAATCTATATTTATGCTTTTTGTGACTCCTATCTTTGGCTGGAAAAATGGCTGTGTTTTTTTGACTTGGTGGTGATCTAACATAATCATATGTTGTGCTTTTGCTGTAAAGCATTTTTGAAATCGGACACGATGGGTAGATGTTAAGGGAATTTTTATCAATGATGACCAATTATGTATACATTTCAATCAGGACTGACTAATCAGAATACTATTATGTTACTGTATATGTACTAATCAGAATACTATTATGTTACTGTATATGTATGAATTTTCTTTCTTAATCTTAGTACTGAATATAATGTGTTTGAATGAATCAAGGATTAGAACAATGACGGTCTGTTCCTGGGTAGAAATGAATTAACTAAATCTTCAGACTGGCTAGAATGCTTTTATCTACACCGGAAAACCTTGGCTCAGCCATAAATTATATTAAATTGGTAGGGAGACGGATGTGGGAAGGCTTGAGATACATCCTTTGTACTGGAACGGAGATGGCACGGGTTGGTACTGGAACTAATGACGTCATTTTCAGTTTATAACCTGTGGTAACCTGTATCGTGTTCAGTACTCTCGTGAATAAACTCTGATGTTTGACTTTAAGATGGGGCTCTGTCCATTATTATAGAATAAGGGTCTTACAAATCCTTATGAATTGACAGAGTGTTTAATTTTAATTGGGTATTAAAACAGAGCAATTTAATTCCTTTAACAAATTGGTCCTTCGAACCGGGATCTAAATATCCGTCCCTGCCATCTGGAGGTCATACGCCGGAAAAATCGTGCACGTTAGTTAAGACCTGGCCTCTGAATTGAGGTTAAAAAAGCAGGCCGGTATACACCCCAGAAGACAGGACGGTGACTAGATCCAAACGAACAGTGCTTTTCCCAGTCGGCAGCAGGTCAGTAGCCTTTATTCTCGAATTTGGGAGGGATTATTTAGGATATTTCTTTGATTAAATGTTATAAAGGAGTTTGGATTTAATCAATGATAGGTGGTTGAATATTCTGAACAAACACAACGGGTTTCTACCTTGTGTTTTAACCAAAATCGATAGGAAGGAAACAGGTCTGAAATTGACCTGTGGTAAGGTGCACTACCATAAATAAACTAGAGCTTTAATAAATCCTGGTTTTGCAAGCCGGAAGGTTATTAAGGAGAGATATAGTACGCATTGGAGAATTAGGACGCTTGTTCCGTACAATTAGGATAACCATTAATTCAAAAAACATACCTAAATAAAGTTTGAACCTGAGTAGTCTATCTGTATATGGGAAGTAGTCTGACTATCAAGAAGTAGCAGATAGATATATATATAAAAAGGTGAGGATAAATTAGGCTTGGTGAGAAGGCAGGGTAATTCTAGGCGAACAGAATAATTGAACCTGTACAATGCTGAAAGAAATTAATATCTAAGGAGAGGTTAACTTAGTCTAGAGTAGTGAGATATGAGATATTAACGTTGAAAGTCCCAAGGAGAATATCCTACGGGTGAAATGTAAATGTCCGATCAAAAGTAATCTATAGACGTGGTTTCCAGGAAGGAGAAATACATACTGATTCTCTTTAAAGAGACACACACATAGTCAGACAGAAAAGCAACTAAAGTAACTAAGTAACGGTAAATTGCAAATTCATAGAAATACACGCACATAGAATGTAAAATTAAATATAGAAAGGCATAGATAAGTGATTAAATACCATAGCTACTAGTAACGGTAAGGATTAAGAATGGGTGGAAATTCCTCAAAGGAAGTGCCGAAACTAACGGGAGACGAGCGTTATATGGAACAGAGAGACGAGAAACATTGATTTCGGTCTAAGATGGAGAAAGAAATATGATTTTGATGGCCGTCTAAATGTAGAATAGCTGGAATCACTTATAAAACAGATACATAAGGTATGTGGAAAAAATGTGAAAAACAGAATTAACAGGGGTTATACACAGCCGGAGTTTGGCTTTCAGAAGCAAAAAAGAGAGTTTGGGTGGCGCAGAAAATGTTAAATCTAACAAGAGTCAAGAGGCGCTGCCCTCCGCTCCCGCAGATTAAAAAGTTAACCAATTGGGTGGAGTTAACAAACTATAATTGGGTGGAAATAGTGGTTGTAGAATACGGCTAGGAGGTACAAATTATCACCCATATAACCCTGCTGAAGCCTAATGTCTGGATAAGGTGTGTCAAAAGAAAAATATTAAATGTTTTAATTGTAACCAAGAATTTCCAGAGTAACCAGGAATACAGGGAAGGTCAGAGGCGACAATCGGGTAAAAAAAGAAGGGTCAGTTACAAAGAGAGCGAGATTAAGGAAAATCCTAATTTAGGGAAAACTTTGGGTCGTTAAATTATGTTAGCAATTGGATATGTAGATGGGTGAGCCGGTCAAGGATCGATTCAGACTAAGTGGTAAATTTTATGACAAGTAAACAGTTTATTCAGAGTGAAAATATGTAGTACAGCGTAATTACGGCTCTTCCGTTAATTCGTGTTGGAACAGCAGGCAGAGAGCGAGTAAACAGTCAGCACAGCCCTTATATACGTCACAGAAAGTAGGTTGACTCTAGGAAGATCGGATCTCCGGATTGGTTCAGCTGGTTGTAGTCTGTAGTCTTCCGCCATTGGCTCAGTTGTCTGTCCGTCATCGTAGAATCTTCTTCGGGCACACAGTGTTCGTTTAAAAGGGAGATTATGTGTGTAATGTGGGAGCTATCCTGTAGGGGACCCCACAGGCTTTACTGTGAAAATACGTTGCTATGTGTTGTCTCAGTTATAACAATGCAATAGCCACGTATTTAGCAGTAGATTGGTCTCCTGCATAATAGCAATTCTTTACAAAACCCTCTCTTCACGTCTCACCAGAGACGTGACACAACCTAACTAGGTCCAGACACAAAGAGAAACTTCTCCCAAAAGGACAATGAAATAAGGCACGGTATTAAACAGAAATAGATATTTATGTATTACCATCATGTTCTCCATTCAATCCCACTATGTACTAAGTTGGCTACCAGCCACCTAGGAACTTACAACCCTCATTTAACAGAGCGGAGAACAGCTCAAAATAAAAGTAAAAATTATTGTCCACATTAGCCAGCTTTTTCCAGCAGGAAAAAGTTGTGATACCCTCTCTTCACATCTCCTAAGAGATGTGATATAGTCCAGATACATTACTCCAAGCAAGAACGAAGACATAATCCAAAAAGGAAAAATATCCTAAACTAGGTATGTCTATCCGGAAATGGCCCACAAAGAAAAATAATTTCCCCCTCTTCCCATCCCAGATGGGACACGACATACAATGGAGAAGCTTAATCAATAAAAGCAACTGGATCCCCCTCCCAAAATTGCTGCAAAAACTGAAAGATGGGTCTCATGCTCCATACCGTTATCTCACACCTGGCTCCTGTTATCTAACCAAAAAGACCGCTTGTTCTCGCAACCCCACGCTCTGAATGTGCCCTCCCTTCTGTATTTTTCCAGCATGAGAAAGTTCCATGGCCCTGATACTTTTAACAATGTTTCAAATCAGCTAGGTAGCATAACACATACATACATCCACACAAGGCAACAGCAGATAATATTCAATCATATATATGGTAATGGCTATAATGTAAAATAACCCCAAGGGTGTGAACAAAAACTCAGCAATGAATCATATAACAGTTACAAAGTTTAAACTACCTTCATGTCAAAAGAGAACAGCTCATTCAAAAACAGAACAAAAGAAAATAGTGTGAAATTTAGGTCCCCCTTTTGACTCCTGCTAGGGTGTCACTCAATTATCCTTTATTTCAGCAGTCATAGCATTTCATGAAAATAATAAAAGTTTATTACTAATAACAAGTTATATATGCCTTTGTTGTATGCCTTTGTTCCCCCCAAGGGTGTCACTCATCAAAAACAGGATAAAACTTTATTGTTATTGACATGTAAGATGTAGGATAAAACTTTGGTCATGGAAAACAGAGTAAAGAATTATTAGAAACCATCTGGTCCTCTCAGCTACTCCTATCCTGTACCAGGTGGGCTCCTTGCCACCCAGGGACTCCAAACCATGTGTCATCATCAGTCAGTCCCATCCTCCCCTGAAAGCATGCGTCCGTATCAGCATCGCCAACTGGAGCATCAAGCAAAGGCATATGCCTGAAGCCCTCACCACATCTGTAACAGACTTCTCAAAACACGGTATGATGCAAGCAGCACATCACATCAATAACAAATAATACAAGAATTAGGGTCAGAAATCCAGTAACCATCATACCAGTGTACTTACCAAACCAGGCCAAGAGAACAGACTCCTCCACCCCCCCGTGGACCTCATCTTAGCAGACAGTGCATCAAGCCCGCCTTAGATTGTGAAGTTTAAAAACTATCATCTGGACTGGTATTATTAGGAATATATGTGCAACATTGTTTACCGACCATCTTGCAGACGTCCCCTGACTGGCAAGAAGCATATCAAGGCAAGTCTATTCTGTCTGGAAACCCCAAATGTGGCCTCAAGCTGTTCAGACATACTAGTGAGTGCATCACGGGAGTAATTCACAAAACGCTGTTGATTATAGTAGATATAATTAATCCATGCAGTCTGTCTAGCATCCACCATGGCTGGACCCATAGTAGGTAGTAAGTGCCAGAGTCCATCATTCCTACCCAAGGCCTGAAACTCATGAGGAATCCCCACTGGCACTCCCAACAAGTTAGTGTGTATGTCAACTACATCCTCTGTCCATGGAGCACTACTACATCTATGTCTCCCATGGGATGGAATGTTTTCAGGTCCCCTGGTTACAGAACTCAGCAGCTGTTCAGCAACAACATCAACAATGGTCAGTGGAATTATCAAACTGGTCAGACCACACGTACCTTGCCATTCTCCTCTAAGAATGGGTCTCAGCACTCTTTTGGCTCCACTCATCCAACATACATCAGCCAGACCACTAGTTTGGTTTAGGCCTGTAACTGGCCAAGTGGAATTAATGGTTATGTTACTCCTGCAATCAGCTTCAGGCAATCTCCCATAATCAATGCCATTACCTGTACCCGTGATGCACTCGTAATTGCCCCCATATGCCTCAACACCCCAAGAGGCCCGATGAGGAGGTACTGCAGGAAACACAAGGCTCAAAGAGGAACAGAGGGTTGAATTGGGCTTAACCTGGTAAAAACTTCTCAGAATACACAACCACCCCTCTCCTTCTCCTACAGCAAATGGGTGTGTAGCCAGAACAGGTCTATCATATGACTACAAATAATACAGTCCTTTCTTCTCAGGGTTTTAGCTGTGTACCTCATATAAGACAGCCACAAATTGTCCCTACTATCAAAACCAGTCTCAGTTTCTAATTGATCCATAGCCGAATAGTCTCTAACATTAATTACCTGAATGGTATTTTTAACACAGTGGTGGTAGAGGAGTGTGTCCGGTTACCTCTGGTCTTGGCAGTACCTTAATAGAAAACACACCCATCATGTCTGTCCTCGTCCTTTGTAGTCCGAGGGTGTGAGTGCCTGCATCAGAGAGCTTAATAGTTTTGATGGTTAGTAGGATTTCATCACCTTTACAAAGTTCAACATTGCTCCCAGGTTTCCCCATATCATGGAAAACCTATCCACCCTTGTGGGATCCCCCATGCTATAAGGATACCCTCTTCTCCAATCCTAGAACTGTCCGAAGTCGGTTATCATGTAATCTCTACTCTAACTTCTTGTCTACCCAGATCTAGGGATTTCTTATGCTTATTTTGGAACAAAATACACATCACTTAGCCAGAGCCAGACACATCTTCACTTCTATGAACAAAAACAGGGGTGATAGGACAGGTAGGGTTACTTCATTCGAGAGTTGGCCCCCGGAATTCTGTTAATTCCAGTTCTTCTCCCGAACTCTGTTTATTGTCCGACAGTGAAAAAAGTGTCTTACCCTTCCGCCGTGCGATATGAATCTGGGTAGCTCTTTCAGCTAGCTGTCACCAGGGGTCTTCTATGGTCCCCAAGCCTCTGGGACTGGATTGAGTGACTTCACCTGTAGTTCACCTGTAATGCATAAAATCCTGGACATACAGGCTTGGTTAACAAACAATTTCTCATATGTTTTATCTGATTATATCTTTAACTTCTATTCCCAATTGTTAGCTTACATTTTTTTTTTTTTCCTATCCAATAAGCCCCATCCTATCCTAGACCACAATTTACCCATCCCCTTTTGATACCTGACTCTGCCCAGGTATCAACCTTTTTAATGACTTAGGTAAGATTAGTATATTATCTTTATGTCTGACATCATCATGAAGGAGCCCCTTTTAGTTTTCCACATGTCCAATTCTCCCTTGGGCCAATCCAGTACCAATTCCCTGTCAAGTTTCTTATCTACTTAAGAACTATCTGCCACTTATATATTTTCTTAAATATATATTTACCAATTTAAACCTTTTCTCTCATATTTCTAAGCTTCTAACTGTTTGACTTTAACTAAAATCATGTCTATGAGTGTCAATCTCTAAAGTCCTTACATTTCCTTAATCAACCTAATAATCCTAAATCATCACAGATGTCCTATATACCTGTTAAATTTAATACTATTTAAAAAAAAAAAAAAAATTTAAACCCCTAATGGTAAAAAAAATCAAAACAAATGCTTATCATATCAAAATCCTTCCTTCAAGGACCCTCAGTATTCTATCTGACAATAACATGAATTTAATATATGTTGCAGAGTGCAGAATTCCTTATCTACAGTAATTTATCACCCCTAAGAACTGAAACTTATTTTTCTATTTAATTCCCTGCCCTATTGGCTTAATATATATCCTATCCTAACCTCCTATTCTAAACTCCTTTATAATGAATTTACCTTAAAACTAGTATCTCAATATGACCACATTCATTATACCAATGACTCTCCCCTAAGGCTGATCAGACCCTAGAAGACAGTCATGATAAGGTCCATGAGTCAACCCACCCTTTTACAGTCAAGTTCTACACCACATTAGACATATTAAAGAACCCTTTATCCTTAAAATCCAAATTCACTTGTGTAATTTAAAACTCATAAAATAAAAACTCATAAAGTTCCATATTTGAGCGTGTCTCTTTAAAATACCTTTGCCTCAAAACAAATAGTCCTAACAAATGTTTTATGTGTATATATTTGCAAACCTTAATGATTAATCAAAACTTCCAGGCCTTTCCAATTTGGTCGTTTATGGCCTCATTCTCCCCAAGATTATAATCCCTGATATTTAATAAAAATAACGTATTTTCCCTTGGCTCCTTCAACTCACATTTACATCTCAATAAAACAAAACACCATCTGCGTGTTCCTCAAGGAAAAACAACTTGCCCCTGTTACGTATGTCTACGTATCAAGGGAAATGTTCAAATAACCAAATTCAACCTCGCTAGTTTACCGAAACATGTACAATTATGTTTTACCATAGAGGTTGCTTTTCACCATTAATACCCTGACACCGTTCCACATAATGGAAACAGTGCTCAAATTCACTGGTGCTATTCAAACGATCAAACCAAGAATCAACAACCATCAGAATCCACCATCACGATGTTTTATGACTCAGACATCCAATCCCTCTCTCTCACGGCCCAATTACAGTCCAAATAAACGCCACAAATCAATGATACCCACCCAGTGAATCAGCTGCTAGTTTTTAGCATCTTTCCTGACGATTTACATACTCCTTTTTTAAAAATGTATTTCGAAATGTTTATCATCTTCTGAAAAATGACTCAACATTAACGCCCGCACCTCCTCTAAAGGACACTAACCATTTTCTCTGTCACCCCCAGTCAAGACAACGATTTTCAACTCATTGTAAATAATGGTTGGCTGTCTGCAACAACAGTTTCGGGTTCGATAAACCAAACCTAATTTATCACATCTGTTGAATCCTGAATTAGAGTTTACAACATCAATCAACATCTCTCAATTCGCTAATCTTATAAAAACATTTCGATGGACACAAATCTATCGTAATTGTTCCCCCGTTATTATTCAGAATTAATTTGATTTAAGTTACTGTCTCGTCTTTGAATTAGCATTTTAATTACGACTCTTTTCCCAATGTATTATTCCCAACAAATCATATAGTGAACAGACATCGCCTTGCATGAAAATCTCCGTTCTTATATTAAGTTGAATGAATTAGTCTTTCAATTTGAACCAAACAAACTATTTAAAACGTTCAGTTTATATCTTATACCAATACTAGTGACTATAACTTTCTCTGCAAAACAACCAGTTCAATTACAACCAAAAACTCAGACATATATAACTATTCTTTACACCTCAGCTGGGAACCGAACCCCGGCCTCCCACGTGGCAGGCGAGAATTCTACCACTGAACCACCAATGCTTATGGAACTGAGATTCTCCGCAAATAGACCCAATTTTCAGTTATCTGCATTTGTTACTCCGGCATCTGAACAACAGAAAACAGCACCAACCTAAACGCCCAAAGTTTTCCCTCAATCAGGATTCTCATCATTCTCGCTCCCTTCGTATCTGACCCCTCCCTCCTAAATACGTGATTTTTTTTCTTTTCTGCCTCTTTCTCTCTATGTAACCACCAACAATCTTAATGGAAACCATTACAACCACCTTGCATTTTCATATAAACAGTTACAAATAGACAAAACAAGACAAAACACACAATTACAGGTTATATCTCTGACCTCTTATTAATCGACCCCTATCAGACCGAACTAAGCGGAATTACTGGATAGAATTCAACTCTAGAATTCAACTCTATCCCCTACTGACCCCTATCGAATTAACAATATCAGAATTAATACACGTTATCTCTCTGACCTCTGAAAGCCGATCCCTATCAGTGAATTTCTATCGGACTGAGCCGTGCCGGGTCGCGGGAGAAAATTACCATTTCCCCCCTCGGTGCCAGATTTAATGAATAGTAATTAACTATCCCCTTACCGATCTCTATTCCTGATTTATATCACACTAACCCCTATCAGAATTAATACACATGTCCAACCCCTATCGGAACTGAATTTATATATGTCCGACCCCTATTGGAACTAAGTAGGCCTTTAGTGATCTCTCATCAATTGAAAGCTACCAGACTGTGCTGACTCATCAAAATTACAATTTCTCCCCTCAGTTCCAGGTTTAATGAATAGTAATTAACTATCCCCTACTGATATCTCATCAATGATTTATATCACACCAGCCGTCGCTGGCTTGTTTCTACATATCTTCACTACACTGTTCTTTTCGACTCGTCAGCAAATTTATAAATTTACACAAGAATTCATACTTACTCGAAATACTGATCAAAATTTAGGCAGACTATACGACAATATGCAAAGTTTGATTTAACAGGTTTTGCTTACCTTATTTATGGTGCACCTTTAGATCAGTTTCCCGAGTTGAGCAGAATTGTTGTCCACCCCCCGAAAATCAAATCACCCGTCCTTCTCGAATCTTCCTCTCCACGCGCTCACCCCCTCTCTCACACCCAATCTGCTCACTTCGACTGGACCGTTAGTTAACCATTCTCTGCGTACCATTTCTGTTAGCAATTGGATATGTAGATGGGTGAGCCAGTCAAGGATCGATTCAGACTAAGTGGTAAATTTTATGACAAGTAAACAGTTTATTCAGAGTGAAAATATGTAGTACAGCGTAATTACGGCTCTTCCGTTAATTCGTGTTGGAACAGCAGGCAGAGAGCGAGTAAACAGTCAGCACAGCCCTTATATACGTCACAGAAAGTAGGTTGACTCTAGGAAGATCGGATCTCCGGATTGGTTCAGCTGGTTGTAGTCTGTAGTCTTCCGCCATTGGCTCAGTTGTCTGTCCATCATCGTAGAATCTTCTTCGGGCACACAGTGTTCGTTTAAAAGGGAGATTATGTGTGTAATGTGGGAGCTATCCTGTAGGGGACCCCACAGGCTTTACTGTGAAAATACGTTGCTATGTGTTGTCTCAGTTATAACAATGCAATAGCCACGTATTTAGCAGTAGATTGGTCTCCTGCATAATAGCAATTCTTTACAATTAGAACTATTTTCTGTTGTCCAGAGGCCGGAGTTACAAATTTAAACAGAGAAAATGGGTCTATTTGCAGAGAATCTCAGTCAGTTCCATAGTGAGGGTGGTATAGTGGTGAGCGTAGCAGTCTTACAAACTGCAGTCCACGGTTCGGTTCCCAGCCGAGGCGGTTAACTAAAATTTATTTTAGATTGTAATTCATCTATTTGTATGTTTTGCCTGAAAAAATATTGTCGCTAGTGTTTGTATAAGATATGAACTGAAATGTTTAAATATGTTGTTTTAGATTGAATTGAAAAAAGAAGTCATTAAAAATAATGGCGAGACAATTTCGTTGTAATACGCTATTTTGCCCAAAATGATCTGCTAGAATAATGTATTGAGATGGGAGTCGCATCTAAATAAATGTAATATAGAAGAGAAAGTCACCTAAAGCTAAATGTAGGGAATAACGGAGAGATATGACAACCAGAATGTTAAATTTTTATGAATCGACGGACATACGATAAATTTAAACAGAGAAAATGGGTTGTGGCATTTAGAGGGAAAATGCGTGCATTATAGCTTAGAGTTACTTTTCAAAAGTGGCTAAAAGTTCCAAATACATTTTTTTAAAGGAGCTAAATATCGTAAGGATAGTCTGAAAAGATGCAACAGCTAGCAACAGAATTGCTAGGCATTCAATGGGGCTATATAGTGCAACACTTTGGACAAAAAAATAGGTAAGAATAGTTTAATCGTAAAAAGTTGTGATTGTTTTCCCGAGTATTGATTTTTGGTTAGGTAACGCCAGTGAATTTGAACAAGAAGTTAACGTATTCTAAAAACACTATCTGTTTTCATTACGAGGAACAAGTAAATGTCTTATCTTAAAGGGACAGTGCACGTTTATCACAGTGGTTTGAGTGTATAAAATATTTTGGGACGACAATTTGAAGATGGACTGAATGAGTTACATGAAACATCGAGGGGTTTAAAGCGAATGATGTGAAGGGATTATCATAATTATTAGGTTTCGTTGTTGTAGTCAAAGTTTGGGTTAAGGGGATTTCCCTGTTCCCAGAGACAATATATCTTAAAGGGGTACACTCACATATGGATTATTAGGAGTTTTAATTAGACAAGTGAATAACGTATTGGGAATAGAGTCGTAATTAAAATACTAAGTCAAAGACGAGACAGTTACTTATATCAAAATGAATTCTAAATAATAACGAAGAGACAATTACGATTTATGCCCATCGAAATGTTTTTATAAAATTAGCGAATTTAGAGATATTGGTTGGGGTTGTAAATTATAATTCAAGATTTGAACAGATGTGATAAATTAGGTTTGGTTTATTGAACAACAATTATTTACAATTCATTGAAAGTCGTTACGGATTGGGTCGAGGTTGAGCGCTTGTTGATGACATCACTCGCAAGGCACTTTTGTCGCCACAGAAATTATGTTGTGACTAGGGGTAATGGAGAAAATTGTTTGTCTTTTAGAAGGAAAATGCGTGCATTATTGTTTTGAATCACTTTTCAGAAGTTGATAAAAATGTCAAAATACATTTTTAAAAAGTAGTTTGTGAGTCATCAGGAAAGATGCTAAAAACTAGCAGCTGATTCGCTAGGCGGGCATCATAGATTTGTGGCGTTTATTTGGACTGTATTAGGCTATGAGAAAGGGAGACTGGGATGTCTGAATCGTAAAACATTGTGATAATGGATTCTGATGGTTATTGATTCCTGGTTTGATTGTTTATGTAACACCAGTGAATTTGAGCACTGTTTCCATTATGTGGAACAATGTTAGGATATTAATGTGGAAAAGCAACCTCTATAGAAAAACATAACTGCATATGTTTCTGGAAATTAGCTAGGTTAGATTTGGTTATTTGAGCTTTTCCCCTGATACGTAGACATCTGTAACAGGGGCAAGTTGTTTTTTCTTGAGGAACTAGCAGATGTAAATGTGAGTCTCTGAGTAATTTTGTCATCTGAAGCATTATAGTAGTGAGCTTTTGTATAGTTTTTTTTTTTTTGCTGATAAAAGTGGTTTGTTTATTTGGTTACTGGTTATGGTCAATTTTAGGGTTTGATTTAACTTAGTTAAACATTGTATTCTGGTGTGTTTAAGTAGGATTCCTTATTCCGGGACGGATGGACGTTATCTAAAATATGTAAATTGAAGGAGCCATGGGAGAATGCGATTGCATTTTTATTAAATATCTGGGATTAAATTACGGATTTCTTACACTGAGAAATGTACGACATTTGCGGCAGAGGGAAAAAGTAATACATTGGATAATAATGTTATCAGGTTAATTGTATCTAAGGGTAGCATGTTCATTTAAGTAAACATATACATAGACGTTGTTTAAAACTTATGATTAATGATTTGAGTCAAGGGGGAATTATCATTAGGTTTAGTTTATAGTTCACGTTTGAGTTTCTGAATCGAAGTAGCATAGTGAATGCTAGTTAGGCGTGTTGTGTTTTTCTGGGAAAATTGAGGTTTAGGTGTCTCACTTTTAGATGTTTCCTGGGATTATAATCTTGGGGAGAGTGGGGGAGATAGCGGCCATAAACGACCAAATTGAAAAAGGCCTGGAAGTTTTGATTATCCATTAAGGTTTGCAAATATATACACACAAAACATTTGTTAGGACTATTTGTTTTAGTGCAAAGATATTTTAAAGAGGCACACTCACATATGGAACTTTATGAGTTTTTATTTTATGAGTTTTAATTACACAAGTTAATTTTTTTGATTTTAAGGATAAAGGGTTCTTTAATATGTCTAATGTAGTTTGGAACATAACTATAAAAGGGTGGTATGACCTATTGACCTTATCATGGCTATCTTTTGGGGTCTGATCAGCCCCGGGGGAGAGCCATTTGTATAATGAATTTGTGGTCAGTTGGGTTACTAAATTAGTTATAATGGAGTTTTAGTTAGGGGTTTAGAATTATTGTTTGAATCACTGAAGAGAAAGTGTTTCAGGATTCTGATTTACAATATTAGCTGTGAAGTTTTTGAATAGGCTATTATGGATTTGATATTACAACAGAAAATAATTATATTTATCATTGAGAATAAATAGGGGTGATGAATTACTGTAGATAAGGTATTCCACACTATGCAACATATATTACATGCATGTTATTGTCAGATAGAATACTGAGGATCCCTGAAGGAAAGAGCTTGTAAGTGTAGGAAGGATTTTGTTATGGTTAGCATTTGTTTAGGCTCTGTTTAACTATTAGGAGTTTTTTTTAAATAGTATTAAATTTAACAGGAATATAGGACATCTGTGGTGATTTAGGATTTATGTAAGGATTAAGATAGATTGATTAAGGAAATGTAAGGACTTTAGAGATTGCCACTTATAGACATGTTTTTTCAAAAAAATCTATGATTTTAGATAGTCAAACAGTGAGACGCTTAGTGGCATTTTGAGAGATAGGCGAGAAAGGAATTACTGTTTAAATCTGTAAACATATATATTTAAGAACATATATAAATAGCACAGATACTTCTTAAACTAGATAAGACACTTGACAGAGAATTGATACAGGATTGAGATGAATGGATGCCCAAGGGAGAATAGGACATACATGATAATGTCAGAAAATAAGGATAATTTACTAATCCTACCTAAGTCATTATTTAGGGTATATAAGGTTGTTACCTGGGCAGAGCCAGGTATCAAAAGGGGGTGGGTAAGTTAGTGGCCTATTGGATAAGAAACTAATAAATAAAATAAAAAACAATTTTAGCTAACAAATAGGCATAGAAGTTAAAGATATAATCAGATAAAACATATGAGAAAATGTTTGTTAACCAGGCCTGTATGTCCAGGATTTTATGCATTACAGGTGAACTACAGGTGAAGTCACTCAATCCAGTCCTCGAGGCTTGTTGGGGGGACCATACCAAGTACTCCTGGTGACAGCTAGCTGAAAGAGCTACCCGGATTCAGATCGCACGGCGGAAGGGTAAGACACTCTGACACTGTCGAACAATAAACAGTGTTCGAGAGGAGAACTGGAATTAACAGAATTCCAGGGGCCATCTCTCGAATGAAGTAATCCTCCCTGTCCTATCACCCCTGTTTTTGTTCATAGAAGTGAAGGTGTGTCTGGCTCTTGCTAGAGATGTGTTCTCGGGGAGAGGGTGGGGCTTCACATGGAAGCTGTTCGTCTGAGCTGTCTTATCGTGGGTGCCATATTCCTGATACAGCACGTCCTACCTGAGTATGCGGAGAGTGGTAATTTGACCCATGGTTTAGACGATGAGGATTTTGTTCCAAAACAAGCATAAGAGATCCCTAGATCTGGGTAGACAGGAAGTTAGAGTAGTGGTTGGGAAGGATCTCTCAATTGAGTTTTATGTAGACCAAATGGGGTCTTTACTAAATGGCAGTCTAGGACTCTGAGCCATTATGGCATATATCGGTGCAGGTTCCCATATTGATCGTGGACACAGGTCATAGCTCATTTGGAGAGAGAGGGCTATATGAATCCACTCACCCAGTATGGAAGGAGGTGGAGTATAGTGAAGGTGAGAGTTTTTGATTGTAAGAGGGATGTAATTGCATAAAGAGATGCCTATCCCTTTAAACAGTAATGAAGGAGGATCTAGGGTTGTGGTATGATGGATATGACCAGTTCTTGGTCGACACCCTAGTACAGTTCCGGGTAGAGGAGGTTAGGCCAGTATGGTAAAGCTGTTCACGAAAGCAGGAATGCCAGATAATGACAGTTGCATTGACTTGCACGATTTATATCCACAGGTTCCTCCCTTTACAGTGACCGGAGGAGATTATTACCGTTTGGCCCGGTACAATACTCTAGGAAATGATGTCAGGGCAGGTTTTACCGACAGATTGGACAGGATTATGCTCCCTTGTACATTTGGGAATGCCTTTCACACTCATTCAACACCGAGACATGAAGTTTAGCCAAATGGGAGAAAAGAGCTACTCCATCCAGGTCTCTTGATGACAAAGTATACATTGATAACATTGGGGTTCCACGGGGGGTGCCAGATGAGTTCAAAGCAAGAAATCAGATTCTAGCAGGATTAGAGTTAAGCATTTCCGGGTGGTCTACTCTCAATAAGAACGTGGACTGGATTAATTATATTTATTATAATCAACAGCGCTTTAACAATTATACCAGAGATGCTATTAAAGGTTTTGCAAAACAGACTGAAGCAACCAGCCTGATGGCTTGGCAGAATAGAATTGCATTAGATATGTTATTGGCTGAAAAGGGAGAAGTATGCGTGATTATCGGGACCATGTTTGTGCTTACATCCCAAATAACACAGCTCCGGACGAATCAGTGCCCGAAGCCTCAGCTGGTTTGACCACCCTGGCTCACGGTTTGGCAGAAAACTCTGGGGTGAATACTTCTCTGACTAATTGGTTTGATAGTATGATATTATGATCACTGTATTATGGGCTACATTCACCTGTGTGAATGTTTTAGTTTTATGGGGCTGTTGTCTAATTCCCTGTGTACGAGACTTTATTTCCAGGACTCTGGAGAAATCGATGACAATAAATGGTGAGGTACCAGTGGATTCCAGGTTCTGACCCGTGGAGTACTGAATGCATGTCTACAGAACAAGTGGATGTTTGAGGAGACCATTTTTGATGTTTAGGGAGGCTAGGTTGTCTCCTGTTTCAATATTAGACTGTTTTTTTTAATGAAGATTGTAATGAAAATCCTGATAAGAAGAGTTATGATTCTGATGTAGGCCTGAGAAACAAGTCATGGCGAATGGGTTATGTTTAGGTGATGTTTTGATGACAAGAAATATCTCTAATAAAAATTGAAATAGGCTTTTTAATATTACAATATAACTACATGTGTGATTGGATGTATAATATTTAATCAAAGGGTGGATATGTTAAGGGAATTTTTATCAATGATGACTAATTATGTATACATTTCAATCAGGACTGACTAATCAGAATACTATTATGTTACTGTATATGTACTAATCAGAATACTATTATGTTACTGTATATGTATGAATTTTCTTAATCTTAGTACTGAATATAATGTTTGTGAATGAATCAAGGATTAGAACAATGACGGTCTGTTCCTGGGTATAAATGAATTAACTAAATCTTCAGACTGGCTAGAATGCTTATCTACACCGGAAAACCTTGGCTCAGCCATAAATTATATTAAATTGGTAGGGAGACGGATGTGGGAAGGCTTGAGATACATCCTTTGTACTGGAACGGAGATGGCACGGGTTGGTACTGGAACTAATGACGTCATTTTCAGTTTATAACCTGTGGTAACCTGTATCGTGTTCAGTACTCTCGTGAATAAACTCTGATGTTTGACTTTAAGATGGGGCTCTGTCCATTATTATAGAATAAGGGTCTTACAAATCCTTATGAATTGACAGAGTGTTTAATTTTAATTGGGTATTAAAACAGAGCAATTTAATTCCTTTAACAGTACATTAACAAGAAGTTTCTTTCATTTGCTGTATTGGACGTTCAGAACTTTCCTTTCCTGTGCAATTGCAAAAACCATCAAGCGCTATGATGAGAATGGCTCTCATGAGGACTGCCCCAGGAAAGGAAGATCCAGAGTTGCCTCTGCTGCAGAGGATAGGTTAACTACAGTTAACTGCATGTCAGATTGCTGCCCAAATACATGCTTCACACAGTTCAAGTTCAAGTAACAGACATCTCAACATCAACTGTTCAGAGGAGACGGTTGAATTGAATTGCTGCAAAGAAACCACTACTAAAGGACACCAATAAGAAGAAGAGACTTGCTTGGGCCAAGAACCATGAGCAATTACACCGGTGAAAATCTGTCCTTTGGTCTGATGTGTCCAAATTTGAGATTTTTGGTTCCAACTGCCGTGTCTTTGTGAGACGCAGAGTAGGTGAACGGATGAACAGTGAACGTATGTGGTTTCCACCGTGAAGCATGGAGGTGTGATGGTGTGGGGGTGCTTTGCTGGTGACACTTGTCTGTGATTTATTTAGCATTCTGCAACGATATGCCATCCCATCTGGTTTGCGCTTAGTGGGACTAATAATTTGTTTTTCAATAGGAAAAAATAGGAAAAATAAAGAAAAACCCTTGAATGAGTAGGTGTGTAGGGTGAGGGTGAGGGCATAGGTAAGTGCATTGGCTGGCTAGGCTATCCTGCCAAATCACAGTGTAAGCTCAACATTACTGGGTAGGGGGGCGATCATCCATAATGTTGCTCATGCTGTTTTATTTCACACAGAGGGTTCATGTTCTGTCTTGTCCTCCACAGAACGGAGAGAGTTCAGCCTATCGAAGCAACCTCAAGAAAAAAGGTATGTATCCACTGACGTAGTGTTTGTCCAAAGTGAGTGACATTTTTTACAGTTCCATACAGTTTTCCCCTAATTCCCAGGCTCTCCAGCCTTCACCAAGACTACTTGGTTGGTTGCTGGGCGACCGAGGGCTGTCTCCGTCGTGGAGTTCCTGGTTGTCTTCATATCAAGAAAAGGGGTGGCAGGTAGCCTAGCACGTAGAGAGGCTAGCCAGCAACCGGAGGGGTTGCCAATTCAAATTCCGGGTCTGACTTGTTAAGTCTGGCGGGAAGTGAGCTGGCAACCGGATGGTTGCTGATATCAAATCCTACATGCCGTTGTGCCATTGAGCAAGGCACGTAAACCCCCACAATAACAGCTCTTTGTTTAACTCCAGGCTTTGATTGTATAACTTTGTTAGTGTGCCGCATTTCGTAGGGCTGTTTTAGTAGTGGCGTAGAGATATGACACTTTTTTAAAAATCAGTGACTAAACTGTAAGCCCATTGTGCTCAGACAGTGTTTATTTAGCCATGCAAATGTTGTCCAATGCAAATTTCAAATACAAGTACTGTGCTCAGATGAAGTTAGGCTAATGCACTGTAACTTTGTGACACAGTGAGTGTAGTAGGATTCACTGTATAGTATCCTTTGAGTAAATGGCTCCAGTAAAAGTGGGACGGACAAAGAAAAGGCATCCTCTTTGTTTCCTGCTTCACTATGTCTTTCATTGTGATGAGATGCTGCCGGGAACCATGCCAACTGCCTTTGTCCTCCCTCCATTCAGGAGTTAAAATGTCCTGAATGCACACGGTCACAGCACTATAGCGCCCTCTAGAGTATGTTTCCTGTACCTGTGCGCTTGTTAGTGTATGTGTGCGCATGTTAGTGTGTGTGTGTTCATGTACTGTATGTTTCAGAGCTGTGTGTGTGTGTGTGATCATGTACTGTATGTGTCAGAGCTGTGTGTGTAATGTGTGTGTGTGTGTGTCCCCCTAGGGAGTTAAAGTTCCGTAAGCGTGCCCAGTCTGCAGACGACGAGGGCAGCATTGAGCTGGCAGAGTCCCTCCAACACCTCACCCTCTCAGAGTTCCTCAAAGAGTATGTGGGCATCGCCCCCTTCTGGGCCGACAGCCTTGGCCCTTCCTCTCCACTGGGCAGATAGCCCATAGCTTTTAACCCTACAGTAACTCCCCTGATCTGGAAGCCAGCCATCTAGTCCCTAGCTTCAGCCTCTAACCCCTTTTAAGTCAACCATTTTAACCCTAGAACTCCCCTGTGTGCATTGTGACATTTAACGTCTACATTTGTGCCCATAATGATCTCTGCCTAGCATGGCATCAAAAATAACCTTTAGAGATTGCACCTGTATGCTGTTGATGTCAATGCATGAACCATGTTTGATTACCATACGTGTGCTGCATGTGTCTGTAACTACTACTGTGTAACCCTTAACCCATAGTGCTCTACCACTGAGGGTGGAAATTAATTGCTTTGTAACACTAAAACTTGTGGCAAATGAGCTGCCACCAACTTTAAGTAGACGACACCTTAATGATGGAGTTTTGACCGGACTTTTTGCTTGTCTTAATTCTGTAATAAACATCGATGGTTGGCTTTGTGTGGTGCATGTGCTCCAACTGTACACTTGATCCAGCCTGGTATGACCATCACAGGCTGATTGAATTACTAACCAAGTACCATGATTTCTATAAGGTTTGTATGCGGAGTTAAAACGTTTTTGTTTCCACGTGGCCTCATTAGCTAGGTTTCCATCCAATTGGTGGCCGATTTTCATTTGAATAAAATTTCAACTCTACTGAACATTTTGACATAAAACATGTTGAGTTATGTAGCGTATGTGCCCATTCTGGTCTTTGCACATGCACTCAAGCAAACTACTCGCAGATATAAGATGAGATTCCTGTTATGGGCAAAAGAGTGAGATTCTTTTTAATTGTCAAAGGGAAGAATAATAATAATCTATCATGTCACCAGAATAAGACCCTCGATATTTATTGAAAGCAACATCAAGCTCATAAACCGTACACTTTCACCACCCTGTGAAGTTCATCATAACTTATTTCATCTGTAGTAAAAAAGGTTGGATGGAAACCTGGTTATAGATGAAATACTAAGTCAGAAGATTACTACTCGCAGAAATGACTGAGTAATAATTAATTTGAGATGACCAGGCAGAAATAAAGATCAGCAAATAAGACTGGTATGGATACCGTTTATAAAACCAACAACATATGGAAAGTCACATATGATGCTGACCCCATTGCGTCTGAACAGAATTGAAGAAGAGGAGTGGGACAAGTACAACATTCCTTCCAAGGTGGCGTCAGAGAAATACAAAGTGATTCGTACCTTCAGCTTCCTCAAGAGCCGGATGTCGAGCACACGCAACAAGAACAAGGTAACACTATTTTAACACCAGTCGTGAGACTAGGTCAGCACTAATCTTGCCGCCAGACTTTACATTTAGAGCATATGCCATGTTCGGAGACGTACTCCACTAGACTAAATAATCACTGACAGAATGTACACACCGACTGACTCGCATGTAATCTACCCCTCAGTCTAAATCTAACGATCTACAGCTATAAGGACTGCATGACATACCCATAAAGGGCTATAAATACAATATAATTGACCGTCTATTATCACAAAAAAAAGTTGTGCTGCTATTATCACTTAATTATCGGATACAAAAGCCTATTTTCAAGCGACTTTGGGTTGTTGAAAAGCGCTACATAAATACCATGTATTATAATAATAATGATGATGATGAATATAATTATTATCATCATCCCAACCCTTCTCCTTATACTGTAGTATTCACATCAGGATCTGTGCTTCACATGATGATGTCACGCCCTGACCATAGAGAGCTTTTTATTCTCTATGTTGGTTAGGTCGGGGTGTGACTAAGGGTGGGTTATCTAGGTGAATATATATGTCTATTTTGGCCTGGTATGGTTCCCAATCAGAGGCAGCTGTTTATCGTTGTCTCTGATTGGAGATTATATTTAGGCAGCCATTTCCCCATTGTGCTTTGTGGGATCTTGTCTAGGTATAGTTTCCTGTGAGCATTATATTAGCGTCACGTTTCGTTTGTTCGCGTTATTGTTTTTGTTCTTTAAGTTTCTCCTCCAAATAAAAAGATGGTAACATACCACTCTGAATCTTGGTCCGCTCATTCTAACGATCGTGACAGATGACAAGAAGCAGGAAATGTTTTGGGTAATAACTGTAACCCAAAACACCACTCCAAACCCTTGTGTAGCTTCTTTTCTTTTCATCATAAACCCTTTGTTGGTGGATCCGCATTTGCAACCCAACCCCCCCCCCCCCCAATGTGTTAATGCAATGCTCCGTCTCCTTCACAGTGGACTTTAAAATGGGCTAAAATAAGGCGGGGATCCTTCTCACTCAAACTGCCTCAATTGGAGTCAGTGCACATGTGTGGCTATTTGTGGCTACTTCATAGTACAAGTAACCTGACTGATATTGCTTTAAGTCGAGTCTAGCCTATGCCTATGGTGTTACAGTGTTACAATTACATGATATGCTTTGATGGATTGTGGCTGAAGGGTTTTGATGTAGTTACAGTATATGGGTGTGCAATAACCCGCCTATCCATACCTCTGATGTTCACCCCTGTGAATCTACCCTGGGTTTCCAAGGGGAAGGAGAAGGAAAGGGAGAAGGAGGAGAGAGACAAGGACAGGCAGCAGAATGGACATCGCTTCTCCACGGGGTCCTGTGCTGGACCCACGGTCTGTCTGGTCTGTGACAAACCTGCTACTGGCAAGGAACTTCTGCACTGCTCCAGTAAGTAACACAGTTAATCAATCTGCCAATCAAAATGTATTAATAACAGCCTTTGTACATCAACAATTAACCAGTAGTACATCAACTGATCAGTCAAAACAAACAACAATTTGTCGCTCAATGTTACAAACATATCTCAGTGATCTGTACACTTCTGAACAATGTAAATGAATTGAAAGATATCACATATTCATGGTTAATACAGTATACCAATACAATACAATATTGTATCTCAAGAAAAATATACTGTATACCGTAGTTTTTTTTTTTTGCATTCGACAATGATAATATAATTGACAATGATGGGGCGGCAGGTAGCCCAGAGGTTAGAGCATTGGGCCAGTAACCGAAAGGTTGCTGGATCGAATCCCCGAGCTGACAAGGTAAAAATCTGTCTTTCTGCCCCTGAACAAGCTAGTTAACCCACTGTTCCCTTGTAGGCCGTCATTGTAAATAAGAATTTGTTCTTAACTGACTTGCCTAGTTAAAGAAAGTTTAAAATAAATTAACTTTAATTCGCAATTTTTTGCTGGACAATTATAGAACTGAATTAATATACGATCCTATTCTATTTCAAGTATTTCGTTTTTTCTCTTTATGAACCTATCCCTCTCTCCCTAAGGTTGTACACTCATGGTCCATAAGGGTTGTAATGACTTTGCTCCCCCGTGTCTAAACGTGAGTTTCAGCCTGGATACTTCTGCCCCGACCCACAACCACACACACATCTACTCCTCATCTCTCTCTGTTGAACAAAGTGATCTAGTTGGAATGTTTGGGTTGTCTGGTATCCTACTATCCTTCCTTTTGTTAATCTTTTTTTACAATTTTAAATCTATAGAAACTTGTGAAGAACCGAACGGCATCCCTCCCGCAGAGTGAGTGTTACATTGCAGAGTTCAAGGGTCACTGACTAAGGACCTTATTACTGATGAATGGGTTTTGTTGTTTATGACTGTTTTTCTTTCTTTCTGCTTGCATTTTGTATTTATATTTGGTGTGTGTATTTTCTGTAATTCAATTAATCTGTTAAAGAGACCTTGGTCTCAGTATGACTCCCTGATAAAATAAAGGGTAAATAAAATAAAATGTCACAGCTCTTTGTTGTCATCATGTGAAGCACACAGGAAGGAATGCTGAAACAATAACACCCCTCCCCTTCCCTTCCCTTCCCTTCCCTTCCCTTCCCTTCCCTTCCCTTCCCTTCCCTTCCCTTCCCTTCCCTTCCCTTCCCTTCCCTTCCCTCCCCTCCTTCATACTTCACAGTGCGAGACAGTCCCTCTTCATGTCTGATCGCCACCTCAGCCTCTCTACCTATGATGAGCCAGAGGGACAGGAGGGAAACAGCCTCCCTCCCCAACCCCCTCTCCAGTAGCGTCCCCTCTTCCACTGACAGGTCAGCTACGCATCCGCTCACTCACACACTCACCCACTTTCAGTATATTACAGTAAGCTTGTGATGAAGATTTTTTTGCGATGATGCTTATGTCATTGACATATTGTCACTCTCCCAGCAGGCTTAGCGAGAGTCCGGAAGTGGTGTCTGACAGGAGATGGAGTCCTGGCCGATCAGAGGAGCTCCTACAGACCACGGAGTCATCCTCCTCCACTGACTCCTCCCTCGGAGAAGGTACTGCAGGGACGGGAACCCAGAAGGGACAATTGGAAAAGTGATCATCTTAACGGTTAAAAGGGAAACGTCACCATCATGTTCTTTTCATCCCCCCTCTCGTCCTGTAGACTGTGTGGACACCGGTCTCCACAGCGACCTGGCTGCTGATGCTCTGGACTACGAGGCTGAGTCTTGGAGTCTGACAGTGGAACACAAGTTTTGTAAGAAGCAGGACAAACGGGTGGTCAAGAGACAGGACGTCATCTATGGTGAGCTACCGATGTACTCAGAACAGTTGAACCACCATATGTAACCTAACCCTGCTGTTTTGTGGTACAGTTTTGAGTTATGAATGAGTTATGACTTATGAAATGTTATGGGCCGTAGCACAGGAATGTTTACGGTTTGTTATTATGCTATGCTCAAGGGATATGTTTGTCTAGAGGGACCTTTGTCATCTTTGAAATGTGGGTAGTTGTTTTGAGCAAGACGAGACGCGGAATCGCAAAAATGTACACGTAACGTAATGCATGGTTGTTTGGGATGCGAGATGATTTGTAGATCTGCGATCCTGCGCAGTCCAACTGCAATGTAGTCGATCTCAAACACGCACTGTTTTTGTGTGTGTCCGTCCTCTCAGAGTTGATGCAGACAGAGATGCACCACCTCCAGACTCTGTGCATCATGGCTGAGGTCTTCCGGCGAGGGATGAGGGAGGAGGTCCAGCTGGATGCGGGCGCCGTGGGGCGTGTCTTCCCCTGTTTGGACGAACTCCTCCTCCTCCACCACGACCTCTTCAACTCCATGAGGGAACGCCGCCACAGCTCCGCCCAGCCATACGGGAACAGGAACTACGTCATAGAACGCATCGGAGACTTTCTGCTGCAACAGGTGCACTGTTAAAATGAAGTGCTTGTAACAACAACAAACCTTAGCTTTTCTGGAGTGGGGTCGGGGCGGAACAGTATTGTACTTTCTGTCATATGGTCAGGAATCTGTGGAGACAGAATTAACTTTCAACCCCTAAAATTACATGGAAGTCCTGATTCTCCCACAAAACATGGATAAAGACAGATATGTTTTTTTTGTGTGTCTGAAACATTGCCAACATCCACTCACTCTCTCCTGTAAATTCAACCTCAATAGACATGACTGTGGTATTAATGTTCTGTGACTGATTGAGTACGTTGGCTCAGTATGAGTGCCTGTATAACTTCTGTATAATTTCTGGTGCAGTTTTCTGAAGAGAACGCAGAGAAGATGAAACAGGTGTATGGAGACTTTTGCAGCCATCACACTGAGGCAGTCGCCTTCTTCAAAGAGCTACAGCAACACAACAAACGATTTCAGACCTTCATCAAGGTACAGGCTTGTCTGTTTATGACACCTCTATAAGCCTCAAGATTTACACTACATGGCCAAAGTATGTGGACACGCCTTTAAATGACTGGATTTGGCTATTTCAGTCACACCGTTGCTGACAAGTGTATACAATTGAGCACACAGCCATGCAAACTCCGTAGACAAACATTGGCATTAGAATGGCTCATACTGAAGAGCTAGGTGACTTTCAACGTGGCACCGTCATAGGATGCCACCTTTCCAACAAGTCAGTTAGTCATATTTCTGCCTTGCTAAAGCTGCCCCGGTCAACTGTAAGTGCTGTTATTGTGAAGAGAAAACATGTAGGAGCAACAACAGCTCAGCCATGAAGTGGTAGGCCACACAAGCTCACAGAACGGGACCGCCGAGTGCTGAAGCGCGTAGCACGTAAAAATCGTCTGTCCTCGGATGTAACACTCACAAGTTCCAAACTGCCTCTGGAAGCAACGTCAATACAATAACTGTTTGTCGGGAGCTTCATGAAATGGGTTTCCATGGCCGAGCAGCCGCACACAAGCCTAAGATCACCATTTGCAAAGTGTTTGGCTGGAGTGGTGCAAAGCCCGCCGCCATTGGACTCTGGAGCAGTGGAAACACATTCTCTGGAGTGATGAATCACTCTTCACCATCTGGCAGTCCGACGGACAAATCTGAGTTTGGCGGATGCCAAGAGAACACTACCTGCCCCAATGCATAGTGCAAACTGTAAAGTGTGGTGGAGGAGGAATCATTTTCTGGAGGGAAATCTTAACGCTACAGCATACAATAACGTTCTAGACGATTCTGTGCTTCCAACTTTGTGGTAACAGTTTGGGGAAGGCCCTTTCCTGTTTCAGCATGACAAGATCGGTGTGGAAGAACTTGACTGGCCGACACAGAGCCCTGACCTCAACCCCACTGAACACCTTTTTGATGAATTGGAACACCACCTGCGAGCCAGGCCTAATCGCCTAACATCAGTGCCTGATCTCGCTAATGCTCTTTTGGTTGAATGGAAGCAGGTCCCCGCAGTAATGTTCCAACATCTAGTGGAAAGCCTTCCCAGAAGAGTGGAGGCTGTTGTGGCAGCAAAGGGGGAACCAACTCCATATTAGTGCCGATGATTTTGGAATAAAATGTTTTTCTGAGCAAGTGTCCACATACTTTTGGCCATGTAGTGTATCTTGAGAAGATATCTGGAGAAAAGATCTGTCCTAACAAGTTAAATTGTCTTAAATATTCCACTTGTGACTAATTATTCACTGTTGATTGTGTGTTTCTATAGCAACAAAGTAATAACTATTTGGTGCGGAGGAGAGAGATCCCAGAATGCATCTTGTTGGTGACCCAGAGGATAACTAAGTACCCTGTTCTGTTGGAGAGGATTCTACAGTACACCCAGGGTAATCAAATCAAATCGTGATAACACGACCAGGCTCGTTTTTTGTTGGACAGGTGGTCTTAACATACTGCTCAGCTATCAGTGATAATATACAGCAGTTACAGTAAGATATTCCATGAAACATTTGTTGTATTTGAAATATAACTTCCATACTGACATGGGGCTGGTAACCGGATGTATAGTTTTGATCCTACTACTCCAATGTGCCTGAATATTTTCTCTCTCTCTCTCCTCCCTCGATCCCCCCTCTCCCTCTTTCAGAGGACAGTGAGGAGCACAGGGACCTCTCCAGAGCTCTTGTTTTGATCAAGGAGGTGATCGCGGCTGTAGACCTGAGGGTCAGTGAGTTTGAGCAGGGTCAGAGGTTACAGGACGTCCTAAACCGGATGGACAACCGTAGTGCTGCCAAACTGAAGAACGGACACACCTTTAGGAAGCAGGATGTTCTGGTGCCAGGCCGGACCCTCAAACACCAGGGCCTGTTACTGTGGAAGACCGCCACCGGACGACTCAAAGGTCCGAGGCACTGATCTATCAATCAATTAATCAACCAATCAGTCAATCAATCAACCGATCAAGCAATACATGAATCAGTCAATCAATCAGTTTCACACTAATGATAATATTGATTAGGGATTGCATTGTTCACAATTGCTTTGCTGTCTCTGATCTCTGCAGATGTCCTGGCTCTCCTTCTCACCGACACACTGATCTTCCTACAGGAGAAAGACCAGAAGTTCATATTCGCTGCTGTGGTATGTCTGTGAAATGGTCTTGTGACATTTGCTGTTTATGGAGTAAGACAAAATAAACTCTACCGTTCAATTCAGTTCCTTTGGACTCGGTCTGATCGCTTTGGGCTGCTGCTCTCCATTTTATTATATCGGAGGGGTTGGTGAAAAAAAGCATCCTGGATGAACTAATAAAGTATACCGGATCGTATATGGGGGATTGAGACTCAAAAAGACATGTCAACGTCTACATCCTCCCATACTGTCTCATCCTCTCTCTCATCCTCCCATACTGTTTGTGCTCCTCAGGACCAGAAGCCCCCAGTAATCTCTCTGCAGAAGCTGATTGTCAGGGAGGTAGCCAATGAGGAGAGAGGGATGTTTCTGATCAGTGCATCGGCCGCGGGTCCAGAGATGTACGAGGTCCACACCTCCTCGAAAGACGAACGCAACACCTGGATGAGACACATCCGAGAGGCTGTGGAGAGGTCAGTAAGGGGGTGTGGGAAGGGTGTAAGTGTGTACGAGTGAGTGAGTGTGTGTATGCTTATCGCTGTCTGCTTGTCTGTCGGTCTCTATCCAGCTGTCCAGAGGATGAGGAGGAGAACACTAGCGAATCAGAGGAGGAGAGAAGAGCATCTGAAGCCAGAGCCCAGAAGATACAAAGACTACAGGGTAATATGCTACCGTATATTCATAGCTTTCAAATAGCTTGTCTGCAATGATCCTTTCACTTTGATTAGCCCACATTTCCTATAGTGTTGTCAAGTAGTGTGTGTTTGTGGATTGTGGGTGCATGAAGAAACTGCACATTACTTTGTGTATCATTTCTATGTTGATTGTGTAATACTGACTGTAAAGTGCTATTTGTGTATCACTGACTGCTTGATTCTGTGTGTCGATTGTACAAGAATGGCTTTATGTTGCGTTTATCTATCAGAGAACCTGTCCAGTCAGGACCATCAGATATGTTCTACTCTGGAGGAGAAGCTACAGATCTATGCTGATCTGTCTGCCGTGAGGGGCGGCACCCAGGAACAGCACCCTGAGCCACGCTTACTGGTCCAGCCACACCCAGAGGAGGTGCCCCGGGCTGCAGTACTGCTCACTGCCGCGCTCCGAGAGGGTCAGACGATACACCACACTTTTAGCCTCACTGACCATTGTTAGCATCATGTGCATGTTGTCCATTTCCTGTTGTAGAGTGTCCAATGTCTTTGTCTGTCTGTTGGTCTTTTTGTCTACAGTAAATTCTCTTTCTCCCTCTCTAACCACCCATCTCCTCTCTCCTTCTCCAGCTGAGAACCTGAGGACCACTCTGTCCGCCAGGACCTGTTCTCCCTCCAGCCTCTGCAGCCCTCACAGGGACCCCCTGTCCCACCCTGTGTCCTCAGCCAACCCTCCTACCCCCATGGACAACCCCACAGACGGCGAAGCCTCACCTGGGGACCCTGATACCAGGGACGGAGAGTGGTCAGCCTCCCAGGGCCTCATACTACAGTCCCTGACTCAATCCCACACTGGGGACACTAATAATATCAACCTTAAGGTAGGTCTTCTATACAAAGTTGTGTTTTCTACCATAGATATTGAACTCGGGTCCCAGTAACTGTCAGTCTAATACGTTAGCCATAACACCAAGTGGCTCAAATACAAATGGGATTTGTAGTTGTAGCCATAAGCTTATTGTAGTCTTTAGCTGCTGAGGTGTACGTCAGTCTGTGTTCATATTGGCCTTGGCTTCTCACCTTCCCCCACCTTCTTATGGTGGTGCAACATTGTTTAAATAATTTAACACCATCTTTTAGAATTTCATTTCAGCCTTAATGTGCTAAATTATTAATATCTTAATACAGGGAAAGTCAATTTAGCTCTCAAATGTACCATCTCATTAAAAATAGATGGATAATAATATCCCAATTTCCTCGGCCACATTTGTGCTACCGTTAGCATCTTGTCCTGGCTGTGAGGTGAATGACTATGATAAAATAGAGCAATATTGACTGAATGTAGTGTATAGAGCAGGGGTACTCAACTTTTACCCGACGAGGTCCGGAGCCTGCTGGTTTTCTGTTCTACCTGATAATTACTTGCACACACCTGGTTTCCCAGGTCTAAATCAGTCCCTGATTAAAAAGGTCCAGAGTTGAGTTTGCAAGGTATAGAACCTTCAAATTCAAATCTGGACCTTGAGGCCAGTTCCACTTTTTTTTTTGTCTTCCCCTCTAATCAGGGACTGCTTTAGACCTGCTGGGACACCAGGTGTGCACAATTAATTAACAGGTAAATCAGAAAACCAGTAGTCCTCCAGACCGCATAGGGTAAGATTTGAATACCCCTGGTATAGAGCAATGCAATGTACAGCACGTGTCAATCTCATTCCACTGAGGGTTTAGTGTCTGCAGGTTTTCGCTCCTCCCTTGGACTTGATTGATGAATTAAGGTCACTGATTAGTAAGGAACACCCCTCACCTGGTTGTCTAGGTCTTAACTGAAAGGAAAAAACAAAAACCAGCAGACAATAGGGACTCCATGGAATGAGTTTGACACCCCTGGTGTACAGATTCTGTGCACAGACACTACCAGACCACAAAGTGGCGCTATATACTTACATGACCACAGACTTCTCAGACAAATCTCTTTAGAAAATGTGCCATGTGATAAGAGGAGAAGATACTATACTCTCACCACTACACTCTAGTCTAGTCTAGTCCGGGAGTAAGACCGTATTGTCTGGCTTCAACTGATATGGGTATACAGTAGTAGTAGGAGACTAAAACTCCCTTGCCATCTACTGTAGAAGTTGTTCATCTTCAGATACCAACACACTGAAATAGAACCAGGACATGTACTCCTTAACAGTTTTTCATAGAAGGAATATCATTTGTGACGTGATTAAGTCATCTACAGTGGCTTGCGAAAGTACTCATCCCACTTGGCATTTTTCTTATTTTGTTGCCTTACAACCTGGAATTAAAATTTATTTTTGGGGTGTTTGTATCATTTGATTTACACCACATGCCTACCACTTTGATGATGCAAAATATTTTTTCTTATGAAACAAACAAGCGTGCATAACTATTCCCCCCCCAAAGTCAATATTGTGTAGAGATACCTTTTGCAGCAATTACAGCTGCAAGTCTCTTGGGGTATGTCTCTATAAACTTGGCACATCTAGTCACTGGGATTTCTGCCTAATCTTCAAGGCAAAACTGCTCCAGCTCCTTCAAGTTGGATGGGTTCCACTGGTGTACAGCAATCTTTAAGTCATACCACAGATTCTCAATTGGAATGAGGTCTGGGCTTTGACTAGGCCATTCCAAGACATTTAAATGTTTCCCATTAAACCATTAGTGTTGCTTTAGCATTATGCTTAGGGTAATGATCCTGCTGGAAGGTGAACCTCTGTCCCAGTCTCAAATCTCTGGAAGACTGAAACAGGTTTCCCACAAAAATGTCCCTGTATTTAGTGCCATCCATCATTCCTTCAATTCTGACCAGTTTCTCAGTCCCTGTCGATGAAAAACCTCCCCACAGCACCAGAGATGGTGTTCTCAGGGTAATGAGAGGTGTTGGGTATGCGTCAGACATAGAGTTTTCCTTGATGCCAAAAAGCTCAATTTTAGTCTCATCTGACCAGAGTACTTTCTTCCGTATGTTTGGGGAGTCTCCCACATGCCTTTTGGCGAACACCAAACGTGTTTGCTTATTTTTTTCTTTAAGAAATGGCTTTTGTCTGACCACTCTTCCGTAAAGCCCAGCTCTGTGGAGTGTACAGCTTAAAGTGGTCCTATGGACAGATACTCCAATCTCTGCTGTCGAGCTTTGCAGCTTCTTCAGGGTTATATTTGGTCTCTTTGTTGCCTCTCTGATTAATGCCCTCCTTGCCTGGTCCGTGAGTTTTGGTGGGCGGCCCTCTCTTGGCAGGTTTGTTGTGGTGCCATACTCTTTCCATTTTTTTAATAATGTATTTAATGGTGCTTCATTGGATGTTCAAAGTTTATGATATTTTTTTAGAACCCAACCCTGATCTGTACTTCTCCACTATTTTGTCCCTGACCTGTTTGGAGATCTACTTGGTCTTCATTGTGCTGCTTGCTTGGTTGTGCCCCTTGCTTAGTGGTGGGCCTTTCAGAACAGGTACAGGTACATATACTGAGATCATGTGACCGATCATGTCACACACTAATTATGTTAAGGTAATTGGTTGCATCAGATATTATTTAGGGGCTTCATAGTAAAGGGGGTGAATACATACGCATGCACCACTTTTATGTTTAAAAAAATATATATATCATTTTTTGAATTTCTTTCATTTCACTTCACCAATTTGGACTATTTTGTGTATGTCCATTACATGTAATGCAACAAAATAGGAAAAATGCAAAGGGGATGAATACTTTTGCAAGGCACTGTACCAACATGGGAGACTGACTGTTAGTCGTGTGTTTGATGTCTTCTTCAATAACAGGTGGCTCAGAGTGTCCAGAGCTTGACCCAGTTACTCTACAGTCTGCAGGTGAGCTCATCCCACACAAACACACAAACTCTCTCATACACACATGCACGCACACACACACACACTTTCTATCTATGTATCTATCTCAGTCACTCATTTCCATTTCCCACAAAGACCAATTGTGTTCTCAAATAAAATATAATCTAATTGTATTTGTCACATGTGGTGTAGTCTTTACCGTGAAATGCTTGGTTACGAGCCCTTCCCAACGATGCAGAGTTAAAAAATAAAATAGTAACACCAGAGGAATAAAATACAGTACAGGGAGCACCAGTACCAGATCAATGTGCAGGTATGAGGTATTTGAGGTAGATATCTACATGAAGGCAGGGTAAAGTGACTTGGCTTCCCCATAGATAATAATAAAGAACAGAGTAGCAACAAAAGTGTGTGTGTGTGAGTGTGCATGTGTTTGTGTAAGTAGTGTATGTGTGTGGGTTGCAACCCCCCCCCCCACACCCCTTTTTGCCCCAATTCGTCGGGGCATAGACTTTACAGGGTGTCGAAAGCATTCCACAAGGATGCTGGCCATGTTGACTCCGAAGCTCCCCACAGTTGTCAAGTTGGCTGGACGGCCTTTAGGTGGTGGACCATTATTGATACACACGGAGTGAAGACATTATGGATACACACTGTTGAGCATGAAAAATCCAGCAGCGTTGCAGTTCTTGACATAAGCCGGTGAGCCTGGGTACTACCATACCCCGTTAAAGGCACTTAAATATTGTGTCTTGTTTATTCACCCTCTGGATGGCACACATACACAATCTAAGTCTCAATTGTCTCAAGGCTTAACAATCCTTCTTTAACCTCCTCCCCGTCATCTACACTGATTAAAGTGGATTTAACAAGTGATATCAATAATGGATCATAGCCTTCACCTGGATTCACCTGGTCAGTTTATGTCATGGAAAGAGCAGGTGTTCTTAATGTTTGTATACTCAGTGTATATAAACTCAGCAAAAAAAGAAACATCCCTTTTTCAGGACCCTGTCTTTCAAAGATAATTCGTAAAAATCCAAATAACTTCACAAATCTTCATTGTAAATGGTTTAAATACGGTTTCCCATGCTTGTTCAATGAACCATAAACAATTAATGAACATGCACCTGTGGAAAGGTCGTTAAGACACTAACAGCTTACGGACGGTAATTAAGGTCACAGTTATGAAAACTTAGGACACTAAAGAGGCCTTTCTACTGACTCTGAAAAACACCAAAAGAAAGATGCACAGGGTCCCTGCTCTTCTGCGTGAACGTGCCTTAGGCATGCTGCAAGGAGGCATGAGGACTGCAGATGTGGCCAGGGCAATAAATTGCAATGTCCGTACTGTGAGACGCCTAAGACAACGCTACAGGGAGACAAGACGGACAGCTGATCGTCCTCGCAGTGGCAGACCACGTGTAACAACACCTGCACATGATCGGTACATCCAAACATCAGGATGGCAACAACAACTGCTCGAGTTACACCAGGAATGCACAATCCCTCCATCAGTGCTCAGACTGTCCACAATAGGCTGAGGGAGGCTGGACTGAGGGCTTGTAAATGTAGGCCTGTTGTAAAGCAGGTCCTTACCAGACATCACCGGCAATAACGTTGCCTATGGGCACAAACCCATCGTCGCTGGACCAGACAGGACTGGCAAAAAGTGCTCTTCTCTGGCGAGTCGCAGCTTTTTCTCACCAGGGGTGATGGTTGGATTCGTGCTTATGAGCATTACACCGAGGCCTGTACTCTGGAGCGGGATCGATTTGGAGGTGGAGGGTCCGTCGTGGTCTGGGGCAGTGTGTCAAAGCATCATCGGACTGAGCTTGTTGTCATTGCAGTTAATCTCAACGCTATTATGCGTTACAGGGAAGACATTATCCTCCCTTATGTGGTACCCTTCCTGCAGGCTCATCCTGACATGACCCTCCAGCATGACAATGCCACCAGCCATACTGCTCGTTCTGTGTGTGATTTCCTGCAAGACAGGAATGTCAGTGTTCTGCCATAGCCAGCGAAGAGCCTGGATCTCAGTCCCATTGAGCACATCTGGGACCTGTTGGATCGGAGGGTGAGGGCTAGGGCCATTCCCCCCAGAAATGTCCGTGAACCTGCAGGTGCCTTGGTAGAAGTGTGGGGTAACATCTCACAGCAAGAACTGGCAAATCTGGTGCAGTCCATGAGGAGAAGATGCACTGATTTTCACACCCCTTTTGTTCAGGGACACATTATTCCATTTCTGTTAGTCACATGTCTGTGGAACTTGTTCAGTTTTTGTCTCAGTTGTTCAATCTTGTTATGTTCATACAAATAGTTACACATGTTAAGTTTGCTGAAAATAAACGCAGTTGACAGTGAGAGGAAGTTTCTTTTTTTGCTGAGTTTAGTCTAGTGAGTGTGCGTAGTGCAAGATAGAGTCAGTGCAGATAGTTTGGGTACCATTGATTGACTATTTAGCAGTCTTATGGCTTGGGAGTAGAAGCTGTTGGTCCGAGAGCTGATGCTACGGTACCGGTTGCCGGACAGGAGCAGAGTGAACAGTCTATGGCTTAGGTGGCTGGAGTCTTTACGTGCCTTCCTCTGACACCGCCTGATATAAACGTCCTGGATGGCATGG
The DNA here is from genome assembly GCF_034236695.1 of Oncorhynchus nerka. NCBI lineage: Eukaryota > Metazoa > Chordata > Actinopteri > Salmoniformes > Salmonidae > Oncorhynchus > Oncorhynchus nerka. The sequence continues at coordinate 15,505,244 of NC_088414.1, read as the reverse complement.
AGCTCATCCCAAGTGATGTACTGAGCTGTCCACACCACCCTGTGTAGAACTTTGCAGTCAAGGGCGGTGCATTTGCCATACCATGTGGTGATGTACCAAGTCAAGATGCCCTCGACGGTGCAGCTGTAGAACTTTTTGAGGATCCGAGAGCCCATGCCAAATCTTTTCAGCCCTGTGAGGGGGAAGAGGCGCTGCCGTGCCCTCTTCACAACTGTGCGGCTATAAGTGGACCATGTTAGGTCCTTAGTGATGTGGACGCCAAGGAACTTAAAGCTCTCGACCTGATCCACAACAGCCTCATCGATGTGGATGGGGGCGTGCTCAGGGTGCGGTTGTTGTCCTGTTACCACACTGCTAAGTCTCTGACCTCCTCCCTGTAGGCTGACTCATCACCGTCGTCAGCAAACGTGATAATTGTGTTGGAGTCACACTTGGCCACGCAGTCGTGGGTGAACAGGGAGTACAGGAGCGGACTAAGCACGCACCCCTGAGGGGCCCCAGTGTTGAGGATCAGCGGGGCAGATGTGTTGTTGCCTACTTGTAACACCTGGGGGCGGCCCGTCAGGAAATCCAGGATCCAGTTGCAGAGGGAGGTGTTCAGTCCCAGGATCCTTAGCTTAGTGATGAGCTTTGTGGGCACTATGGTGTTGAACGCTGAGCTGTAGTCAATGAATAGCATTCTCACTTCGGTGTTCCTTTTGTCCAGATGGGAAATGGCAGTGCGGTGTGCGATTGAGATTGGGTCATCTGTGGATCTCTTGGGGCAGTATGCGAATGGGAGTGGGTCTAGGGTTTTTGGCATGATGGTGTTGATGTTAGCCATGACCAGAATTTCAAAGCACTTCATGGCTACTGACGTGAGTGCTATGGGGTGGTAATAATTTAGACAGGTTACCTTTGCTTTCGTGGGCACAGGAAAAATGGTGGTTTGTTTGAGTATTACAGACTCGGCCAGGATGAGGTTGAAAATGTCAGTGAAGACACTTGCCAGGAGCATATACCCACATGGGTGATTGAAAGATGAACTAAGGTCCACACTCCAATCCAGTTGTTGGTGGTAATGCACCTTATAGTTGGTTGCCAACCACCATATCATGTCCAAAGAAGAAGCCTGAAGGAGGAGAGATTACTAGAAACAAACTCGGTTTACCCTTATATCTGTGGATTAATTGTCGGAGTTGAGGACCTTGTGCATTTCAGGTAAAATAACAACCCAATGTTTATATCCCAGGACAAATTAGCTAGCAACAGCAAGCTAACTAGCTAAATTGCCATAAATGTTTAATGCTTTTCGACCTATCCCCAAATTAATATAGTTGGTTCAGAGTTTGTTTTGATATTTCAACCTGCGCGTCCTGATTGCGTCCGGTGTGCGGGGACAAAGTCAACATGTTTGGACGCACGCGCATGCGCGGTCTGGTCAGCATTTTATATTCCTTCAAGTGAGTATAAAATGCATTTAGCTCGTTTGGGAGTTCTAGATCGCTGGGCTAATCATGGCTGGGTTTCTTTTTGTAATCTGTTATCGTCTGCAAGCACTGCGACGAGCGTCAGCGCCGGTGTAATAGCATTCCACCATCGTCCTATATTGTCCTATTTTAGTGCCATGCACAGGTTGAAGGCTTAGTGTGTGTGTGTGTGTGTTTATGCATGCTACTATGTGCTACTGCGTGTGTGCGTGCTAGTAGGTGTGTGTGTGTGTATGTGTGAGCGCGTCTGGCTGCACAACAGCTTCTATAAACAGATAGAACAATCAGCTGGATTGTCTGAATCTTGAACCGCCAGACAGTAAATAAGCGGCTAGAGAGAGGACCCCAATTATCCTATTCTAAGTGGAAGTAAGAACAGAGGATAGGCTTTTATCTTGAACTGCACAGGGGAGCATGTGATATGTAGATGGAGTCTATTCTGTTTGGTCTGTTACAGTATGTGTTTGTATTAGTAGGTTAATGTGAAGTGGGTGTGTGTGTGTTAACATGTTAACAATCTAACATGTAGCTAAGCCTTTCAAGTAAGTACACTAATGATCCATGTTAAACAGTGTTGACTAACCCATTTGGTATTCAAATCACCTGCTCCTATTGCCCCCATTCACCTTGGCTTGGAGCAACTCGTAGTCAGCCACAGTTGGACCAGTTTGGACTCGTTCAGCCAGCCAGCCAGCCAGCTAGTCAGCTTGTCACGTTATCATCACATTTTCGTCTCCCCTCTACAGGCAGCGGTAACCATCCAAGACAGTTTCTACGAGGTACAGAAGCTCCTCCTCCGTGAAAGTGACCGCTCCGGCCCCTGCCCACCGAGGCCACACCCCCCGTGTCTCCAGGAGCAGGAGAAGTATCGTAACCAGGAGAAGCGCCGTGAGGAGGTGGCGGCAGCGGTGCGGTTACAGGGTCAGCTGCGCCAGGTAGGGGTTGCTAGCTCCGATTTAACTTTTTGATTTGCATTTTTGTCTTTGAAATGGATGAGTAAGCAAGCATCCATCTAGTATGCGCTCATACCACTTATTAGATTTTTCTTGGAAAACTCAGATTTATTTGTGAAAAATAACCATATTTGGACTATTGATCCATTAATTGGCCCTAGCAACTATCAACCAGTTGATTCTGAAAAACAAATATATTCCTGCTCTCCAGGAGAGGCAGCGGTGGGAGAGGGAGTGCCAGCTGCGCCACAGCCAACAGGGGGAGCTGGAGAGCAGGCTAGAGGAGAGGGAGAGACAGTGTCACCTGGAGGCTGAAAGGCTGAAGCAGGAGTGGGAAGAGCTCGAAGAGCAGCTGGGAGAGTACCAGCAGAGCCTGGAGAGGCTGAGGGAGGGCCAGAGAAGCGTGGGGAAGGAGAGGGAGAGGCTGGAGACCCAGCAGAAGCTGCTGCAGAGCTGGAGACACAGCCGACAGAGGAGCCTGCCTGTCATGGTCATACCGCTGGATGGTCATCAGGTGTGTGTGAGGGGGTTAGTGTGTGTGTGTGTGAGTGATGATGAATTCAGGTATCTCACAGAAGGCCCCCTAGCCTGTAGCTACTAACCACTGCATGAGAGTGTGAATGAGAGATCCTGAGCATGTGGTTTCCATGTGTTTTATACCGTTCCATTCATTCCATTCCAGCCATTACAATGAGCCCGTCCTCCTATAGCTCCTCCCAACAGCCTCCTCTGGTGTACGTATACTGTAAGTGTGTGTATATGTGTGTGTGAACCAAGGGCATGTTTCACCCTGGGTAAGTAGTGCATTAATGAGAAGTGCCTTTCTCCCAGGACAAAGTATTGCCAGCAGCCAGAGCTACGGTGGCCTACTCAGTCAAACAGACAATTCAATCCAGCCGTTGATATACGACCTGTGGTAATGAGAGGAATTTTAGCGGCATCCGTCTCGGGGCTCAGCAGGTCCGTTCGCTAATAAACATCTTAATGATTGATGATAATTAAACCACTGTGAATAAAAGCTCCAATTACAAAATATTTAAAAGCAGAGGCACTCAAATCCTGCAAACCAATCAATCCTCTCCAGAAAAACTTTAATTATTCATATCGATGCTTTGTTTGAAAAGCAAGTTGAGCGTGCCTGCAGTGAAATATGCCCCCGAGCTGAGAGGAGAGGCAGGAAGAGAGGGAGAAGGGGAGAGAGAAAGAGAGAGAGGAGAAGTGTTCCTGTACCCTGCCCCCTCTGCCTGCCTCTCGAGAGGACCTTGTATGCTAAAACCAATGACCTCATGAATTTACCCTCTAGGCCTCAGTGGGCTTGAGCTTGTGTTGTGATGTTCAGCAGGTGCTATGATTCAATGAGTAGAGAGTGGAATGGAGGTGGTCTCATATGCGTGTCACTCTCCTCTTTCTCTCTCACTTACGTACTTCTCTTCTGTATGCTATATCCAGGCTAGGTAAGATGTTCTCCTGCTCCATTCATTTGATCTGTGTCAAAGCTCAGGCGTAATTAGCAGTCCACCACTAACATGCGTGATAGGAGTAGGGAGTCATGGCAGGCTTATCTATATGGAAGCAGTGCACTCTCGGGCTACATCCCAAACAGCAACCTATTCCCTATGGTCCCTGGTCAAAAGTAGGGCACTATGAAGGGTGCAATTTGGGATCAGTCTGAGTGTTTCCCTGCTGATCTGTATGGAGGCGGGGCTCACATTTAGCCCCAGGCAGTGGGTGAGATGGTCAGGGGGTCAGAGACCGATCCAGTGACTTCTACCGACCCTCCCTCCTCAGATCCTCTCTGATGAGATGGCCTCTCTGGAAGGAGGGTGCTTACACCACCTTGCCAAGAAGAGGGAACCCAGCTCCACCTCAGCAGTGATCTGGATATGATTTACTGTATACATTTTTTAAATATATTTTTTTATTTGACCTTTATTTAACTAGGCAAGTCAGTTCAGAACAAATTCTTATTTTCAATGACGGCCTAGGATCAGTGGGTTAACTGCCTGTTCAGGGGCAGAACGACAGATTTGTACCTTGTCAGCTCGGGGATTTGAACTTGCAACCTTTCGGTTACTAGTTCAACACTCTAACCACTAGGCTACCCTGCTGCCCCAGGCGGGGTGGCATACTTAACAGAAATCACACTGAAAATATGGCTTAAATCTCTAAAATATGATTTTGGATGATAGTTCTGTTTTTGGATAAACTGTGGATAAACCATTAGTGTAAAATAGCCACTGTGGCTACTTTACTATCCCAGATGTGTAGCAATGGTTATGATGTTGACTCCAGCAAACAATTTTCTTAGTGAAAAATCAAATCAAACTTTGTTTGCCACATGTGCCGAATACAACAAGTGTAGACTTTACCGTGAAATGCTTACTTACAAGCCCTTAACCAACAGTGCAGTTCAAGAAGAAGAAAATATTTACCAAGTAGGCTAAAATAAAAAGTAATAATAAAAAGTAACACAATAAGATTAACAATAACATGGCTTTATACAGGGGGCACCGGTACCGAGTCAGTGTGCAGGGGTACAGGCTAGTTGAGGTAATCTGTACATGTAGGTGGGGACGAAGTGACCATACATAGGTAACAAACAAACAGTGAGTAGCATCAGTGTACAAGAGGGGGGGGGTCTCGATGTAAATTGTCCGTTGGCGATTTTCATTAATTGTTCAGCAGTCTAATGGCTTGGGGGTAGAAGCTGTTGAGGAGCCTTTTGGTCCTAGACGTGGTGCTCCGGTACCGCTTGCCGTGCGGTAGCAGAAAAAACTAACTTGTCTATAACTTGGGTGACTGGAGTCTTGGGCTTTACTTTTTATTTTGTTTTTATTTCACCTTTATTTAATCAGGTAGGCCAGTTGAGAAGAAGTTCTCATTTACAACTGCAACCTGGCCAAGATAAAGCAAAGCAGTGCGACAAAAACAACAACACAGTTACACATAAACAAACGTACAGTCAAAAACACAATAGAACATTTTATCTTCAGTGTGTGCAAATGTAGAAGATTAAGGAGGTAAGGCAATAAATAGCCCATAGAGGCAAAATAATACAAATATAACCTTAACACTGGAGTAATAGATGTGCAGATGATGATGTGCAAGTAGAGATACTGGGGTGCAAAAGAGCAAGAAGATAAATAACAATATGGGGATGAGGTAGTTGGGTTTGCTATTTACAGATTGGCTGTGTACAGGTACAGTGATCAATAAGCTGCTCTGACAGCTGATGCTTAATGTTAGAGAGGGAGATATGAGTCTCCAGCTTCAGTGATTTTTGCAATTCGTTCCAGTCATTGGCAGCAGAGAACTGGAAGAAAAGGTGGCCAAAGGAAGTGTTGGCTTTGGGGATGACAAGTGAAATATACCTGCTGGAGCGCGTGCTACGTGTGGGTGTTGCTACGGTGACCAGTGAGCTGAGATAAGGCGGGACTTTACCTAGCAAAGACTTATAGATGACCTGGAGCCAGTGGCTTTGGCGACGAATATGTAGCAAGGACCAGCCAACGAGAGCATACAGGTCGCAGCGGTGGGTAGTATATGGGGCTTTGGTGACAAAATGGATGGCACTGTGATAGACTGCATCCAGTTTGCTGAGTACAGTGTTGGAGGCTATTTTGTAAATGACATCGCCGAAGTCAAGGATCAGTAGGTTAGTAAGTTTTACTAGAGTATGTTTGGCAGCATGAGTGAAGGAGGCTTTGTTGCGAAATAGGAAGCCGATTCTAGATTTAATTTTGGGTTGGAGATGCTTAATGTGAGTCTGGAAGGAGAGTTTACAGTCTAACCAGACACCTAGGTATTTGAAGTTGTCCACATATTCTAAGTCAGAGCCGTCCACAGTAGTGATGCTGGGCGGGTGCAGGCAGCAATCGGTTGAAGAGCATGCATTTAGTTTTACTAGCATTTAAAAGCAGTTGGAGGCCATGGAAAGAGTGTTGTATGGCATTGAAGTTCGTTTGGAGGTTTGTTAACACAGTGTACAAAGAAGGGCCAGATGTATACAGAATGGTGTCGTCTGCGTAGAGGAGGATCAGAGAATCGCCAGCAGCAAGAGCAACATCATTGATGTTTACAGAGAATAGAATCAGCCCGAGAATTTAACCCTGTGGCACCCCCATAGAGACTGCCCGAGGTCCGGACAATAGGCCCTCCTATTTGACACAAAGAACTCTATCTGAGAAGTATTTGGTGATCCAGGCGAGGCAGTCATTTGAGAAACCAAGGCTATTATCTTGCAGTGATTGTGCAGTGATTGACAGAGTCAAAAGCCTTGGCCAGGTCGATGAAGATGGTTGCACAGTACTGTCTTTTATCAATGGCGGTTATGATATCGTTTAGGACTTTGAGCATGGCTGAGGTGCACCCATGACCAGCTGGGAAACCAGATTGCATAGTGGAGAAGGTACGGTGGGATTCGAAATGGTCGGTGATCTGTTTGTTAACTTGGCATTCGAAGGTTTTAGAAAAGCAGGGCAGGATGGATATTGGTCTTTAACAGTTTGGGTCTATAGTGTCTCCCCCTTTGAAGAGGGGGACGACCGTGGCAGCTTACCAAGCTTTGGGGATCTCAGATGATACAGGCTAGCAAAAGGGGTTGCAACAATTTCAACAGGCTAGTAATAGGGGTTGCAACAATTTCGGCGGATGATTTTAGAAAGAGAGGGTCCAGATTGTTTAGCCCGGCTGATTTTTAGGGATCCAGATTTTAAGGAGAAGCGGGGGAGGGGGGCTTGGGCAAGATGCTGCAGGGGTGCAGGGCAGTTGACCTAGGGTAGGGGTAGCCAGGTGGAAAGCATGGACAGCTGTAGAAAAATGCTTATTGAAATGAGCGATTATTGTAGATTTATCGGTGGTGACCGTGGATGCCTGGTTGCCTCAATGCAGTGTGCAGCTGGGAGGAGGTGCTCTTATCCTCCATGGATTTTACAGTGTCCGTAAACTTTTTGGAATTAGTGCTACAGGATACAAATTTCTGTTTGAAAATGCTAGTCTTTGATTTCCTAACTGACTGTGTATATTGTTTCCTGACTTCCCTGAAAAGTTGCATATCGCGGGGGCTATTCGATGCTGATGCAGAACGCCACAGGGTGTTTTTGTGCTGGTCAAGGGCAGTCATGTCTGGGGTTAACCAAGGGCTATATCTGTTCTTAGTTCTACATTTTTGGAATGGGGCATGCTTAATTAAGATGGTGAGGAAAGCACTTTTTTTTTTTCACGGTAGATGGAGGGGCAATCAATTGACATATGGTGTCCAGGGCACAACTGGGGGCTGAGGGGGGTCTATAACAAGTGGCAACGGTGAGAGAATTGTTTCTGGAAAGGTGGATTTTTAAAGTAGAACCTCGAATTGTTTGGGCACAGACCTGGATTGTATGACAGAACTCTGCAGGCTATCTCTGCAGTAGATTGCAACTCCACCCCCTTTGGCAGTTCCATCTTGTGGGAAAATGATGTAGTTGGGGATGGAAATGGCCTTCAGTGGCCTTCCTAAGCCAGGATTCAGACACGGCTAGGACATCAGGGTTGGCGGAATGTGCTAAAGCAGTGAATAAAACAAACTTAGGGAGGAGGCTTCTGATGTTAATGTTAACATGCATTAAACGTAGGCTTTTTCGGTTACAGAAGTCAACAAATGATAGCGCCTGGGGAATAGGAGTGGAACTGGGGGCTACAGGACCTGGGTTAACCTCTACATCACCAGAGGGACAGAGGATGAGTGGGATAAGGGTAAAGGCTATAAGAACTGGTCGGCTAAAGGCTATAAGAACTGGTCGTCTAGTGCGTTCAGAACAGAGAGTTAAAGGAGCAGATTTCTGGGCGTGGAAGAATAGATTCAAGGCATTATGTACAGACAAGGGTATGGTAGGATGTGAGTATAGTAGAGGTAAACCTAGGCATTGAGTGACGATGAGAGAGGTTTTGTCTCTTGAGGCACTAGTTAAGCCAGGTGCCTCAACACCGCATGTGTGGGTGGTGGAACACAAGGGCTATCTAAGGCATATTGGGCAGGGCTCGGGGCTCTACAGTGAAATAAGACAATAATCACTAAAACAGCAATAGACAAAGCATATTGACATTAGGGAGAGGCATGTGTAGCCGAGTGATCATAGGGTCCAATGAGTAGCAATAGGTGAGTCAGGGAGCCGATTCAGTAGTCGCTAATACGCTAGGCTAAGCTGGAGACACAGCGATTCAGACAGCTAGTGGGCCGGGGATAGGAGGAGTAGGGTAAGGGTAAAGGCTGTAAGCAGTGAATAAAATGTTTAGCAATGTCTCAACCAAAGAGCTTGCAAAAGAGGTATTGTAGCCCACAAATTAGCTGATGGACCTCTTCGGCAAGCCGGGAGATAGCCTTGAGCTAGGCCCAACTGGTGCTTGCTTCGGGACAGAGACGTTAGCCAGGAGTAGCCACTTGGACTGCAGCTAGCTATCTGCGATGATTCTGTGTAAAGGTTCAGAGCTTGCGTTAGGAATCCGGAGATGTGGTAGAGAAAAAGCAGTACGATATGCTCTGGGTTGATATCGCGCTGTGTAGACTGGCAGGGTTTGACCGACATTGGGTGAGTCGGGTTGCAGGAGAGTATATTCAGTCTGTAGATGGAAAGTGAGATTAAAATATATACGAACGAAAACGAGTTTTAAACAATATATAAAACTATATTAACACGGAACAAGACAAAACACACGTCCGGTTGCTACGCTATCTTTGAATTTTACTGCCTATGACACCGCCTATTATATAGGTCCTGGATGGCAGGAAGGTTGGCCCCGGTGATGTACTGGGCCCTTTGTACTACCCTCTGTAGCGTCTTACGGTCAGATGCCGAGCAGTTGCCATACCAGGCGGTGATGCAACCGGTCAGGATGCTCTCAATGGTGCAGTTGTTGAACCTTTTGAAGATCTGGGGACCCATGCCAAATCTTTTCAGTCTCCTGAGGGGGGAAAGGTTTTGTCGTGCCCTCTTCACGACTGTCTTGGTATGTTTGGACCATGATAGTTCGTTGGTGATGTGGACACCAAGGAACTTGAAACTCTTTGACCTGCTCCACTACAGCCTGGGGGCCTGTTCGGCCTACCTTTTCCTGTAGTCCACGATCAGCTCCACTGTCTTGCTCACATTGAGGGAGAGGTTGTTGTCCTGGCACCACACTGCCAGTTCTCCGATCTTCTCCCTATAGGCCGTCTTGTCGGTGATCAGGCCTACCACTGTTGTGTCATCAGCTAACTTAATGATGCTGTTGGAGTCTTGTTTGGCCACGCAGTCAGGGGTGAACATGGAATATGGGAGGGGACTAAGTACACACCCCTGAGGGGCCCCAGTGTTAAGGATCATTGTGGCAGACATGTTGTTTCCTACCCTTACCACCTGGGGGCGGCTTGTGATGAAGTCCAGGATCTAGTTGCAGAGGGAGGTGTTTAGTCCTAGAGTCCTTAGTTTAGTGATGAGCTTTGTGGTCACTATGGTGTTGAATGCTGAGCTGTAGTCGATGAACAGCATTCTCACACAGTTGTTCCTTTTGTCAAGGTGGGAAAGGGCGGTGTGGAGTGCGATTGAGATTTTGTCATCTGTGGATCTGTTAGGGCGGTATGGGAATTGGAGTGGGTCTAGGGTGTCCGGGAGGATGCTGTTGATGTGAACCATGACCAGCCTTTCAAAGCACTTCATGGCTACCGATGCTTTGAGTACACACCCTGGTAATCCGTCTGGCCCAGCGGCTTTGCGAATGTTGACCTGTTTAAAGGTTTTGTTCACATCGGCTACCGACAGCGTTCTCACACAGTCATCCAGAACAGCTGGTGCTCTCGTGGGTGCTTCAGTGTTGCTTGCCTCGAAACGAGCAGAAAAGGCACTTAGCTCATCATCAACTCTCTTTGTAAATTGTGTGGCCGACAGCTTATCATAAGGTACTCTACCTCAGGCAAGAAATACCTCAACACTTCTTGCACCATCGTGCACCAGCTGTTATTGACAAACAGACACACACCCCCACCCCTCGTCTTATCAGAGGTAGCGTCTCTGTTCTGACAGTGCATGGAAAATCCCGCCAGCTCTATATTGTCCTTGTCTTCATTCAGCCACATTTCGGTGAAACATAAGATGTTAGTTTTTAATGTCCCGTTGGTAGGATAATCTTAATAGTAGGTCATCAATTTTATTTTCTAACGATTGCAAGTTAGCAAGAAGAATGGCAGGCATTGGGAGTTTACTCGCTCGCCTACGGATTCTCAGAAGGATCCTCAATCTTTTCCGGCGTCTTTTCTTCACGCAAAAAGCGTGGATCTGGTCTTTCCTTCTTGTTGAACTTAAAGGAAAACGTTTCTTCCAGTCCGCGGTGAGTAATCGCTTTTCTGATGTCCAGAAGTTATTTTCGGTCATAAGAGACGGTAGCAGCAACATTATGTACACAATAACATAGTGTTGCATAATGGTTTCCCTGTATGTTTATGTTCATGCTGTCATCATGGTCAGAGTTGTGTTAACATGGAATTCTTCTCCTTTATTCTCCCATAGGACTCACTTCCTGGTCAGTCCGGCGTCCATCTTGACAACGCCGGCTCAGTGTTTGTCAACGAGGCAGCGTTCACCACGTCGAAGGTGCTTAATAACCGCCACATGCACCACCACATACAGCAGCACCAGAGAGGTGGGACCCTGAGGTACGGAGATGACCCTCGAGCCCACAACAGCCTGAACACCATACTGGCCCGCTCCAGCCAGAGACACACGCTCCACCCTGACACAAACACACCCCAGTGCTGGGCGGGGGGTGCCGGTGTCACTGGGTACCTCTACACAACCTCAGGTGGACAGGGGACAGAGCACACACCCAACGGTAAGACCCAGCTCAGTAAAGTTGTGTGAATCCATGTCTGTTAAAGAGATTGTTTATTCACTAATCCTAAATACAGGATGAATTCAAGCTTTCTCTGCTGAATTTGACTGATAACACACAGGATGATATGATGGGATCTGTCATTGACTGCTAAATACCATATAACTACATGTGGCATCAGCAATATAACAGGCTCTTTTCTCCTGTGTCTGTCCGTCTGTCCGTCCGTCTGTCCGTCTGTCTGTCTGTCATAACACATGATATCATGAGTCCTACCTGTGAGAGAGAAAACACGACCTTTGTACCCACCGTGCACACACGTGAAAGCAAATGTAATTCAGCACACTACTGCATGCAGCTGTGGTGGTTGATGTATGATACACACACACACCCCACACACACACACCTCCCATCCTGTCTCAGTTTCCGTAGAGATGTGAGGCCTTGTTTGTCCTTCTTTCCCAGTTAATCAGTGTCTCCTGGCAAAGAAACCCCCTCTCAAACCTGACCCCCCCCCCACCAGCCCGGCCCCTTTTCGCCTAGGAGAGAGAAAAAATCTATGTTTTCTCTATCTATTGCGCATCGGGGGCTGGGGCGGACAACAGCGTGTGAGTCACGGCTCAGAGCCCATGGCTGATGGGTTGGAACATTGATCTGAAAAATCTTTACAAAACTCATTACAGCACGATTTGTCATCGCAGGAGGAGGGGAGGAAGGGATGAGAGATGCACACACATATTAATCTGTATTTAACTGCTGATGTGTCAGCTGACATCTGTCTGCGTCTGTGTCTCACAGGTTTCAACTGTTATACCTCACTGGTGTAATGTGCATGTAGACATGTACATTACACCAGTGAGGTGAAAGTATTACTAGCTATAATGAGGGCCACGTGTTGAATATACACTAGAAGGGATGCTACTGTTTTAATGGCCTGTTTACATTTACATTTACATTTAAGTCATTTAGCAGACGCTCTTATCCAGAGCGACTTACAAATTGGTGCATTCACCTTATGACCTCCAGTGGAACAGTAGTGCATCCAAATCTTTTCAGGGGGAGGGGGGGTGAGAGGGATTACTTTATCCTATCCTAGGTATTCCTTAAAGAGGTGGGGTTTCAGGTGTCTCCGGAAGGTGGTGATTGACTCCGCTGTCCTGGCGTCGTGAGGGAGTTTGTTCCACCATTGGGGGGCCAGAGCAGCGAACAGTTTTGACTGGGCTGAGCGGGAACTGTACTTCCTCAGTGGTAGGGAGGCGAGCAGGCCAGAGGTGGATGAACGCAGTGCCCTTGTTTGGGTGTAGGGCCTGATCAGAGCCTGGAGGTACTGAGGTGCCGTTCCCCTCACAGCTCCGTAGGCAAGCACCATGGTCTTGTAGCGGATGCGAGCTTCAACTGGAAGCCAGTGGAGGGAGCGGAGGAGCGGGGTGACGTGAGAGAACTTGGGAAGGTTGAACACCAGACGGGCTGCGGCGTTCTGGATGAGTTGTAGGGGTTTAATGGCACAGGCAGGGAGCCCAGCCAACAGCGAGTTGCAGTAATCCAGACGGGAGATGACAAGTGCCTGGATTAGGACCTGCGCCGCTTCCTGTGTGAGGCAGGGTCGTACTCTGCGGATGTTGTAGAGCATGAACCTACAGGAACGGGCCACCGCCTTGATGTTAGTTGAGAACGACAGGGTGTTGTCCAGGATCACGCCAAGGTTCTTAGCGCTCTGGGAGGAGGACACAATGGAGTTGTCAACCGTGATGGCGAGATCATGGAACGGGCAGTCCTTCCCCGGGAGGAAGAGCAGCTCCGTCTTGCCGAGGTTTAGCTTGAGGTGGTGATCCGTCATCCACACGGATATGTCTGCCAGACATGCAGAGATGCGATTCGCCACCTGGTCATCAGAAGGGGGAAAGGAGAAGATTAATTGTGTGTCGTCTGCATAGCAATGATAGGAGAGACCATGTGAGGTTATGACAGAGCCAAGTGACTTGGTGTATAGCGAGAATAGGAGAGGGCCTAGAACAGAGCCCTGGGGGACACCAGTGGTGAGAGCACGTGGTGTGGAGACGGATTCTCGCCACGCCACCTGGTAGGAGCGACCTGTCAGGTAGGACGCAATCAAGCGTGGGCCGCGCCGGGAGATGCCCAACTCGGAGAGGGTGGAGAGGAGGATCTGATGGTTCACAGTATCGAAGGCAGCCGATAGGTCTAGAAGGATGAGAGCAGAGGAGAGAGAGTTAGCTTTAGCAGTGCGGAGCGCCTCCGTGATACAGAGAAGAGCAGTCTCAGTTGAATGACTAGTCTTGAAACCTGACTGATTAGGATCAAGAAGGTCATTCTGAGAGAGATAGCGGGAGAGCTGGCCAAGGACGGCACGTTCAAGAGTTTTGGAGAGAAAAGAAAGAAGGGATACTGGTCTGTAGTTGTTGACATCGGAGGGATCGAGTGTAGGTTTTTTCAGAAGGGGTGCAACTCTCGCTCTCTTGAAGACGGAAGGGACGTAGCCAGCGGTCAGGGATGAGTTGATGAGCGAGGTGAGGTAAGGGAGAAGGTCTCCGGAAATGGTCTGGAGAAGAGAGGAGGGGATAGGGTCAAGCGGGCAGGTTGTTGGGCGGCCGGCCGTCACAAGACGCGAGATTTCATCTGGAGAGAGAGGGGAGAAAGAGGTCAGAGCACAGGGTAGGGCAGTGTGAGCAGAACCAGCGGTGTCGTTTGACTTAGCAAACGAGGATCGGATGTCGTCGACCTTCTTTTCAATGGTTGACGAAGTCATCTGCAGAGAGGGAGGAGGGGGGGGGAGGGGGAGGAGGATTCAGGAGGGAGGAGAAGGTTGCAAAGAGCTTCCTAGGGTTAGAGGCAGATGCTTGGAATTTAGAGTGGTAGAAAGTGGCTTTAGCAGCAGAGAGAGAAGAGGAAAATGTAGAGAGGAGGGAGTGAAAGGATGTCAGGTCCGCAGGGAGGCGAGTTTTCCTCCATTTCCGCTCGGCTGCCCGGAGCCCTGTTCTGTTTAATGGTTTTCGCTATAGTAAATATCAGCAAAACAGGCTGCTGCATTGTTTACTAAAGATTGCGACCAGAGCACAATCTCTCTCTCCATCGATAGCCTTATTATCCCCTACTGTTATTGACCACACATGAGCCACCGTAGAATCACAGTCTCTTGTCACGAAGACAGAGGTGTGGATACTTCTAACCCCATCTACCACAGGGCCTGATCATACCTGACATCTTACCCACAATGCATCCCTCTGCGACCCCAGAAAGTCCCCATAATGCACGGCTCCTGTCCAGCTAGAGATGTACAGTATGTTATCTGACTGGCCAGCAGGATTGACGGGTGTTCAAATCAATCAAATAAAATGTTATTTTTCACATTCACCGAATACAACAGGTGTAGATTTGACAATGGAATGCTAACTTACGAGCCCTTTCCCAACAATGCATAGTTAAAAAGTAATACAATAACAAGACTATATACAAGGAGTACTGGTACCGAGTCAATGTGCAGGGGCACGAGAAAATTGAAGTAATATGTACTGTACACGTGGGTAGGGATAAAAGTGACTAGGTAGTCAGGATAGATAATAAACAGAGTAGCAGTAGTGTACAGTATGTGAAAGTGTGTCTATTATATTTCGGAGTGTGTGTGACGTCAATGTATGTGTGTGTGTGGGGGGGGGGGGGGAATGGGGAATCCCATGAATGGGAATCCAGTGAATGTGCATAGAGCCGGGGCAAGAGAGTCAGGGTAGCCATTTTGATTAACTGGTTAGCTGTCTTATGACTTGGAGGTAGAAGCTGTTCAGCAGCCTTTGCGCTTCGGTACCGGTTGCCGTGCGGTAGCAGAGAGCATACTATGACTTGGGTGGCTGGAGTCTTTGACAAATTTTAGGGCCTTCCTCTGACACTGCCTGGTATAGAGGTCCTGGATGGCAGGGAGCTCAGCCCCAGTGATGTACTTGGCCGGGCCATGCTCACTACCTTCCGTAGCACATTATGGTCGGATGCCAAGCAGTGATACAGCCGGTCGATATGCTCTCAATGATGCAGCTGTAGAACATTTTGAGGATCTGAGGGCCCATGCCAAATATTTTCAGCATCCTGAGGGCAGGAGGCATTGCCGTGCCCTCTTCACGACTAGTTTGGTGTGTTTGAGCCATGATAGGTCCTTAGTGATTTGAACACAGAGGAACTTGGAGCTCTTGACCTGCTCCACTACAGCCCCATCCATGTGACTAACTGGTGCCCCCTCACATTGACTCTGTACCGGTACCCCCCGTATATAGCCTTGCTTGTTATTTTACTGCTGCTGTTTAATACTTTTTTCCTTTTTAATTTCTGTTTT
Source organism: Oncorhynchus nerka (assembly GCF_034236695.1). Classification (NCBI taxonomy): domain Eukaryota; kingdom Metazoa; phylum Chordata; class Actinopteri; order Salmoniformes; family Salmonidae; genus Oncorhynchus; species Oncorhynchus nerka. Next base: position 15,489,645 of record NC_088414.1, on the reverse strand, counting down.
TTACTTAATCTGTTACTCCTACCCCCTACCTTTTTGAACATTCTGTTAAAAATTGCGCAACATTTCAGCACCCTGCTACTCATGCCAGGAATATAGTATATGCATATGATTAGTATGTGTGGATAGAAAACACTCAGACGTTTATAAAACTGGTTAAATCACGGCTGTGGCTATAACATAACGTGCGTTTCATCGGAAAGCGCAGGAAAATCAGATCACTGAAAATGGAAAAATATATCCCTGCGTGACTTGAACCCATTGATAAAGGTGAACCACAATTAATGGGGCTGAGGTTGCAGTACCTACAGCTTCCACACGGTGTCTAGAGTCTTGTCATTTGCCTACTATTTTTTTCTTGGTCAAACAGATGCAAGGCAGCGCAGTTCTTCAGGTCTCGGACCGGATTATTTTGGTTTAGTTTCTACACGGACATTTTTCCAGACGGACAGCTATAGAATATACTTCGTCTTGTGATTAATTTGATAGCTTATTAACGTTTACTAATACCTAAAGTTGCATTACAAAAGTATTTTGAAGTGTTTTGTGAAAGTTTATCGTCGACTTTTTGAATTTAAAAAAATGACGTTACGTTATGAAACACTTTTTTTTTTCGTTGATCACACAGTCTACATATAACGATATCTAGGCTATATATGGACCGATTTAATCAAAAAAAGACCCAATAGTGATTATCGGACATCTAGGAGTGCCAACAAAGAAGATGGTCAAAGGTAATGAATGTTTTCTATTTTATTGTGCGGTTTGTGTAGCGCCGAATATGCTAATTATTTTGTTTACGTCCCCTGCGGGTCTTTTGTGGTGTTACATGCTATCAGATAATAGCTTCTCATGCTTTTCGCCGAAAAGCATTTTAAAAATCTGACTTGTTGCCTGGATTCACAACGAGTGTAGCTTTAATTCAATACCCTGCATGTGTATTTTAATGAACGTTTGAGTTTGAACTAATACTATTAGCATTTAGCGTAGCGCATTTGCATTTCCAGAGCTCTAGATGGGACGCAAGCATCCCGAGTAGGAGCAAGAGGTTAAACTTCTTAAAGCATTGTTGGTTAAAACCTCTTTGTGCTGCAATCCCGTTAATGGGATGATATGACAACAGCCAGTGAAAGTGCAGGGCGCCAAATTCAAAACAACAGAAATCTCATAATTAAAATTCCTTAACTTCTTGCGTGGAGCCATGCCGGATCCGGTAGCGTAATCATAGCCCCAAGCTCAATAACATAACGCAACGTTAACTATTCATGAAAATCGCAAATGAAATGAAATTAATATGCTAGCTCTCATGCTTAGCCTTTTGTTAACAACACTGTCATCTCAGATTTTCAAAAATATGCTTCTCAAGCATAGCAAACTAGCATTTGTGTAACAGTACTGATAGCTAGCGTATCATTTAGTTAGTCAAAACATTTTCAAAAAACCAGCAAAAACGTTCAAATAAATAATTTACCTTTGAAGAACTTCTGATGTTTTCAATGAGGAGACTCAGTTAGATAGCAATGTTCAGTTTTTCCTGAAAGACTTTTTGTGCAGGAGAAATCGGTCCGTTTGGTGCGTCACGTTTGGCTACCAAAAAAAACGAAAATTTAGTTATCCAAACGCCGAACTTTTTTCCAAATTAACTCCATAATATCGACTGAAACATGGCAAACGTTGTTTAGAACCAATCCTCAAGGTGTTTTTCACATATCTCTTCAAATCAAATCAAATCAAATCAAATTTTATTTGTCACATACACATGGTTAGCAGATGTTAATGCGAGTGTAGCGAAATGCTTGTGCTTCTAGTTCCGACAATGCAGTGATAACCAACAAGTAATCTAACTAACAATTCTAAAACTACTGTCTTATACACAGTGTAAGGGGATAAAGAATATGTACATAAGGATATATGAGTGAGTGATGGTACAGAGCAGCATACAGTAGATGGTATCGAGTACAGTATATACATATGAGATGAGTATGTAGACAAAGTAAACAAAGTGGCATAGTTAAAGTGGCTAGTGATACATGTATTACATAAGGATGCAGTCGATGATGTAGAGTACAGTATATACGTATGCATATGAGATGAATAATGTAGGGTAAGTAACATTATATAAGGTAGCATTGTTTAAAGTGGCTAGTGATATATTTACATCATTTCCCATCAATTCCCATTATTAAAGTGGCTGGAGTTGGGTCAGTGTCAATGACAGTGTGTTGGCAGCAGCCACTCAATGGTGGCTGTTTAACAGTCTGATAGCCTTGAGATAGAAGCTGTTTTTCAGTCTCTCAGTCCCAGCTTTGATGCACCTGTACTGACCTCGCCTTCTGGATGATAGCGGGGTGAACAGGCAGTGGTTCGGGTGGTTGATGTCCTTGATGATCTTTATGGCCTTCCTGTAACATCGGGTGGTGTAGGTGTCCTGGAGGGCAGGTAGTTTGCCCCCGGTGATGCGTTGTGCAGACCTCACTACCCTCTGGAGAGCCTTACGGTTGAGGGCGGAGCAGTTGCCGTACCAGGCGGTGATGCTCTCGATTGTGCATCTGTAGAAGTTTGTGAGTGCTTTTGGTGACAAGCCGAATTTCTTCAGCCTCCTGAGGTTGAAGAGGCGCTGCTGCGCCTTCTTCACGACGCTGTCAGTGTGAGTGGACCAATTCAGTTTGTCTGTGATGTGTATGCCGAGGAACTTAAAACTTGCTACCCTCTCCACTACTTTTCCATCGATGTGGATAGGGGGGTGTTCCCTCTGCTGTTTCCTGAAGTCCACAATCATCTCCTTAGTTTTGTTGACGTTGAGTGTGAGGTTATTTTCCTGACACCACACTCCGAGGGCCCTCACCTCCTCCCTGTAGGCCGTCTCGTCGTTGTTGGTAATCAAGCCTACCACTGTTGTGTCGTCCGCAAACTTGATGATTGAGTTGGAGGCGTGCGTGGCCACGCAGTCGTGGGTGAACAGGGAGTACAGGAGAGGGCTCAGAACGCACCCTTGTGGGGCCCCGTGTTGAGGATCAGCGGGGAGGAGATGTTGTTGCCTACCCTCACCACCTGGGGGCGGCCCGTCAGGAAGTCCAGTACCCAGTTGCACAGGGCGGGGTCGAGACCCAGGGTCTCGAGCTTGATGACGAGCTTGGAGGGTACTATGGTGTTGAATGCCGAGCTGTAGTCGATGAACAGCATTCTCACATAGGTATTCCTCTTGTCCAGGTGGGTTAGGGCAGTGTGCAGTGTGGTTGAGATTGCATCGTCTGTGGACCTATTTGGGCGGTAAGCAAATTGGAGTGGGTCTAGGGTGTCAGGTAGGGTGGAGGTGATATGGTCCTTGACTAGTCTCTCAAAGCACTTCATGATGACGGAAGTGAGTGCTACGGGCGGTAGTCGTTTAGCTCAGTTACCTTAGCTTTCTTGGGAACAGGAACAATGGTGGCCCTCTTGAAGCATGTGGGAACAGCAGACTGGTATAGGGATTGATTGAATATGTCCGTAAACACACCGGCCAGCTGGTCTGCGCATGCTCTGAGGGCACGGCTGGGGATGCCGTCTGGGCCTGCAGCCTTGCGAGGGTTAACACGTTTAAATGTCTTACTCACCTCGGCTGCAGTGAAGGAGAGACCGCATGTTTTCGTTGCAGGCCGTGTCAGTGGCACTGTATTGTCCTCAAAGCGGGCAAAAAGTTATTTAGTCTGCCTGGGAGCAAGACATCCTGGTCCGTGACTGGGCTGGGTTTCTTCTTGTAGTCCGTGATTGACTGTAGACCCTGCCACATGCCTCTTGTGTCTGAGCCGTTGAATTGAGATTCTACTTTGTCTCTGTACTGACGCTTAGCTTGTTTAATAGCCTTGCGGAGGGAATAGCTGCACTGTTTGTATTCGGTCATGTTGCCAGACACCTTGCCCTGATTAAAAGCAGTGGTTTGCGCTTTCAGTTTCACGCGAATGCTGCCATCAATCCACGGTTTCTGGTTAGGGAATGTTTTTATCGTTGCTGTGGGAACGACATCTTCAACGCACGTTCTAATGAACTTGCACACCGAATCAGCGTATTCGTCAATATTTTTATCTGACGCAATATGAAACATGTCCCAGTCCACGTGATGGAAGCAGTCTTGGAGTGTGGAGTCAGGTTGGTCTGACCAGCGTTGGACAGACCTCAGCGTAGGAGCCTCTTGTTTAAGTTTCTGCCTGTAGGCAGGGATCAACAAAATGGAGTCGTGGTCAGCTTTTCCGAAAGGGGGGCGGGGCAGGGCCTTATATGCGTCGCGGAAGTTAGAGTAACAATGATCCAAGGTTTTACCACCCCTGGTTGCGCAATCGATATGCTGATAAAATTTAGGGAGTCTTGTTTTCAGATTAGCTTTGTTAAAATCCCCAGCTACAATGAATGCAGCCTCCGGATAAATGGTTTCCAGTTTGCAAAGAGTTAAATAAAGTTCGTTCAGAGCCATCGATGTGTCTGCTTGGGGGGGGATATATACGGCTGTGATTATAATCGAAGAGAATTCTCTTGGAAGATAATGCGGTCTACATTTGATTGTGAGGAATTCTAAATCAGGTGAACAGAAGGATTTGAGTTCCTGTATGTTTCCTTCATCACACCATGTCTCGTTAGTCATGAGGCATACGCCCCCGCCGCTCTTCTTACCAGAAAGATGTTTGTTTCTGTCGGCGCGATGCGTGGAGAAACCCGTTGGCTGCACCGCATCGGATAGCGTCTTCCCAGTAAGCCATGTTTCCGTGAAGCAGAGAACATTGCAGTCTCTGATGTCCCTCTGGAATGCTACCCTTGCTCGGATTTCATCAACCTTGTTGTCAAGAGACTGGACATTGGCAAGAAGAATGCTGGGGAGTGGTGCACGATGTGCCCTTGTCCGGAGTCTGACCAGAAGACCGCTACGTTTCCCTCTTTTTCGGAGTCGTTTTCTTGGGTCGCTGCAGGCGATCCATTCCGTTGTCCTGTTTGTAAGGCAGAACACAGGATCCGCGTCGCGGAAAACATATTCTTGGTCGTACTGATGGTGAGTTGACGCTGATCTTATATTCAGTAGTTCTTCTCGACTGTATGTAATGAAACCTAAGATGACCTGGGGTACTAATGTAAGAAATAACACGTAAAAAAACAAAAAACTGCATAGTTTCCTAGGAACGCGAAGCGAGGCGGCCATCTCTGTCGGCGCCGGAAGAAATGATGCACACTTCCAGGAACGATACCTCTCTGTCTGTATCGCATGGTAAAATTATTGCCACTGAGAGTTACGCACCAACGTAGACAAAGGACACCGAACGGGCTCCTGGCAAATGTAGTCTCTTATGGCCAATCTTCCAATGATATGCCTACAAATACGCCACAATGCTGCAGACATCTTGGATGAACGGCAGAGCGACTAAGCTCGTTCACAGCATATTCACAGCAATATAAGGACACGTTAGTAAACACAGCGTCAAAAATCCTGTTCTTTTCCTGTTTGATGTTTCATCTTGGTTTCGCCTGTAGCATTAGTTCTGGGGCACTCACAGATAATATCTTTGCAGTTTTGGAGACGTCAGAGTTTTGTCTTTCCAAGGCTGTCAATTCCATGCATAGTCGAGCATCTTTTCGTGACAAAATATTGCGCTTAAAACGGGCACGTTTTTTTATCCAATAATGAAATCACGCCCCCCTAGCTTCAACTGGTTAAACATACATGTATTTTATACCATTTTAAAGGTAATCTTATTGTTAATCCCACCACAGTGTCCGATTTCAAACATACTTTACAGCGAAAGCACCACAAACGATTATGTTAGGTCACCACCAAGCCACAGAATAAACACAGCCATTTTTCCAGCCAAAGAGAGGAGTCACAAAAAGCACAAATAGAGATAAAATGAATCACTAACCCTTGATGATCTTCATCAGATGACACTCATAGGACTTCATGTTACACAATACATGTATGTTTTGTTTGATAAAGTTCATATTTATATAAAAAAATCTGAGTTTACATTGGCACGTTACATTCACTAGTTCCAAAAACATTAGTGATTTTGCATAGCCACATCGATTCAACAGAAATACTCATCATAAATGTAGATAATACAAGTTATACACATGGAATTATAGATATACCTCTCCTTAATGCAACCGCTGTGTCAGATTTTTTTTTAAACATTACGGAAAAAGCAAACCATGCAATAATATGAGACGGCGCTCAGAAATATAATACAATTAGCCGCCATTTTGGAGTCAACAGAAACCAGAAATTACATGATAAATATTCCCTTACCTTTGATGATCTTCATCAGAATGCACTCCCAGGAATCCCAGGTCCACAATAACTGCTTGATTTGTTCAATAATGTCCGTTATTTATGTCCAATTAGCTACTTTTGTTAGCGCGTTTGGTACACCTTTCCAAACGCTGGTGCTGGTCAAATCAAATCAAATGTATTTATATAGCCCTTCGTACATCAGCTGATATCTCAAAGTGCTGTACAGAAACCCAGCCTAAAACCCCAAACAGCAAGCAATGCAGGTGTAGAAGCACAGTGGCTAGGAAAAACTCCCTAGAAAGGCCAAAACCTAGGAAGAAACCTAGAGAGGAACCAGGCTATGTGGGGTGGCCAGTCCTCTTCTGGCTGTGCCGGGTGGAGATTATAACAGAACATGGCCAAGATGTTCAAATGTTCATAAATGACCAGCATGGTCGTATAATAATAAGGCAGAACAGTTGAAACTGGAGTAGCAGCACGGTCAGGTGGACTGGGGACAGCAAGGAGTCATCATGTCAGGTAGTCCTGGGGCATGGTCCTAGGGCTCAGGTCCTCCGAGAGAGAGAAAGAAAGAGAGAATTAGAGAGAGCATATGTGGGGTGGCCAGTCCTCTTCTGGCTGTGCTGGGTGGAGATTATAACAGAACATGGCCAAGATGTTAAAATGTTCATAAATGACCAGCATGGTCGAATAATAATAAGGCAGAACAGTTGAAACTGGAGCAGCAGCACGGCCAGGTGCACTGGGGACAGCAAGGAGTCATCATGTCAGGTAGTCCTGGGGCATGGTCCTAGGGCTCAGGTCAGTTGAAACTGGAGCAGCAGCACGGCCAGGTGGACTGGGGACAGCAAGGGGTCATCATGTCAGGTAGTCCTGGGGCATGGTCCTAGGGCTTAGGTCCTCCGAGAGAGAGAAAGAAAGAGAGGAGAGAATTAGAGAACGCACACTTAGATTCACACAGGACACCGAATAGGACAGGAGAAGTACTCAAGATATAACAAACTGACCCTAGCCCCCCGACACATAAACTACTGCAGCATAAATACTGGAGGCTGAGACAGGAGGGGTCAGGAGACACTGTGGCCCCATCCGAGGACACCCCCGGACAGGGCCAAACAGGAAGGATATAACCCCACCCACTTTGCCAAAGCACAGCCCCCACACCACTAGAGGGACATCTTCAACCAATCTTCGACCATTTCTTTGGACAAAAACTTCAAAAAGTTATATTACAGGCCGTAGAAACATTTCAAACTAAGTACAGAATCAATCATTAGGATGTTTTTATCATAAATCTTCAGTTCCAACCGGAGAATTCCGGTTGGAACTGAATGCAAGTCGATATCATGTGGAATGCGTGTGACCAGGAAATGTCTCTCTGACAGTAGCCTGACTCATTCCCCTCTTATTCAGTCCCACAACACAGTACAAGCCTCATTCAAGTTTCTATAGACGGTTGACATCTAGTGGAAGCCCTAGGAAGTGAATCTTCATTCATTTCCGAATGCGATTTCAATAGGGCATGGGTTGAAAATATACCAACCTCCGATTTCTCACTTCCTGTTTGGATTTCTTCTTCCCTGCCATATGAGTTCTGTTATACTCAGACATCATTCAAACAGTTTTAGAAACTTCAGAGTGTTTTCTATCCAATATGAATAATAATATGCATATATTAGCAGCTGAGACTGAGGAGCAGGCCATTTACTCTGGGCACCTTTCATCCAAGCTACTCAATAGTGCCCCTGCAGCCATAAGAAGTTTTAAGGGCTTGTAATTCAAATTAAAACTTCTTCGGGATCAGTGTCCCTTCTATGGGACGGTTGAGCTAATGTAGGCTAATGTGATTAGCAGGTTGTAAGTAACAAGAACTATGAGCTATTGTTGTTCCTAGACTTTTCCACGTCACAATAACAGCACTTACAGTTGACTGGGGCAGCTCTTGCAGGACAGAAATTAGACAAACTGACTTGTCGAAAGGTGACATTCTATGACAGTGCCACGTTGAACGTCACTGAGCTCTTCAGTAAGACTATTTTACTGCCAATGTTTCTCTATGGAGATTGCATGGCTGTGTGCTTGAATTTATACACATGTGTGCAACGGGTAGCCAAATCCAGTCATTTGAAGGGTCTTATGTAGCAAAAGTAGAGACCCAGAGCTACAAAATGGTATATCATACACTGCATTTTTGAGGAAAAATTGGAAAGTAATTCTGCTTTCAAAGTTGATAAACTTGTAAACTTACTTTTGAGAAAAAGGCCTTTGAATGTTTGGTATCTAGTGAAGAGCTCTTCTTTGTCTACACCCATTCAACATCGTTCAGATCGCTTTAGCAGCACCACCCTTCTCGCTTCGCTCGGAGCGTTCAGATCGCACACTTGACGCTCCGGCCAATGATTTGTTTACCTCTGGATAACATGAAAACAGCCTAACTAGCTCTGCTGGCAACAATTTCATTACTCTTTTTTTGCCAACGTTTACTAACCCCGGCCATATTCAACGGGTGTTGTACACTTTAGCTTAAGACAAGTAGCTAGCTAGGTAAACAATGAACCTAGCTAGGTAAACAACGTGTAAGATCACACACACGTCACGTAATGTTAGCTAACGAGCCAACCAGCTAACGTTAGCTAGTTAAACAACAATGGACATAGTGTCAAATCATGTCATTACTACCCTGCATGAATCTGCTGGGAGCTAACCAACCAGGATCAACGTTAGCTAGCTAACATTAGGCTCTAACTAGCAAAGCAAACGGCTCTGGGACACGAATGATAATGTCATACACGTAACGTTAGCTAGGGAGCTAGCTAGCTAACAGTACACTTTAGCTTGAAATGAAACCACTTTCTGTCAAAATTAGACACGTGTTATATCTGCGTTCAACAGGATTACCAACACAGACTGACCCGCTCAAATAGACAGATGCCTTCTATATGGAAGACCAATCCAAACTCCTCTCTCGGTATGTTCTGCCCACTCATTATCTCAGCCAATCATGGCTAGTGGGAAGGTTGGTTTCTGTGGCTTAACCAACATGGTTCGTAATTTAACTATTTTATTTGTATTGCAGATTGCATACAAGTTTGTTATTAAGGCACATGAAAGTTCACATGTTCCAGAAGGCATTTCTGCCTAAAAACGCATTTTGACCAAAAAAACAACAACATTCAAATAAATGGCTCTTCTGTGAAGTCGTAACTTGCGACATACGCCTTGTTTCCTGAAATGGGTCACATATAAAACATACATTATACTTACAGTGAAGCCGCTCGACCATCTACACCACATTAGTCATCTAACAGAATCCCGTCCACATACTTTTGTATATACAGTGTATCTCACCTTCTTACCTTCTATTGATCTCATAGACGGTATAAGATCTAACCACAATACATAATTCATTACTATTTAATGCATTGTATTTGGTGGTATACTGTATTAGTCCACTCTGAGTCTGTATACGATCCCACATTACAGAACTCTCATATCCCACAACTAGAATAGCTTCCAGGAAACCAATATCTCACCTTGAATATTTTTTTCTATAGCGTTTATTTAACTAGTATTTGATCCAAAAAAGGTCTTATTTCAGATGGAAATCCTCCATATCTTGCTCAGAGCTATCAGAAGTTTGATTCTATTTCTCATCCTCTCCTCCAGGTGTGGACTGTTCTGCTCCCTCACACAGGGCCTTTGGGATTGTTCCTTCTCTCAGGATTTCCATAATGTACTCCTGCACAGTGATAATGGAAAAACTGGAAAGATTGAATTTCCTGAAACGACTTTTGATCCACTGATTCCAATCAGATATTCTCATCTCGCCTAGCTGTTGAATAATTATGGCCTTTTGAAAATAAGTAATGTACCAGAATACTAGTTTGCTTCTGAAAAGAAAGATGTGATGAAAGCTATGAAGATCAGTGCTCAGTATGACGGTGTAGTGAGTTATTGTCCTGGACCCATAGAAATAGAATCTCATTGTAGTTCTGTGAGTGTCCCTTAGTGTGAAGATAATCCTGATTCACTGGCCTTTTAATGAATTGACAAGCCTCCTGACATTACACTTGGTGTTAAATTCATTCAAAATATCCCATTGCATTTTATGTCACTGATTTGAACAGTAATCCCCTTCTATTACATTTCCAAAATGGCCTCCATTTCTTGTAGCCTTCCGATCAGTCTGACCCATGTCCCTGTGAGGAGTGTAGTGACTAGTAAGAAAGTCTGTGTCCTATGACTTTACAGTACAGCCCCGTCTATCAGAACCCAGTGAAAAACCTAAGATCATGGCTAACAGTGGCACACACACACACACACACACACACACACCAGTGGTATTCAGGCAGTCAAACACATTCTGGGGCGGCAGGTAGCCTAGTGGTTAGAGCGTTGCGCCAGTAACTGAAAGGTTTGCCGGATCAAATCCCTTAGATGACAAGGTAAAAATCTGTCATTCTGCACCTGAACAAGGCACTGTTCCCTGGTAGGCTGTCATTGTAAATAAGAATTTGTTCTTAACTGACTTGCCAAGTTAAATAAAGGTTAAATTCAAATAAAACAATTCCTGTGGGAACACAATAAGGCGATTTTATAGACCACACCATCTTTTACCACAGCCACAACAGCACACCAGCTCTACTGCTAGACAGTATCCACCCCTCTGGATGTAACTCACCCCACCTAATGGTCGAACACTCCATTCACTCACTCCAAGGCCATGGCTATGCACCTGTCCTACGCATGCACACACACACAAGCACACACTTGCGTGTGCACGTACATACACACATGCACAACTACATGCACGCCACAGGTTGTTGGTGGCACCTTAATTGGGGAGGACAGGCTTGTGGTAATGGCTGGAGCGGAAAAGGTGGAATGGTGTCAAATACATTGATCACCTGGTTTCCATTTCTTTGATGTCATTCCATTTGCTCCGTTCCAGACATTATTATGAGCTGTCCTCCCCTCAGAAGCCTCCTGCGATGCACACATCAACACAAACACAGAGACACACACACTCTCCCTCCTTCCTCATTCTGAGGGCCCCATCTGGGCCTGCAGGTGTCATTTTTGTTCCTAATGATAATGATGACAGTGCCAAAATGACAACAGTCAGTGAAACTCTTTTTTAAGTAAAAGAGAAAAGAGATGTTATCAATGGCTGAACTGAGGCTGTGTTATTCATTGAATTTCTTGTGCTGAGAGGAAACAGGACACTACTGCATGCAGCTGCAGTGGTTGATGTATGACACACACACACGCACACACACACACACACACAGCTGCAGTGGTTTATGTATAACACACACACACACATCCACACACAGCTGCGGTCGTTGATGTATGACACACACACCCCCACACACACCCCCCTACACACAGCTGCGGTGGTTGATGTATGTAGTTAGAGAGGAGATGGATGAGGCTCAACAACTTTAGGATGAGCTCATTATAGTGGGCAGTCAGCCGGGTCCATCCTGATGGGCTATTTATCTAGCTAGCTGTTCTATTATTTTATATTTTCTTTCCTGTTCGGTTTCTCTTCATCCCACTTTCTCCTTTGTCGTTCCCTCCTCCCTTCTCTCCTCTGGCTCTGTGTGTTTCGTTTAAAATTATTATTGTTCATGTCTGGCTGTTGTATGTGAGAGAGATAGTTAAAGGTTTATCTCAATACTTTCTGGGTAACAATTAAATATCTTTAATTGTTTTCAATTAAAATGGTACAAAATAAACAAAAAAGCTTAAGCAACAATTTTAGTAGGACTAGTGCTACGCGATTAACCAAAATGTTGATGATTTTTTTAACAAATTGACCGACGTCGGTTCAATTATTTCAATTCCATTTCGTTCCGTTTTTTTCTGTGAGCTCAATGTGCACCTTGCACTGCATTTTCTCTAGAGATAAATCAGATAATGCCCGAACGGTGCAATGTAGTAGGGATTTTCCAATAGATGTTCTACAACATTCTACATAGTTTATGGCAGAAAACGTTATAATGAACTAAAATTACTATGATCCATCGCGTGGCTACTTGTCCGGTCTGTGTTTCTTTCACCTCATGTCCACCAGATGCATGAAACTCTTTGGGTTCCAGCGGAAGTCAATCATTGTCAATGGAGAAGTCCGCAATGCTACGTTGGGTGTGATGCACTAGGCTAGACGGCCGTAACCGGGAGACCCATGAGGCGGCGCATAATTGGCCCAGCGTTATCCGGGTTAGGGGAGGGTTTCGCCTGACGGGATGTCCTTGTCCCATCGCTCTCTAGCGATTCCTTGTGGCGGGCCTGGCGCCTGCAAGCTGACTTCGGTTGCCAGTTGTACGGTGTTTCCTCCGACACATTGGTGCGGCTGGCTTCCGGGTTAAGCGAGCAGTGTGACATGAATCAATGTTCTACACTGCTTCTTGACACACTGCTCGCTTAACCCGGAAGCCAGCCGCACCAACGTGTCGGAGGAAACACCGTACAACTGGCGACCGAAATCTGCTTCTTGGCACACAGCGTCGTGTTTCGGAGGACGCATGGCCCTCGACCTTCGCCTCTCCCGAGTCCGTACAGGAGTTGCAGCTATGAGATAAGACTGTTAACTACCAATTGGATATCATGAAAAAGGGGTAAAAGTACAAAAAATGACAAAAAAGTAAAGTACGTTGAATGGTTAATAAATGATGAGCCGTTACAGCATTCAACCCACATAATACATAGTGCATTTAATGATTCAAAGAAATATTCTAACCGAAACCAACTTCAAAAAGCACTAATCGCTTAGCACTAGCTAGGACTGTCTGGGAGTGGTCTGAGTGGGGCGGGGAAAACTGAAAACTAGCTGTTATTGGAACTCTCTTTTTTTATCGGTCTATTAACTAATTTACCACCTGGTGATGTCACCAGCCAGGCCAAAACTCCATCCCACCAATTTCAGGTGGTCTTTTCAAACCGCTCTTACACTAAAAGGGCATTATCATAATTTTCACGATATCACAGTATTATTCCAATCTCATAGTGTGGAAATATATATAAAACACAGGGAAATCATGTACTGGGCCTTTAATGCTGGTGGTTGGTTAAGTTTGAATATCTATGATTAATATCTATGATTAATTGCTTAAAGGGATACTTCATCCAAATTACATAATGGTTTCCTATTGACAAGGTATGACAGCAATCCATGCTTTGGATTAGTTTCCCTGGCACTGTTTCCACTTGCTAACGTTTTAGCATTTGTGGCACAAATCCCATTCAAGTCATGGGACCAATATTAGCATTTTTCGCAGTATGTTCAAATCATCTATAAGTAACATTTTGTTTTGCTTCACTTGTAGATACTTTTGTGGCATTTTGTAATATGTGTCATTTTGTATTATGGGTGAACTATCTCTTTAATATGAATGAATATAAACATAATGTATTTATACCCATACAGATCTAAACACACACAGCTATGTGAGGGAGACGTGGTCCTCGACGGCAACTGTGCCTGGACAGTATCAGGGTGCACCTCACCATGGCGACCACCAACTGGTCCTCTCCTCCTTGGTCCCCCTGGAGACGGAGAGTGGGGATGGGGAGGAGGGGGGAGAGGAGAACATTGTGTACCTCTGACGCTGGACAGACAGACCTTAAACCCTCTGGTTCAAATCCAGGACTCAAAAGACTTGATATGGATTTAGGAAGGCTCAGAATCACAGACTGGATTGACTTTGATGGCTCAGACTGGACAGTAAATAGCTAGGCCAGGTTTTAAGAAGAACCAGATCTGGCACATATAAAGTAATCTCCCTTCCCCATCATGCTTTGCCCCTCTGCCCTCCGTGTTCTGTGCCAGGTGCCCTCCATATGTGTCTCCAAGTGTTGCCTGTGAGAGAGACTTTTATACTGCTATATGTTTATACTTGTCCATGAATGTACAGTGTGTGTGTATCCGTCTCTGTTTAGAGTTCAGCTCCAGGGCTGCCACCGGGCCTTTGTGCCTGAGGCCCTCCATTGACATAATCAATTTCTCTGTTTCCCCTGCCCAACCCTACTGCAGTGCCTTCCCCCTTTTTCCTCACCCCCGTATCAGTCTCCATCTCTCTGTTTCCCTGGCCCACACTGCCCTAAGTCTGCTTCAGTCTACCTCTCTCTGTCCCTCCCTTGTCCTTTAGTCCCCATCCGTCCAGCGCTATTTATTAGGCTCTCCCCAAATGAAATGGTGTCTACTCTGTTACCACAGGGGAAAAAGAGAGAGCAGAGGGTCAGATATCACTAGAAAGGCTGAATCTCTACAGTCGGTCTGTGGTTGATTGTCTAGTGGCGGAATAAACTGGGATGCGGGATGCGGCATACACATTAGATGTGAAGGATGAGGTGAAATGCCATGATCAGAAGGGATTTGGTGTGTTTCTTAGCCTGTCTGGCTACGCCTTTGTTTTCATCTGAAGGACTTGTGATTTTAAGGAATAATGTTGTGACTATAGCAATCCATCAATGATACAGTAGCGTACACTGCACTACTACCGCCTATATGATGAAGTACAGATTTTATTAGGGTCAACTGCATATCGGGGTCAAAAACCATAGGGCAGAAACATTCCTATACTGTATGTTCAATGAACTTTAAAGTATTACATCTGTGACAGAGTGCACTCTATATGTAAACAATACTTTGGATGTGAATGATACCAAATATGTCCATTTTCTTTATTTTCTTTAAATTGTTTTTTATGATTCTTTAATTGCTTTTATTTTTTTTTACATTGTTTTCATCAAGGCACATATTTCATAGCATGTTGTTTCTTGTACTTGGTGTTCAGTCATTTAGGATTTTGTCTGACATATAGTTACTATATTAGCAAAGTCTATGTGTCAGTAGTAGTTGGGAAGTCAGCCTGGTATCAGTTTATATGCACCACATTGTGATGCCTCACATCTTTTTAGCAAAAGCTTCACAATGTGATGCACGGCAATGATATTGTAATGGGGTAGTAAGCTATGGTTGAAGGGTGACTGATGAAATTAATCTTGTACGCACTTAAGAGGTGACCTTGCTTTTTTTTTACTAAGAGCTGTACCATTGCACTTGAATATTCATGTTCTACTTTAGTGACAATATGTTTTGTTTTTTAATGACCATTGAGATGTCCTGAAAGACAGCCTTTAGCTGTCCTGCAGCCACCATTAAAAATAAAAATAAAACGTTAAACCTAAAAGACATTGTAGGGTGTGTCCTGAATGGTTAACTATTCCCTATATAGTGCTCCAGGTTTGACCATGGCCTATGGGGGCTCTGGTCAAAAGTGTGAAAAATATAGAGAATACTGTGCCATTTGGTAGTCGGCCGTAGTATCTAGTTATACACAAGGGTATTGTAATAGGTAGCTTCATCGACGTACATATAAAACAGCACAATGGTTATGTTCAGATGTTTGTTGTCGATACTATGTGATACAGTCAATTTACTTTTATGTGTATATTTCACTGCCTTCATTTATTTATAGTCGATGAGCTTTATCGCTGTTTTATAGTACTCCTTGTTAGGTTATGTTATGTTGTACGTTGGATTGGTCTGTAGTGCATCATAACACGGAGATATGGTTATGTACATTGTCTTGTTTACATCATTACTCTCTATTAGATATCGTGGAATATAAATGCAAATAATTTATATGTGTTTGATGTTTGTATTGTTATAATACAGCTTCTTCTGAAACACGAATGTAACAGGAGGGTAAAACCATAGGAATAGGTTGAGAATTCATTCAAATTCTATGGGTAAACCCACCAAACTGACATCCCTTTCAGTTCAGTACACTGTAACACTACCTCAGTCATGTTGATTGACTGAGAGAGTTCTGTATACCAGTCAGTGGTTTGAACGTGCCTGTTATTGGAATATGTTATGTGGGGATAGATAGTGTTCAGCTGGCCCAGTCATCCGCCCTATATAGACACGTACAAACACAGACACCTTGATGAATCGACACACAGGTGCCAGAGGTGGCAGGTGGCAAGCCAGCAGGTGCATCGCTTCACTCGCTGGCTCTAAGGTTAGTATGACATGCCTGCCTGTCTCCCTAAACATGAATAAGATATACAACAGCCCTCTTAGCTCAACCCACCCCCCCCACCTCCACCCTTTCTCTCTGCCCCTCCCTCTCCCTTATTTTCTCCTCCTATAATCTCTCCTGGGAGTGAAGTTGGAGGGTAGTAGAAGAGGACTTATCTTTTTGCTGACCTTGATGGGTTTGTTTAGTGCCAGTGTTTGATCTCCTTCTATTCTCCAGGTAGCCTCTTTCGTGTTTCCACTGTTTCCATTACCCTTATTTCCCAATAGCCAGCTCTGCAGCTCAAACTGAGATTAGTCTTTGCAATATCAGCGCTTTCAGTCTCTGGTGGCATACCTAGTCTAATTGGATTTGCGTGGGTGCGTGCGGCATAGGATTGTTGTACTGTATCAGTATGTTGAAGCTGGAGCAGAAAGCGAGAGTAGCATGAAAATGAAAATGTTCCTTTTGTTTTATTTTAACTCTCCAGAACCTTCACAAAGGGACTCGCTTCCGGATGTTACCATGGCAACCTGGCAGGGGCTGCCAAAGGGAGTGAAGCGGAAGGAGAGGCTGGAGCACTGTGTAAGTGTGTGTGTGTGCACAAATGTGTGTGTGTGTGTGTGTTCACTAGAGCAGCATGCAGGTCTGAATAAAGATGAGCTCTCAATGGGGGACTGACACAAACACATACAATGGAGATATTTAAGGGGAAACATTGTTAGGCTGGTAACTGGTGATACCAAAGTTGCTAGTGGCAATACAGTATCAATCAATCAAATGTATTTCTTAAGTCCTTCTTACATCAGATGGTGGTCACACCAAATACTGACCGGTTTTCTGTTTCACTCCGCTACCTTAAAAACATTTTTTAAATCTATGACCAACAGATGCATATCTTTATTGCCAGTCATGTAAAATCCATAGATTAGGGCCTAATGAATTTATTTCAATTGACTGATTTCCTTATATGAACTGTAATTGTAAAATCTTTTACATTTGTTTGTTTATACACTATATATACAAAAGTATGTGGACACCCCTTCAAATTAGTGGATTCGGCTATTTCAGCAACCCCCGTTGCTGACAGGTGTATAAAATCGAGCACATAGCTATGCTATCTCCATAGACAAACATTGGCAGCAGAATGGCCTTACTGAAGAGCTCAGTGACATTCAACGTTGCAACATCACCATCGTTTTTTCCCCCTGTATTGCAGGAGGGAGAGAGAAGCCAAGCAGCTGCTCAAGCATGGAGAGGGGTAAGGGCAGTGTGGTGTGTGTCTGTGAGTGACAAGGGGAGCAGGGATGGGAGAGAGAGAGAGAGAGATAGTAATCAAGTCGACTCGCGCTGGTCGACTAACATACAGTAGCGGTGGGTGTGTAAAACAGTGGGGAAGCCAAGACGGAATAAAATCCATATTAACAACCTTTGTATTTGTGCTATAACCTGTTAGTTCATACTGTTTGCTGGGGGTCTCGAGTGGTGCAGCGGTCTAAGGCACAGCATCTCAGTTCTTGAGGCATCACTACTCCACTACTACACTCGGGTTTGAATCCAGGCTGTAACACAACTGGCTGTGATTTGCACAATTGGCCCAGCGTCGTCCGGGTTTGGCCTGTGTAAGGCAGTCATTGTAAATAAGAATTTGTTCTTAACTGACTTGCCTAGTTAAATAAAAGTATGCCTTGCCACCGTGATATATTTTGGGCTCCCGAGCGGGGCAGTGTTCTAAGGCGCTGCATCTCAGTGCCAGAGGTGTCGCGTCACTGCAGTACCTGGTTAGAATCCAGGCTATATCACATCCGGCCGTGATTGGGAGTCCTATAGGGAGGCGCACAATTGGCCCAGCGTCGTCCAGCTTTGGCCAGGGTAGGCAATCATTGTAAATAAGAATTTCTTCTTAACTGACTTGCCTAGTAAAATAAAGGTTGTTTCATCACAAAACTGGAGACCAACATCTGTCCGGTGAAGTCCATAAAGCATATTGCATTTAACAAACAGTTACATGACCTACAGCAGGGTCAAGCAAGTTAATGTTTCCAACATTTTCGGACTACTAAACAACTAATGATTTAGAACCACGTAGAGTTAACGCAAGTTGGAGGCGTTGCCTCCACTATTCCATCACCATTTCAACTTCAACATCATCAAATCACCTATGCTTAGTCTAATACAGTGACGAATAAAATATACCAAAAACAATTTAGTCCAATCAAAGTAAGCTAATATGATGTGGCTGTCCATGGTACTGATTTCTGTGTGTGTGTGCGCGCAAGTAGAAAAACATGTTGACTCACTAACCCTACTTGTAGAGAAACGCCAATGCCATTCTCCTCTCTTTCATGTTGACGAAACAGTCTATGACTTTGTCATACAGTACACAATTTTAGTTTTTGTTGCCCTAGGCTACCTGGCTAAAATGCTTGCTTGCTAGCCTAACTTCCTTTTATGGGCAATGATGTGCCAGGACAGCTAATTAACATTAGCCTACTACAACTAACTACATATTGAACTTCCATCCTGCCAGGGACACAATGTATGAATTAATTGTTGGATCTGAATTACTGTTATATTGGCCAGTACAGAGATTTAATAAAAATTCATTGAAAGTCCACATTCCTATCTCCATCCATGGCTAATTTAGGAAAGGGACGATTTTAGCTAGCTAGCCACCGGAGGACAATGACACAATGAGATGAAACATTTAACGTTTTTTCTGTAAATTCCGTTTTGCTTTTGATGTGATTGTTGTGAAGCGATATCCAACATGGCTTCCCTTGACGTTTTTTGTTGTTGTTGTTTTGCTCCAGGACCATTCACAGCTTACTCAGTTTAGCTCAACGCTGATTGGCTATAATTTTTTTATGAAGGGAGACCAAATGCTCTCTGGCTCCCGATGCATTCAATGCTACCGGCGGCAACAATGTCATACTCTTTTTGAGCAGACAACATCAGCTAGATGGGCTATACATACTGAGACAGAGGGGCGCTGTTTCACACAGTTGGGATGCTTCGTCTAGTGAGATACATTCAGCCTCTTACGAAAATAAATAAATAAATGAAACACAGAGGCGAAAGATGCAATATGTTATGTATTTTTCTTATTTGCTTGGTACATTTTTGGGGAAGCCTGACTTCCCTTGGCATCGATGAATACACAACACTGCTAACCTATTGCTAGATATTTATCATCTCTCTTTATCTCATCTAATTACACATGGCACCTGTCTAGACAGCATCAAACCGAGAGAAGCTAGTTAAGCTATCTAGCTAGTGTTAGCTAGGCTAATTGAGACTACATAACTTTAACTGTGTGCTTTCTCCCTTCCTACAGTAAATAACAACAACTCCATTCAGATTATTAAGTAGCAGCTTGCTTGTTGGCTCTTGGTGTTGCAACCTGTCCTTTTTAAATGTAACTTTTAGTTTTGTAATTTTAATTCCATTTTCCATTGATTAGCCTAGATATCTCCCAATAACTTGCCACAGAGTCTCTAGCTCCTATGACTGTAGCCTAGTGCGGTTTGATGACAACAAGAAGTTACACGCGCCACTCTCGTGGAAAGCAAGAGCAGCGGCAGCATAAATGATCAAAATGTTCATTCTCTCTCTGCAGGAAGTGTGATGTGTTGTGAATTCACGTGGAATTTTATACATTTTTCTTATCGTTTTAACAGAAAAACTATAAAATTGTCCGTTAAGAAAAATTATCCATTTGTCACCTCCCTACTTCTGAGTCATCTGCCCCAGAGGAACGTGGAGTGTGTGTGTGTGTGTGTGTGTGTGTGTGTGTTCACAACCGCGGAGTGTTGAGAATGCAGAGTGCTTATGCCCTCCCCATGGGGAACTGTAATGATTTCTGTGGGCGTTCGGAATAAAACTGTCCAGACCAAATATAAATAACAACCATTAAAACACATCCAGCTGAGGAGGGATTTTATTAGAGATACCAACAATATACAGCATTTATGCAACTTATTGGATTCCTCTCTGGCTGATATATGGTGACACACTAGCCTCGGTATAACTACAGTCTAGTGTGTTTGGCATCAAAACAAGCTTTATGGGAGGAAAATCAACTTCAGGTGTAACAATTTTTTTCTCATTTATTTTTTATTTCATTTGACAACTTCCATAAACTAGTTTTCCCGGGCAGTAGGGCTGTGGTGGCATGCCAGGGTTACATGAGGCATGGTCATAGCAGTGGAGTATGAAGGTTTGGAATTTGAGAACATTAGTTGCCATTGCTTAGATCTATGGATATCACATGACTGAGCAGGGCTGCAGCCATGAGTGGGCATTGGAGGGCATAGGCACACCCATTTGGCAACCAAGCCCATCCACTGGGGAGCCATGCCCAGCCAATCAGATTTAGTTTTTCCCCACAAAATTACTTTATTACAGACAGAAATACTCCTCCCCCCCAGACGATCCCGAAGGTGAAGAAATCGGATGTGGAGGTCCTGGGCTGGCGTGGTGACACGTGGTCTGCAGTTGTGAGGCCGGTGGGACGTACTGCCAAATTCTATAAAACGACATTGGAGTCAGCTTACGGTAGAGAAATTAACATTTCATTCTCTGGCAACAGCTCTGGTGGATATTCCTGCAGTCAGCATTCCAATTGCACGCTCCAACAAAACTTGAGACATGTGTTGCACTGTGTTGTGTGACAAAACTGCATAAACTGGCCTTTTATTGTGCCCAGCACAAGGTGCACTTATGTAATGATCATGCTGTTTAATCAGCTTTTTTTTTTACACCTGTCAGGTGGATGTAAACAAATTTGTGCACAAAATGTGAGAGAAATACTCTTTTTATGCGTGTATAATATTTCTGGGATTTTATTTCAGCTCATGAAACATGGGACCAACACTTTACATGTTGCATATATATTTTTGTTCAGTGTATATGTATGCCTCCAGACAAGCAGTCAGTATTTGTAGTTGTTTAATTCTATTTTAATCGCAAATCAGGTAATATGACAAATAAGCGAGGGGTGTTATGTTAAAGGCCCAGTGATGTCAAAACATGCTGTGTTTTATATATATTTCCACACTGAGGTTTTAATAATATTGGAAAATTGTGAAAATTATGATAATGCCCTTTTAGTGTAAAAGCTGTTTGAAATTACTACTCTGACAGTCTTACCAAAATTGTTGCTTAAGAAGCTATTTTGTTTCTTCTTCACAATTTTAATTGAAAACAATCACAGTAAGGTACTTAATTGTTACCCAAAAAATGATTTGATAGAGATCAAAACATCTGCATATGGACCTTTAACCCTCATCTTGACCTCGGACCTATAGGCTTTAAAGTGGCTCATATGTGCCCCCTTTAACACACATATTGTCCCCAGCTGTGTCAAGGTGCAGCAATCTTTATCCATAAACACTGTAATACAGACACATTTGGTGGCTTTGATGCCATAAAGGAAGAAATTCTCAAAGCTATGGCATGTAACGACAAATTCTGTGGCAAACAGATCCCAGAGGGATCCCCCTTTTCACCCACGCACGCACGCACAGGCACACAAATACAGACAGACAGACAGACAAACATACCCAAACACACACCTTTGTTTCCAACGCCCCTCTTTCATGTCAGATGACCTGTCCCAACTCTCAACGTTGTGTGATGGACCTGTGTTCGACGTCATCACATCATTAAGGTTTACATGGCAGAACCAGGGGATTCATTTAGAAGCTGTCACACAGGAATTAGTTTAAAAGGGGGAAACATGATTCGCCATAGCTTCCTCCATCGAGCGTCATGTGAAGGGGTTAGAGGGGGTGTCCCCGTGTTGTGTTAGATGTTGTGTGCTGAGCTGCACATGTGACAGCCTAAGACTTGATCACACACAAAAGCATGTTCCCACTCGCTGCTCTCTGACAGAAAGATCCACCTTCAAAAGACCATAATGGAGATTTTTTGTTGTTGATCTTTTTGAATAGAAGAAGAGGATTGTTAATTCCTCTTACAGTATTGGTTAAGATGACAGTATGTCTGAAAAGGCTTTGAGCGCATGGATAATCCACAGAGGTGCGGAACACCAGAGGATATACCCTGGGTTCGCTTTGGTTTGACGTGAGTCACCGCAAATGACTGACATATACTGTACCTGTGAACATATTTTTAACCTGATGATTATATCTGGTACTATCCCCAAGGTTTGGTAGGCGGCCCATGTACTCCCCCCTTCACCAAGGTGGTGACCCTTGTGAGCTAAATAATTATCGGCCTATTTTTAAACTTTCTTGCCTAGCTATAGTAGAATCTTTTTTTTATTCTCAGCTAAGATCTTTCTTATCAGTGAAATGTATTCTAAATGTTGGGTTTTAGACCAGGTTATAGCACTGTCTCTGCTGTGTCCCTAGTTATAAATTATGTGCTTAACTGTAAGGATAAAAGGCGTCATTGTGCTGCTCTCTTCATAGACCTGTCAAATGCTTTCAATACTGTTGACCACTCATTGCAAATTCAGAGGCTTTACTCAATTGGCCTAGACCAGGCTGCAATGTAACTGGTTTTAAAATGACTTGACAGATGGAATTCAATGTGTATCTACTGATGGTGTTAAATCAGGTTTCCTGGATATTACGAAAGGTGTCCCGCAGGGGTCGATTCTCTGTCCTTTTCTTTACGTTTTACTGCTTTACATGTCTGGAAAGAATTGTAACCTGGACTTGAATGCCAATGATACTGTTGTGTATGCTATTTCTCCCATGGTTGACCAGGCTCTGTCTGAACTACAGTCTGCCTTCATTGTATTACAGAAAAGCTGTATTAAACTGAAATTAGTATTGAATGCAGGTAAAACTATGTATATGTTCTCTAGAGTGCATTAAAATGTGATTTAAGCATATGTACTTTGTATGGTGTTCATATTGATTGTGTCTCTGTTTATAAAAATATCTGGATAGATGAAAAGCTGAGAATACAAATGGGCTTCTATAAAGAAAATAGGTCCTGCCTCTCGCTAAATAGTAGAAAGTACATATTTCAGTCTATGTTCTGATCGGTCCTAGACTGAACGCAGCTGCCACTTCATTAAAGCCGTTTGATGCAGTTTGTCATAGCGCGCTGCGCTTTATTACGGGCAACAATTTTAGTACTCATCACCTCATTCTCTACCAGAAAGTTGGTTGGCCCTCTGATGTCAAGCAAGTTACTACTTTTTGTTTTGCACCTTATTTTTGGAATCAGCTCCTGGAATTAAATGTGTTCTTTTGGTGCCTCTAGGCCAATTCAGAAAGCTGATTGAATACCTTTTTACAGATGAATGTGTTTGTTTTTTATGACGGTGTTTATATTTTGTATTTATGTATTTTCTGTAATGTATGTAATTCAGGGCTCATCTGTAAAAGAGATCTTGGTCTCAGTATGTCTCCCTGATAAAATAAAGGTTCAATTAATTAATTAATTTTAAAAAAATGCCCCCAGCCTCTTTATCCTCCATCCTCACATCTCCTTTTTCTCCTGCTCTCTGCCATTTTTCCTGTCCTTCTCTCTCTCTCCCTCCATCATCCTCCGTCCCCCTGTTCTCCACCTGTGAGGTGTCCAGGCTCTGTCTTTCTAATCCTCTGAAACCTCATTACCACCACCCCAGTCAGAACTGTGATCTTTCCCAACAGCACCCTGTCTGTCACATCACTCTCAACCTTGACAATGTCCCACCCTCCAGGTAATGAACCAATGGTTGACATTCTGGCGCTCAGAAAGAGAGGGATTATCTGCTATCTGCATGTCAGTCTGCAGTGGACTTCAAAAGCAATCGTCTCAGTAATGGTGGGGTCGGGCTGTGTGTTTACCACTTTAAAAATATCATGATAATTATATGGTTTTGTGATAGATAGGGATAGTTTGGGATTTTGGAGAGTCAGATGAACTTGTGGATACCATTTTTATGTATTTTCGTTCAGTATGAAGGAAGTTAGAGGACGTTTCGCGAGCCAATGCTAACTGGAGTTAGCACAATTACTGGAAGCCTACTCCCATATACACTGAGTATCCCAAACATTAGGAATACCTTCCTAATACCAAACGATACCACTTTGCCCTCAGAACAGCCTCAATTGGTCAGGGCATGGACTCTACCAGGTGTCGAAAGCATTCCACAGGGATGCTGACCCATGTTGACTCCAATGCTTTCCACCGTTGTGAAAGTTGGCTGGATGTTCTTTGGGTGGTGGACCATTCTTGATACACATGGGAAACTGTTGAGCGTGAAAAACCCAGCAGCGTTGCAGTTCTTGACACAAACCGGTGTGCCTGGCACTTACTACCATACCGCATTCAAAGGCATTTCAATCTTTTGTCTTGCCCATTCACCCTATGAATGACACACACACAATATCTCAATTGTCTCAACGCTTAGAAATCCTTCTTTAACCTGTCTCTCATTAATCTACAGTGATTTCAAGTGAATTTCTCAAGTGACATCAATAAGGGATCATAGCTTTCACCTAGATTCACCTGGTCAGCATGTCATGGAAAGAGCAGGTGTTCTTAATGTTTTGTATACTCAGTGTACTTCTAGTCATTGAGCTAATGCCAGTTAGCAATTGCGCTGACGCTGGTTAGAAACTTCCTTCGACCTGCACACAGAGACTTAAAAATGGTATCCACGAGTTCATCTGACTGGGGAAGAAGTTGAAGGGCTTCATTGCCAAAGTCACAAACTATCCCTTTAAGCATTGTTAACACTTAAAACGTGTGTTCTTAAGCCCTCTGCATCACCAGACATGTCTGTCAGTGTAACAATGATAGACCGATGGACAAGCTAGGACACTCAGCCATAGAGCATCTGTTTGACAGATGGAGAATAAGGGTGGACAGGGGAGAATAAGAGTCCTAGATGACCAGGGACAGAGTGACAGTTGTGGCCAGTGAATGGACTGAACCGTCTTCTCTGATGACGTGGTGTTTCTGTAGTTTGTCCCCTTGGAGCACACTCCCGATTTCCCCCAGCTGTCATCGGCCCTATCATCATCCCGCTCTGTGCCAATGGTCTCACAGAATAAGTTTTATTTGTCACGTGCCCGAATACAACCTTACTGTCAAATGCTTACTTACGAGTCCTTAACCAATGAAGCAGTTTAAAAAAGTAAGTAAGAAAAATCACAATAACACAATAAAATTACAATACCGGGGCTATATACAAGGGGTACTGGAGTCAATATGCAGGGATACAGGTTAGTCAAGGTAATTGTTGTAAAATGTACATGTAGGTAGAGGTAAAGTGACTAGGCATAGATAATAAACAGAGAAGCAGCAGCATATGTGAAGAGTGTGAGGGAATATGTGTGTGTGTGGCATCAATATGCATGTGTTTTGTGTGTATGTATGTGTCGCAGTGTCAGTGTAGTTAGTGTTTGGTTAGCCTCTTCGGGCTAGGGCGCTGTATTTTCACGTCCGGATGAAAAGCATGCCCAAAGTAGACTGCCTGCTACTCAGGCCCAGAAGCTAGGATATGCATATAGATTTAGATAGAAAACACTCTAAAGTTTCTAAAACGGTTAAAATAATGTCTGTGCGTATAACATAACTGATATGGCAGGCAAAACCTGAGAAACATCCATCCAGGAAAATAACATTTTAGGTCACTCTCTTTCAATGGGTTTTCTATGTGGATCTAGATTTCTGTGGCACTTGCTTGCAGTTCCTATCGCTTCCACTAGATGTCAACAGTCTTTGGAAATTGGTTGATGTTTTTCCTTTGAGAACTGAAGTAGGGCTATTCAGAACGAGGGTCGAGTCTAGTGTACTGGTGTGGTTGGGGCGCGCGACCTGAAAGCTCGCTCCACTTTGTTTTCGTCCGGTATTAAACACAGTATATCCCGTCTTAAATTTGATTATTTACGTAAAAAAATACCTAAAGTTGTATTAGGATAGTTGTTTGGAACAAGTTTACAGGTAACTTATTAGATATTTTGTAGTCATGTTGCGCGAGTTGGAACCGGTGTTTTTCTGAACTCAAACTAGCCAAATAAATGGACATTTTGGAATTTATCGAACAAAAGGACCATTTGTGATGTTTATGGGACATTTTGGAGTGCCAACAAAAGAAGTTCTTCAAAGGTAAGGCATATTGTTATTTCTGAGTTTCTGTCACGCCTGGCGGGATGAAATATGATTGTCTGTGTTTGTTTGATGGGGTGCTGTCCTCAGATAATCGCATGGTTTGCTTTCGCCGTAAAGCCTTTTTGAAATCTGACACGTTGGCAGGATTAACAACAAGTGTAGCTTTAAAGATAAAACACCAGTTAAAAAACTTAAGTGTTATTTTAGATTCTGAACCCAATTTCTAATCACACATTTACTCCTGAGGTGCTGACCTGTTGCACCCTCTACAACCACTGTGATTATTATTATCTGACCCCGCTGGTCATCTAATGAACGTTTGAGCATCTTGGCCATCTTCTGTTATAATCTCCACCCGGCACAGCCAGAAGAGGACTGGCCACCCCTCAGAGCATGGTTCCTCTCTAGGTTTCTTCCTAGGTTCTGGCCTTTCTAGGGAGATTTTCCTAGACACAGTGCTTCTACATCTGCATTGCTTGCTGTTTGGGGTTTTAGGCTGGACTTCTGTACAGCACATTGTGACATCGGCTGATGTAAAAGGGGCTTTATCAATACATTTGATTGATTGACATTAGGAATGGAACCAAAATAGCTTTTTAGCACCTGAGGAACATTGCCAAGGTGCGCCTGTTTCTCTCTCAGGCTGATACGGAGAGACTCATCCATGCTTATATTACAAGCAGGCTTGACTACTGTAATGCTCTCTTGTCTGGTCTACCCAAGAAAGCCATTGGCCAACTGCAAAACATACAGCATGCTGCAGATTGGATACTGACCAAGACCAGATGGATGGCACACATTACACTGGTTTTAAGGTCTCTACACTGACTCCCTGTGAGTTTTAAAATTACTTCTTCTAATTCTTCTAATTGTTTTTAAATCAATCCACAATTTTGTACCCCAATACGTCAGACATTCCTTTAAGTTATGTACCAGTAGGAACCCTCAGGTCCTCTTGCACTGGCCTTCTAACTATCCCAAAGCCCAGGACGAAGAGGCAACCTTTAGTTATTATACCCCCAGCCCCTGGAATAGCCTGCCAGAGAACCTGAGGGGGGCTGAAACAGTGGATGTACTGAGATCTTAAAATATACCTTTTTCTATTTGCTTTTCCTTGGGATGCTTTTTAGTCATTACATTTTTTTTAGTTATTCTTGTATTTTAATCCTTTTATGTTTGTTGTGTAGTAAATATTTCAGTTTTTATTTAAAAAAAATAGTGTGAAGCACATTGCATTGCATTCCAATGTCTGAAATGTGCTGTATAAATAAAACTTGATTTGTTTTGATCTGTGCAAGTGTCTGTGCAAATAATAATCATAATAAAATAAGGGGGTTAATTCAAATAGTCCATTTTCAGAGACGAATAATCATTTATTAATAACTAATTATTTAATTTACTGTTCAGCAGTCTAATGGCTTGGGGGTAGAAGCTGTTAAGGAGCCTTTTGGTCCCAAACTTGGCGCTCCGGTACCACTTCCGTGCGTTAGCAGAGAGAACAGTCTATGGCTTGGGTGGCTCGAGTCTTTAACAATTCTTAGGGCCTTCATCTGACCACCTGGTATAGAGGTCTTGGGTGGCAGGAAGCTCGGCCCCCAGTGATGGTCCCATGCCAAATCTTTGTGTGTGTGTGTTCATTTGAGAAAGAGCAATAAAGAGAGAGACAGACCAGGAGAGAGCGTACATTGCAACACAGTATTTCTGCCCATGGCTAGTGGCAGTAGGTGAGGTGTGTGTCTGTGTGTGTCTGATTCTGAGTGTGTGTGGTGGTGTAAATTGACTTTGAGCATCGGCTGCATCAAGGTCAGCTTGTTTATTAAAAGAGCTCAGAAAATGGGGGTGGCAGAAGCATAGAGAGAGAGAGTGCGTGCGTGTGTGTTTGTGTGTGTGTGCAATTGCATGTGTATACGTGCTTTCATCCATACATGCGTGCCTGTGAGTGTCAGCACATACAGTTGAAGTCGGATGTTTACATACACTTAGGTTGGAGTCATTAAAACTTGTTTTACAACCACTACACACATTTCTTGTTAACAAACTATAGTTTTGGCAAGTCGGTTAGGACATCTACTTTGTGCATGACACAAGTAATTTTTTCAACAATTATTTACAGACAGATTATTTCACTTATAATTCACTGTATCACAATTCCAGTTGGTCAGACATTTACATACACTAAGTTGACTGTGCCTTTAAACAGCTTGGAAAATTCCAGAAAATGATGTTATGGCTTTAGAAGCTTCTGATAGGCTAATTGGCATCATTTGAGTCAATTGGAGGTGTACCTGTGGATGTATTTCAAGGCCTACCTTCAAACTCGGTGCCTCTTTGCTTGACATCATGGGGAAATCAAAAGAAATCAGCCAAGACCTCAGAAAAAATTGTAGACCTCCACAAGTCTGGTTCATCCTTGGGAGAAATTTCCAAATGCCTGAAGGTACCACGTTCATCTGTTCAAACAATAGTACGCAAGTATAAACACCACGGGACCACACAGCTGTCATACCGCTCAGGAAGGAGACACGTTCTGTCTCCTAGAGATAAACCTACTTTGGTGCAAAAGGTGCAAATCAATCCCAGAACAACAGCAAAGGACCTTGTGAAGATGCTGGTAGAAATGGGTACAAAAGTATCTATATCCACAGTAAAACAAGTCCTATATCGACATAACCTGAAAGGCCGCTCAGCAAGGACGAAGTCACTGCTCCAAAACTGCCATAAAAAAAAGCCAGTCTACGGTTTGCAACTGCACACGGGGACAAAGATCGTACTTTTTGTCCTCTGGTCTGATGGAACAAAAATAGAACTGTTTGGCCAGAATGACCATCGTTATGTTTGGAGGAAAAAGGGGGAGGCTTGCAAGCCAAAGAACACCATCCCAACCGTGAAGCACGGGAGTGGCAGCATCATGTTGTGGGGGTGCTTTGCTGCAGGAGGGACTGGTGCACTTCACAAAATAGATGGCATCAAGAGGAGGAAAATTATGTGGACAAAATGGCTTAAGGACAACAAAGTCAAGGTATTGGAGTGGCCATCACAAAGCCCTGACCTCAATCCTATAGAAAATTTGTGGGCAGAACTGAAAAAGCGTGTGCGAGCATGGAGGCCTACAAACCTGACTCCTTTACAGCAGCTCAGTCAGGAGGAATGGGACAGAATTCACCCAACTAATTGTTGGAAGCTTGTGAAAGCTAGCTAAAATTTTCCCTTTCCTAAATTAGTCATGGATGGAGATAGGGATTTGGACTTGCGGTTTAACTTAATTCTCCATCCTGGCCAATGATTATAATGATCTAACCATACCTTGTGGCCCTGGCCTGAGAGGATGGAAGTTCAATATAGTAGCTAGATGTAGTAGACTAATGTTAACTAGCTGGCCTGGGACATCATTGCCCATGAAAGGAAGTTAGGCTAGCTATCGAGCAAGCATTTTATCCAGGTATCCTAGGACAACTAAAACTAATTGCGCATACTGTATGACAGAGTCATGAAAGAGAGAAGGATGGCATTGGCGTTTCTCTACAAGTAGGGTGAGTCAACATGTTTGTTCTACTTGCAAGCACGCATGCGCACACACAGACACACATAAATCAGTACCATGGACAGTCACATCATATTTAGTATATTTAGCTTGGTATCTTAGGTGTCAGTGTATTACACTAAGCATAGGTGATTTGTTGCTGAAATTTGAAGTTGAAATTGTGCTGGAATAGTGGAGGCAGCTCCTGTTTTCTTCGCAATTTGCAGTAACTCTCCTTGGTTCTAAATCAATAGTTGTGTAATAGTCAAAAAATGTCTGAAACATAAACTTTCTTGACCATGCTGTAGGTCATGTGACTGTTTGTTACATGCAATAAACTTTGTGGACTTCACCAGACAGATGTTGCTCTCCAGTTTAATGATCAAAAACAGGTTTAATTTATTCTGCCACTGTGTCTTCTTATTGTCTTGGCCCTAAGGCCAATATACTGTATCATGGTGGCAAGGCATATGAACTAACAGGTTATAGAGCAAACATCACAATTATCACAACAAATAGGTTGTAATATGTCTTTTTTTCTGGCCTGACTACTGCCTGAAAAGAATGAAAGAAAAACCTCAATGGAAGCTTTAGATATATATTACACAAGAACGGTACATTTTTTAACGTATTGTTTACTATTTATTCAACACCTGCAATCGGGTTCTAATCCCGCCAGCTCCAAAAGCACATGTGAAACTTAGAATATCACATGTGAAAAATAAACATGCAAAAAAAAACACGTTCTGACTCATGTCAATTTCAATTTTCATTTTTCACGTGATTGGTTCTGCCTGAAGCTTCACACGTGTTCAAACGCACTTGAATTATTCTACTCAGGTAGGCTAAGTAAGCTTTTTATAGAATGTCATTACAGAATTTGCAATTCCACATGTGAGGATAATAACAGTACTTCACCCATACTTGTGAAAAATCCATGTGAAACTTCTGTGTGTTCATACATGTGTTGAAAAACCTTTTGTTGTTTCTTACAAAGTGTTATGTTTGGGGCAAATCAAAGCACATCACGGAGTACCACTCTTCATATTTTCAAGCATGGGGGGGCTGCATCATGTTATGGGTATGCTTGTCATTCACAAGGACTAGGGAATTTGTTTAGAATAAAAAGAAACAGAATAGCGCTAGGCACAGGAAGAATTCTAGAACAAAACCTGGATCATTCTGCTTTCCAACAGACACTGGGAGACAAATTCACCTTTCAGCAGGACAATAACCTAAAACACAAGGCCAAAGAAACACTGGAGTTGTTACCAGGACGACATTGAATGTTCCTGAGTGGCCTAGTTACAGTTTTGATTTAAATCAGCTTGAAAATCTATGGCAAGACATGAAAATGGATGTGTAGCACTGTTCACCAACCAACTTGACAGAGCTTGAAGAATTTTGAAAATAATAATGTGCATATTTTGCACAATCCAGTTGTGCAAATCTCTTCGAGAATTACCCAGAAAGCCTCACAGCAGTAATCGCTGCCAAAGGTACATCTGACATGTATTGACTCAGGGGTGTGAATACTTAAGTAAATTAGATATTTCTGTATTTAATTTTCAATAAATTTGCTAAAATTTATAAAAACATGTTTTTGCTTTGTCATTATAGACTATTGTGTGTATATGGGTTAGAAAATATATGTTTAATCAATTTTGAATTCAGGCTGTAACACAACAAAACGTGGAATAAGACAAGGGGTATGAATACTTTCTGAAGGCACTGTATATGATAGGATGTCTAGATATTATGGACAGTATATGGATAGAATGTACAGTATATCTGTAGAATATGTAGGATATAATAATATATACAACAATAGTTAAATTGGATAGGCCTTGACTAAAATACAGTATATATATATATGGTAAAACGGTATGTAAACATTATTAAAATGACCAATGTACATAGGGGAGCGGTCTCTAAGGCACAGGGTTGAGTACCGGGTGGTAGCCTGCTAATGACAGTGACTAAAGTACAGGGCAGGGTACTGGGTGGAGGCCGGTTAGTGATGACTATTTAACAGTCTGATGGCCTTGAGATAGAAGCTGTTTTTTAGTCTCTTGATCCCAGCCTTGATGCACCTGTACTGACCCGGCCTTCTAGGTGGTAGCAGGGTGAACAGGCCGTGGCTTAGGTGGCTGAGGCTCTTGATGATTTTTTGGCCTTCCTGTGACACAGGGTGCTGTAGATTAAGGTTATTATAGTAAACGAAAATGTAAACGAAAACTAAAACTAATGATGAAAAAACTACTTAGTAAACTGAAAAAAATTATAATTGACAAACCTGATTGAAAAACAAACTATATTGAAACTATTAACTTTGACTCCAAAAAAATAAAAAATAATGTTCCTTTGAAGTATTTTTCCAAATTTGCGCAAAAATGTAATGCGGCTATCAACATTTTTTTTAGCTACTTAATCTGGCAGGTCATTGCGGCCAGGAGATGTGGATGTTTTTCAAAAAGGCCTAGCTAACAGGGAAAAAACATCTAGGTAGTGAACGTGATTCTTCTTACATGTACTACTAAAGTTAAAAAGCAATTGTTGGCTTGTTCAGTGAAAATGTGTGGTAAAACAGCTAACAGTAAGTGTATATTTTGTATTTGTAAAGTTATTTTTGGATGATAATCAAGTTGAGTGTTCAAGGTTTCCAAAACCGTATGGCAATCAACGATCAATTGTTTCACACTTGATCAAATCACCTCAGCTAATCGAATGGGATGTGGAATGAGTCATGAGAAGGGCTAACCTAATCTATGATCTGACCCATCGCCATATGTATTTGCCCGCAAGTTGAAAGAAGTGGCATCTCATAAAAATGAACAAAAAATACACAACCCAAATTCCTCCTAGCCACCCACACATGCTTTCTGCCCATAACACTAAAACTAAAATGAAATAATAAAAACTCAATCTAAATAAAACTAAATAAAAACTAGGAAATCAGTCCTGCAACCTACCTGAAAATAAACTGAATTCAACATACAAATTTAAAAAGGATTACAAATACAAACAAATTTAGAAGCACAAAACAATACTAACCTTGGCTTTGATGCACTTGTACTGTCTATCAGATGGTAGCAGAGTGAACAGTCCGTGGCCTGGGTGGCTGAGGTCCTTAATGATCTTCTTGGCCTTCCTTCAACACAGAGTGATGTATATGTCCTCGAGGGAAGGCAGTGTGCCCACAATGGTGCGTTGGGCTGATCGCACTACCCTCTGAAGACCCATGGGGTTGACGACAGTTGCCATACCAGGCGGTGATGCAGCCCGACCGAATGCTTTCAATGGTGCATCTGTAGAAGTTTGTGAGGGCCATGCCATGCCGAATTTCTTCAGCCGCCTTGTTGTGCCTTCTTCACCATGGTGTCGATGTGATGGGACCATTTCAGGTCTTCAGTGATGTGCACACAGAGGAACTTGAAGCTTTTCACCATCCCCATTGTGGCCCTGTTGATGAGGATGGGGGCGTACTCTCTGATCTGTCTCCTGTACTCCACGATCAGCTCGGTTTTGTTGACGTTGAGGACAAGGATATTGTCCTGGCACCACTCCGCCAGGGCTCAAACCTCCTCCTTGTAGGCTGTCTTGTCATTGTTGGTGATCAGTCCCACCGCTGCCGTGTCATCAGCAAACTTGAGGATTGAGTTGGAGTCGTGCGTGACCAAGCAGTCAATAAAATGTTCAATTTATAAAGCCCAGCAGATGTCACAAAGTGCTTATACAGAAATCAAATCAAATTCAAATAAAATGTCTTTATATAGCCCTTCTTACATCAGCTGATATCTCAAAGTGCTGTACAGAAACCCAGCCTAAAACTCCAAACAGCAAGCAATGCAGGTGTAGAAGCACGGTGGCTAGGAAAAACTCCCTAGAAAGGCCAAAACCTAGAGAGGAACCAGGCTATGAGGGGTGGCCAGTCCTCTTCTGGCTGTGCCGTGTGGAGATTATATCAGAACATGGCCAAGATGCTCAAACGTTCATAGATGACCAGCGGGGTCAGATAATAACCTCAGGAGTAAATGTGTGATTAGAAATTGGGTTCAGAATCTAAAATAACACTTAAGTTTTTAAACTGGTGTTTTATCTGTAAAGCTACACTTGTTGTTAATCCTGCCAACGTGTCAGATTTCAAAAAGGCTTTACGGCGAAAGCAAACCATGCGATTATCTGAGGACAGCACCCCATCAAACAAACACAGACAATCATATTTCATCCCGCCAGGCGTGACACAAAACTCAGAAATAACAATATAATTCATGCCTTACCTTTGAAGAACTTCTTTTGTTGGCACTCCAAAATGTCCCATAAACATCACAAATGGTCCTTTTGTTCGATACATTCCGTCGTTATATAGTAGTTGTTGAGGGTGCAACAAGTCAGCACCTCAGGAGTAAATGTCAGTTGGCTTTTCATAGCCGATCATTAAGAGTATCTCTACCGCTCCTGCTGTCTCTAGAGAGTTGAAAACAGCAGGTCTGGGACAGGTAGCACGTCCGGTGAACAGATCAAGGTTCCATAGCCACAGGCAGAACAGTTGAAACTGGAGCAGCAGCACGGCCAGGTGGACTGGGGACAGGAAGGAGTCATCATGCCAGGTAGTCCTGAGGCATGGTCCTAGGGCTCAGGTCCTCCGAGAGAGAGAAAGAAAGAGAGAATTAGAGAGAGCATACTTAAATTCACACAGGACACTGGATAAGACAGGAGAAGTACTCCAGATATAACAAACTGACCCTAGCCCCCCGACACATAAACTACTGCAGCATAAATACTGGAGGATGAGACAGGAGGGGTCGGGAGACACTGTGGCCCCATCCGATGATACCCCCGGACAGGGCCAAATAGGAAGGATATAACCCCACCCACTTTTCCAAAGCACAGCCCCCACACCACTAGAGGGATATCTTCAACCATCAACTTACCATCCTGAGACAAGGCCGAGTACAAGGCCACAAAGATCTCCGCCACGGCACAACCCAAGGGGGTGCACCAACCCAGACAGAAAGATCACAGAAATCCGGCCTAAAACCCCAAATAGCAAGCAATGCAGATGTAGAAGCAGGATGGCTAGGAAAAACTCCCTAGATATGCAGGAACCTAGGCTCTGAGGGGCTCTGCCTCATGGAGATTATAAGAGTACATGGCCATTAAGGCCAGATCGTCCTTCAAGATGTTAAAATAATAATCAGTGGTTATATATGGTGCAACAGGTCTGCACCACCTTGGTGAACATGGAGTACAAGAGGAGGCTGAGCACACAGCCCTGGGGGGCACCCGTGTTGAGTATCAGCGTGACGGAAATGTTTTTGCCTCCCCACCTGGGGTCGGCCGACAGGGAGTCCAGGACCACCCAGTTGCAAAGGGACGAATTCAGACCCAGGGCCCTGAGCTTAGTGACGAGATTGTGGGGAACTATGGTGTGGAATGCTGAGCAGTAGTCGATGAACAGCATTCTCATATACTGTAGGTATTCCTCTTGTCCAGATGGGATAGGGTAGTGTGTAATGCAATGGCAATTGCATTGTCCGTGGATCTGTTGGGGCGTTTTGCAAATTGTTGTGGGTCTAGGGTGTCAGGTGGAGGTGATAAAGTCCTTGACTAGCCTCTCAAAGCACTTCATGATGACAGAAGTGAGTGCTATGGGGCGATAGTCATTTAGTTCACTTACTTTACAGTGCCTTGCAAAAGTATTCACCCCCTTGGTGTTTTTCCTATTTTGTTGCATTACAACCTGTAATTTAAATCAATTTTTATTTGGATTTCATGTAATGTACAAACACAATATTTTGCGCGAATACTGCCATCTATTCACAGTTTTTGGTTGGGGTATGTTGGGTATGTTTGAATCGTCGCCGTTGGAACAACATCCTCTATGCACTTCCTGATTAATCCAGTGACAGAGTCATTGTACTCGTCGATGTTATTCTTGGAGGCGACCCGGAACATTTCACTGTCCACAGAAGCAAAACAGTCCTGAAGCATAGATTCCTATTGGTTAGATCAGCGTTGAATATTCTAGTCACGGGCACGTCCTGCTTTAGCTTCTGCCTATAGGTGGGTAGGGCCGGGATGGAGGAGTGATATGATTTGATTCTTCGAGCCCAGTGATCCACTGAACAAATCCCAATGTGAGACATCGAAACAAGTATTTGAAATAGATCCTCAAACCTGTTACGGTCAACCCTGTTACTTTTTTATTTATTTAACCGCTTGAGATGTGAAAACATGTTTTTTATGAAGTTGAACATGTGCCCTGTATGACAGAATATTAAAATTGTGTGAAATTAATATATATTTTGTTTTTACCAAGTTACATTATACAAAATGTACTGTATTTGTGGAATGACCTATGCTACATGCTCCATGTAGTAGTGTGAATATGTTACGTTATCCATATCTACCTCGCTGACAGATCGAAGTTGAGTGCCCACTCCCTCAGTAGGTTTGTCTGTCGATGTTGAGGTGTGTTGTCACTCTGTGTCTTTGACAATGTGACTGTGTTTACCATAACCTTGTCAAATGATTTCTTATTAACTCTGTGACCAGACTATGACTAGAATAGAGTAGCTAGTCAAACAGCACTCTAAATAACCAAGTGTGTCTACATTCTGATTGTTTGACCACAACTTTGAACATGCTCAAACATTCCCACCTCTACTCTACTGCATCTCAGATCCAATGAGAGCCACTCAACCTTACATGAACAGTGTTAATGAATGCGATACCATTTGTCGATTCACATTCATATGATTCCTTTCCTTAGGATGGGAACTGGATGTTGGAAAGACAACAAACAAGGGGTATCCTTCTCCCTGATTCCCTGAGCAGAGCAGGTCAAAGCTAACAGCTGTTTATTGATGTGAGATTATTAGGGGATAAACTATAGCCTGTTTCTCCTGGAAATAATTTAGGAGTATTATAGACTTCCCATATGGTACTGTTTATTATGCTGTCAGAAACAAGAGTGAGCTTTGTCTGATTTCCCTCTATTCGTTGGATTATATATGGATGTATTTAAGTGTTTTTCTTGATATGAAATACTAATCAATTTGGAGAGTCCCATATGGATAGTTAACAGACGTTAAAATAACCCTCCAACGCTAAACCTAAACCTAACTCCAATCCTACGTAGACATAAACCTAACCCTAATTCTAATCCTAAACCTAACAAAAACCCTAACCTTCCCCAGTGATGACAGAGCGGTGTTATAGTTGCAAGTAATACAGAGCTATTGTGCTGCAGGGCTGCTGTTCTATGCCGTGACTAACAGTAGATGACCCCTGAAAGCTGTTATTGCCACTTCCTCTGTGTTCTGAGGTGGATGGAGGTGTGTGTGTGTGTGTTGAGGCGGATGGAGGTGTGGACTGACCTTGTTTTCACCAGCCTTAATGAGTGAGCTCTAAGCTATGAGGGCTAGCACTATTACATGACACGCAAGCTGTTGACGGACACCACCTGGGATGCTGTTGGTAGAGACCCAACCCTGCTAATAGGGAGGAAATCCAGGGGGGAGAGCACTGGAACTTGTGAAACCCACACTTGAATGGGTAAGGTCACACGTGTATACATGTACTCAATCACACACAAAACTGTTCATGCGTACTGGACAGATACATACACACCTAAAGCTAAAAACACACACACACACACACACACACTGTAATGTACCAGAGACAAAGCTCCAAAATGAGGGCTCTTTATAGAGGCAGGTGGGTGAGTCGGTCTAATGAGTGTGTCTATTGAGAAGGATTACCCCTCTGTCACAGTGCAGGATCACAGTGAAGAGCACCCCTAAAGTGTCCCCCCACCCAACTCCCTTCTCTCAGAAACATACTCACTCATCACAGCTACAGGCAGACATGTCACACAACAGACCTGGGTTCAAATACTGTTTTGATATCATTCCAAATACTCTATCTGGACTTGACTGACCTTCCCTGTTTAAATGGAACCAATGGAACAGTCTCAAAATTATGAACCCCGCCCAAGTGGCACTTCAGGCAAGCTAAAGCAAACGCACAATGGATTTGAAAGATTTCAAATAGTTTTTGAACCCAGTTCTGTCACACACACAACCCTCACACACTGTGCTGACATATAGTCTTTCTGTTCTGCCTGCACAATAGAACACCCTGGATTCCCTCTCATCTGAGCTCAAAAACACCAATCTCCAATGTTTCAGATGGAAACAGTCAGAAGTTTACATTCACCTTAGCCAAATACATTTAAATTCAGTTTTTCACAATTCCTGAAATTCAAGCCTAGTAAACATTCCCTGTCTTAGGTCAGTTAGGATCCCCACTTTATTTTAAGAATGTGAAATGTCAGAATAATAGTTAGAGAGAATGATTTATTTCAGCTTTTATTTCTTTCATCACATTCCCAATGGGTCAGAAGTTTACATACACTCAATTAGTATTTGGTAGCATTGCCTTTAAATTGTTAAATGACGTGTGCTTTAGATGTGATGTGATTGAGGTGAAGCCAAATTGAAACTGGCTGCCTTTGACACTTTTTGTTGTTGCACCAGGATCATTCACAGTTGAGCTCACTAAGTTTAGCTCAACGCTGATTGGCTATTTTTTTTATTATTCTTATTTTTATAAATGCTCTCTGGCTTCCCTTGCATTCAATGCTACGGGTGGCAATACTCTTTTTGACCACAGACAGCATCAGATATATAGCCTGAACATACTGAGACAGGGGGATACTGTTTTGCTCGCTTGGATGCTCTCTCCGGTGAGATACATTCAGCCTCTTGTGAATTGAAGGAAATTGATGAAACACAGGCTTCCCTTGGCATCCATGAATACACGTCACTGTATCTGGAATTACTGAGTAAACCTATAAGCTTTAGGGCCTAACTGTATGCATGCCAAATAGCCTACATGCCAATCGCCAAATGCTTTTGGGAATTTGCAGAAAAGTCCACTGATCCACTGAGGCATAAAGGACAATGTCAGAGTTTAATTTATTAAGAGAAAAGCTGCAAAATAGATGGTTGAAAAGAAAGGGACGGCCATAAAAGTAATATTCGGGAAAGATTTGTTGAAGTGGTAAGAGAGGATGATAGCAGTGCTGTCTATGCTACAGTATGTGTGATAACTGTGAGGCGCATAATTGTGGCTATGCTACAGTATGTGTGATAATTGTTAGGCGCAATACAAATTTGACAGTGACAAGAGGAGACTTTAAAAGGGCCTATGGCATGCGAAGGGAGCTGTAACCTAATTCTTCAGATGGGTTAAATAGAAACTGAAATCTGGACACTGACTGTAGGTGTATAACCTCTCACATAACCTTAATATTAACTCCTGCAGAATTATACCTTTCTTGTCGTAAAATTATACACCAAATGTATATTTTGACTTGGGAACAGGAGTGGAGAAATATGATTTCCTTTTTTCAGCATCTTGAGAGAATGTCAATGCGCAGTTAGGGACATCTGTAGAGATGCTATCTTTGTCAGCATAATAAAAGCTGAAAGTATTTCAACCACATAAAATATGCATCCAAGCCGAACTGAAATATTATAATCATGTTGGGTCATTTTCACATCTTTCTGTTTCCTTACAACCGGTCAAGCTGTAGGAAGGACCAAACCTGCCATTAATTAGATGTTTTTATTTGTATAAATCCACACATAAATGGATAAATAAATGAATAAATAAAGGAATCCACACATGAATAAATAATGAGCAAGGAAATACAAAATAATGACTAAAATGTATGAATTGTCGCTACATATCTGTCTTTAGTTATCTATGTTTTCTCAAATATTCAAACTTTAATACATGTTATTCATTTATATATATTTATTTATTTAGAGAAAAGTTCATGACTAGGGTGGCTGGAGTCTGACCATTTTTAGGGCTTTCCTTTGACACCGCCTGGTATAGAGGTCCTGGATGGCAGGAAGCTTGTCCCCAGTGATGTACTGGGTCGTACGCACTACCCTCTGTAAGTGCCTTGCGGTTGGAGGCCGAGTAGTTGCCATGTCAGGCAGTGATGCAACCAGTTAGGATGCTGTCTATGGTGCAGCTGTTGAACTTTTTGAGGATCTGAGGACCCATGCCAAATATTTTCAGTCACTTGTGGGGGAAGAGGCTTTGTCATGCCCTCTTCATGACTTTCTTAGTGTGTTCGGAACATAATAATTTGTTGGTGATGTGGACGCCAAGGAACTTGAAGCTCTCAACCTGCTCCACTGCAACCTCGTCGATGAGAATGGGGGTTTGCTTGGTCCTCCTTTTCCTATAGTCCACAATCATCTCCTTTGTCTTGATTACGTTGAGGGAGAGGTTGTTGTCTTGGCACTACACGGCCAGGTCTTTGACCTCCTCCCTATATGCTGTCTCATCTTTGTTGGTGATCAGGCCTACCGCTTGTGATGGTGTTGGAGTCGTGCCTGGCCATGCAGTCATGAGTGAACAGGGAGTATAGGAGGGGACTGAGTACACACCCCTGAGGGGCCCCCGTGTTGATGATCAGCGTGGCAGATGTGTTGTTACCTACTTGTTAATAACAAACCATCTGTAAATACAAATAACATTGCAAAATCATGAAACTAGTTGATTTAACCATATAAAAAGAAACCAACCTTCCTGCTATCCATGATTGGCTGAGATAATGAGTGGGCTGGACATGCCGATAGATGAGTTTGGATTGGTCTTCAATATAGCATGCATCTGTCTATTTGAGCTGGTCAGTATGTCTAGGTAATCCGGTCTAACGCTGCTTTTAAAAAAATGTATTGTGTATTAAAAGTGCATTAGTGTTGCTCTCCAC
This sequence comes from Oncorhynchus nerka, assembly GCF_034236695.1. Lineage (NCBI taxonomy): Eukaryota > Metazoa > Chordata > Actinopteri > Salmoniformes > Salmonidae > Oncorhynchus > Oncorhynchus nerka. The sequence goes on along the minus strand of NC_088414.1, from coordinate 15,448,963 downwards.
TTTCTGGAGGACCGAGTTTTGAAATCAGTGGAATTCGAGTATGATAGCTGAGGTGATGGAGAAAACACCTGTCTCCGGATTACATCTTCAAACTAGGGGAAAACATGACATCCGACAGGAGACACGTCCATCAATGAATGATGTATACAGTAAGATAGACTATCTACATTTTCAGATATTACACATTTCTAATTTTGACAGAAAGAGCCATTTGCTTAGCTAGCTATAGCCTAATGTTAGCTACTTAACATTGAACCTGGTTGGTTAGGTACCTGCAGATTCATGCAGGGTAGTAACATCATGAGTTGGGATTATGGTTCATTGTTTACCTAGCTAGCTAGCTAACGTTAGCTGACTGACTCACTAGCTAATGTTACGTGTATGACCTTATTATTCGTATCTCAGAGCCATTTGCTTAGCTAGCTAACATTGAACCTGGTTGATTAGCTACCTGCCAATTCATGCAGGGTAGTAACGTCATGAGTTGGGATTATGGTTCATTATTTACCTAGATAGCTAGCTACATGTCTTAACAAAAGACTCCACTATGCAAGTAACCATTTCGGGTGCGTTCGTAAATTCAGTCTGGCCATCTACTCCGATTTCAGAGCACTCTCTTCTGAGTGTGCCAGAGCGCAGAATAACTGATGAATTTACGAACGCTCAACACACGTTGAATATAGCCGGTGTCAGTAAACGTCAGCAAAAAGCGTAATTAAATTATTGCCAGCAGCACAGTTAGTCACCAATGCTCTGGATAACATAAAACTAGCTCTGCTAGGGTGAGTAAAATAGTCAGAATTGGGTGTTCTCTCATTATGTGTCTGGAAGTAGCTAGCAAGATAGCCAATGTTAAGCAGTTATTTTGGGTGCTTGACTGCAGTTGTGAGGTCAGAACGTTCGAATCAACCCTACTCATTGGCCAGAGGGTCTGGTGTACCCTCTGAATGCTCCGAGAGCGACACTTTTTGAATTTACGAACTGACAATCTGACAGCACAGTTCCAGTCACCAACGCTCAGGAAGCTGTTCTGTTCATTTGTGTCTGGAAGTAGCTAGCAAGTTAGCTTGGGTGCTTGACTTCTGTTGTTAGTACAGAACGCTCAGGTCAACCCTTAAAGAGATGGGGGAGCAAAATTTTAAGAGGGTGTGAACGACGCTGAATGGGTGTAGACAAAGTGCTCTCCAGTAGTAGTACCAAAAGATTCAAAGGCCATTTCAAAAAAAGAAAGTTTGTCAACAAGCAAAATTACTTTCCCATTGTTCCTCAACTGTAGTGTATGGTATACCATTTTGGAGCTCTAAGTCTCTACTTTAATCCAATGTAAAAAATAAAATTCCAAATTTTGTTACATAAGATCTAGGGTTTTGTATGTCTAGGGTTGTTGTAGGTCTAGGGGTTTTGTATTTCTATGTTGGCCTGATATGGTTCCCAATCAGAGATAGCTGTTTATCGTTGACTCTGATTGGGGATCATATTTAGGCAGCCCTGTTTCCCACTTTCTGTTATGGGATCTTGTCTACAGTAAGTTGCCTTTGTTCACTCCAGTAGCTTCACGTTTCGTTTGTGCTTTTGTTGTTTTGTTGTGAGTTTCTCTTTATTAAAATTATGTGAAACTCTATGCACGCTGCGCCTTGGTCTCATCTTTACGACGATCGTGAAAAAAATGGATGCACTAAAATGACATAAGTCAACTCGAGTTAATCAGAGTTAACTCTGACAGCCCAAATTCAAAATCCTCTCTTTGTTTAAAATTATCTGCTTACATTCATTGCAAAAGCAAACACATTCACACATTTTCAAATACTTTAAAATCCCTTTTAGGCCAGTGTATTAAATGTAACAAATACCAATGGACAGCTAACAATAACAGAAGCTAAAAATGGCCAACTAGGACAAAATTGAAGGCTAGCCATCACATATAACTAAGCTAGCTAGCTGTTAGCAATCACCATCCAACCATTAGATACAAATTTGATAAAAAATTACCTAAAATTCATATCATTAGTGGTTCATGTGTACACATGTACAGTTGAAGTCGGAAGTTTACCTTAGCCAAATACATTGAAACTCAGTTTTTCACAATTCCTGACATTTAATCCTAGTAAAAATTCCCTGTCTTAGGTCAGGTAGGATCACCACTTTATTTTAAGAATGTGAAATGTCAGAATAATAGTAGAGAGAATGATTTATTTCAGCTTTTAGTTCTTTCATCACATTCCCAGTGCGTCAGAAGTTTACATACACTCAATTAGTATTTGGTAGCATTGCCTTTAAATTGTTTAACTTGGGTCAAACATTTTGGGTAGCCTTCCACAAGCTTCCCACAATTAGTTCAGTGAATTTTGGCCCATTCCTCCTGACAGAGCTGGTGTAACTGAGTCAGGTTGGTAGGCCTCCTTGCTCGCACACGCTTTTTCAGTTCTGCCCACAAATTTTCTATAGGATTGTGAAGGCCACTCCAATACCTTGAGTTTGTTGTCCTTAAGTCATTTTGCCACAACTTTGGAAGTATGCTTGGGGTCATTGTCCATTTGGAAGACCCATTTGCAACCAAGCTTTAACTTCCTGACTGATTTCTTGAGATGTTGCTTCAATATATCCACATAATTTCCCTGCCTCATGATGCCATCTATTTTCTGAAGTGCACCAGTCCCTCCTGCAGCAAAGCACCCCCACAACATGATGCTGCCACCCCCATGCTTCACGGTTGGGATGGTGTTCTTAGGCTTGCAAGCCTCGCCCTTTTTCCTCCAAACATAACAACGGTCATTATGGCCAAACAGTTCTATTTTTGGAGAGGACATTTCTCCAAAAAGTATGATCTCTGTCCCCATGTGCAGTTGCAAACCGTAGTCTGTATTTTTTTATGGCAGTTTTGGAGCTGAAAGGACGCTTCCTTGCTGAGCGGCATTTCAGGTTATGACGATATATTACTAATTTTACAGTGGATATGGATAGTTTTGTACCTGTTTCCTCCAGCATCTTCACAAGGTCCTTTGCTGTTGTTCTGTGATTAATTTGCACTTTTCGCACCAAAGTACGTTCATCTCTAGGAGACAGAACCTTCCTGAGTGGTTTGACGGCTGCGTGGTCCCATGGTGTTTATACTTGCTTAGTATTGTTTGTACGGATGTACGTGGTACCTTCAGGCGTTTGGAAATTGCTTCCAAGGATGAACCAGACTTGTGGAGGTCTACAATTCTTTTTCTGAGGTATTGGCTGATTTTCCCATGATGTCAAGCAAAAGAGGCACTGAGTTTGAAGGTAGGCCTTGAAATACCTCCAGGTACCTCCAATTGACTCAAATGATGTCAATTAGCTTAACAGAAGCTTCTAAAGCCATGACATTTTTCTTAAACCATGGCATCATTTTCTGGAATTTTACAAGCTGTTTAAAGGCACAGTCAATTTGGTGTATGTACATTTCTGACCAACTGGAATTGTGATACAGTGAGTTATAAGTGAAATAATCTGTCTGTAAACAATTGTCGGAAAAATTACTTATGTCATGCACAAAGTAGATGTCCTAACCGACTTGCCAAAACTGTAGTTTGTTAACAAGAAATTTGTGGAGTGGTTGAAAAATGAGTTTTAATGACTCCAATCTAAGTGTATGTAAACTTCCGAATTCAACTGTAAATACAGTCAATATAAACCCTCGTTTGTCAAAAAATAAAACCATTCAATAGCCAAAACATTTATAACAGAAAAAAAATCATATGAAATGTTTATTCTCATTGACTTGCATACAAAAGTGAGCTAGCTAGCTACTTAGCTTTGATACACATGTAAATAGGAAAATCGAACACATTTTTTCTTGGTCAAAACAATTAAATTATACATCAAAATGACCAGAAAAGTCAACACAGTTTAGTTAATCATGTTACATCTAGATTTAGAAAATGTAACCATGCGTACATTCTGGAAAACATGATTAAAAAATGAAACACAGAGAGCTAGCCTCTGTTCCTTTCACTGGGCTTCTTCCCTACGGTCATGGACCAATGAACGTGCGTCTGCTAAATGACTAAATGTAAATGTATATCAATGCTCCTTCCTGAGTGGTATGACGGCTGCATGGTCCCATGGTGTTTATACTTGCTTACTATTGTTTGTACAGATGAACGTGGTACCTTCAGGCATTTGGAAATTGCTCCCAAAGATGAACCAGACTTGTGGAGGTTTACAATTATTTTTCTGAGGTCTTTTGCCATGATGGCTCTGAATTGGCTTTTGTAAAAATGATTTAAGAAATAATTATTTTTAACACACTTAAATTATTATACTCAGGTCGGCTAAGCAACCTTTTTACAGAATGGCATTACAGAATTTGAAATTCCACATGTGGAAACATTGCTACTGCAACATGTTAACACCAACTTTTCACGTGCGAGGAGAATAACACTATTTCATCCGTAAACGTGCAATTTCACATGTGAAAGTGAGATTTTCATGTGGAGTTTTCTTACATGTGAAACTACAAATGGGATTTTCATATGTGATTGTTTTTCACATGTGAAATTGCAATTAACATGCGAGGTGACATTTTTTATTTTCCTTCCTCACATGTAAAAAGCTGGTGTTAACAAGTGACCTCTAAATTTAATACATGTGAAAATATGGTTTCACATGTGAAATTTAAGCTCAACATGTGAAAACAGCCAAGGGTGCTTTCATACAGTATATTTCCACTGCCTTAGTGTTACTGACTCCGTGTTACTCTTTTACCCAATGCAAACTATGATGTACTCAAAGTCAATGCAAAGTAGAATCCGACATTACCAAAACATTCACCTCGTCGGTCCCTCTGACACCACTCCATAAAATCTACCTCAGAGGTGTTGTGATGACTCAGATGCCTGAATAACCCCTGCTGCTTTAGTATTACTCATTTACCAATGCAATGTCCCAAGCCAATGCAAAGTCCCTTGTTATACAATGCCTCATTACACAATCCACCTCAGAGCTGTTGTGATGACTCAGAAGGCTGAGTAACCCCTTCATTTCCTGGCTGTGACTGTTACTGTGTGGGGAGGCTGCTTTAAGCTGGTCTGAGGGGAGAGACTAGAGACACGGCAAGGCTGTGAGAGAGCGGGAAAGAGAGAGAGAGAGAGGACAACCAGTGAAGAACAAACACAACTGTAAATACAACCCATTTTTATGTGTATTTATTTCCCCCTTTGTACTTTAACTATTTGCACATTGTTACAACACTGTATATTCAAAATGTCTCTATTCCTTTGGAACTTTTGTGAGTGTAATGTTTACTGTTAATTTGTTATTGTTTATTTCACTTTTGTTTATTATCTATTTAACTTACTTAGACAATGTAAACATATGTTTCCCATGCCAATAAAGCCCTTTGAATTGAATAGAGAGAGAGAGAGAGAGCCCTTTGAATTGAATTGAGAGAGAGAGAGAGCATGCAGAATTCAGTACATCAAATAATGCATGCAGAGCTGAATTAGGCCGATAGCCACTAATGATCAAAATCCAAAACTGCAACCACCTAAAAGGAAGCCATTCCCAAACCTTCCATAACAAAGCCCTCGCCTACAGAGAGATGAACCTGGAGAAGAGTCCCATAAGCAAGTTGGTCCTGGAGCTCTGTTCACAAACATAAACAGACCCCACAGAGCTCTAGGACAGCAACACAATTAGACCCAACCAAATCATGAGAAAACAAAAAGATATTTACTTGACACATTGGAAAGAATTAACACAAAACCCCTCAGATCAAACTAGAATGCTATTTGGCCCTAAATAGAGAGTACACAGTGGCAGAATACCTGACCACTGTGACTGACCCAAAATGAAGGAAAGCTTTAACTATGTATAGACTCAGTGAGCATAGACTTGCTATTGAGGCAGTCCTGGCTCTCACGAGAAGACAGGCTATGTGCACACTGCCCACAAAATGAGGTGGAAACTGAACTGCACTTCCTAACCTCCTGCCAAATGTATGAGCATACTAGACACATTTTTTTTAATAAAAAAAATTGGTAGTAGTTGTGTCTTGTCTCATCGCTGCAACCCCCATACGGACTCAGGAGAGGTTGAAAGCCATGCGTCCTCCGAAACACAACCCAACCAAGCCGCACTGCTTCTTGACACAACGCACATCCAACCCGGAAGCCAGCTGCACCAATGTGTCGGAGGAAACACCTTACACCTGGCGACCTTGTCAGTGTACACTGCGCCCGGCCCGACACAGGAGTCGCTAGTGCATGATGAGACAAGGATATCCCTGCCGGCCAAACCCTCCCTAACCCGGACGACGCTGGGCCAATTGTGCGTCGCACCATGGGCCTCCCGGTCGGGGCCGGCTGCGACAGAGCCTGGGCTCGAACCCAGAATCTCTGGTGGCACAGCTAGCACTGCGATGCAGTGCCTTAGCGCCACCCGGGAGGCCCAGAGACAAATATTTAGCCTCAGATTACACAGACCCACAAAGAACTTGAAAATAAATCAAATTTTGATAAACTGCTATATCTACTGGGTGAAATACCACAGTGTGCCATCATAGCAGCAAGATTTGTGACCTGTTGTCACAAGGGCAACCAGTGAAGAACAAACACCATTGTAAATACAACCCATATTTATGCTTGTCTATTTTCCCTTTTGTACTATTTGCACGTATTTACAACACTGTTTTTAGCCATAATATGACATTTCAAATGTCTCTATTCATTTGCAACTTTTGTGAGTTTAATGTTTACAGTACCTTTTTTATTGTTTATTTCACTTTTGTTTATTATCTATTTCACTTGCTTTGGCAATGTAAAATATGTTTCCCATGCCAATAAAGCCCATTGAATTGAGAGAGGGGGCGAGAGGGAGCGAGAGAGCGCAAGAGAGAGAGAGGGAGAGCGAGAGAGAGATCGATCAAACCCCACAAAGCACACAGACACTCCACAGCTGGTCTGGGGCAGCTAAACACAGCCCAACACAAAGACACACAGACAGACCATGGTGGGATACAACTGTACCAGGAAGTCAGGGGAAGAGGAGGTTGTGTTGGGGGAGCTAAATCAACACATCACCAGAGGAGTGGGAATGAGGTGGAAGGGAGAGAGGCGGTGGGGGTTAGCACAGGCTTGGAAAGACTTGGCAAGAGTATTCCTGGTGTCCACATGATCCAGTGTAACTAGTTTGTGTTCACCACACACTTGTCTGTGTGTCTACATGTGCATGTTTGTGTTTGTATGTGTGTAGGGGGGTGCATGTCTACTTATTCATGTTTGTGAGTGTGAGTATGTAAATAGAGAGAGGCGTACGAGACGTCACTCGCTTTGGGATTGAAGCTCTGGAATGTGGAACCCTGTTGTGATATTTCATTTAGCATGATATGTTTAGTTTGGTATGGTTACTTGAGACGCTAGCGTCTCCCCTATCCTCAAGAGGTTTTAAGACATGTTAAAATCGCCACTGGTCAGGAAATATGCATCTTACGCTGTGAGCTACTTGTCCAGACACATTTTGGCATATGACACAGTTAATATCAATATCAGAATGTGCCAGTGGAATTGTGATAAGGATGCTTTAATGAAAAAGTGTTGGATCATGTCCATCTTTGTGGATGATTTTAATTGGCTGTGACAGAATTTGTTAACGAATGTAATTATCTGCTCAGTTGGCCATCCTCAGCATCGTGGCTAATTGGCCAGGTTGGCCTATGAGAAGAGCTAGAAGCTATCCATTTTAGACCAATGGTTTAAACCATGGTCTAAGCAAAAGATCACAAATATGGCCGCAGGGTTTTGAAAAACCCCACACTGGCCCCGAGAGAATAACAGACATTCTCTGGTCTCCAATGTGACTTTGTTTAATGGGCTCTACAGTATCTATTTACACTTCTCACTGATCTATTTTAGGTTTTGTTTGAGAGCCAACATAATACAGGAAAATACAGTACCTGCCTATTCAGTGTAAACCGCATAGCCAAGAATCAAACCCACAACTATAGTGTTGTAAGCGCTATATTTCAATCAACTAAGCTACAATAACCACACATCTTTGTTATGACTAAAACCCTATTAGAATTACAATGAGAAGCAAACACACCTGCAGAGACAGGGTCTATGGTGGATTAAGTGGTGTTGATCTAGTGTGTGTTGTGTGTGTGTGTGGGTGAGTGTGTGTGTGTCTTCCTAGTATGATGGATTAGCAGATGATCTCAGAGGATTGCGCTGCATTCCTTCTCCAGCCCCTAGTGTTAAACATAAACACCAACTCTACAGTATCATTACACTGTTACCTCATCAAATCAGCACTAAACATGCACACTTTAGGCCTCAGCACAGCAGAGAGAAAAAAACATACAGGCACTGGCAGACAAACAAAGTCAAATATGGCAGTTGAATATGAGAGGAGGGGGTTGAGAAGCATGAGGAGGAGGCTGATGGGCATGAGAAAGAGGGTGAGGAAGAGGAAGGCGAGGATAGAGGTGAGGAGGGGGTGAGGGAGAATGATGCTCCGATCATGACTGGTGTCAGAGTGAACCTTGAACATGTTGCTTTGTTGCTAACACCGCCTCACTTCTATTCTCTCCAGATGTGTGGTATACTATATCAAAACCGAGACAGTGGCAATATTTTCCCCTTCACCCACAGCATTTTTACAGTCGTGAGAACTCACACATACTCGTTCTACCTAAAGCACATACCTCCCTTTCTGTTTATATACCCTTATGGAAAAACCACATGATTTCACATGTGGAAAACAACATGATTTCACGTGACATTTCCACATGTTTTGCACATGTGAGACCATGTGCTTTTGGAACAGTTTATATTGATGATATTTCACGTGATCACATTGCCTTTCATAAAATTTCACAGGTAATAAAAATGAGTTATTATTATACACAAACAGTGCTTTTAACTTACATATTTTGACATACATGACTAATTTGTGCATGTTTATTTATATAGTCACTATTATTCATAATGTTCTTATATGGTATTTGAAGTCACAACCTTTTGGTACACAGCATTCCAATCATCCTGCTATGTCTGCGTCATTAACTAATTTGACCTACACTTTGAACTTCAAAGTAAATCTCAGCTTTGTTAAAAATAGACTTAAAAAAAAACAATTATATTTCTTGAGGTTGTTAGTTCATATCCCAAGTGGCGTCATATTTTAGCTGAACGGTGATAACACATGAAATTGTATATTTGATAATGTTCCAAAAACACATTTTCACATGTGAAATGTCATATATTTACTGTCAATCACGATATTTACTGTCAATCACAATACACTTGGGTACTTTTTGGTCTGTCCTGCAAATGAACTTGGCATGACTCACTTGCAATTGCATTTAAACTTGTAGGATACTTTAGATGCGCTTATGGCACAAACTGAGTTGCTTTGAAAATAGTGGAAAGAACTTTTAAATCTATTTCTACAGCTGAATTGTAATTTGTTAGTAAATATACCACAACCTGTATTCAGGAAGTACACATACATTCTAATTCAATACAGTATTAGAATAATATATAGTACACTAGGGAAGCAACCACACCTGGGATTTTAGATGACAGCAACCTGAACTTCTGCTACATTATAAGCTCTGTGGCCATGACAAAAATCAGCTAAAGATTTATTTGGTTGCGCATCATTGGGTGAGTCAGTGAAACTGTAAATCTTTTTTAAGACTATAATTTACCCCTCATATTGAAGAATATGCATGTCTCCACACCGAGGACTAGGCTGTTGATGGATTCAAGAAGAGGTAGTTTTTATTGATCCCAGATTCTCAGTTTGTCAGTGTCAAAATAGCCTGTTTTTTTGCTAATTTTTGCAGTATTAAAAAAGGGTATGCTAAAGTCTCCGGTCATATAAAATGAGAGTAGCTTTGACACTGATAAACTGAGAATCTGAGATGTTAAAAGCGACCTTGTCTTGAATCCATCAAGAGCTTAGGACTCGGTGTGTGGAGACACACACAGTGCATTTGGAAAGTATTCTGACAACTTGACCCTTTCCACATTCTGTTAAGTTACAACCTTATTCTAAAATGGATTAAATTGTTTTTTTACCTCATCAATCTACACACTACCCCATAATGACAAACAAAACATTTTTGTAAAAAATATGGAAATATTGTACATAAGTATTCAGACCCTTAACTTGAAGCACCTTTGGGTAAGACGCTGGCAATAGCTTGGCACACCTGTATTTGCAGTGTTTCTCCCATTCTTCTCTGCAGATCCCATCAAGCTCTGTCAGGTTGGATGGCGTCGCTACACAGCTATTTTCAGGTCTCTCCAGAGATGTTTGATCAGGTTCAAGTCCAGGCTCTGGCTGAGTGGCTAGGCCACACATTCTACCTTTCTTTAACTAGGTAAGTCAGTTAAGAACAAATTCTTACTTTCAATGACGACCTAGGAACAGTGTGCCTTGCTCAGGGGCGGAACAACAGATTTGTACCTTGTCAGCTCGGGTTTTGAACTTGCAACCTTTAAGTTACTAGTCCAACGCTCTAACCACTAGGCTACCCTGCCGTCCCACATTCAGAGACTTGTCCCGAAGCCACTCCTGCATTGTCTTGGCTGTGTGCTTAGGGTCATTTTCCTGTTGGAAGGTGAACCTTTGCCACAGTCTGAGGTCCTGAGTGCTCTAGAGAGGGTTTTCACCAAGGATCTCGATATGCTCCCTCAACCTTGACTAGTCTCCCAGTCCCTGCCGCTAAAAAACATCCCCACGCATGATGCTGCCACCACCATCCTTCAGCATGGGATGGTGCCAGGTTTCCTCCAGATGTGATGCTTGGCATTCAGGCCAAAGAGTTCAATCATAGTTTCATCAGACCAGAGAATCTTGTTTCTCATGGTCTGAGAGTACATTAGGTGCCTTTTGGCAAACTCCAAGCAGGCTGTCATGTTCCTTTTACTGAGGAGTGGCTTCTGTCTGGCCACTCTACCATAAAGGCCTGATTTGGAGGAGTGCTGCAGAGATGGTTCTCCCAGAGTAACTCTGGAGCTCTGTCAGAGTGACCATTGGGGACTTGGTCACCTCCATGACCAAGGTCCTTCTCCTCCAATTGCTTAATTTGGCCGAGTGGCAGGTGTGTGCCTTTCCAAATAATTTCCAATCAATTGAATTTTACACATGTGGACTCCAATCAAGTTGTAGAAAAAGGTCAAGGATGATCAATGGAAACAGGATGCACCTGAACTCAATTTCAAGTCTTATTGCAAAGGGTCTGAATACTTATGTAAATTAGGCATTTCTGTTTAAAATGTTTAATACATTTGCGAAAAAGTCTAAAAACCAGTTTTTGCTTCATCATTATTGGATATTGTGTGTAGATTGATGAGGGAAAACATTTATTTAATCAATTTTAGAATAAGACGAGTGTAACGAAATGTGGAAAATGTCAAGAGGTCTGCATACTTTCTGAATGCACTGTATCCTTCAATATGAAGAGGAAATTATAGTTCTAAGAAAGCTTTCCAGTTTCACTGACTCACCCAATGACGGGCAGCTCACACAAACCGTTGATGGCTGATGCGCTCATGCCAAAAGTCTCTCTTTTGTTTTACTTTGTAAAACAATTCTGTTTGCGCAAAAGGCCTATTTGGAAGTTGATAGAATATTTTGGTAGCCTCAACAGACAGATTAGAGTCTTTTGTTTTCAACAATTCTATTTGAAATATTGCCAAATGCCTTTTTTGGATGCATGCTGTTCACGGACTGATTTACCGCACATTCCGGACTGTAGGTTATGCAGCTAGGTAATTTAAAAAAAGCTATTGCCTCTCTGTGGCTAAATTTTAAGCCTACTGCTGTCTAGTATTCAGAATTATTTAATTTTTTTCTCACATGGTACTGGTCGGTACTTTTTAGGGTACATCTAGTATAATGATAATTTATTTTACCCAATATATTAAATAAAAAGATGTGGGAGGTGGTTATTGACCAGTTGTGAAGTTGACAATACAAGTTGGATGCATATTCATAGATTGCGTTTTAGAAATAATGTTTTGTTACATTTAATTGCCGAAAATGCTGTTATCGAAGTAATTTCCTTAGTTGGTGATGTCAGCATGTGGGAGAATTAACAAGTTACAAGTGGGTTATAGTGAACTTCAAAGTAATTTACTGTGGCTAATCCATCACACTCACCTGATGGTCTGGTAATGAATTGAGTGTTGCAATTACATAGTGACTAGCTATGAATAAAATATAATATAGTGCCTTACATTACATGCACTTAAATAATCCTTTAAAAAGGCTGCAGAACTGACACTGTAAAATGTTTACATTATACGAACAGATCACATTAACTGGGATGACCATCCGCCATACCAGGCTGGTGATGCAACCGGTCAGGATGCTCTTGATGGTGCAGCTGTAGAACTTTTTGAGGATCTGGGGACCCATGCCAAATGTTTTCTGTCTCCTGAGAGGGAAAAGTTGTTGTCGTGCCCTCTTCACGACTGTCTTGGTGTGTTTGAACCATGATAGTTTGTTGGTGATGTGGACAGCAAGGAACTTGAAGCTCTCGACCCGCTCCACTTCAGTCCCCTCAATGTTAATGGGGGCCTGTTTGGCCCTCCTTTTCCAAGAGTCCACGATCAGCTTCTTGCTCACTTGGAGAGAGAGGTTGTTGTCCTGGCACCTCACTGCCAGGTCTCTGACCTCCTCCCTGTAGGCTGTCGTCAGCAACGCCATGCAGTTGTGGGTGAACCGGGAGTACAGGAGGGGATTAAGCAAGCATCCCTGAGGGGCACCAGTGTTGAGGATCAGCTTGGCAGATGTGTTGTTGCCTACCATTACCACCTGGAGCGGACCTTCAGGAAGTCCAGGATCCAGTTGCAGAGGGAGGTGTTTAGTCACAGGGTCCTTAGCTTAGTGATGAGCTTTGTGGGCGCCATGATGTTGAACACTGAGCTGTAGTCAATGACCACCATTCCAATATAGGTGTTACTTTTGTCCAGGGATAGGGCAGTGTGGAGTGCGATTGAAATTGCTTCATCTGTGGATCTGTTGGTGTGGTATGCGAATTGGAGTGGGTCTAGGGTTTCTGGCATGATGGTGTTGACGTGAGCCATGACAAGCTTTTCAAAGCACTTCTTGGCTACAGACCTGAGTGCTATAGGGCGGTAATCAAATAGGCAAGTTACCTTTACTTTCTTTGGCACAGGGACTATGGTGGTCTGTTTGAAACATGTAGGTATTACAGACTTGGCCAGGGAGAGGTTGAACATGTCAGTGAAGACACTTGCTAGTGTGATCACACAGTTGTCCGGAACAGCTGATGAATCTCATGCATGCTTCATTGTTACTTGCCTCGAAGCGAGCATAGAAGTAATTTAGTTTGTCTGGTAGGCTTGTGTCACTTTGCAGCTCACGGTTGCGCTTCTCTTTGTAGTCTGTAATAGTTTTCAAGCCCTGCCGCATCCAACGAGCATCGGAGCCGGAGTAGTACGATTAAATCTTAGTCCTGTATTGACGCTTTGCCTGTGTGATGGTTCGTCGGAGGGGATAGTGGGATTTCTTATCAGCGTCCGGATTAGTGTCCCGCTCCTTGAAAGCGGCAGCTCTGTCCTTTAGCTCAAATTTAGCCTGTAATCCATGGCTTCTGGCTGAGAAATGTACGTACGGTCACTGTGGGGACAATGTCGTAAATGCACTTATTGATGAAGCCAGTGACTGAGGTGGTATACTCCTCAGTGCCATTGGATGAATCCCCGGAACATATTCCAGTCTGTGCTAGCAAAACAGTCCTGTAGCGTAGTATCAAGCGTCATATGACCACCTCCGTATTGAGCGTGTCACTGGTACTTCCTGCTTTAGTTTTTGTTTGTAAGCAGGAATCAGAAGGATAGAATTATGGTCAGATTTGCCAAATGGAGTGTGAGGGAGAGCCTTTGTATGTGTCTCCGTGTGTGGAGTAGAGTTTTTTTTTCTCCTTCTGGTTGCACGTGACATGCTGGTAGAAATGAGGTAAAACGGATTAAAGTCCCCGGGCCACTAGGAGCACCACTTCTGGATGAGCATTTTCTTGATTGCTTATGTCCTTATACAGCTTGTTGAGTGTGGTCTTAGAGACAGCTTTGGTTTGTGGTGGTTAATAGATGGATATGAATAATATAGATGAGAACTCTCTTGGTAGATAGTGTGTTCTACAGCTTTTCATTCTACCTCAGATCGAGCAATACCTCGAGACTTCTTTAATATTAGACATCACACACCAGCAGTTATTGACAAATAGACACAAACCCCCGCCCCTCGTCTTACCAGACGTAGCTGCTCTGTCCTGCCGAAACACGGAGAAGCCAGCCAGCTCTATATTATCTGTGTTGTTCAGCCAAGTCTCGGTGAAACATAACATATTACAGTTTTTAATGCCCCGTTGGTAGGATAGTCTTAATCGTAGATCATCCAGTTTGTTTTCCAATGATTGCACGTTGGCCAATAATAGTGGTGGTTTACCTACTAGTCGGCAAATTCTTACAAGGCACCCTGCCCTCCTCCCCTTTATCTCTATATTTTCTTCACACTGATGACGAAGATTTGGACCTTGTCTCGACAAAGCAGTGTATCCTTCGCGTCGGACTCATTAAAGAAAGAAATCTTCATCCAGTTTGAGGTGAGTAATCACTTTTCTGATGTCCAGAAGCTCTTTTCTGTCTTAAGAGACAGTAGCAGCAACATTATGTACAAAATGAGTTACAAAATAGCACAGTTGGTTAAGAGCTTCCAATACCAGTTAAGAAATGACAAATTCACAACAACGTTGTCATGAAGTTACTGGAAAATTTACAATAATGTAGTGATGAGAAAAGAAAGCTTCCTGAAGCAATTGTGTCAACAAATGGGTTAATTACTAACCCTAACCCAAAAGAATTTAGAACAGCAAAATTATAATCGATGACTTCACACACGACGTAGCTCGTGCGCAAGGGTAGCCTTTTTGTCTTCTACCAAAACTAATGCCAAACCAATCTGGTGGTTGTTCGACGAAACAAAGCTTCGGACTTCATTGACCATGTGCTTCTGATAAAGTGATACAGGCATCGGCACACTGCTTCGAAGTAAACTTCATATGTGTACCTGTGAAGTGTAGCGTTGACCTTTTTTGTACCCCAGGTAGCAATGCCGTACCCTAACTATACCCACATTTTTTGAGAATTATAGCATGAACCTGGTGGCACTGCTGAAACATCGATGCACTCTCACGATGAGGTAGCAAGTTCGAAATCCTCAAAGAGTGAATATATCCTCTACGTCAAGTGTCATTGAGAAGTGCTAGTTTTACGTTGGTGGTGATAATTTATAGAAATAACACTTTCAAGTTGCTGTATGTATTTACTTTATTTTTACTGCAAGTGCAGAAAAATGTATTCTTGCCTATTTACAGTATGTCCACAGAACTGGTGGTGTTGCAAGGCCTTCAGGTAGCTAGCAACCAAGAGGTTGTGATTTCAAATCCCAGGTTGAATCCCAAATTATCAGCATACTGTCCTTTAACATTAAGACCTGAATTCAGCTGTAAAAATACAGTAACTAGTAGATTTAGCATATTTTCACTGAGACTAGACAGAAACCTCCTGGGAACCATGACACAATGTTCTACGAATGTCCTTAAAATGGGACGTCCCTGTAACAAACCGGGAACTAGACAAAACCTGCAGGGGACCATGACTATTTAAACTGTATGAATGTCAATTATGCCTTTCAACGTAAAATATTCTAAATTACATTAAGACACCTGGGTTTTCATGTGCTCGGTCATGACATTTTGTCAGCTGGAGATTGTCAAGCAAATCACTGCCGGTCTCTCGGCAATTGACCGTTAATTAACATAAACACTTTTAGCATCTTCTGGCTTGCACGCATAGCCTACAAGCCACTGATGCAGACCACAATAAATAGCCTCCACCATCACAATAACTCCATTATTTATTTTAGACAGGTCTAAAGAAACATGATATGAAGAAAATGTGGTCTATTTCCGAAGAACAGAATAGCATACTCTGGGTTGTCCTTATGTTAGGCCCTCATCTCTCTATGCCGTATGGCTGTCGGCTACGCTAGTTCATTTAGCAGACAAGACTTGCTTAGAATTCCGTGACATTATTTTATGGTATGAAGAATACAATAAAAAACTTGTTGAATGAAATAGAAAGGATATTTTCTACAAAAGATTTCTGAGGGAGTGCACACTGAGGGAGTGCACGCGGATATTCTGTGTTGAGCATTTAACAAAGAAATAGGTCCCCCTGACAGCACCAGTAAAAGGTTTGGGCACACCTACTCATTCCAGATGTTTTCTTTATTTTTGACTATCTTCTACATTGTAGAATAATAGTGAAGACATCAAAACACAAATAATTTTACGTTACACTGGTGGAAATCTGTCCTTTGGTCTGATGAGTCCAAATTTTAGATGTTAGATTTCAACCGCCGTGTCTTTGTGAGACGCAGAGTAGGTAAATGGATGATCTCCGCATGATTGGTTCACACTGTGAAGCATGGAGGAGGAGGTGTGATGGTGTGGGGGTGCTTTTGCTGGTGACACTGTGATTTATTTAGAATTCAAGGCACACCTAACCTGCATGGCTACCACAGCATTCTGCAGAGCTACGCCATTCCATCTGGTTTTCGCTTAGTGGGATCAACAATCACCTGACCTCTACCCAATTGAGATGGTTTGGGATGAGTTGGACTGCAGAGTGAAGGAAAAGCAGCCAACAAGTGCTCAGCATATGTGGGAACTCCTTCAAAACTGTTGGAAAAACATTCCAAGTGAAGCTGGTTGAGAGAATGTCAAGAGTGTGCAAAGCTGTCATCAAGCCAAAGGGTGGCTGCTTTGAAGAATCTTAAAAACTTCTTAGGGATGAAATCCCTTTAGCGGGATCGATATGACAACATCCAGTGAAATGGCAGAGTGCCAAATTCAAATTAAATTTCTATAAATAGGGGCGTCCCAAGTGGCGCAGTGGTCTAAGGCACTGTGCCAACAGAGACTCTGGGTTCGAGCCCAGGCTCTGTCGCAACCGGGAGGCCCATGGGGAGACGCACAATTGGCCTAGCATCATCCGACCTAGGTCGCTAGGTGTATGGTGTTTCCTCCGACACATTGGTGCGGCTGGCTTACGGGTTGGATGCACGTTGTGTTAAGAAGCAATGCAGCTTGGTTGGGTTGTGTTGGGTCGTCTCTCGCGAGCCCGTATGGGAGTTGTAGCGATGAGACAAGACAGCAACTGCTAACAATTGGATACTATGAAATTGGGGAGAAAAAGGGGCAAAAAAAAAATACTATAAATATTAAACTTTCATGAAATCACACATACAATACACCAAATTATAGCTACACTTGTTGTTAATCCAGCCAATGTGTCAGATTTCAAAAAGGCTTTAAGGCAAAAGCAAACCATGCTATTATCTGAGGACAGCACCCCATCAAACAAAGACAGACAATCATAATTCAACCCGCCAGGCGCGACACGAAACTTAGAAATAAAGATATAATTCATGCCTTACCTTTGACGAGCTTCTTCTGTTTGGCACCCTAATATGTCCCATAAACATCACAAATGGTCCTTTTATTTGATTAATTCCATTGTTATATATCCAAAATGTCAATTTATTTGGTGCGTTTGATCCAGAAAAACACCGGTTCCAACTCGCGCAACGTGACTACAAAATATCTCATAAGTTACCTGTAATCTTTGTCCAAACATTTCAAACAACTTTCCTAATACAACTTTAGGTATTTTTTTACGTAAATAATCGATAAAATTTAAGACGGGATAAACTGTGTTCAATACCGGAGGAAAACAACGTGGAGCGAGCTTTTCAGGTCACTCGCCTCTAACAAACAGTACACTTCACTCGACCCTCGTTCTGGACAGACCTACTTCTTCATTACACAAACCTTCTCCTGGGTGCATGCTCCGAAGCACCTCTCACTCACATGGGTCTCTCAGATATCTCAATTCTTATTAGCCAATGTATGTCACGTGATCGGGTCCTTCTCACAGGCAATAAGTGAAGACCGACACATCGGGGCACACATCCTTATCGAATTCCGAGGCGCATATTGAAGATGTCCACATTTACTTTCCGTGAGCCAACAAGATGAGTAGGCCTAACGAACTGCAAAAGCACAAGCCTATGTAAATCTACTATCCCCCATAATACAACATTTTACTTTTTTTATTGGTCAACTTTTCCTTCTGTACGAGAAATAAATATTCCAAGCATAGTCGGGGACAGTTGTGGGATGCGATAGATCCCAAATTAACACAACCACTAGCATCAAATAACATGTTAAATGTGGCTGATGCAACAGATCAGAATGTTTAGATTAAAATGAACACATAAGTGTAGCAATGCACACACGGCAGTAGTGCAAATGTTCCAAAATGCAATCAATTTGCGGGAAAAGACCATTCTCAAAAGTGAATGCAAAAGTAATTATGCATGCAATGCTTTATTATAAAGGTGCATTTTAATGGTGAAAATGATCTTCCCCAAACTTGAAACTCACACACCGCCTACAGTATGTATGCCAGTTAGGCTCTACACCGGTTGTAAAGTGGATCAATGTGCTTCATTTTAAGAAGTTATTTGACCACTTTAGTTGTGATACAAACAGTGGTGGAAAATGTACCCAATTGTCATACTTGAATAAAAGTAAAGATACCTTCATAGAAAATGACTCAAGTAACAGTGAAAGTCACCCGGTAAAATCCTACTTGAGTAAAAGTCTGAAAGTATTTGGTTTTAAAAATACTTAAGTATCAAAAGTAAAAGTTAAAGTATAAATATAAAAAATTCATATATTAATTCATATATTAAGCAAACCAGATGGCACCATTTTTCAAGTTATTTTTCATGTTAAGTTATAAAGATGTTGGACTTTCAAAAGTTTAATTAACACAACATAATACAAAAATAAGAAACACGAACAACGCGCAGAACTGACACAGGAACAGAAACAATGATGCCTGTATTAATGGCACCTGTTTGAACTTGTTATCAGTATAAAAGACACCTGTCCACAACCTCAAACAGTCACACTCCAAACTCCACTATGGCCAAGACCAAAGAGCTGTCAAAGGACACCAGAAACAAAATTGTAGACCTGTCCCAGGCTGGGAAGACTGAATCTGCAATATGTAAGCAGCTTGGTTTGAAGAAATCAACTGTGGGAGCAATTATTAGGAAATGGAAGACCACTGATAATCTCCCTCGATCTGGGGCTCCACGCAAAAACTCACCCCGGGGGGTCAAAATTATCACAAGAACGGTGAGCAAAAATCCCAGAACCACACGGGGGGACCTAGTGAATGACCTGCAGAGAGCTGGGACCAAAGTAACAAACGCCTACCATCAGTAACACACTACGCCGCCAGAGACTCAAATCCTGCAGTGCCAGACGTGTCCCCCTGCTTAACTTCTTCGATATAGGGGGCGCTCTTTTAATTTTTGGATAAAAAAACGTTCCCGTTTTAAACAAGATATTTTGTCACGAAAAGATGCTCGACTATGCATATAATTGACAGCTTTGGAAAGAAAACACTGACGTTTCCAAAACTGCAAAGATATTATCTTTGAGTGCCACAGAACTGATGCTACAGGCGAAACCAAGATGAAATTTCAAACAGGAAATGCCCCAGATTTTGGAGGCGCTGTGTTCCAATGTCTCCTTATATGGCTGTGAATGCGCAAGGAATGAGCCTACACTTTCTGTCGTTTCCCCAAGGTGTTTGCAGCATTGTGACGTATTTGTAGGCATATCATTGGAAGATTGACCATAAGAGACTACATTTACCAGGTGCTCGCTTGGTGTCCTCCGTTGCAATTATTGCATAATCTCCAGCTGCGTGCATTTTTCCATTTGCTTCAGAGGAGAAACCCAACTGCCACGAATGACTTATCATCGAATAGATATGTGAAAAACACCTTGAGGATTGATTCTAAACAACGTTTGCCATGTTTCTGTCGATATTATGGAGTTAATTTGGAAAAAAAGTTTGGCGTTGTAATGACTGAATTTTCTGTTTTTTCTTAGCCAAACGTGATGAACAAAACGGAGCGATTTCTCCTACACAAATAATATTTTTGGAAAAACTGAACATTTGCTATCTAACTGAGAGTCTCCTCATTGAAAACATCCGAAGTTCTTCAAAGGTAAATGATTTTATTTGAATGCTTTCTTGTTTTTGTGAAATGTTGCCTGCTGAATGCTAGGCTTAATGATATGCTAGCTATCAATACTCTTACACAAATGCTTGTGTAGCTATGGTTGAAAAGCATATTTTGAAAATCTGAGATGACAGTGTTGTTAACAAAAGGCTAAGCTTGTGAGCCAATATATTTATTTCATATCATTTGCGATTTTCATGAATAGTTAACGTTGCGTTATGCTAATGAGCTTGAGACTATGATTACGCTCCCGGATACGGGATTGCTCGACGCAAGAAGTTAAGCCAGTACATGTCCAGGCCCATCTGAAGTTTGCTAGAGAGCATTTGGATGATCCAGAAGAAGATTGGAAGAATGTGATATGGTCAGATGAAACCAAAATATAACTTTTTGGTAAAAACTCAACTCGTTGTGTTTGGAGGACAAAGAATGCTGAGTTGCATCCAAAGAACACCATACCTACTGTGAAGCATGGGGGTGGAAACATCATGCTTTGGGGCTGTTTTTCTGCAAAGGGACCAGGACAACTGATCCGTGTAAAGGAAAGAATGAATGGGGCCATGTATCGTGAGATTTTGAGTGAAAACCTCCTTCCATCAGCAAGGGCATTGAAGATGAAATGTGGCTGGGTCTTTCAGCATGACAATGATCCCAAACACACAGCCCGGGCAACGAAGGAGTGGATTTATTTTCTCATTTTGTCTGTCATAGTTGAAGTGTACCTATGATGAAAATTACAGGCCTATCTCATCTTTTTAAGCGGGAAAACTTGCACAATTGGTGGCTGACTAAATACTTTTTTGCCCCATTGTATATAGGGAAGGTAATCAGGGAAGTGATGGAGTCCAGGCGAGTCTTATGACGCGCAGGTGCGCGTTACGATGGTGACAGGTGTGTGCCATAATGAGCAGCCTGGCGACCCAGAGGCCGGAAAGGGAGCACACGTGACACTAACACTGAAGTGAAGTTATTACTATATGTGGGTATAACTGAAAGTGGCTTTGATAGTGGCTAATTTTCAACACAATACAACATTATTTTGTGTTATTTTTAAAAGTCTGGTCATATAATTGTGGGGCGGCAGGTAGCCGCGTGGTTGGAGCGTTGGACTATTAACCAAAAGTTTTCAAGATCGAATCCCAGAGCTGACAAAAATCTGTCTTTCTGCCCCTGAACAAGGCAGTTAACCCACTGTTCCTAGAACGTCATTGAAAATAAGAATTTGTTCTTAAATAGTTAAATAAATGTAAAATAATTAAACCCTTATAGAAATCAACTCAATTGGTTGAGCTCTACACTGTCATTTCCAAATTTCATCCCTGCAAGTTAAATGGCCATCATTTCATATACTTCACTGTGGAAAAGGTGATATTTTGATATGCTTCAGTTTGCTGCCATATGACTGGTTTCACATTTGTCTCCAGCGATCATAAGGTCAAATAGATCTAAAACAGTTGCCATTTATATTTACAATCCCCTTATCCAAACAGCTTACTCATTTACTTAGCTCTTATCAATAGCTCTTATCATTTCACAAATTACAGTGCATGGAGAATGGTGTTATTGCTAAAGGGAAAAAACAAAGGCGTAAAGGCCATCATATCGGGCGTAAAGTTAGTGGAATTATGAGGGAATTAAGTCAAGGCCAGAATACGGCGTATCGGTAGACACAACTCCACCACATCTTCATTTATTTGATCTCCACTCCAAACGAATAGCAGGCGAATATGCTATTCTCATGCTTAAATTCAAGGTCAGAATACACGGAGAGAGGAAAGTGCATAAAAAAGAGATTAAGTTCCATTTATGCACGCTTAACCCGGTTCAGAATTGCCCCCTAACTGAATCTTTTCTATGTACCTGGCCATTGAAATTCCACAATATACCTTTTACCCCGAGTTGCTTCTTTCTATGTGAAGTCCTGTCCAATCAGAAAGCGTTCTTTCTATGTGATCCAATCACTGAGCAGTTTCTCTCTTTACACTCCAATCACGAAGCAAAGAAAAAAAGAAGCTGATTAGAACAGGAGCAATTACTATTGCGCAACAACAACACACAAAAACCAGGCCAAAGGATACTTCATAGGGTTGTAGTAATGAATGCAATCTAAACGTTATGGAGTACAGGGTTCCATATGCGTAATGGGTGGGGGTGTTGAGGAGCCTATTTTGTTTTGTGGTTGAGGCATATTAATCATTATTAAGCAAGGTTCAAATGCTTTCCCAATATGCTGAGGTGATTTAACCTCATCTGGGGACAGTAAGTATATAACTGGACTGGGGCTTGTTGCTGTTGGATGATTGCTGCTTTACATAATGAATCACTTACTCAATGTGGCTGTGTGTGCATGTGTGTACGCGTGTGAGCGTATGCATTGCTGGACGCCCAGAGACTTCAGGGTTACCAGGAGGTGGAAGTGTTAGGATCAGCATTCAGCTGCTCAAAGACATACACACTGTGCATCCACAGCAAATTCTCCAGTGTACAAGTCCACACTTTTGAGTGTTAAATTAACACTGTACTTAGTGTTGGAGCTGTTGAACTAGTCAGTGTTGAGTTAATGTAGTATTATTACCTTACATAACTTTTTTAACACTTGGAACACTTAACACTTCTATGTAGTTTACATCAATGGTGTTACGCAATAACACATCACAGTACTTCTTACCATTACACCAAGACATTCAAATCACTTGACAAGGTTATTCCGTGTTGGGTTATGGACATTACATTAATATTTAAGTCTTTATTACCACATGCTTTTATGTCAGCATTTATAAAAACATGCTAAAACTTTCAGTAACATAACCATATAGCACTTAAACTGGTACAACACTTCCACTCACGGGTGCCCCCTCCCCCAAAAAAAATTGCCACACCCCCACTAAGACAAACCTCAATTACAATTGTCCAGGATGCCTTTTCAGTGAATTATGGTGAGCATGGTGAAGTTATTAATTACACTTTGGATGGTGTATCAATACACCCAGTCACTACAAAGATACCGGCATCCTTCCTAACTCAGTTTCCGGAGAGGATGGAAACCGCTCAGGGATTTCACCATGAGGCCAATGGTGACTTTAAAACAGCTACAGAGTTTAACGGCTGTGATAGGAGAAAAGGATAGATCAAGAACATTGTGATTACTCCACAATACTTACCTGAATGACAGAGTGAAAAGTAAGACAACTTTACAGAAAAAAATATTCCAAAACATGCATCCTGTTTGCTATAAGGCACTAAAGTTTTTTATTTTTTTTTATTTTTTATTGTCCTAAAAACAAAGCGCTATTTTTGGTGCAAATTCAACACAACATGTGACTGAGTACCACTCTTCATATTTTCAAACATGGTGGTGAATGCATCATGTTATGGTTATGCTTGTCGTCGGCAAGGACTTGGCTGTTTTTTAGGGCATGCAAAAACCTGGTACAGTCTGCTTTCCAACATACACTGGGAGAAAAATTCTACCTTTCAGCAGGACAATAACCAAAAACACAAGGCCAAATGTACACTGGAGTTCCTCCTTTATTACCAAGGTGATTCTGTGGTCCAGTTACAGTTTTGACTCAAATCGGCTTGAAAATCTATGGCAAGACTGGAAAATGGCTGTCTAGCACTGATCATCAACCACCTTGAAATAGCTTAAATGTTTTTTAAATGAATAATGTTGAAATATTGTAAAGTCCAGCTGTGAAAATCTCCTAAAGACCTACCCAGAAAGACTCACAGCTATTATCGCTGCCAAATGTGATTCAGGGCTGTGAATACTGTGTAAATTACAAATTTCTGTATTGCATTCAATACATTTGCTAACATTTCTAAAAACGAATTCTGCCAAATGTGATTCAGGGCTGTGAATATTACAAATTTCTGTATTGCATTCAATACATTTGCTAACATTTCTAAAAACGAATTTTCACTTCATTATTATGGGGAATCTTGTGTAGATGGGTGAGAGAAAAAAAAAGATTTAATCCATTTTGAATTCAGTCTGTAACACAAAAAGAATGTGGATTAAGTGAAGGGGTATGTAACGGGATTCTTCCGTCGAAGGAGAGGAGGACCAAAATGCAGCGTGGTTGAAATTCATGTTTGTTTTTAATAAGAAAACAATACATGAATAAACTACAAAAACAACAAAAGTGTAAACCCGAAACAGTCCCGTGTGGAACAAACACTGACACAGGAGACAACCACCCACAAAACCCAACACAAACCAGGCTACCTAAATATGGTTCCCAATCAGAGACAATGACTAACACCTGCCTCTGATTGAGAACCATATCAGGCCAAACATAGAAATAGACAAACTAGACATATAACATAGAATGCCCACTCAGATCACACCCACTATGGTCAGGGTATAAATAATTTCTGAAGGCACTGCAGGTTTATGTTTACATGTGATTTTACAAAATGTGTATGTACAGAAACCTAAAATCGCTTGGTGTTGCCAATAATATGTGTATATGTGTGAATGTGAGCATCCTTATTTGTGTGTGCATGTATGTATGTCTGTGTGTTTTGGGTGCATGTGTGAGTGTGTGTGTGTGCGTGCATGCATGAGTGTGTGTGCGTGCATGCATGAGTGTGTGCACTTGCATGTACAGAACACAGCAAATTGGCCAGGGTTACCTAGTGTGGATTTTTAAGTGTAATATTTCTAGTGTTGATTCAGGTGTGAAATTATCTCTCTAAGAGTGAAATTAACACTCATTGGTGTAAAATAACACCAGTGTTTGTGTTAATAACCAGTATTGAGTGTGAGATTGTGATTGTGTCTGTTTTACTCTGTGGAAAGTAAAAACGTTCCCATCAAAACCCTGTCCATCATTCTCATATTTCCCAGCATGCTTTACTGCTGTGAGATTTTTTAATAAAAAATAAAAAATGTATATCTGTTTTTGCATGTACAGTGATTGTGATCGATTTATCTTATGCTAAACAAAAGTACATAATGTTCATCCAATCATTTACTTACATTTATTTCACCCATTACTGAAACGGTTCTTCTAGTTTAAATAGGTCATCAAAAAGAAAGGAGGACCAAGGCACTCTTCATATAATTAATTAAAATGCCTTTATTAGTATGGCATGTTCAATAGAAACGTTTTTTTTTTAAACCAACGTGTTTCGGCTGCATGGCCTTCATCAGGGAGTACAAAATAAAAAAGGAATACAATCTCCTCTTTTGAACAGCTTTTCCAATTAGCCCTAATTGGAAGAGGGAGTGGTTACAAAATTGATTGGACACACCTAGTAAGCAATAATATACACATTAAAAGGTGAAATGCTGTAGCTATGTTATCATAAAGACACAACTCCAAGCTAGAAGTATCAGAACACTTCTAACCAGTTCTAACCTTAAATATGACTGGGAGAAGTGTCAAGAATAATAAAGCAAAATATTCCCTAGTACACTAGAACACAGCAAAATATGAACAACAACAGTCTTAACATAGCTGAGGGCAAGGTTAGGTAGTCTCCTGTATTAATACACTCAACCCTAACACTCATTCTGATTACAGGTTGTGGGTGAATAAAAGTGCCAGTTATTGGATGTTCTAACTCAGGCTGGATTCACACATCACTTTGCAAGCCAGTACAATTTGACTTGTTGGTCTGATGTGGTCTGTAAAACCAGGCAATTCATAACACAACTGTGTTAGGGTAAAAGTTTTGCATCAAAGTAAGCCTTGTGATTTATGTAATGTATGGTCAAATAAAATAAATCAAATTTTAATAGTCACATACTGTACACGTGATTAGCAGGTGTTATAGCGTATGTAGTGAAATGTTTGTGCTTCTAGCTCTGACAGTGCAGTAATTTATAACAAATTACACAACATATACCCAATACACACAAATCTAAGTAGGAATGAGTTAAGACTATATACATATACGGACAAGCGATGCCAGAGCGGAACAGACTAAGAATAGTATAGAATACAGTATATGCATATGCGATGAGTAATGCAAGATATGTAAACATTATTAAGTGACTAAGAAAACAGTATATACACATGAAATTATCAATGCAGGACATATGAGATGAGTAATGCCAGATATGTAAACATTACTAAAGTGACTAGTGTTCCATTCCTTAAAGTGGCCAGTGATTTCTAGTCTATGCCTATAGGCAGCAGCCTCTAATGTGCTTGTGATGGCTGTTTAACAGTCTGATGGCCTTGAGATAGAACCGTTTATTTGATAACATTCACCCCTTTAGGACCTCACTTGGTGAAGTCCACAGGACTTAAAATGAATGAATTCAACAACCATGCCTTTGTCACTGAAAAATATAGTCATGTGCGGTAACTCTATAATTCAC
Source organism: Oncorhynchus nerka (assembly GCF_034236695.1). Taxonomy (NCBI): domain Eukaryota; kingdom Metazoa; phylum Chordata; class Actinopteri; order Salmoniformes; family Salmonidae; genus Oncorhynchus; species Oncorhynchus nerka. The sequence goes on along the minus strand of NC_088414.1, from coordinate 15,422,454 downwards.
TCAAAAGACATCCCGGAAAATTGTATTTGAGGTGTGGCTTAGTGAGGGCGTGACTGTTTTTTTGGGGGGCCACCTGTGAGTGGAACTGTTGTACCAGTTTAAGTGTATATGGTTGTGTTAATTAAGTATGTAAATGCTTACATAAGAGTATGTGGAAATAATACTTGTAAATGTTAATTAATGTCCTTAACCTATCACTGAATAACCTTGTCAAGCGATATGAATGTCTTTGTGTAATGGTTAGAAGTACTATATGATGTGTTATAGCATAACACAATTGATGTAAACTTCCTAGTGTTAAAGTTTTATGAGATCACATATGAATTTTCTAACACTGACTAGTTTAAGAGCTTCAGCACTAAGCACATTGTTAATTTAACTCTCAAAAGTGTGGACCCATATAGACACTGGCTCAGTGTTAAATTGAACACTGTCAGTGTTGATTTAACACTGGACAGTTTGCTGTGTGCAGAAATGTAATTACATCAATTTGAAAGGAGCCATCAATCTTTCTCCCTTACAAACAGCCAGCAGCAGGGGTTAGGTTGTGTGTAGATTGCAATTTCTGATGGCACGCATCCAAACATATTTTAAAGAAACCGTTTTATATTGTAAATAAGTGGACAAACCTAACATACCAGTGACACTCTGACTGTGGGGATAGGAGAGTAGGATTTCCAATTAGAGAGACACTGTTCTGTTCAAGCACCTTTACAACAACAAACACGGCCCACTGCCAGGCCCATCTCTGGTACCAGGTGGTGAAGGTCCTGCCATGAGACCTCCACGGACCCGTCGTAACAGAAAATTCCAATTAACAAGAGAATGTTTGGTAAATTAAACATCCAGATGAATGAGTTATTTTTTCAAGACTTGTTTTTGATTCATTAAAGCTGTTTGTTATGTCCCCTAGTTTACTGAGGTAGAATGTCCTGATTAATATGGGTAGTTCCTGTGAATTGGTGGAGCTGCGCATGTGTGAATTATTTCCATTTAATTGAAACCAAATTAAATAAACCAAACACCCAATTGTTTTGATGTTGATAAAAAAAGGCCTGTGTTGGATCGGGCTGGCGTATGCAGGGTAATTAGGGGCAGAGCAGAGCAGAGCAGCGGGAGCTGTGAGGTCTTCGTGACACAAACCAAAAGATTAGTCTGATATTTCCCTATTACCCCCGACTCTACTCCACACCATCTCTGTCACTCACCCCTTGGCCCACAATCCATCATGCCCAACTGGATCGGCCTCCTCTCCCTCCTGGTGGGAGAAGCTATAGGCTCCCAAGTGGCGCAGTGGTCTAAGGCACTACATCTTAGTGCAAGAGGCACTACAGTCCCTGGTTAGAATCCAGGCTGTATCACATCTGACCGTGATTGGGAGTTCCATAGGGCGGTGCACAATTGGCCCAGCATTGTCTGGGTTTGGCCAGGGTAGGCCTTATCTGACCTTAACAAATCAAATCAAATCAAATGTATTTATATAGCCCTTCGTACATCAGCTGATATCTCAAAGTGCTGTACAGAAACCCAGCCTAAAACCCCAAACAGCAAGCAATGCAGGTGCAGAAGCACGGTGGCTAGGAAAAACTCCCTAGAAAGGCCAAAACCTAGGAAGAAACCTAGAGAGGAACCAGCCTATGTGGGGTGGCCAGTCCTCTTCTGGCTGTGCCGGGTGGAGATTATAACAGAACATGGCCAAGATGTTCAAATGTTAATAAATGACCAGCATGGTCGAATAATAATAAGGCAGAACAGTTGAAACTGGAGCAGCAGCACGGCCAGGTGGACTGGGGACAGCAAGGAGTCATCATGTCAGGTAGTCCTGGGGCATGGTCCTAGGGCTCAGGTCCTCCGAGAGAGAGAAAGAAAGAGAGAAGGAGAGAATTAGAGAACGCACACTTAGATTCACACAGGACACCGAATAGGACAGGAGAAATACTCCAGATATAACAAACTGACCCTAGCCCCCCGACACATAAACTACTGCAGCATAAATACTGGAGGCTGAGACAAGTCTTAACTGACTTGTCTAGTTAAATAAAGATTCAATAAATACAATAGAAGAGGACGGGCTCATTGTAATGGCTTGAATGGAAGAAATGGAATGGGATCAAACATATGGAAACCGCATGTTTGATTCCATTCCAATGAGCCCATCTTTTTATAGCTCTTCCCACCATCCCCCATCTCCCAAAGACGCGCCACCACTGAACCTATCACCTGGCTGACTCCTGAAATTAATTGCGTTTCTCGATAAACAAGGCTTCCTATTAAGAGGTTGATAACTGGCTATAAGCCCATAGTGATAGGGGAGGCACGTTGATAAATGGGTGTTGCGTGTCCCCATGCATCTCAATGCCCTTTGAGAGAAATAGATCATATTAATCAAAAGTTGTTGATGCAAACGACAAAGCCTTGAGTGTAACCAACACAGTCCCCTTGGTTATTTAATTAAACACTTTACTTATTTCAATAAGCTAAACATTATTAAACAAAATTAAACTGATCTGTAAAGGCTTGAAAACCAATTGGATAGGATTAAATCATTTGCTTGGAAACACCAGTCAGATGCAGTAACAGTGCTTGGGTAAAATCAATGGGGAAAAAGCCATATTACCACATATTTGTTGTGATAATTGTGTTGTTTGCTCTAAAACCTGTTCGTTCATATGCATTGTTGTCACGACTTCCGCCAAAGTCCGTCCCTCTCCTTGTTCGGGTGGGTTTCGGGGATCGACGTCACCGGTCTTCTAGCAGTCGCTGATCCACTTTTTTTGTTGTTTCGTCTTTGTTTTCTACACACCTGGTTTCATTCCCCAATTACATGTTCATGTATTTAACCCTCTGTTTCCCCCATGTTTTTGTGCGTGATTGTTTCTATGTTCATTCGGTACGCCATGGCTGGTTTCGACGGGTGCTGTTTTCACCCGTGCATAATTGATTAGTGTTCATTGTTGGTCAAGTGTATTGTTACCTTGTGCCTTTTATTTTGATTAAAGTTCTCACTCATTCTGCTCTCCTGCGCCTGACTTCATGCACCAGATACACCCACCTTCTGACACTTGTGACCGTGATATATACCTAACGCTGAGACAAAGTGGCAGAATAAATTCAACCACACCTTTTTGTTTCATCACAACCCCGGAGAGCAATCTCTGTCTGGTGAAGTTCACAAAACATATTGCATTTAACAAGCAGTTACATGACCTGCAGCATGGTCAAGAAAGGTTGTGTTTCAGAAATGTTCAGACTACTAAACAACTATTGATTTAGAACCACAGAGAGTTTCTGCAAGTTGCAAAGAAAACAGGAGCTGCCTCAACTTTTCCAGCACCATTTCAACATCATCAAATCACCTATGCTAAGTCTAATACAATTTTTTAAATATGTATATTTTTTAATTTCACCTTTATCTAACGAGGTAGGCCAGTTGAGAACAAGTTCTCATTTACCACTGCGACCTGGCCAAGATAAAGCAAAGCAGTGCGACACAAACAACAACACAGAGTTACAGTCAATAACACAATAGAAAAGTCTATATACAGTGTGTGCAAATGGCGTGAGGAGGTAAGGCAATACATAGGCCATAGTAGCGAAGTAATGACAATTTATCAAATTATCTCGAGTGATAGATGTGCAGATGATGATGTGCAAGTAGAAATACTGGTGTGCAAAAAAGTAAATTAAAAACAATATGGGGATGAGGTAGGTAGATTGGATGGGCTATTTACAGATGGGCTGTGTACAGTTGCAGCAATCGGTAAGCTGCTCAGATAGCTGACAACTAAAAGATACCAAAAACAAGTTAGTCTAATCAAAGTAAGCTAAATATGATGTGGCTGTCCATGATTCTGATTTGTGTGTGTGTGTGGGGGCATTCGTGCAAGTAGAAAAAACATGTTGACTCACCCCACTTGAAGAGAAATGCCAATGCCATCCTCCTCTCTTTCATGTTGCCGAAATGGTGTATGACTGTCTTACAGTACGCGCTTACATTTTTTGTTGTCCTAGACTACCTGGATAAAATGCTTACTCGCTAGCTTAACTTCCTTTCATGGGCAATGTTAGCTTGTTAATATTAGCCTTCTACATCTAGCTACATATTGAACTTCCATCCTCTCAGTCCAGGGGAACAATGTATTTTATGGTCGGATCAGAATCACTTTTATAATCATTGGTCTGTACAGAGAATTAAGTAAAACCACAAGTCCAAATCCCTATCTCCATCCATGGTTAAGTTAGGAAAAGGACTATTTTAGAAAGCTAGCTAGCCACCAGCGGACAAAAACACAACGAGATGCAACAATTCAAGTTGTTAAAATTCTAATTACAAAAATATAAATGAACACGCATGGCATAATTGTGTTAGTGTTTACAGCAATATATAGAACAATGGGCGACATAATGTATCTGAAAAATATTTAAAAACTTTAATAACTTTTGTCCGGACTTTTGCGCTTCATCAATGTCATTCAGTATATGTTTGAGTTGTACCCATGACACATAAAATATGTGATATTCAAAATAAAATAATGCCATTTTTTTGGATAGTTATATTTCTGCCAGTCTAAGCATGAAAACACTTAGTGTTATACTGAATTACCTTTTATTAGGGTACATTCATATGAATCACAATAAAAATTAATTATTGGCATTATTGAATATAACTAATATAAGGATTGGTGACACTCCAATGAACATAATAAAGCATTTTAGGGAATTTTAATTGCCATTTTATTTTTTTGCTACTTTGAAAACATAGGGACTTTGACCCAGATGCAAAAAAAAGACATTCAGGCATTCACACCCGGTCACTACAAAGAAACAGTTGTTCTTCCTAACTCAGTTGTTGGAAAAGAAGGAAACCGCTCAGGGATTTCAACATGAGGCCAATGGTGAATTTCAAACAGTTACAGTTTAATGGCTGTGATAGGAGAAATCTGAGGATAGATCAACAACATTGTAGTTACTCCACAATACTAATGTAATTGACAGAGTGAAAAGAAAGAAGCCTGTACAGAATAAAAATATTCCAAAACATGCATCCTGTTTGCAACAAGGCACTAACACGCAGACCAAACGGGCTCTGCGTGTGCATCCGCATGTTGATTTTGTCTATCCCCACCAGACAGGTTCATGACACGCAGATTAAAATACCAAACCCAACTGTTAGCCAATTATATTAATTTGGGGACAGGTCGAAATACACATGAAACATTCATGGACATTTAGCTAGCTTCCTGTTGCTAGCTAATTTGTCCTGGGAGATAAACATTGGGTTGATATTTTACCTGAAATGCATACAGAATGGTCCTTTTTTTTGCTGGACCTCTGTAGAATTCTGACCCATTTTGAGTCACACAAAATCGTGTGTTCTGTACCCAGACAATTAATCCACAGATAAAAGGGGAGACATAGTTAGTTTTTAGTTTGTTTTCTTTGAGTAACCTCACCCATGTGGGTTAATCTCTCCTTGTTCAGTCTTTTTTATATGGCGGTTGGCAACCAATTTTAAGGTGCATTACAGCTACCAACTGGACATGGGTGTGGACCTCGTTCTTCTTTCCATCACCCATGTGGGTTAGTATGCTCCTAAAAACTAAAGAGTAGATGGGACAGGCATTATATTTTAGGACCTTTTTGGATTAAATTATTGAATAATATGTATTTGCACATTTATTTTGCAACGCGGGGGCATGCAACGCCACCGTTTTGTCAGCATGTAAAGTAATTACTTTGGGGAAAATCCAAAACAACACATTACAAGTACAACTCCATATTTTCAAGCATAGTGGTGGCTGCATCATGCTATGGGTATGCTTGTAATTGTTAAGGACTAGGGAGTTTTTTAGGATAAAAAATAAATGGAAGGGAGCTAAGCACAGGCAAGATCCTATAGAGGAAATCATAGAGGAAAACTGTCTTTCCATCAGACACAGAGATTAATTCACCTTTCAGCAGGACAATAACCTAAAACCCAAGGCAAAATCTATACTGGAGTTGCTTACCAAGAAGACCGTGAATGTTCCAGACCACCACTGACCAATCAATCCATCCCAAGTTACATTAACTTAGCCCAACCTTCCCACGGAATGTAAGCACTACAGCACCCCTGCTACTCAGAGGTGTGACAAGATTGGGGGATTGGTGAGCTAATGCAACATTGCTGACCAAATCAAATGTATTTATATAGCCCTTCTTACATCAGCTGATATCTCAAAGTGCTGTACAGAAACCCAGCCTAAAACCCCAAACAGCAAGCAATGCAGGTGTAGAAGCACAGTGGCTAGGAAAAACTCCCTCAAAAGGCCAAAACCTAGGAAGAAACCTAGAGAGGAACCAGGCTATGAGGGGTGGCCAGTCCTCTTCTGGCTGTGCCGGGTGGAGATTATAACAGAACATGGGCCAAGATGTTCAAATGTTCATAAATTACCAGCATGGTCAAATAAAAATAATCACAGTAGTTGTGGAGGGTGCAGCAAGTCAGCACCTCAGGAGTAAATGTCAGTTGGCTTTTCATAGCCGATCATTAAGAGTATCTCTACCGCTCCTGCTGTCTCTAGAGAGTTGAAAACAGCAGGTGAACAGGTCAGGGTTCCATAGCCGCAGGCAGAACAGTTGAAACTGGAGCAGCAGCACGGCCAGGTGGACTGGGGACAGCAAGGAGTTATCATTCCAGGTAGTCCTGAGGCATGGTCCTAGGGCTCAGGTCCTCTGAGAGAGAGAAAGAAAGAGACAAAGAGAGAATTAGAGAGAGCATACTTAAATTCACACAGGACACCAGATAAGACAGGAGAAGTACTCCAGATATAACAAACTGACCCTAGCCCTCCGACGCATAAACTACTGCAGCATAAATACTGGAGGACGAGACAGGAGGGGTCAGGAGACACTGTGGCCCCATCCGATGATACCCCCGGACAGGGCCAAAGAGGAAGGATATAACCCCACCCTCTTTGCCAAAGCACAGCCCCCACACCACTAGAGAGATCTCTTCATCCACCAACTTACCATCCTGAGACAAGGCCGAGTATAGCCCACAAAGATCTCCGCCACGGCACAACCCAAGGGGGCGCCAACCCAGACAGGAAGATCACGTCAGTGACTCAACCCACTCAAGTGACACCCCTCCTAGGGACGGCATGAAAGAGCACCAGTAAGCCAGTGACTCAGCCCCTGTAATAGGGTTAGAGAATCCCAGTGGAGAGAGGGGAACAGGCCAAGCAGAGACAGCAAGGGAGGTTTGTTGCTCCAGAGCCTTTCCGTTCACCATCACACTCCTGACAAACACAAAATAATACTTGCCTACCATGTTGATAAGAGTCAGGTCGGGGGCTGGGCCTCCATTACACAGGCACCTTGTAAAGGCGGCTGCATGCTTCCCAGACGAAACAGTTTGGAAGAGTTTGTGCATATATTACGATGACATCTTGTGACGTTTTAGTTAATTTTGGACTTCAGGGGTATACAAAAGAATTCAGGATGCAAGCCGAAGTTCGGAGCCGAAGTCTATGCCCCTTCGTCGGTGATTGGTGAATAGTAGGGATTGTTCAATAAAGTCTTTGTTTTCATTCAATGAAACACAATTTTTCATTAAGAAATACTGCACCAAACATCTTAGTTAGATACAAATTGCGCAACTAAGATCTCCTTGGCAAAAACATCAAAATGAATGACAGATTTCTTAAGTTATCGTAGGTTAATTTGAACTATTTTGAAGAAGTGTATAGTGGCTACGTCATCTCAAAATAGAGAAACAGTACTATTGCTGTTTTTTTCTTGTTTTTCAAGCTCAAGTCATTAAAGGGAGTATGCGACAGCATGAAGCATGCTGTCGCCTTAAGGCAGTCTCCAACCCTCTCCTCTGGGATGTGATGATGTCATATCATATCACCTATAGAGATAGATATTTCCGTGACGTTATGATGTCCTCATTGTCTTGAAAGACACGGAAATCCTGGATGAAATCATAGGTCAACTAGTCATCTTCTATCTGCTTGTTGTGCCCTTTCCGTCATAAGGGTGACAAACTCATTTGTTACAGATTAATGTTGTCTTGCTGTTAATTCACCAAGAAACCAAACCCATATTGCACTGAATCATTTTCCTACAGCATCTACCCTTATATACTGGAAATCTGATAGTGAGGCCATGAATTTAAATTCAGTTGGGGATATTATAAAATATGGTTCAGATTATACATTTTGTGATAAAAATATTTGGGCTGGCTGTAAACCAAACAAAGCAGACCACAGCAGACATAACACTTAATATCAAAGCCATGCACGTTATGTAATTCAACACCAAATATCTAAGAAGGGCTATTTTATTTTTTATGAGTCCTAATGCTGTAAATGTTTTAGAGAGCATCAGCAAATTTATCTTGTTATTACAGTAGAACCTTAATTCAAAGCGTTCATTTTGAAGCTCATTCCCTGTTGGAATTACATAGGCTTTTTATGAGCTGCCCTCTCTGACACTGCTGATAAATAAAAAGATCCACAGGCCTATTGCATCTGACCCAACTAACCAACGGAGCTGGAGGGGATTTCATGTACCTACTCAGACCCTAGGTCAGTGGACAGAATGATGTTGTCAGAGGGCTAATACACTAACACAACACTAATACAACAGAGGAATTAAAGAGATAAATCTCTGATACGAACCTGTCCATGAAAATTATAGATGCTCCCAGCCTCACCCCTCACCCATTAAAATACTGGTAATAATAACAGTCTATGTAATAAAAAGGGACCTTCGGTCACCGATAATATCCTTTCACTGGGTGCTGAGTACTATGCCTTCCGATGAGTACATTTCCTGTTGAACGCAGAACGAGGGAGAGCTCGGTTTGTTGTTTTGGAAAGTTTGTTGTTTTGAAAGTGGTTTAAAAGTTTCTCAGTAGCTAGCTAACTTTTGACTTTTGATCCCATGACGCATTTGGCATCAGTTGCTGGGACTGCTACTCTCTGTCCAGTGATCCTGCCGACCAAGGCCGGGTCTGAGGAGCTACTGGGCGTAGCAGCTTGCCTAGCTGCTAGCTAGCTGCCTATCAAGCTAGCAGGGTTTTCTTGAGGGCTAGAACGCAGCGATGACGCAGTTAGTCATTGTGGCTGGGACCATGGATTGTCCTGGGTTTGTGGCGGTCTAAGATCCCTGCTGTTTGTTGTTGTTTGTTGTTGTCTGGAACTGAGAGGAGTAAGAGCGGAGTAACAGCATAAAGCAGTTCAGGACAGTGGTGTTCAAAAGTGTTCTTACAATGAGTTGTTACTACAACAAGAAACAAGAAATAGCTTCAAGTGTTTGCCCAAATACTGGTAGAGTCAACTAATAAAAGAATGGACAACCTGACCAGAGAGGTCCATGACCTGAAGAATAGTTTGCAGTTCACCCAGGGTCAGCTCGATGAGTTGAAACAGGAGAATGGCAAGATGACAGCAATCTGCAAGTCATTGAGAGAGGACATCCGTACTCTGTGTAACTCCATGATAATCTGATTTCTCCGTCATTGTTATCTCGGGGGACAATCAAGGCAGAACAACATGCTTGTGGATGGAATTGCAGAATCTCCACATCAAATCAAATGTTATTTGTCGCACCACCGGCCCAGGAGACAGACTCAAGCCGATTGTGGTGAAGTTCCTGATGTTAAAGGACAAGGTAGCTGTTCTGGAAAGAGCCAAGAACTTGAGAGAAATGTATATCTTCCTCAACAAGGACTATCCTGAAGCTCTGCGCCACAAGATGAATACACTTTTCCCAGCCATGAAAGCTGTCAGAGCGTGTGGGGATATTGCTTACATCTGCTATGACCGGCTCATTGTCCACCCTCCCTCCCAGAATCCTCCCAGAAGGATGAGAGAGCCAAGCCTATGGGTTCGTAGCTTCAACCCCGCAGCACACACACACACACACTGATTAACGGACTGCTGAATGTATATTTATTTCTCTTGCTTTGTTTGCTCTTTTCAATCTGATGTCTATCTCTGATTAGCTACCCAGGAAAGGGCTGAAAATCACTCATATGAATATATGTAGCCTTAGAAATAAGGTTCAAATCAAAAACTTGCTAACATCAGATAACATTCACAGATTAGCCATTTCTGAGACTCACTTAGATAATTCATTTGATGATACAGCAGTAGCAATACAAGTATAAAACATCTATGGAACAGATAGAAATGCTTATGGGATGGTGTTGCTGTATATATTCAGTGCCGTATCCCTGTAATGCTTAGATAAGATCTTATGTCAAGTTTTATTGAAGTGGTTGTAGGTTCACTTGGCACATCGAAAGCCTTTTCTTTCGGGGTGTTGCTGTGGGACACCAAGTGCTAACGGTCAGCTTCTAAATAATATGTGTGAAATGCCTGATTGTGTATGTGATGTAAACAGAGAGGTCTGCTTTCTTGGGGACCTGAATATTGACTGGTTTTCATCAAGCTGTCCGCTCAAGCGGAAGCTTCTCACTTTAACCAGTGCCTGTAATCTGGTTCAGGTTATTAATCCACCTACCAGGGTGTTTACAAACAGTACAGGTAAAATATCATCCACATGTATCAATTTTTTAAAAGTAATATTGTAGAACTTTGTTCTGAAGCTTAATCCGTACCCATTGGATGCAGTGATCACAATACAGTGCATTTGGAAAGTATTCAGACCCCTTTACTTTTTTCCCACATTTTGTTACAGTACAACCTTATTCTACAACAAATTAAGTATTTTTTCCCCTTCATCAATCCACACTCAACACCCCATAATGACAAAGCAAAAAACATTTACATAAGTATTCAGACCCTTTACTCAGTACTTTGCTGAAGCACCTTTGGCAGCGATTACAGTTCTGAGTCTTCTTGGGTATGACACTACAAGCTTGGCATACTTGTATTTGGAGAGTTTCTCCCATTCTTCTCTGCAGATCCTCTCAAGCTCTATCAGGTTGGATGGGCAGCGTTGCTAAACAGCTATTTTCAGGTCTCTCCAGAGATGTTCAATCGGGTTCAAGTCCGGGCTCTAGCTGGGTCACTCAAGGACATTCAGAGACTTGTCCCGAAGCTAGTCCTGCGGTGCCTTGGTTGTGTACTTAGGGTCGTTGTCCTGTCTGAGGTCCTGAGCGCTCTGGAGCAGGTTTTCATCAAGGATCTCTCTGTACTTTGCTCTGTTCATCTTTCCCTTGATCCTGACTAGTCTCCCAGTCCCTGCCGCTGTTAAACATCCCCACAGCATGATGCTGCCACCACCATGCTTCACTGTAGAGATGGTATCAGGTTTCCTCCAGATGTGACACTTGGCATTCAGGCCACAGAGTTCAATCTTGGTTTCATCAGGCCAGAGAATCTTGTTAGGTGTCTTTTGGCAAACTCCAAGTGGGCTGTCATGTGCCTTTTACTGAGGAGTGGCTTCCGTCTGGCGATTCTACCATAAAGGCCTGATTGGTGGAGTGCTGCAGAGTTGGTTGTCCTTCTGGAAGGTTCTCTCATATCTACAGAGGAACTCTGGAGCACTTTCAGATTGACCATCGGGTTCTTGGTCACCTCCCTGACCAAGGCCCTTCCCCCCCTGATTGCTCGGGTAATTTCTTCCATTTAAGAATGATGGAACCCACTGTGTTCTTGGGTGCCCTATGGACAATTACTTCTACTTCATGGCTTTTGTTTGCTCTGACATGCACTGTCAACTGTAGGACCTTATATAGACAGGTGTATGCTTTTCCAAATCATGTCCAATCATTTGTATTTACCACAGGTGTTCTCCAATCAAGTTGTAGAAACTCATGGATGGTCAATTGAAACAGGATGCACCTGAGATCAATTTTGAGTCTCATGGCATAGTGTCTGAATACTATTATTAATATTTTTTATTTTTTTTAAATCTATAGATTTGTAGATTTTTTTTTTACCCTGTTTTCACTTTGTCGTTATGGGGTATTGTGTGTGGATTGATGAACAAAAATGTTGAATCAATTTTAGGATGAGGCTGTAACGTAACAAAATGTGGAAAAAGGTAAGGGGTGTGAATACTTTCCGAATGCACTGTTTAGTGCATTCCTAAAATAATGTCTAAAATATCTGACAAAAGATTGTGCTGTGACGTGGATGATGTTAAAAAAAATTGTTGATGTGATTAATAAGAAGCATCCAGACACTGCACTTGATGAATTTATGACATTGCTTATTCCAATTATTGACCAACATGCACCCATTAAGAAACTGAATGTTAGAACTGTTAAGGTTCCATGGATTGATGAGTAATTGAAAAACTGTATGGTTGAAAGAGATGGGCTAAAAAGAGTGTCTAATAAGCCTGGCTGAACATCTGAGATGCAGTGTGTTTTGGAATGGGTGGCCAGAAATAAACTGGTCCTGAACATATCTAAAACTAAGAGCATTGCATTTGGTACAAATCCTTCTAGACCTCAGCTGAATCTGGTAATGAATGGCTGTTGAATAAGTTGAGGAGACTAAGTAACTTGATGTTACCTTAGATTGTAAACTGTCATAGTCAAAACATATATTTATTTTATTTAACCTTTATTTAACTAGGCAAGTCAGTTAAAGAACAAATTCTTATTTTCAATGACGGCCTAGGAACAGTGGGTTAACTGCCTGTTCAGGGGCAGAATGACAGATTTGTACCTTGTCAGCTCGGGGATTCGAACTTGCAACCTTTCGGTTACTAGTCCAACGCTCTAACCACTAGGCTACCCTGCCGCCCCATATAGTTTCAATGGTTGTAAAGATGGGGAGAGGTCTGTCCGTAATGAAGAGATGCTCTGCTTTTTTGACACCACACTCCACGAAGCAAGTCCTGCAGGCTCTAGTCTTCTCTTGATTATTGTCCAATCGTGTGGTCGAGTGCTGCAAGGAAAGACCTAGTTAAGCTGCAGCTGGCCCAGAACAGAGCGGTACGTCTTGCTCTTCATTGTAATCAGAGGGCTGATATAAATAATATGCATGCCAGTCTATCTTGGCTAAGAGTTGAGGAGAGACTGAATGCATCACTTCTTCTTTTTATAAGAAACATTAGTGTGTTGAAAATCCCAAATGGTTTGCATAGTGAACTTACACACAACTCTAACACACACACTTACCCCACCAGACATGCCCCCAGGGGTCTTTTCACGGTCCCCAAATCCAGAAGAAATTCAAGAAAGCATACAGTATTATATAGAGCCATTATTGCATGGAACTTCCTTCCATCTCATATTGCTCAAATGAACAGCAAACCTGGTTTCAAAAAACAGATAAAGCAACACCTCAACGTCTCTCCCCTATTTGACCTAGATCGTTTGTGTGTATGTATTGATATGTACAGTAGGCTGCGTGTGCCTTTAAAAATATATAAATATTGATGTAGTTCTGTCCTTGTGAGCTGTCATTGTGAGCTGTTCTTGTCTATTAATGTTCTGTGTTATGTTTCATGTTTTGTGTGGACCCCAGGAAGAGTTGCCGCTGCTTTGCTCAAAGCTAATGGGGATCCTAATGTAACACCAAATACCTTGATAGAGACCTTCTGTAGATGCAGCAATGCTGCAGGTCAAGTGTGGTAAAACCCCAAGGAGACACACACAAATGGTTGGAGTGTTCTTAAGTCATGCAATCAGCTCGGTTTCCATTCACCAGCTGTTCTGGCCCTCTCCTACTGCCATACTGTGTCCTTACCAGCCAATCCTTCTGCATGTGGGCAAACCGTGAATCACTATGCCCTGATCAGGCAAAACATTGGCTGACATACAATATGTAGCTACAACCAATCCTACGACTAACTTCTCTACAGATGTGCACGCGTGTACGTATGCAGGCACGCACAAACAACATGTGTTGTGTTCTGTCATAGTGCCGATACAGAAGCATAGGTGGTTATTGCTGTTTGATGTGGGCGGCAGGTAGTGGTTTGAGCGTTGGGCCAGTAACTGAAAGGTTCCTGGTTGGAATTCTCGAGCCGACAAGGCTCTGATAATGTGCCCTTGAGAAAGGCACTTGACCTTAATTGCTCCTGTAAATTGCTCTGGATAAGAGCGATATCTAACTAATTTAACTTTTGGGATTGTACTTTTTTTTCCCCCAGATTAACAACAGTCCGTAGCATTTGTTCATTTGTGAACCAGACTGACTGGGAGAAATCATGTTGAACTGTTTTTTCCCGGCACAGCACTTAATGAGCTTTACTGTAGCTACGGGCAGTAACAAAGATAAACGCACACAGAACACTCACGACCACTACTCTCTATCTTCATTTCTACACAACACACACATAATCACATAATGCATATCATTCTTCAGTCGAGATTCGATTGACAACTGAAAGGCCATGACCATGAGGATGAGGAGGAGGAGGAGGAGGAGGAGGAGGAGAAAGTAGCTATGAATTGTAATAATTCTTGAGAAAAGTGAGTTCTGTATGTCCTTTTTCCAGTAATAGGAGATTATTAAAGGACACATATTTTCCAGAACATAATTGAACTCTTGTCATTCAAAGGACATCTTATTCTTCATACCGCAGCAGTGTGAAACCTGTGCCATGTTTTCGCATAGTGGAATGAGAGTACTGTAGTTGTATATTGGAATGAGTTTTGTAGTGCGTTCTCTAGTGAAGGATTATGGATGATAGAGAGAGTTCACACAGGAATTTATCCTTGGGTGACATGAACATCTCTCTTAACATACCTAAAACTTAGTACAGTACATCATGGAGAATACCTGTGTAGTATCTCCTTACCTGTTGGTACACAACATGACAGTGCAAGTCACGCTACGCCACCCAGAACATAAACCGAAGGGAGGAAAATAAAAAAAATAAAACATGGGAAAATCAAAGAGAGTCTTGTATCAGTACGATCCCACAAGCTGTCAAAACAGTTTTGATCAATGATCTGTAACATTGTGAAACACTGCGCTTGGCAGATATACTGTTATTGGGAGATGTACACTCACATACACTGAGTGTACAAAACAACCTGTTCTTTCCATGACACACTGTCCAGGCGAATCCAGGTGAAAGCTATGATCCCTTATTGATGTCATCTGTTAAATCCACTTCAATCAGTGTAGATGAAGGGGAGTAGACAGGTTAAAGAATGATTTTTAAGCCGTGAGACAATTGAGACATGGATTGTGCATATGTGTCATTCAGAAAGTGAATTGGCAAGACAAAAGATTTAAGTGCCTTTGAACAGGGTGTGGTAGTAGGTGAGCTTGTCAAGAACTGCAATGCTGCTGGGTCACGTTCAACAGTTTCCTGTGTGTATCAAAAATGGTCCCCCACCCAAAGGACAACCAGCCAACTTGACACAACTGTGGAAAGCATTTGAGTCAACATGGGCCAGCATCCCTGTAGAACGCTTTCGACACCTTGTAGTCTGTGCCCCGATGAGTTGAGGCTGTTCTGAGGGTAAAAGGGGGTGCAACTCAATATTAGGAAGTTGTTCCTAATGTGTTGTACATTCAGTGTATCTCTTTTAGCTAACAGAGGACAGCTATTGGGTTACAGTGAAGGCATTACCACATTCCTCAATATTTAACCAGAGGGGTAAATACTGTACCTTGAGGTTATGGCAATGTTCTGCATGCTAACCATTCACGTTGCTGACTTTCCTTTCAGACCCTGCAGTACCTACACTCTTAGAAAAAAAAGTGCTATCTAGAACCTAAAAGGGTTCTTCGGCTGTCCCCATAGGAGAATCCTTTGAAGAACCCTTTTTTTTGTTCCAGGTAGAACCCTTTCCACAGGGCCTTCTACCTTGAAACCCAATAGGGTTCACCTCTGGGGACAGCCGAAGAACCGTTTTGGAACCCTTTTCTAAGAGTGTAACATGGGAAGCAGTACAGAGGTAACCAGCTGAAATGCACTAACGCACACACACACCCCAAACACTGCGACATGAAAGCAAATTTAATTAAATCAGATCTACTTTAGCTGACATCTGCATAGTTGATGTTTTGACAGTGTCATCAGTGGAACGTCAGAGCTGTCAAATCCACAAGCGGCTCCCGGCATTTAAACCTAAAGTATACCATTGGCTGCACGGAGTTGCATTAAGAGAAATCCCATGCAACCTTGTTTACAAGTTTGAACACTGGAATGCTAGATGCTCAATTAGATTGATAGAAATACTGATGATTTTAAATTTGAGCGTAATTATTTCAATATAGCCTACACTTTCTCGTTCTGATCTTGTGACAATGATCGCAAGAGCAGCTGCTCACCGATTGGACCCCTCCAAAGCAGTTCCGCCAAAACGTCCACTATGGGTGTCTGCTATCTGCAGTTAACGCTTGATCTGATTGAATCTAGGCACAAATTCAAACAATCTCGTAGTGTGTAATTTCTCTCTCCTGAGAGTCCTAGCTACATGCCTGCAGGTACGTTTTTGATCTATCATTCCGGAGTCTTGAATATTGTTATGTGTTGTTGGGACTTGAAGAACCAGTTGAGGGCTGTTATTGTGATATTCCATCTAAACCTCTAACATTGTGTTCTCTTCTCCAGAGGAAAGAGGAAGTCTGTCTGATCACAGGCAGATCAGAGGGGTTCTGGTGTGCTGGTGTTTTTAGTAGGCCACAGGAGCTCTGTGAGAGAACCTGGCCTGGCTGGCTCTGGTCTGGTCTGGATGGTTTATTACAAGACCTAGTCTATGGAGTTTATTGGTCTTTGTGTTGTGATGTTTGTGTTGTGTTGTGATACTAATGATACTAATGATGTTGTTGTGTGTTTTATGTTTTATGGCTTATGTGTTTTCATTTCCTGTTCACACTGGGAAGCAGTCTCCGCTTCACTGGTAGAGACTGGATAGACTAAGAGAGAACAGTAATTCACACACCTAGACTCCCTCCCTGATGTTCAGAGAGTGAGCCTGAACCAGCTGAAACAAACAGGAATAATCAGCTCCTTGTTGGTATGCAATGGGAGGTGTGTGTGCATGTTTGGCTGCCTGCCTGCCTGCCTGCATTTGTCCATGTGTGTGTCTGCATGTGTCCCTGTCTGAGTGCGTGTATGTGCAGGTTTCCAACTGAATAAGTAGAGCCTTTCAACCATCCAGGAGAGCAGAGCAGAGGCTCTATTCCCCTGATCTCTAACCTCTTTCACCCTGTCTATCTGTCATTTAGTGGCTGTTAGACTACAGGGCTAGGGAGGACAGCCTTATACCCGCCAGAAGAATGCTAATGACAGCTAGTAGCTACAAGCTATTGGACCTTTCTAGTGTTTATTGTTTCAGGCTACACAAAGGCAAAAAGGGTTCTAGCCTCTTTTGATTTAATTAAATGATCAAATCTATGATCAAAGTATGATAATGAAGAATAGAGAAGTATGCAGAAATATGCAGACACACGCACACATACACACACACACACACACATGCACGGAACCACAGACACGGACAAATAGACAATTACGGTTAGCCAAGGACTGGGTTGGCTGCCACCTGATTGTGTGCCTCTATTTCTCTATCCTCCGGTTTGATATACAGCAGTTGAAATGGGTGCAAACTCCACGTCGCGGCGCAGGGCAATAAAGTTATTGCACTATTTCATCCCAACGCCGGCCTAAGCAAATTAAATAGATTTATCTTTAAATCAGTGACTTATAGATCTCTAGTGTGAGTCATCGCAACCACCTGAGGCTAAGGTATCTCCATCTCACAGCTCATACATTTATGTTCTGTTACTCTTATGGACTTTGTCCCAAATGCCACACTATTTTAAATACCTTTGACCAGTGAATTGACTGTCATAAATCTGATGAAAGGATTTAAAAAGTATTACTACAATGACTTACTTATTTAACTTGACAACTCCACAGTGTTCCCCTCCCGGAGCGCAAAGAGCATTGGCGTGACCCTGTCATTCTCTGCAAACATCAAAAAAGTGACGTGCTCCCGCTCATGCTCTACAACAGTCGTAGAGTATGACCTTTCCTCACACAGGAAGCCCTGCTCCAGGCATAAGAGACATAAGCATAACATGAGGGACATAAGCCGTCTCAATTTACTGTTGAGAGTTAGAATACTAGTTCAAAATGTCATTGTGCATCAGCAGTTTTTCTCGTTTTGTCAGTCACTGACAGTCACTCAATTAGTCATGTCGGCTAACAGTTTTTAGATTGGAATGTTAGTCTAGCCAGTTATCTAGCCAGTAAACCTCAAGGGGGCCCCTATTGATTTTGTTTGTCACTCTTACTCAAATATCATTAACATGGCCTAAGTCATGGCCAAAAAAACGAATTGCAGGAAATTCACTTTAAAACTGCAAAAATGTCTCCCCGCCCATGGCAAAATGTGTAGAACTGCGGGAAATTAACTTTAAAACATACATTTTTCTATTCGCAGTCAAGAGGGTAGACAGTTAAAAACAATTGCCCGCTTGGTGGGCAACTAAATCTGGTTTAGGACACCCAAAAGGCTAAAGCCGGCCCAGCAGGTACTAATACAGGCACCCGTGCAACTTATCCAGAACGCCGCAGCACGCCTGGTGTTCAACCTTTACAAGTTTTCATATGTTACCCCACTCTTCTGCACACTTCACTGGCTTACAGTCTAAGTTTGCATCCTCCTCAAGACCTTGGTGCTTGCCTACAGAGCAGCAAGGGGAACGGCCCCTCCCTACCTCCAGGCTATGGTCAGACCCTACACCCCAACCTGAGCACTCCATTCTGCCACCTCTGGTCTCTTGGCCCTCCCACCCCTATGGGAGGGAAGCTCCTGCTCAGCCCAGACAAAGTTCATCCCTGTCCTGGCACCCCAATGGTTGAACAAGCTTCCCCCTAATGTCAGGACAGCAGAGTCCCTGTCCATTTTCAGAAAACGTCTGAAATCCTATTTCTTTAAAGAGGATTTTAAATCAATCCCATGGCGTCCCTCACCATAGGGTTGTATTTTATTTTATTTCATCTTAGCGCTGTGTAAAAAAAAATGACAGCAAGTGACTATATGACTAGCACCGTTGTGTCTCTCGCCCTGCTTGCGTGATCACCACAGAACACCAACAGTGTTCATCGTCAGCAGTGTTTATCAGTGTTGCTGATGCAGCAATATAATTACAGCCATTTCTAACTGAAAAGTCCTGTTACTGAAATCCCTCATTTGTTTATGAAAAACATTCTCCATTCCCGCCACCTTTCTTTCTTTATGTAACACTTGTATGCATTGCATGCACATGACCAATAGGGCCTGACCTGTAGCATACCATAATCACATCAATAAATTGGTTATAACAAACTCCGAACACGTAACACGTGACAGCAAAATGGACGTGACAAAAAAAATGTACTGACCTCGCCTTCTGGATGATAGTGAGGTGAACAGGCTGTGACTCGGGTGGTTGATGTCCTTGATTATCTTTTTGGCCTAGAGGGCAGGTAGTTCGCCCTCGGGGATGCGAGACAAATTACAAGCCACATTTCTTCAGCCTGCTGACAATGTTTCACCGTCATGCCTTCAATCTAAATAAAGAAGTATATTGAAATAAAATGTGATGCCACAGTCCAATGATTCCTACCTGAACAGTGACTCTTACTGGAATATGAGGGGTAATGCACTTCAGTGAGAACGAGTCTAACATCCAGATGCCTGCCTCAATTTGACATTGATCAGCTTCCATATTCATTTGCGTAGACTAACTAACTATTAATAGTTTTAAATTAACTCTAACTTTTCTTACACAACAATTGAGGTTGGGTTTATGTAAGCTACATTGCCGAACTAAAGAAACCATCATTTCATTGTGAAGCTAGATATACTATCATTGTAGAATAATAGTGAAGATATCAGAACTATGAAATAACACATATGGAATCAATTAGTAACCAAAAAAGTGTTACACAAATAAAAATATATTATATTTGCTTTGATGGCACCTTTGCACACTCTTGGCATTCTCTCAACTAGCTTCACCTGGAATGCTTTTCCAACAGAAGGAGTTCCCACATATGCTGATCACTTTTTGGCTGCTTTCCCTTCACTCTGCGGTCCAACTCATCCCAAACCTTCACAATTGAGTTGAGGTTGGGTGATTGTGGAGGCCAGGTCATCTGATGCAGCACGCCATCACTCTCCTTCTTGGTCAAATAGCCCTTACACAGTCTGGAGGTGCGTTGGGTCATTGTCCTGTTGAAAAACAAATGATAGTCCCACTAAGCACAAACCAGATGGGATGGCGTATCGCTGCAGAATGCTGCGGTAGCCATTCTGGTTAAGTGTGCCTTGAGTTCTAAATAAATCACTGACAGTGTCAACAGCAAAGCTTCCCCACACCATTACACCTCTTCCTCCATGCTTCACGGTGCGAACCACACACGCAGATATCCTCTACTCTGCCTCTCACAAAGACACTCGGTTTGAACCAAAAATCTCAAATGTGGACTCATTAGACCAAAGGACAGATTTCCACCTGTCTAATGTCCATTGCTCATGTTTCTTGGCCCAAGAAAGTCTCTTATTTTTATTTGTGTCCTTTAGTAGTGGTTTATTTGCAGCAATTTGACTATGAAGGCCTGATTCACAGTCTCTGAACAGTTGATGTTGAGATGTGTCTGTTACGTGACCTCTGTGAAGCACTATTTGGGATGCAATTTCTGAGGCTGGTAACTACAATGAACTTATCCTCTGCAGCAGGTGTATCTTCTGTATACCACCCCTACCTTGTCACAACACAACTCATTGGCTCAAACCCATTAAAAAGGAAAGAAATTCCACAAATTAACTTAACAAGGCACACCTGTTAATTGAAATGCATTCCAGGTCACGACATCATGAAGCTGGTTGAGAAAATGCCAATTTCTAAAATAACAATGGGTAAATATTGTACAATCCAGCTCCTCATTTGTCAATATTGTGCAGAAACTTTTCTAAAATGCTACTTACGAACAGAATTTAGAACGGTCGTAGGCATGGTTAAAGTGTGATTTATCAAACAATCCTACAAGCGTCGTATGCACACTGGTAGGAGATAACCATTGATAACTACTAATTGTTATGAGCCTCAGTGCTCGTGCACGACCGCGGCTCTATGCATTTCCATACGCGCCTAATTGACATGGTCAAAATCATTCCTTTAAGTCCTGTGGGGAACACACAACCATATGCCATACCATGAAATACAAGGGCGCAACCCAAAAAAAAGCACAAATAAATTCCCGAGACTGAAATAGAGGTTCTTGTGTCAGAGATTCAGTACAACCAAAAGGTTTTATTTGGCTCGCTCAGTTGTGGCTTTACCAGTAGAAATAAACCATTAGGAGAATTCAAGTCGTATTGGCAAATGCAAATATACTGCAAATGAGTAGGCAACACACCAATAAGCCATCCTCAACAGCTCCCTCCTGTAGGCGTATAGGCCAACATTGCTGTTCTTCCGAATGAACGAGTCTTGCGTTCCACACGGCCACCTTTCAACCACATCCAGAGGTGTCTTTTGTGCATCACATCACCTTGCACATAAAGAGTGGAAGCCTTTTCTGTTCACATTGTTGAAAACGTTTTGGGATGGTGTTTTCTGGCGATGTGGGTGCCGTCTATTGCTCTGTTCGTATTTGGGAACCCATTGATAGCATCAATGTAAAGAAACTCCTCTTGACTTCAACCCTGTTGTGCTTTGGTGTATGGAAGTTGTATGTGTTACTGTTTGTTTTGCAGCTTGTGTCACATCTTCAAACAGAGCAAGATCCGCCAACTCTCATTCAATTTCCCATTATCTCAGTCTATTATAGTATTTCAACAATGGTTTCACTTTCACACGTACTTCTCATTTAACAAATTAATGTATTTTATATATTTTATGTAATGTATTTCATGTGGATTATTATTGTAACACATGCACTGATGTGGGCGAATTATATAGCATATATAGCATATGTTGCACGAATTCAAAATGGAAATAAAAATGATTTAATTATTACTCTCACATTTTCAACATACACTGAGTGTACAAAACATTAAAAACAACTTCCTAATATTGAGTTGCACCCCCTTTTGCCCCGTTCAAAGGCATTTACTGTAAATAAGGTCACTTGTTTAATTCACTTCAATCAGTGGAGGAGACAGGTTAAAGGATTTTTAAGCCTTGAGACAGTTGAGACATGGATTGTATACTGTATGTGTGCCATTCAGAGCATGAATGGGCAATACAGGTATTCCTAATGTTTTGTAGACTCAAGTTCGTATTGAGTATAGATTTTTTTTTTATTCTATGTGGAATTTGCAACTCTATTTCAACATATTCATAGTTCTGATGATTATGTTGAAGTTAGATTGATTGAACAACCTGTTAGTCAGGTTAAGTCAATGTATTTAAGTTGAAGTTGTACACTAAAGAGATCAAAATCCAATGTATTTTTCAGGTTGATGCCACATCACAGTACGTTGACAAATTACATTGAAACAACAACATTTAACCAACATTTAACCAGTATGTGCCCAGTGGGTAAGGGTTATTGAATGTGGGTTACCAGTATGTGCCCAGTGGGTAAGGGTTACTGAATGTGGGTTACCAGTATGTGCACAGTGGGTAAGGGTTATTGAATGTGGGTTACCAGTGTGTGCCCAGTGGGTAAGGGTTACTGAATGTGGGTTACCAGTATGTGCCCAGTGGGTAAGGGTTACTGAATGTGGGTTACCAGTATGTGCCCAGTGGGTAAGGGTTATTGAATGTGGGTTACCAGTATGTGCCCAGTGGGTAAGGGTTATTGAATGTGGGTTACCAGTATGTGCTGAGTGGGTAAGGGTTATTGAATGTGGGTTACCAGTATGTGCCCAGTGGGGAAGGGTTACTGAATGTGGGTTACCAGTATGTGCCCAGTGGGCAAGGGTTATTGAATGTGGGTTACCAGTATGTGCCCAGTGGGTAAGGGTTACTGAATGTGGGTTACCAGTATGTGCCCACTGGGTAAGGGTTATTGAATGTGGGTTACCAGTATGTGCCCAGTGGGTAAGGGTTATTGAATGTGGGTTACCAGTATGTGCCCAGTGGGTAAGGGTTACTGAATGTGGGTTACCAGTATGTGCCCAGTGGGTAAGGGTTATTGAATGTGGGTTACCAGTATGTGCCCAGTGGGTAAGGGTTATTGAATGTGGGTTACCAGTATGTGCCCAGTGGGTAAGGGTTACTGAATGTGGGTTACCAGTATGTGCCCAGTGGGTAAGGGTTACTGAATGTGGGTTACCAGTATGTGCCCAGTGGGTAAGGGTTATTGAATGTGGGTTACCAGTATGTGCCCAGTGGGTAAGGGTTACTGAATGTGGGTTACCAGTATGTGCCCAGTGGGTAAGGGTTATTGAATGTGGGTTACCAGTATGTGCCCAGTGGGTAAGGGTTACTGAATGTGGGTTACCAGTATGTGCCCAGTGGGTAAGGGTTATTGAATGTGGGTTACCAGTATGTGCCCAGTGGGTAAGGGTTATTGAATGTGGGTTACCAGTATGTGCCCAGTGGGTAAGGGTTACTGAATGTGGGTTACCAGTATGTGCCCAGTGGGTAAGGGTTACTGAATGTGGGTTACCAGTATGTGCCCAGTGGGTAAGGGTTATTGAATGTGGGTTACCAGTATGTGCCCAGTGGGTAAGGGTTACTGAATGTGGGTTACCAGTATGTGCCCAGTGGGTAAGGGTTATTGAATGTGGGTTACCAGTATGTGCCCAGTGGGTAAGGGTTACTGAATGTGGGTTACCAGTATGTGCCCAGTGGGTAAGGGTTACTGAATGTGGGTTACCAGTATGTGCCCAGTGGGTAAGGGTTACTGAATGTGGGTTACCAGTATGTGCCCAGTGGGTAAGGGTTATTGAATGTGGGTTACCAGTATGTGCCCAGTGGGTAAGGGTTACTGAATGTGGGTTACCAGTATGTGCCCAGTGGGTAATGGTTATTGAATGTGGGTTACCAGTATGTGCCCAGTGGGTAAGGGTTACTGAATGTGGGTTACCAGTATGTGCCCAGTGGGTAAGGGTTATTGAATGTGGGTTACCAGTATGTGCCCAGTGGGTAAGGGTTACTGAATGTGGGTTACCAGTATGTGCCCAGTGGGTAAGGGTTACTGAATGTGGGTTACCAGTATGTGCCCAGTGGGTAAGGGTTACTGAATGTGGGTTACCAGTATGTGCCCAGTGGGTAAGGGTTACTGAATGTGGGTTACCAGTATGTGCCCAGTGGGTAAGGGTTACTGAATGTGGGTTACCAGTATGTGCCCAGTGGGTAAGGGTTACTGAATGTGGGTTACCAGTATGTGCCCAGTGGGTAAGGGTTACTGAATGTGGGTTACTAGTATGTGCCCAGTGGGTAAGGGTTACTGAATGTGGGTTACCAGTATGTGCCCAGTGGGTAAGGGTTACTGAATGTGGGTTACCAGTATGTGCCCAGTGGGTAAGGGTTACTGAATGTGGGTTACCAGTATGTGCCCAGTGGGTAAGGGTTACTGAATGTGGGTTACCAGTATGTGCCCAGTGGGTAAGGGTTATTGAATGTGGGTTACCAGTATGTGCCCAGTGGGTAAGGGTTACTGAATGTGGGTTACCAGTATGTGCCCAGTGGGTAAGGGTTACTGAATGTGGGTTACCAGTATGTGCCCAGTGGGTAAGGGTTACTGAATGTGGGTTACCAGTATGTGCCCAGTGGGTAAGGGTTACTGAATATGGGTTACCAGTATGTGCCCAGTGGGTAAGGGTTACTGAATGTGGGTTACCAGTATGTGCCCAGTGGGTAAGGGTTACTGAATGTGGGTTACCAGTATGTGCCCAGTGGGTAAGGGTTACTGAATGTGGGTTACCAGTATGTGCCCAGTGGGTAAGGGTTACTGAATGTGGGTTACTAGTATGTGCCCAGTGGGTAAGGGTTACTGAATGTGGGTTACCAGTATGTGCCCAGTGGGTAAGGGTTATTGAATGTGGGTTACCAGTATGTGCCCAGTGGGTAAGGGTTATTGAATGTGGGTTACCAGTATGTGCCCAGTGGGTAAGGGTTATTGAATGTGGGTTACCAGTATGTGCCCAGTGGGTAAGGGTTACTGAATGTGGGTTACCAGTATGTGCCCAGTGGGTAAGGGTTACCTCTGTTTCAGTAAACCACATGGGAACACCGGCCACAATGTGCCATAACAAAACAAGAACAACAAAGTTTAAGACCTTGTTCCTATCATAACCGTCCTCTGTTGGTTTTCACCATCATAAACCTCAGATTGACTAGCCCTGATATCTAGACAGCCGTCTAAAATTGAAGAGGAGGGTTACAGAAAAACAATAAACAAACACTGTAAACATGTGTCTCTGTCAGCAGTGCTATGACTATTCGTCTTGATCAAGATCTGACACAATCCTTCTTCGAACCATAAAAAAATGCCCATCAAAACATTGTCAGAAATTGTGTATCATCCTCACCATAAGCGAAACCAAAACTAAAGTATTTTTTTTCTCTTACATTTGTCAAACTCTACTGACATCTTGGAAACAAGAGCCCTCGACTGAGCTTTTCCTTGTCCTGATAAAGACAAGAAGACAGGAGTGGAGGAGAAAAGATGAGGGGAGGGGGAAGAGAAACAGAGTGAGTGAGACAGAGGCAGAGACAAAGAGAGCTCCTCCATAACCATGTTTGTCTGACATTCCTAACCTCTAGTCCCCTTATAATAAAGGCACGTATCTGTTTTTGGAGGGCTGCATACAGTAAGCCTGTCACCCTCCTCCCTGACGGCTCCTCGGAAGGCAGCTCTGTTATTCAATTTCTCCTGTAAAATGAAGACGGGGGGAAAAATGGAATTTCCCAAGCCTTTTCATATGTCATCTCTGTCATGTGTGAAGGTGAAGACACAGCCCATCTTGTTATAATGACTCTCACAAAACTAATTTTCCCGGTACAGTACAGCAGACAGGGGAGTGTAGCCTATAGTAATATAATATTACCTGAAGCATACTCAGGGCCGGCTCTAGCCTTTTTGGGGCCCTAATACAGGTTTGGTTGGGGGCCCACTAAAATGTTTTGCCGGAAGGTGGGGGTCCCCCAAATCTGTGTTCTCTCCACCCTGTGGAGAGATCCTAGTATAGCAGTATCTCCAGACGCTGAAAAGGCCTTTGATAGGCTGGAGTGGCCATACCTATTCAAGGTACTTGCTAAATTTAACCTGGTCCTTTGTTTGTCAACTGGGTTAAGACTTTATACTATAAACCACAAGCCAAGATCACCACTAATGGCATGATATCAGCCACATTCCCACTCTTTAGAGGTAGTAGACAGGGCTGTTCACTTTCCCCGCTACTTTTTGTGCCAGCCATAAAACCCCTGGCGGAGGCCATAAGAACGGACCCTGGCATAAAGGGCTTTGAGGTGGGCCAGATAATGCATGTTCCTCTCTGACCCGACCGGATCCCTCTCAAAACTGCAGACGCTTTTGGGTACATACAACTCTATATTAGGTTACAAAGTCAACATGGACAAAAGTGAAATACTTCCACTGACTCACTTTGACTATAGCATCTGTGAATGATCAGGTCCCTTCAGATGGCCGCCACAGGGGTTCAAATATAATAATGACTACTCTGTCTTGGTGGTAGATGACTTGAATAGGTGGTGGATGACTTGAATAGATGGATAGATCTGCCTCTCACGTTATTTGGGGAAAATAGCTGTATTAAGATGATGTACATATTTTAATCATTACCCATATCCCTACCTGAGAGTTTCTTTCAGTCCTTTAACAAGACCACAATGCAATTTGTATGGAACCATAAAATCCCAAGGGTGTTCCTGGACAAATGGACGTGGGATTATAGTCTAGGAGGCCTACCAAATTTCAAGATGTATATTACTGGGCAGCGCAAATAAGATTAATTTAATTCCTATTTCAAACTGAACCAGCCCCTTCTTGGACTCGTTTGGAAATGTTTGCTCTTAATGAAGAGGTTGGGAGTAATATTATCTACAAGTGGAACCCCAAGACTTTTTCAACAAAAATGAACAATCCCTGTACCATCAATTTAGTAAGATCTCGGTATGGAATTCGTAAGTTATTTGGTCTCAAACAAGACTTGTCACCCAAAACACCCCTGTGGCAAAACAGACTCCTGCCAATGATCTTGGATAGAAACATTTTTCAACAGTGGCATGAGAAAGGAATAACACATTTAGAACATTGTTATGTAGATGGGATACTTATGTCATTTGAGCAACTAAAAGAGAAATACAGTTATCCAATAATCATTTATACTACAATTGATGAGGGTCTATGGTCGGGCCTGTGCCGAGTTCAACTCTAGATATAGACTTTTACATTACAACTTCCTTCCTCTGACACCTAACGTAACATAGATATGGCATGATGTTTGTGACACCCTGGCCTTTATTATGGAGGTCCCTGTCCCACTTGACCCTGAAATATGCCTTCTGGGTAACTTCACAATTGTGAATTTAAGGAATAACTTCAAAATCAAATTGACAGAAATTGCCCTTGCCACTGCAAGAAAAATGTTTAATTAAATTTGACCTTTATTTAACCAGGCAAGTCAGTTAAGAACACATTCTTATTTTCAATGACGGCCTGGGAACAGTGGGTTAACTGCCTGTTCAGGGGCAGAACGACAGATTTGTACCTTGTCAGCTCGGGGGTTTGAACTTGCAACCTTCCGGTTACTAGTCCAACGCTCTAACCACTAGGCTACGCTGCCGCCCCAAAATGTGTTGCATTGACATGGAAATCGGATTCCCCTCTCCCAATTACAAGACGGCTCTCTGAAATGAAAAAGTGTATTCCTATGGAGAAGATTACATCTGATTTAAGAAAGAAATTCAACCACTTCGTGAAAATAAGGCAACCCTTCCTGGACGACAGTATATGGAAACATTCCATTGAGGTTGGTGGATGTGAGCTTGTAGATCGATGTAGCTATTGTCTCCCTGTAATGTACTGTTTGTAGTGCTTTGTGTATATGTTGGTATCTCTTGTCATTTGACTTATTTAGTAATTAGTATTATTACTATTCTAATTTAACACTTTTTTGTATTTTGTCATTGTTTTAATTAATTTTTATTTTGGGAGTGGGGAGTGTTGTTTACCTCTTGTCGTAATACTTACTCTTGCTGTGTTGCATTGTTCTGTTGTTGAATAATTGAAAAATAAAATATAAAAAAGATAACAAGAAAGGAGCACGGTTAGGCGGGTCATGTTTCGGAGGACCCATGACTCCACCTTCACCTCTCCCAAGCCCGTTGGGGAGTTGCGTCGATGAGACAAGATCGAAAATTGGGGAGAAAAAGGGACAAAAAATATATATAAAAAATATATACAGTTGAAGTTAGAAGTTTACATACACTTAGGTTGGAGTCAACCACTCCACAAATGTCTTGTTAACAAACTATAGTTTTGGCAAGTCGGCTAGGACATCTACTTTGTCCATGACACAAGTAAGTTTTCCAACAATTGTTTACACCGATTATTTCACTTATAATTCACTGTATCACAATTCCAGTAGGTCAGAAGTTTACATACACTAAGTTGACTGTGCCTTTAAACAGCTTGGAAAATTCCAGAAAATTATGTCATGGCTTTAGAACCTTCTGATAGGCTAATTGACATCATTTCAGTCAATTGAAGGTGTACCTGTGGATGTATTTCATGGCCTACCTTCAAACTCAGTGCCTCTTTGCTTGACATCATGAGAAAATCAAAGGAAATCAGCCAAGACCTCAGAGAAATGCCTGAAGGTATCACATTCATCTGTACAAACAATAGTACGCAAGTATAAAAACCATGGGACTACGCAGCCGTCATACTGCTCAGGAAGGAGACGCGTTCTGTCTTCTAGAGATGAATGTACTTTGGTGCGAAAAGTGCAAATCAATTCCAGAACAACAGCAAAGGACCTTGTGAAGATGCTGGAGGAAACAGGTACAAACTTATCTATATCCACAGTCAAACGAGTCCTACAGTGGGGAGAACAAGTTTTTGATACACTGCCGATTTTGCAGGTTTTCCTACTTACAAAGCATGTAGAGGTCTGTAATTTGTATCATAGGTACACTTCAACTGTGAGAGACGGAATCTTAAAAAAATCCAGAAAATCACATTGTATAATTTTTAAGTAATTAATTTGCATTTTATTGCATGACATAAATATTTGATACATCAGAAAAGCAGAACCTAATATTTGGCACAGAAACATTTGTTAGCAATTACAGAGATCATACATTTCCTGTAGTTCTTGACCAGGTTTGCACACACTGCAGCAGGGATTTTGGCCCACTCCTCCATACAGACCTTCTCCATATCCTTCAGGTTTCGGGGCTGTCGCTGGGCAAAACGGACTTTCAGATCCCTCCAAAGATTTCCTATTGGGTTCAGGTCTGGAGACTGGCTAGGCCACTCCAGGACCTTGAGATGCTTCTTACGGAGCCACTCCTTAGTTACCCTGGCCATGTGTTTTGGGTCGTTGTCATGCTGGAAGACCCAGCCACGAACCATCTTCAATTCTCTTACTGAGGGAAGGAGGTTGTTGGCCAAGATCTCGCGATACATGGCCCCATCCATCCTCCCATCAATACGGTGCAGTCGTCCTGTCCCCTTTGCAGAAAAGCATCCCCAAAGAATGATGTTTCCAGCTCCATGCTTCACAGTTGGGATGGTGTTCTTGGGGTTGTACTTATCCGTCTTCTTCCTCCAAACACGGCGAGTGGAGTTTAGACCAAAAAGCTCTATTTTTGTCTCATCAGACCACGTGACCTTCTCCCATTCTTCCTCTGGATCATCAAGACGGTCATCACTTCAGACGGGGCTGGACATGCGCTGGCTTGGGGGGACCTTGCGTGCGCTGCAGGATTTTAATCCATGACGGCGTAGTGTGTTACTAATGGTTTTCTTTGAGACTGTGGTCTCAGCTCTCTTCAGGTCATTGACCAGGTCCTGCCGTGTAGTTCTGGGCTGATCCCTCACCTTCCTCATGATAATTGATGCCCCACGAGGTGAGATCTTGCATGGAGCCCCAGACCGAGGGTGATTGACCGTCATCTTGAACTTCTTCAATTTTCTAATAATTGCACCAACAGTTTTGCCTTCTCACCAAGCTGCTTGCCTATTGTCCTGTAGCCCATCCCAGCCTTGTGCAGGTCTATCATTTTATCCCTGATGTGCTTACACAGCTCTCTGGTCTTGGCCAATGTGGAGAGGTTGGAGTCTGTTTGATTGAGTGTGTGGACAGGTGTCTTTTATACAGGTAATGAGTTCAAACAGGTGCAGTTAATACATGTAATGAGTGGAGAACAAGGAGGGCTTCTTAAAGAAAAACTAACAGGTCTGTGAGAGCCGTAATTCTTACTGGTTGGTAGGTGATTAAATACTTATGTCATGCAATAAAATGCAAATTAATTACTTTAAAATCACACAATGTGACTTTCTGGATTTTTGTTTTAGATTCCGTCTCTCACAGTTGAAGTGTACCTATGATAACAATTACAGACCTCTACATGCTTTGTAAGTAGGAAAACCTGCAAAATCGGCAGTGTATCAAATACTTGTTCTCCCCACTGTATATCGACATAACCTGAAAGGCCACTCAGCAAGGAAGAAGCCACTTCTCCAAAACCGCCATTAAAAAGCCAGACTACGGTTTGCAACTGCACATGGGGACAAAGATCATACTTTTGGGAGAAATGTCCTCTGGTCTGATAAAACTGTTTGGCCTTAATGACCATCATTATTTCTGGAGGAAAAAGGGGGAGGCTTGCAAGCCGAAGAACACCAATCCAACCGTGAAGCACAGGGGTGGCAGCATCATTTTGTGGGGGTGCTTTGCTGCAGGAGAGACTGGTGCACTTCAGAAAATAGATGGCATCATGGGGAGGCAAAATCATGTGGATATATTGAAGCAACATCTCAAGACATTAGTCAGGAAGTTAAAGCTTGGTCACAAATGGGTCTTCCAAATGGACAATGACCCCATGCATACTTCCAAAGTTGTGGCAAATGACTTAAGGACAACAAAGTTAAGATATTGGAGTGGCCATCACAAAGCCCTGACCTCAATCCTATAGAAAATGTGTGGGCAGAACTGAAAAAGCGTGTGCGAGGAAGGAGGCCTACAAACCTGATGACGCTTATGTCGCTTACACCAGCTCTGTCAGGAGGAATGGGCCAAAATTCACCCAACTTATTGTGGAAAGCTTGTGGAAGGCTACCCGAAACGTTTGACCCAAGTTAAACAATTTAAAGGCAATGCTATCAAATACTAATGTATATGTATATTTTGGAGAATGTGATGAAATAAATAAAATATGAAATAAATCATTCCCTCTATTATTCTGACATTTCACATTCTTAAAATTAAGTGGTGATCCTAACTGACCTAAGACAGGGACTTTTTACTAGGATTAAATGTCAGAAAATGTGAAAAACTGGGTTTAAATATATTTGGCTAAGGTGTATGTAAACTTCCGTCTTCAACTATATAATAATACTAAAAATATATACATTTCCTGCATTCTACCCATTTTGTCATGGGGTGGAGAGATATTTTAGAAGTTTTAAAGCTCATTTCCTACAATTCTACACATTCTGTTATGACATGCCATGCTTATGATATGAGTGAGAATGACTAACAAAATCAATGTGGGCCCGCTGGAGGTCAGGGCCCCTGGGCACGCCTTGCGTATTCGGCCATGATTACTACACGTTTAGATAACTGACTAGACTACTAATCTAAAAATTGTTAGCTGACATGGCTAATTGAGTGACTGATATAAGAGAAAAACTGCTGATGCACAACCAAATTTTGAAATTGCACCTGGTGTATTCTACTATTCTTACTCACAATAGTAAGTTGAGACAACGACTGCGCACTAAGTAACCGCTTATGTCGCTTATGCCTGAAACTGGCCTAGAGCACACTAGAATATCATAAGTGCTGTACATTATCTGCTTTTACCCGTTATTCCCCTAGCTTCAAAACAAAAGCTCTTCAATCAAATCAAATGTATTTATAAAGCCCTTTTCACATCAGCAGATGTCACAAAGTGCTTATACAGAAACCCAGCCTAAAACCCCCAACAGCAAGCACTGCAGATGTAGAAGCATGGTGGCTATGAAAAACTCCCTACCAAGGCAGGAACCGAGGAAGAAACCTAGAGAGGAACCAAACTTTGAGGGGTGGTCCTCTTCTGGCTGTGCCGGGTGGAGATTATAGAGTTCACATATATAAGACTAGGACTGTGGCAGTCATGAAATTTCATCAGCCGTTGATTGTCGAGCAAATAACTGTTAGTCTCACAGTAATTGTCTATTAACATAAACACATTTAGCATCTCCTGGCTTCCACACAGCATAGCCTGCAAGCCATTTTAAAAAGTCTAATAAATCCATGTAATATATCCTACACATTCATAATAAATCCATGATTTATTTTAGACAGGTCTAAAG
The DNA here is from genome assembly GCF_034236695.1 of Oncorhynchus nerka. Classification (NCBI taxonomy): domain Eukaryota; kingdom Metazoa; phylum Chordata; class Actinopteri; order Salmoniformes; family Salmonidae; genus Oncorhynchus; species Oncorhynchus nerka. Next base: position 15,390,081 of record NC_088414.1, on the reverse strand, counting down.
AAGCATTATATGAAGAAAACGTGGTCTATTTCAGAAGAAAAGAATAGCATACTCTGAGTTGTCCTTATGTTAAGTCCTGATGTGGCTATGCCAAATACTGTAGCTGTGGGCTACACTAGTTAATTTAGCAGACAAGATTTGCTTAGAATTCCGTGCCATTATTTTATAGTATGAAGAATACAATTGTATCAGATAAAGGTAAGACCCAGATGCAGACCACGTCGAATAAACAATAGTTTAATAAACCAACAGGGGCAGGCAATAGACTGGTCAAGGCAGGGAGGGGTCAGTAACCAGAGGTGGGGCAACAGTACTGGGCGGCAGGCAGGCTCAGGTTCAGGCAGAGGTCGGTAATCCAGAGGGGGGCAAAGGTACAGGTCGGCAGCAGGCTCAGGGGCAGGCAGAGTGGTCAGGCAGGCGGTCTCGGAGTTAGGACAGGCATTGAACAAAGCTGAATAAAATATAACGATTTGAGGGAATGCTCACATGAGGCTATTCTGTGTTGAGCGGTTAACAAAGAAATAGGTACTCCTATATGTGTCACACCCTGTGTAAGGGTTTTCCTGTTGTGAAGGAGAAGCGGACCAAAATGCAGCGTGGTGGTTATTCATGTTCTTTAACCTCTTGCCTCTACTTGGGACGCTTGCGTCCCAACTAGAGCTCTGGAAATGCAAATGCGCTACGCTAAATGCTAATAGTATTAGTTAAAACTCAAAAGTTCATTAAAATACACATGCAGGGTATCAAATTAAAGCTACACTCGTTGTGAATCCAGGCAACAAGTCAGATTTTTAAAATGCTTTTCGGCGACAGCATGAGAAGCTATTATCTGATAGCATGCACCAATACACTACAACAGAAAAGCACAGCAGGGGACGTAAACAAAATAATTAGCATTTCGGCGTTACACAAACCGCACAATAAAATAGAAAACAGTCATTACCTTTCACCATCTTCTTTGTTGGCACTCCTAGATGTCCCATAAACACTATTGGGTCTTTATTTCGATTAAATCGGGCCATATAAAGCCAAGATATCGTTATATGTAGACTGTGTGATAAACGAAAAAAACAGCGATTTCACAACGTAACGTCATTTTTTAAAATTCAAAAAGTAGACGATAAACTTTCACAAAACACTTCGAAATACGTTTGTAATGCTACTTTAGGTATTAGTAAACGTTAATAAGCGATAAAAATCATCCATAGGCGATGTCAAAATCATTAGCTGTCGTCTTGGAAAAAATTTCAGGAGAGAGCTCTTCCGGAATGATCTGGGCGGAGACCGGAGGTAAGTGGTGCCCCTGTTTCGGTTCAACCAAGAATCAAAGAGGATTCAATTCACAAGACTCTAGACAACATGGGGATGCTGTGGGAGTTGAATGCTCGGTCTTATCTAATTCGGCTCACTGTTAACAATTGCTGGAAGTGGCGCAAGGATATTTATTTCCATTTTCTGTGATCAGGTTTTCCTGCGCTTTCCGATGTAACGCACGTTATGTAATAGCCACAGTCGTGATTTAACCAGTTTTAAAAACGTCCGAGGGTTTCCTATCCACACATTCTAACCATATGAACGTACTATATTCCTGGCATGAGTAGCAGGGCGCTGAAATGTTGCGCGATTTTTAACAAAATGTTCAAAAAAGTAGAGGGTCGACTGAAGAGGTTAATAAAGGAACTAGACATGAAATAACAAAACAATAAATGTGCGAAAACCTAAACAGTCCTATCTGGTGCAAACACAGAGACAGGAACAATCACCCACAAACACACAGTGAAACCCAGGCTAAGTAAGTATGATTCTCAATCAGAGACAACTAAATGACACCTGCCTCTGATTGAGAACCATACTAGGCCGAAACATAGAAATACTCCAAAACATAGAAAAACAAACATAGACTGCCCACCCAACTCACGCCCTGACCATACTAAAATAAATACAAAAACAAAGGAAATAAAGGTCAGAACGTGACACCCTGACCTTAGAGATCTTGTTTATGTCTCTATTTTGGTTTGGTCAGGGTGTGAGTTGGGGTAGGTATTCTATATTCTATTATTTATATTTCTATGTTTTGGCATGGTAGGGTTCTCAATCAGGGACAGCTGTCTATAGTTGTCTCTGATTGAGAACCATACTTAGGTAGCCCTTTTTTCCCCACCTGTCTTTGTGGGAAGTTGACTTTTGTTTATGGCACATAGCCTGTAGCTTCACGATTTTTTTCTCGTTTGTTGTTTTGTTGGCATCATTTTTTATAATAAAAGAACATGTATGCTCACCACGCTGCACCTTGGTCCACTTCCTTCAACAGCCGTGACAATATGCTTCATTTAAATCAAATCACATGCGCCGAATACAACAGGTGTAGACTTGTGAAATATGTGAAATATTAACTTACAAACCCTTAATCAACAATGCTTTAAGACATTTTAAGAAAAATAAGTGTTAGTATGTAAAAAAATTGAAAATAAAAGTAACAAATAATTCAACAACAGCAGTAAATTTACGATTGCGAGGCTACAGGGGGTACCGGTACAAAGTCAATGTGCGGGGGCACCGGTTAGTCGAGATAATTGAGGTAATATGTACATGTAGGTAGAGATAAAGTGACTATGCATAAGTAATAAACAGAGACTAGCAGCAGTGTTGAAGAGGGGTCTGGGTAGCCCTTCGATTAGCTATTCAAGAGTTATTAACGTAACTTTAGGTGTTCTACAAATGTTGGACTATATGTTATGATTTTTATATGGAATAAGGTACTCTGCTCAGATGAGACTAAAATGTAGCTTTTTGGCCATCAAGGAAAACGCTATGTCTAGCGCAAACCCAACACCTCTAATCGCCCCGAGAACACCATCCCCACTGTGAAGCATGGTGGTGGCAGCATCAAGTTTTTAATCGGCAGGGACTGGGGAACTGGTCAGAATTGAAGGAATGATGAATGTCGCTAAATACAAAGAAAATCTTGAGGGAAACCTGTTTCAGTCTTCCAGAGAATTGAGACTGGGAAAGAGGTTCACCTTCCAGCAGGAAAATGACCTTAAGCATACTGCTAAAGCAACACTTGAGTGGTTTAAGGGGAAATATTTAAATCTCTAGTCAAAGCTCAGACCTCAATCCAATTGAGAATCTGTGGTATGACTTAAGGATTGCTGTACACCAGCGGAACCCATCCAACTTGATGGAGCTGGAGTAGTTTTGCCTTGAATAATGAGCAAAAATCCCAGTGGCTAGATGTGCCAAGCTTATAGAGACATACTCCAAGAGATGTGCAGCTGTAATTGCTGCAAGAGGTGGCTCTACAAAGTATTGACTTTAGGGGGGTGAATAGTTATGCACGCTATTTTTTTTGTTATTGTGTGTGTGTGTGTTATTTCTTGTTTGTTTCACAATAAAACATATTTTGGATCTTCAAAGTGGTAGGCATGTTGTTTAAATCAAATGATACAAACCACACAAAAATCCATTTTAATTCCGGGTTGTAAGGCAATAAAAAACGAAAAATGCCAAGGGGGGTGAATACTTTCACAAGCCACTGTATTTCACGGCGGCATCCCCTTTGTGGCCGTAATACCCCCTAAAGAATCCATGCCTTTTTTGGCCTGGAGTGTTCCGTTGTGCCCTTCTCCCTGGGTGTGCTGTGCATTCCAAAGCGTCTCTCACTCACACGGCTCTCCGTCATGTGATTGGGTCTTTCTCACAGGCTACAAGTTAAGACAAACACACCGGGGACACAACTGCGTGCGTCCTTATCCAATTCCAAAATGCATATTGAAGATATTGGATGAACTGTCCACATTTACTTTTCGTCAGCCAACAAGATGATTAGGCCTAACGGACAGCAAAAGCACTAGCCTATGTCAATCTACATAGTACAAAAGTGTACCCATAGTACAAAAGTGAACCTATTCTGTGCCATAAACAAATATTCCAAACAGTCTGGGACAGTTGTGGGACGCATTAGCTTAAAATAGATCCCAAATTAATACAACCACTAGCATAAAAAACACATTTTTCTATGCAATGTGGCTGACGCAACAGATCGGAATGTTTAGCTTAAAATGTTGATAAACTATTACGCTGTTTATTCACATTATAAGCGCAGCAATGTGCACATGGTAGGAGGCTATAAGTGGAAAACAAAACAAAAGTGACTGCAAATTCAATTATGCATGTAATGCTTTCATTATAAAGGTGCATTTATATGGTGAAAATTCTCTTCCCCAAACTTGAAAGTCACGCGCTGTTTATATATGCCAGCCCTTGTAAAGCGGATTAATGTGGTTAATTTTATTTAAAAAATGAATTTATACAAAAATTATTTAAAAAACGTTATTTAACTGCAAATTATTAAGTATCACAACTAAAGTGGCAAGTTATTTGGCCACTTTAGTTGTGATACAAACCTTATTAAAACGTATAGGCCTATGGGCTAGGCTACATGAAGAAAAAAAAGGCATTGTTTCTTATGCTGGGCATCATTCACAAGTGATAACATATAATTCACAAGTGACAGGCTAATATTGTCACCCATCAGACTATTCTTGATTTAATCTTGTCTTTATATATACTAAATAATATATGTGTGACATTTGTTATGATTTAGAAAGGACCATTATCATGCACCTATATCGAAACAGGGGCAGTAGAAAAATACATGTAATCTATGCACTTAAATTGCGAATGGAAGACGCTTTTCCCCAGTGGTTTATTTTCATGCCAGCCAGGTAGGCTTTTCTCCTGTTGTAAATATTAGTAATGTGCTTATTATTAGGAAAGTTGATAAATAAATATAGTAGCCTATATTAAAGCTGATGGGGGGAACCTCCTCTTTTTAATAGAGGCCATCACTCTGTTTTCTCACACAATTGCAAAGCCTATAGAAATGTTGTGCAAGATGAACTCATGAAGTGTTTGATTTGTTTTTCAAATACATTTGCATTGATGTCAGCCCTAGATAAGACAGGAGAATTTCACCAGATAGGACAGACTGACAAAGTGCCCTGGCACATAAACTATTGCAGCTTAGATGCTAGAGGTTGAGTAGGGGGGGTCGGGGGACACTGTGGCCCCGTCTGACGAAACCCCCGGACAGGCGCAACCGAACAGGGCCAACCAGGCAGGATATAACCCCAACCACCTTGCCAAATCACAGCCCCCACACCACTAGAGGGATATCAACAGACCACCAACTTACCCAGAGACATGTATTACTGTACTCTACAGCATATACAGTGGGGCAAAAAAGTATTTAGTCAGCCACCAATTGTGCAAGTTCTCCCACTTAAAAAGATGAGAGAAGCCTGTAATTTTAATCATAGGTACACTTCAACTATGACAGAGAAAATGAAAAAAAAAATCCAGAAAATCACATTGTAGAATTTTTAATGAATTTATTTGCAAATTATGGTGGAAAATAAGTATTTGGTCACCTACAAACAAGCAAGATTTCTGGCTCTCACAGACCTGTAACTTCTTCTTTAAGAGGCTCCTTTGTCCTCCACTCGTTACCTGTACTAATGGCACCTGTTTGAACTTGTTATCAGTATAAAAGACACCTGTCCACAACCTCAAACAGTCACACTCCAAACTCCACTATGGCCAAGACCAAAGAGCTGTCAAAGGACACCAGAAACTAAATTGTAGACCTGCACCAGGCTGGGAAGACTGAATCTGCAATAGGTAAGCAGTTTGGTTTGAAGAAATCAACGGTGGGAGCAATTATTAGGAAATGTAAGACATACAAGACCACTGATAATCTCCCTAGATCTGGGGCTCCACGCAAGATCTCACCCAGTGGGGTCAAAATGATCACAGAACAACACGGGGGGACCTAGTGAATGACCTGCAGAGAGCTGGGACCAAAGTAACAAAGTCTACCATCAGTAACACACTACGCCGACAGGGACTCAAATCCTGCAGTGCCAGACGTATCCCCCTGCTTAAGCCAGCACATGTCCAGGCCCGTCTGAAGTTTGCTAGAGAGCATTTGGATGATCCAGAAGAAGATTGGGAGAATGTCATATGGTCAGATGAAACCAAAATAGAACTTTTTGGTAAAAACTCAACTCGTTGTGTTTGGAGGACAAAGAATGCTGAGTTGCATCCAAAGAACACCATACCTACTGTGAAGCATGGGGGTGGAAACATCATGCTTTGGGGCTGTTTTTCTGTGAAGGGACCAGGACGACTGATCCGTGTTAAGGAAAGAATGAATGGGGCCATGTATCGTGAGATTGAGTGAAAAACTCCTTCCATCAGCAAGGGCATTGAAGATGAAACGTGGCTGGAGCTTTCATCGTGACAATGATCCCAAACACACCACCCGGGAAACGAAACAGTGACTTCGTAAGAAGCATTTTAAGGTCCTGGAGTGGCCTAGCCAGTCTCCAGATCTCAACCCCATAGAAAATCTTTGGAGGGAGTTGAATGTCCGTGTTGCCCAGCAACAGCCCCAAAACATCACTGCTCCAGAGGAGATCTGCATGGAGGAATGGGCCAAAATACCAGCAACAACAGTGTGTGAAAACCTTGTGAAGACTTACAGAAAACGTTTGACCTCTGTCATTGCCAACAAAGGGTATAAAACAAAGTATTGAGATAAACTTTTGTTATTGACCAAATACTTATTTTCCACCATAATTTGCAAATAAATTCATTAAAAATCCTACAATATGATTTTCTGGATTTTATTTACTAATTTTGTCTGTCATAGTTGAAGTGTACCTAATGATGAAAATTACAGGCCTCTCTCATATTTTTAAGTGGGAGAACTTGCACAATTGGTGGCTGACTGAATACTTTTTTGCCCCACTGTATATAGGTCTCCACACAGCTTCTTGTCAATAAGAGAAGGACTCTGGCTTTAATAAAGGACTAGCTTTGAGAGGAGCACTATGACTGAGTGTCAAAAGCAGACAGATCATAGCCACTGATGGCCTCTATGGGGAAATTTAAAGATACATTTAGAGCAAATTTAAATGCATTTCATGGACGTACCTCTCATGGAGGAATGCTAGGCCCTATTCACTACATACCATTCTCCTCCACACCCATTATACCCTTCACCATAGTATACTCTAATACACTTAAAAAGCACTGCTTTACCTCGGCCATCCTCACATCAAGGTCTGAATAGGGGAGTAGCTCTGATGCGTTGCGAGGTAATTTAGAGGTTATCAACTCCAATCATTTGACACTAAGGCCTGGCAACCTCCAATCTATATCAACACAACGCCATGGCAACGAGCAACCATCCCAGTCATCGTGGTAATAACACTCCTCTTATCCCTTTCCCTGTCTTGTATTATTGGCTGTCTTGTTTCTTTCATAACATCCCAAAAATAAACACACCAACTGCAAATACTATAAACACAGGGATAAAGACACTTGCTGTGCAAATACTATGGAGACTTTTTCATTTACACATATACAAATATAAATTGACCAACTAGAACCCCATACAGCATAACAATGTATCGTGTTGATCTTTCAAAAAAGTACAGTATCAAATCAGCATGAAGGTTTGATCTCTGTGTAAATTATATAATGTGAGATACAGTACAAAGGTGCCTCGGTGCATAGGTTGTGGAATATGTATGAGTCACTTACCAACAGAAATGTAATTCTAGTCAATATTAGCTTTTTGAATTTTACAAGAAGTTCACACAGTAACACAATACAAGCCAATATAATCAAAATCGGCCATAAGCAACAGGGAAGTCTCTGGTAGTGAAATTTTAATCTGTTTAAATGCAATAAAACAGCTGGCAAACAACAAATCAAAGTTTGTTTTTATGGTATTGGTGAGGATCCAGCAAGTGTTATATGTTTTCCGCTTGTTAAATAACCCTGCGTTGGTTGAGAGTGTGTGTGTGTGTGTGTGAGTCATGCTGTATAGGTTTCCATTGTGTGGGACGGAAACCAGGTCCTCTAGGCCTTTTTCTTCCTAAGCACATATACACACGTGCACAAACACACATATACACTTGTAATACTTCAATGTTTCTCATTCAAACTTTAACATTCACTTCTATTCCATAAGCCCAAAGGTGAAAAAATAAAGAGTAATCAGTTATGGAAAAAGTAGTCCGTTTGAGAAATGTTTTTAAAGGCCCAGTTTTTAATGAAGGGGGGTGGTTCTACTAAGCTAGCATATGGAATTGTTTGTTTTAAGATGGTCATACCAAGGATCACTTAACTATTTGATTTAGAATTTTCAAAACAAATATTTGATGAAACATTGAATTTGGCCTTACTGCTGATAGAAACAAATTGAATAAAACAGACATTTATCAAAAGGAAGTTTGTATTAAAGTGTCTGTCCTATATCTGAGAGGTATAAGAAAGATCAGGAAATATATATATATTTTACCCATATTTAACTATTTAACATAAAAAACTGGTACCAGGCAACCTTCAGATGAGTAAAACAACTGACGTGTTCGTGAGAGTCTCACCTTTCCATAGAGGGGTCATATTAGTGTGTAGCCCAAACTGTTTAGACACTACAGACAGAACTTGGCAGATCGGCGAAACCGAGACACAGCCCATGCAAAAAACAGTTATCTCTAGCTTAATCAGACAAGAGTTCTAACCCACTGGGCACAGACGTCAGTTTAACGTCTAGTTTTTGGTTGAGTTGTCAACTAACGATAAAAATAAATAAAAAAATATCATTATGTAATTGGATTTAGCTTAAAAGTTGGGTGAAAAAAATCCAAAACTTCCTTAAGTTTATGACTTCTTTCAAAACCAATCAATTTTCCCTGCTGATTCAATGTCATCACATTGAATATTTTTTATTTATTTATCATTTCTTTGTACTTTTTACCCCAATTGGTAGTTCGCTGCAACTCCAGTATGGACTCGGGCGAGGCGAAGGTCAAGGGCCATGCATCCCCTGAAACACAACCCTGCCAAGCCGCACTGCCTCTTGACACACTGCTTGCTTAACCCGGAAGCAAGCTGCACAAATGTGTCAGAGGAAACACCGTACAGCTGGCAAACGATGTCAGCGCGTATGCGCCCGGGCTCCACAAGTAGCTAAGAGCAATGGGACATGGACATCCCAGCTGGCCAAACCCTCCCCTAACCCGGACGACGTGGGGACAATTGTGTGCCACCTCATGGGTCTCCCGGTAGCGGCCGGCTACGACACAGCCCGTGATTGAATCCGGCTCTGAAGTGACGGGACTGTCTGAAATAGAAGCACAAGCATTTCACTACACTCACATTAACATATGCTAACCATGGGTATGTGACCAATAAAAATCGATTTGATTTGATGCACATTTCTGATGTTACCTTTTGATAGATTTTTTTACTTTAGTTTAATTAGTAAACATTTTATTAACTCTATTTATTGAACTGCATTGTCGGTTTCAGGCTTGTAAAGAAAGCGCTTCACAGTAAGGTTTACACCTGTTGTATTCGGCACATGTGACAAATAACATTTGATTTGATTTGAATTGAATTGTTACCCAGAAATGATTTGACATTAAGATAAAAACGGCTGCATTGGGCCTTTAAATGATCTGGTTTCCAACTTGAAGTTCCGGCTACAGAATCTTACCATATAGGGGTAATTTGAAAAGAGAAGCAGCAGGTCAGTATCCAGTGAGCCAGACACCAAACTATTGTAACTCCTGTCACGTCTTGGCACGAGTCTCTTGTTAGCGTGAGACAAGTGTTGAAGAGGGGCCCCTATGCTGCGGTCGCGTCCTCTAATTGATGAGGACAAGGTGGTAATTGACACATTGTGTGTGTTGCGTGCATGTGTGTGTAGCGGTAATTGTCAAATTGTGTCTGAATTTACATTTCACTGCTCTACAGGGGTCTGTCATTTGTGTTGTTCAGGTGAGCAGGGGTCAGTCGTGTGTCGGGGTGTCAGGAGCGGGTGAGTGGGGTATTGTCCCATGTGCCCTCTCCCCTCTACACTCCTCTGTGAAGGCAGGCCATTCTCTCATTGAGAGCAGGGCACTGGCATCCCGTTTTAATTAGAACAAAAGGCCAGAGAGAGACGACCATGGCAGAATGGACTATTTATACATTTCTCTCTCTTCTGTCTGACTGCGTGGACACACATTCATATGCTCCCAAACATGTACATACAAACCCACCCAGTGAAAGAGATGCCTGTAATCCTGTCCTGTTGATATGCTTTGTCTGCAGTTAAATTACAACTCCTAAATAAAAACAGGGGGCATTTCTGCTGTTTGGAGGTCATTTAGGAAAAAAAGAGGGTGTGTTTATTGTCGGCACTCCTGCACCTCTATAAAAATGTACGTTTTAAATACCGACTCCATATTTCCTTATTAAAATAACACTTCATTGTTATGTGTTGTGATTTTCTTGGAGACAGAATAGGTCTGTGCAGAAATGTGGTAACCTATAAAAAATGTGAAACATGTATTTTAAGTAATGAAGTTATTTAATTACAACTCATTTAAATCCACACAATATCCTTGATACACTGCAGCTTTTTTAGCTACAATTTTCAGTGACAAAACAATAGAATCTGTACTCATCAGAATCAGCCTACAAGACCACACAAATAGGACACATGAAAGGAAAATGAAAAGGAAAAGGCGATAACTAGTCAGTTGTACAACTGAATGCATTCAACTGAAATGTCTTCCGCATTTAACCCAACCCCTCTAAAATCAGAGAGGTGCGGGGGGCTGCCACATCCATGAAAATATGATCTCTAAGAAGTTAAACTTGCGACACCTGAAACAAAAATAAAATCTCCCAAAAATCTCAAAAGCAATGATGTTTGGGTTATAACTTGATTAGAACAACCCCTCAACACCAGCCAACAACATAACTGCTTAAACAGGTCCCAGATCAGGAAGCACTTGGCTAACACAACCTATTCTGCCGTGGACGCGCACACACAGAATGATCCAAGTTCTGTTTTTTTTTTTTAAATGACTCCACATTTACTCAACATTGTGAACAAACTGTTTGCTGGCAGATGATGCTTGCTCTCTTTGTTTTGTGTTCTGGCTGGATGCTAACAGCTTAACTTGCTAATTTCCCCCGTGCAGACATCCACGGCGAGGACCCGAGTAGGCGTCAGCTCACAATGCCGCAGTCATTCAGACATCTCTGGGATGGACGCAATGGCTCTTTCATCCTCTCCTGCAGCCAATCACTTTGGCCCAGTGATCGTTTTGGCATCACACCTTTGTTGAGGAAACAAAGCTAGGCATTGTAAATTCAGCCTTCTCCTTTTTCCACTCTCTATTTCTCTCATTTTCTCTCCTACTCTCTCTCTCTCGCTCTCTCTCTCTCTATTTCCCTCCCTCTTTCTCTCTCTCGTTCTGGCTCTGTTGTAGTTTGTTTCTTCTTCCCATAGCTCATTCACAACAATCCAACACCAGTAGAGTTTTGTTTTGATTCAAAGTAAAAAGGAAAGACTTCCTTCAATCTATGTTTTATGTTGAGGCTTTCACAAAAACAACGTTATTCATGTGCATGAAAACAAATCATTGTACTGTATCAACATCTGCAACAAATACCATTTAATTGAACCCTTAATAAAGCTAACTGAAGATCCCTATGAGGATAATCTCTCTTTCAAAACCATGAAGAGCTGTATTGATTCCTACAGCTGTAAGATGAAGTCCTATAGGTTGGTTATTTATTAGTTAAAGCCTATTGGAACATATCCCCTCCACCCACACACTCATCAATCATAACCATCTGTCTCTTACCTAACAGTGTGAAAACAGAAACGTAAAGAAGTGAGACTAGAAAGAGTATCACGTCAGTGCTAAAAGAGATTGTCATTTTACAGATTTTTTCAATTGCTTTGGTGCATTTTCCACGTCTTTGTACAAAACATTAAACAGATGATCAAACAGGCAGTGGTTTGAATACCCTAAACACAATTTAAATTGACTTAGTACAACACACATTTATCTTTTGCAAGATAAACCATCACCCTGACAGGTGTGGTATAGCAATAAGCTGATTAAACAGCATAATCATTACACAGGTGCACCTTGTGCCGAGGACAATAAAAGTCACCCTAAAATATGTCGTTTTGTCACAACATAATGCCACAGATGTCTGAAGTTTTAAGGGGGCATGCAATTGGCATGCTGACTGCAGGAATGTCCACCAGAGCTGTTGCCAGATAACTGAATGTTAATTTCTCCAGTGGTGGAAAAAATACCCAATTGTCATACTTGAGTAAAAATAAAGATACAATACCTTAATAGAAAATGACTCACATAAAAGTGAAAGTCACACAGTAATTTTTTGTTGTTGTATTTATTGAATATTCCAAACATACAATATACTAGCAGTGAAGCCGCTCAACAACTACATCATACCAGTCATCCAACAGATTCCCATTCAGAGCGACACACAGAAGCATCCATGGTCAATGCCCTGCTCAAGGGCATGTTGACCGATCTACCACCAGGTCAAAAAACGTGAACCCGAACCCTCCAAGGTCCCCCCCAGTCCCCCAATTGCTGTTCCTCAACCATTCGAGACCCCTACCACAGTCCCCCCCAGGAAGAAAAATACAATTAATTCCATTCCCCACCTCCAAGAAACCCCAATGCACCAACAACCAAGAGAAAGAGAAAAAAGGAAAAGACAGAAGAAAACAGCAAACAGCAATGCAAAAAATAAATAAAACAAAATAATACATTTAAAAAGGACATCAAGGACAACTTAAATCATAACAGCAATGCCAACTGTATATGTTTGTGTGCATGTCTGGCACTATTACATGTATGTGTGTGTTCTTGTATTTGTTTATTTGAATGAGAGTGTGTGTATATGCATGTGTACAAACACCTGCACAGCATCAGCCTCAGGCAAACCGACATTAGTTGTAACGCTTCTCGTTGGTGGAAGGAGAGGCGGACCAAAATGCAGCATGGTAAGTGTTCGTCATGTTTTAATTGAACAAACTGAACACTACACAAAATAATAACGAAGAGAAAACAAAACAGTTCTCAATCAGAGACAACGAATGACACCTGCCTGATTGAGAACCATACTAGGCCAAACACATAGAAATATAACATAGAAAAAGAACATACGCCCTGACCAACCTAACACAAAGACATAAAAAAGGAACTAAGGTCAGAATGTGACATTAGTTGTAAAAACACTGCCACTTAGTGTCATTCAAATGTACCTTTTATTATGTTTTATTTTGACTTGAAAAAAACTTTTTTTTAAAACTTTTATCTTTGATCATCATTCTCTCTTTCACACAGCAACTCCACTCCCACTTGTCTCCAGTTCCACATACCAAACCTCAGCTTCCCTCAGCCCATCCCATCTATCTTTGCTGGCCACCCACTTTGGATTTCTACGCAACACATATCTTTCAACTATGCTGTGATGTTTAACGTACAATTTCAATCTATTTATCAATTTCAATATCTATCAATTTCAATCTATTCTATCAAATAGAATTCACAGATTGCGAGTTGAAGATAAATACTTTTACTAAGAGTATTAGTATATTAGTAATTGACTGACCCAGTCTCTCCAGTACTATTTCTAGGGTCAGTATTAGATCAATGCTATGCATTTTCTGCCATTCCTGAACCTGAGACCAGAAACAGGCTACCTGTGGGAAATACCAAAATAAATGGTCTATTGATTCTGTATCATCACAACAAAATCTGCAGAGCTTCAATGATTTTATGCCCCAAATATTCAACATGTTGTTGGTGGCAAGAATTCTATATAATAACTTTAGCTGAAAAGCATGAAGTCTTGAATCTTTTGTTGTTTTATATATCAACTCATATAACCTGTACCATGGAATCAGTACATCAAATATCTTTTCCCAACTATTTTGCAATCTTTATGGCACAGCTGTCAACATCCTGGTCCTCAAATGAAGCTGGTATACTTTCCTATTTATGCTATTTTTATTCCTCTGCCAGTTTTGATCCTTTATATTCGGCAGGCAGACCAGTTCCCTGCCTCCTCTCACTGCCACCCACCTCCTCCATTTTTGGGGCAATGCTGTAATCAATTGGTTGTACTCTTGGATTGGGCAGACCTTTCCATACAATTCTGATTACTCCATGAAGAACATAACTCTACCATTCCAATTTACAACACAATTTAAGAACAAAATACCCCTTTCAAACATCTTGTGTCAACCAGCACATTTAAGTTCAGCCATAATGTTTGTTGTAATATTTGTTCTATCTTTTCAGGGGGATGAAATTGAAATTGTAGCCAGCTCTGCAATGCTTGTTTGAAAATGAGAGATGCTTTGAAAAAAGTATCATTTTCAATTAATCGAAAATGAGACATGGCAATCTGCACAAAGGCAAAAAGGCCATTTTTAACAATGGATGAGATCTTCTTAGTAATCTACTTGAGAACCATTTAGGGTTCAAATAAATATTTTGAATAAGTGAAGCTTTTAGAGAGAGGTTTAGTGCTTTTATATTTAATAATCTCAACCCACCCAATTCATATTCATTATATAGACAGGCATGTTTTATTTTGTCTGGTTTAGCATCCCAGATAAAGCAAAATATGTTTTGCTCATATGATTTGAAAAATGAATCATCAGGAGTAGGCAGTGCCATAAGTGAGTAAACTGAGATATGACTAAGGGCAATCTGGGCAATTTTTCAATAAATAGACAGGTATTTACCTCTACATAGTTGCAGGATCTTGTCTATTTTTGCAACTTTTCTATTGAAATTTATCGTGGAGAACTTATTTATATATTTTTGTGATATGAATACCGAGTATGTTTACTTCACCATGAGCACATTCTGTAGGTAATGTAAAAGTTGTATTTTTTAAGGATCCAATATGTAATATTGTACACTTATCGTAATTAGGTTTTAGTCCAGAGAGTACAGGAAAGTTATCTAGATCTTCAATGGGACATTGCAGGGATCTAACTTGTGGACTTAATATAAAACTTGAGTCATTGGCATACATGGACACCTTTGTTTTTAACCCTTGAATTTCTAATCCTCTTATGTTGTTATTGGATCTGATTTTAATAGCTAGCATTTCGATGGCCATAATAAATAGATATGGTGACAGCGGACACCCTTGTTTACCTCCTCTTGACAATTCAAAACTCTGAGAAGTAGCCGTTATTTACTATTTTACACCTGGGGTTGCTATACATAATTTTTAAAAACTATTTTTACCCATTTTATAAGAGAATTACCGAAATTGAAGAAATCCAGGCATTTATAAATAAAATCCAGTCATACTTTATCAAATGCCTTTTCAAAATCCGCCATAAATACCATTCCTGGCTTCTTATGTTCAATGATGTTCTATTATTTCTAGTAGTTGTCGTATATTATCTCCAATGTATCGTCCATGTAAAAAACCTGTCTGATCCGGATGAACAATAGCTGGTAAAACCCTTTTAATTCTGAGTGCTATGCATTTTGCTAGTATTTTTGCATCACAACATTGAAGTGTAAGGGGCCTCCAGTTTAAGACCGGGTCTTTATATTTGCCATCTGGGTCTTGTTTTAATAATAGAGAAATCAGACCTTCCTTCTGAGTAACTGACAGACTACCATTTCTATAGGAGTAGTTAAAACAATCCATAGGAGTAGTTAAAACATGGAGCTTTTAGTATAAAAAAATACTTGATATACCTCTACCGGTATGCCATCAAGCCCTGGGGTTTTTCCAGACTGAAAGGATTTAATATCCTCAAAAAGTTCTTCCTCTGTAATTTGGCCTTCACACTGATCTTTCTGTACATTTGTTAATTTTTCATTTTTTAATGTGTTATTTGGAAATAATTCCTTTCCATAATCTTCATTCAGTGGGAAAGGATGAGACAGAAAAGAGAACATCTGCCGAAAATAATTAGCTTCTTCTTTTAAAATATAATTAGGAGAATCATAGATGACTCCGTCTTCAGTAACGAGTTTGTGCAAATTATTTTTGTTAGCTTTCTTGTATTAGAGATTCAGGAAGAATTTTGTGCATTTTCTCCATATTCCATCCAGTTTGTTGTATTTTTGTAATAGATTACATTAGATCGTTCTTGAATAAATTCCTCAAGTTCTTTTTGTTTTTCCTCTAATTTATTTTGTATCTCTGTAATATTGTTTTATTGCTATCTACCTGTACTATTAGTTCATGGATTTCCCTTGTTAGTCTTATTCGTAGTCTTTAGCCAGAAACTGCTTTTTTAGTAAAAGTAAAAAACAGTAACAGTAAAATACTACTTGAGTAAAAGTCTAAATGTATTATCAAAAATATAATTAAGTATCAAAAGTAAATAAATCATTTCAAATTCCTTATATTTGGCAAACCAATGTACAATGTTCTTGTTTTTTAAATTTACGGATAGTCAGTGGCACACTCCAACACTCAGATATTATTTATAAATTAAGCATTTGTGTTTAGTGAGTGCGTCAAATCAGAAGCAGTAGGGATGAGCAGGGATGTTCACTTGATAAGTGTGTGAATTGGACAATTTTCCAGTCCTGTTAAGCAGTCAAAATGTAACGGGACATTTTGTGTGTCAGTGAAAATGTATGGAGTAAAAAGTGAATTATTTCCTTTAGGAATGTAGTGGAGTAAAAGTAAAAAAGTTGACAAAAATATTAATAGTGAAGTACAGATACCAAACACATCAACTTAAGTAGCACTTTAAAGTATTTTTACTTTAATTTGGCAGTACAGTGGCTTGCGAAATGTTGCATTTTTCCTATTTTGTTGCCTTACAACCTGGAATTACAATATATATTTTTTATCATCTGATTTATACAAAAAAATATCATGACATTTATGTACATCAACAGAGCATGTTCATTTGAATCATTTATGAACTGTAATATTGGAGCACTTAGAAGATGCAAAATATTTTTTCTTGTGAAACAAACAAGAAATAAGACAAAAAACTGAAAACTTGAGCGTGCATAACTATTCACCCCCCCAAATCAATATTTTGTAGAGACACCTTTTGCAGCAATTACAGCTGCAAGTCTCTTGGGGTATGTCTCTATAAACTTGGCACATCTAGCCACTGGGATTTTTGCTCATTCTTCAAGACAAAACTGCTCCAGCTCCTTCTAGTTGGATGGGCTCCGCTGGTGTACAGCAGTTTTAATCTAAGTCATACCACAAATTCTCAATTGGATTGAGTTCTGGGCTTTGACTAGGCCATTCCAAGACATTTAAAGACCAAGACCACTCGAGTGTTGCTTTAGCAGTATGCTTAGGGTCATTGTCCTGCTAGAAGGTGAACCTCCATCCCAGTCTCAAATCTCTGGAAGACTGAAACATGTTTTCCTTAAGGATTTCCCTGTATATAGCACCATCCATAGTTCCTTCAATTCTGACCAGTTTCCCAGTCCCTGTCGATGAAAAACATCCCCACAGCATGATATTGCCACCACCATACTTCACTGGTGTTGATGGTGTTCTCGGGGTGATTAGAGGTGTTGGGTTTGTGGGTTTGTGCCAGACATAGCATTTACCTTTATGGCCAAAAGCTCAATTTTAGTCTCATCTGAGCAGAGTACCTTCTTCCATATGTTCGGGGAGTCTCCCACATGCCTTTTGGCGAACACCAAACATGTTTGCTTATTTTTTTCTTTAAGCAATTTATTTTTTTCTGGACACTCTTCTGTAAAGCCCAGCTCTGTGGAGTGTACTGCTTAAAGTGGTCCTATGGACAGATAGTCCAATCTCCGCAGTGGAGCTTTGCAGCTCCTTCAAGGTTATGATCTTTGGTCTCTTTGTTGCTTCTCTGATTAATGTCTTCCTTGCCTGGTCCGTGAGTATTGGTGGGCTGCCCTCTCTTGGAAGGTTTGTTGTGGTGCCATATTCTTTCCATTTTTTAATAATGGATTTAATTTTGCTCCATGGGATGTTCAAAGTTTCTGATATTTTTTTATAACCCAACCCTGATCTGTACTTCTCCACAACTTTGTCCCTGACCTATTTGGAGAGCTCATTGGGCTTCATGCTGCTGCTTGCTTAGTGGTGTTGCAGACTCTGGGGCCTTTTACGGGGCGGCAGGGTAGCCTAGTGGTTAGAGCGTTGGACTAGTAACCGGAAGGTTGCGAGTTCAAACCCCCGAGCTGACAAGGTACAAATCTGTCGTTCTGCCCCTGAACTGGCAGTTAACCCACTGTTCCTAGGGCATCATTGAAAATAAGAATTTGTTCTTAACTGACTTGCCTGGTTAAATAAAATACAATAAATAAAAAAACATATGCATTCACCACTTTACCATTTTTATTTTTTAGAATTTTTTTGTAATTTTCTTCATTTCACTTCACCAATTTGGACTATGTTGTGTATGTCCATTACATGAAATCCAAAATAAAAATAAATCAATTTAAATTACAGGGTATAATGCAACAAAATAGGAAAAACACCAAGTGGGATACATTTTTTAGCAAGGCACTGTACGTCCAACCAGCCTCACAACCACAGGCTTCGTGTAGCCACACCAGCCCAGGACCTCCACATCCAGCTTCTTCACCTGCGGCATCATCTGAGACCAGCCACCCAGACAGCTGATGAAACTGAGGATTATTTCAGTTTCTTTCCTTTGTGGGGAAAAACTCATTCTGAATAGCTGGGCCTGACTCCACAGTGGATGGGCCTGGCTCTCAATTGGGTGTGTCTATACTCTCTCAGGCCCACCCACGCTTACACTCCTGCCCAGTCATTTGAAATCTATAGATTAGGGTGCAATACATTTATTTGAATTGACTAATTTCCTTATATGAACTGTAACTCACTAGTGATTGCATTGCAATGCTTGCAGTTAGCAACTGAATCCTTCCAAACAAATTTGTTGAATTTGCGATTTCCGGGGATGGTAGGGGACGCCATGTGCGACTGACGTGTTTTCCGTTTGCTCCCGTGGTATTCTTAAAGTTTGTGAATTCTGCAGCAGAACCGTATTTATTTTCAAATATTAATTTGGTGATCCCTTTCCGTAAAAAACAAGACTACTTTGCTTCCGAATGTCAGCATGTCGACCAAGCATAAGGCCAAAAGCATGACTTTGAGAAAGCGGGTCTTGTAGGCCGGGTTCTCATCACCGCCCTCTCCTGAGTCTGAAGGCCCGGGGACGCACACTTTACCCGGGGGCGCGGCTTGGCCTAGCGGCGCTGAAATGAACATTCGAGGCCATCAAACTACTACGCTCTGAGATAGTTGAAATGAAAACACAGGTGGTTGCTACGATTGAGGCCAGAATACAGGAGGTTTCTGATACTTTAAAAGCAGATTTAACCATCCTGCGGAACGAGACTGTGCCAGCAATCACATTACTCAAAACAACAACTGCGTTACACACTACAACGATTGCAGCATTGGAGACCTCCGCTACTAATGTCTCCGATTTAACTACATCCCTGGAGGCTGAAGTTAAACGCCTAGCTGTGGATTTGAAAAAGGTGAAGGAGAGCTGTGTGAGTTTAGAGGGATTCTCTCGCTGCAATAATCTGAGACTTGTATCGGTCCCAGAGTCCGCGGAAATGCATCGCGCTACGGATTTCGTTTCAGGGCTGCTGAAGGATGTTCTTGCCTTAGATGAAAAGCCCCTGATTGATCGAGCCCACCGGTCGCTGCGCCCAAAGCCCCGGGATGGGGAGAGGCCCCGTGACATAATTCTTCGAGTGCACTTTTTTCATGAGGAGATGGAGATCCTCCGACGAGCCCGCAATACCACTCTGAGCTTTCAAGGAGAGCTTTTCCATCTACCAGGACTACTCCCCCACTGTTTCCAGGCAGTGCGCAGCTTTCGGACAGGCCAAACGAGTACTTCGGGACCATCCAAGTGTGAAGTATGGACTGCGATTCCCGGCCCGTTTATGGATATCTCACTAGGGTAAAGACTACACATTTGAATCTCCGGATGAGGCGATGGCTCACATTCAACGTCAT
Source organism: Oncorhynchus nerka (assembly GCF_034236695.1). Lineage (NCBI taxonomy): Eukaryota > Metazoa > Chordata > Actinopteri > Salmoniformes > Salmonidae > Oncorhynchus > Oncorhynchus nerka. Next base: position 15,370,179 of record NC_088414.1, on the reverse strand, counting down.
ATCAAGAAGTCTTGAATATGCTCACAGTTCAGCAACTGTTGCTTGCGAACTGTGGATAGTAAGTAACCCACTTGTGGTACAATTATGTTTAGATATAACAGGCTAGTCTTGTATAGTTGGTGAAACTATTCAGGCTTATTTGATGTGATCTAATGTTTTGATCACCTAGTGTGCGTGCCTTATCTCGCTCACCTATTTAGTTTGTTTACACATTGTCTCAGTGACTCAAAATATTTTTGGTTATTTGTTTACTGCATCCGTTTGCATTGACCCAGTAAACAGTAAATGTCTCGAGGCTACACGGTTTTTGGGCCCTCACTTTAATTTTAAAAGTTTTGAGCGTCATTTATGCCCAGCAAACGTTCAAAGTTGCGCACACGTAGTTTTTTGGTATTGGTTGTAAGCAGTCTCAGCTTCAACTAAACTACTGTTATAATTACTATTATTTTTAATTGTCTTACTATGATTTCCTTACTTCAAATGAGATTTTTGGCTGAGAGCCTTTATACATTTTATTTTTTTTCTCTCTCAATGCCTGTTATAAGACTGGGAATACAATTATATACATCTACAAGTGGTGCTTTTGTCATTCCGTTTGCACAAGGGATTCACCTTTTTTTTATTTGAAAAAATACATACAAATCTTTCTTTTTGCTGCTTGATCCACTAACAAAACGCGACTTTAAAGAGCGGGACTGTGGGTTTAGGTTTAAGACCGCACTCTCACAGACATACTGTGCGAAGAGAACATGTTCCATTTAGGCTTGTACCTCGTTTGGGGAGGTATTGTCTGGGATGGGGGACAGGCAGGTTGAATTGTTCAGTTCTAATGTTGTCATTCTGTCTTTTTAGTTTTTTTTCTGTACTTTTTCCAAAGATCTACCACCATACATTATTACTCTGAGACAAGTTATTCTGGGGGTTTTGGGCGCTCATTGCTTTTCCATTCTATGCTCTAATGACAGGGTTGAATAACGGGAATGCCCAAAGGGGCCGAAATAATACGATCAAGTACATTTCTTGGAATACCAAAGGGGTTAACATTTACTTACCCGGTGAAGGGTAAGAGGGTGTTGACACACTTAAAGGGTTTGAATGCAAATATTGCATTTCTACAAGAGACTCACTTGAGGACTGGTGAGCATTTTAGGATGCGTAAGGACTGGGTTGGTCAAGTGTTCCACTCAAACTTTCATAGTAAATCAAGAGGTGCTGCTATTCTGGTTGATAAAGCTACTCCCTTTGTAGCTTCTGAGGTTATTGCTGATCCTAAGGGACGATACATCATAGTAACTGTTTTCTACCCCTCTTGTTTTGGCTAGTGTTTATGCTCCCAATTGGGATGACACAAGTTTCATTTCTTCCTTTCTGTCTGCTATTCCCAATTTAGATTTAGATTTTAGGGGGGATTTCAAATGTAAAATGTCCCCAGTTCTTGACAAGTCCTCACAAACAAATACAGGCCCATCTAAATGTGCCCTACTTATTCAATCCTTTCTTCAGAAATATGCTATGTTTGAGGCCTGGCGTTTCCTACATCCTACAGATAGACAGTATTCCTTTTATTCTCATGTTCATAAAACATACTCCCGGATTGATTACTTCTTTTTGGACAAAAAACTTCTGCCTAAGTATTGTTATCTCTGACCATTCACTAGAATTGAACTAGAATTTCCCCAGCGACCTCCTATGTGTTATCAATGGCGTCTCAACCCCATTTTACTCTCAGATAAGGAGTTTGTCAATTTCATTTCTTCTGAAATCACCTTATTCCTAGAAACTAACTCAACACCAGGTATGTCCTGCTCTACCATATGGGAGTCTCTCAAAGCATACCTATGTGGCCAAATTATTTCTTATACAGCCAACCAAAACAGAGTTCGCTCCCAGCGACTTCGGGACCTGAGCGAGTCCATAGCCACATTGGATGAGAAGTATGCTACGGATACTTCCTCTGATCTGCATAAAGAGCGCCAACTACTCCAATCTGAATTTGATGAGCTTCCTACCAGGCAAGCTGAACGGTTACTCTTGCGAGCTCGATACAAAGTCTATGAACAAGGCGACAAGGCCAGTAAACTCCTTGCGCATCAGATCCGTAAATCTGAGGCCTCACGTTTAATCCCACAAATAAGGACCCCGTCTGGTGCCACCACAGTTATACATAAAGAGATCAATGATCAATTTAAACAATTTTACTCTGCGCTATACACCTCTGAATCCCCTCAAGACCCCTTGCTGATTGACTCCTTTAATGGCTTGAATATGCCTTCAATTGATACAGACTCCCATGACTGTCTAGAAGAAGAATTTACGCTTGAGGAGATTGCAACAGCAGTGTCCGCAATGAAAAGTGGTAAAATCAGGGTCCGGACGGTTTTCCAACCAAATTTTACAGGACGTTTTCTGGTCTGCTTTGCCCATTCTTGTCTCGACTATTTGCAGAGTGCCTCAACACTTCAAAGCTACCGCCTAGGGCTTCAGGCTTCAATTTCATTACTACTAAAGAAAAACAAAGACCCCCTGGAATGTGGATCCTATCGCCCAATCTCGCTTTTAAACTGTGATTACAAAATCCTAGCTAAGCTTTTAGCCATCCGTATGGAAGGCATGCTGCACCAAGTAATACACTCTGACCAGACTGGCTTTGTGAGAAATAGGCATTTATTTTTCAATATTAGGCGCCTTATGAATATACTGTACTCCCCAGCGTCGGAGGACCCGGAGGTGGTGGTCTCACTTGATGCCGAAAAAGCGTTTGACCGCGTTGAGTGGGATTACCTAACAGCTGCCCTTTATAGATTTGGCTTTGGCCCCAAATTCATTGCGTGGATAAAGATTCTTTATTTTTCCCCGATGGCTACGGTACGGACTAATAACTTGTCCCCTGACTATTTTCCCTTGCACCGCGGATCCAGACAGGGTTGCCCACTCTCCCCCTTGTTTGTTTGCTTTGGCAATCGAGCCTCTCGCCTTTGCACTACGCTCTAATGATGCCATTCAAGGCATAATCAGGGCGGGCTGGGAGCAGAAAGTCTCGCTATATGCTGACGACCTCCTTTTGTTTATCTCCAACCCCGATACCTCATTGCCACGTGCCCTATCTGTTCTTAAAAAGTTTGGATCAATCTCAGGGTACAAGCTGAATCTAGGCAAGAGTGAGCTTTTTCCGGTAAACAAGGCTGCTTTAAAGTGCTCTTTTACAAGTTCTCAGTTTAGGATTGTCCGGGATCAATTCACTTACTTGGGAGTAAAAGTGACAAGGAAATATTCAAATTTGTTTCAGGAAAACTTTGTTGCTCTAGCAGACAGATTGAAACAATCTTTTACTTTTTGGAATTCGCTACCCCTTTCTCTTATCGGAAGGAATAATGTCATTAAAATGAACGTGTTGCCCAAATTTTTATATTTATTTCAATGTTTACCCATTTTTATTCCAAAATCTTTTTTTATTTCACTGGATCAAACAGTCATGCATTTTATTTGGGATGGCAAGGTACCACGGATTGGTAGAAAACATTTACAGAAGCCTAGGTCATTGGGGGGTTTAGCTCTACCAAATTTTCAGACATACTACTGGGCTGCAAATTTCAGAGCCGTTCTGTACTGGCTGCAGACTGATCCTACTGGCCCTAGACCACTCTGGGTACTGATGGAGTCTGAATCATGTAAACCTGCAGCACTTTCCTCTGTGCTGTGCTCGTCTCTCCCAGTGTCCCTAGGCAAAAGGTGTGTCAACCCAATTGTAAAGCAGTCTCTTAAAATTTGGAATCAGTTCCGTTTAGCCTTTAGCCTCCGAGGCTTTTCTCTATCAGCCCAATCAATCAGAACATTTTATTTCCTCCATCTTTGAATGATGGGGCATTTGGCACTCACTAGGCCTCTCCTCGCTAGCCCAATTATTCTTTGATGATACATTTGCCTCTTTTTCTCAGCTGCAGCAGAAGTTCAATCTCCCCCAATCCCACTTTTTCCGCTATCTCCAGACTAGAAACTTTGTCAGGGCTAACACACCTGGATTTCCCAATAGGCCTGCAAATACAGCTATAGAGAGCATCTTGGAGCTGAACAAGCTTCCTAGGGGCGCAATTTCAGATGTATATGCAATCATTCATGACTTACAGAACCCTTCTTTGGTGCCTTTAAAGACTCGATGGGAAAAGGATTTGGGGGAGGAACTTGGGGAAGACGCCTGGGAATCTGTGCTGCACAGGGTGCACTCATCCTCTTTTAGCACTAGACACAGCCTCATTCAATTCAAGGTGGTTCACCGTATCCACTGGTCGGGGGCCAAACTTGGAAGAATATTCTCTGATTTTGATCCTACCTGTGTCAGATGTAAAGTGGAACCAGCCACACTGTTGCATATGTTTTGGGGCTGTCATAAACTGTCAGGTTTCTGGGAATTAATATTTAAATGTTTCTCTGATATATATGACACTTATAGATCAGTCTCCCCTTACAGCCCTTTTTGGAGTACTGCCCATGGGTACCCCCCTATCAAGAATCCAGTCGGACACTGTTGCTTATACAACTCTTTTAGCTAGATGGCTAATACTACAGAACTGGAAGATGGCAGCTCCCCCATCTTATAAATATTGGGTGAGGGATATGTTGTTCTCTCTGAAACTAGAATTTTTTAAAATTCAATTCACGTGGGAACCCCAAACTGTTTTATGAGGCTTGGGCTCCATTCCAGTCTTACTTTAAACAGTCCATCCTCTGATGGCATTCCAATTAATACTAAAATAAGTCTGTGACTTAAGGGTTGGAGGAGCTTCTCTCTGTGTTTTTGCTGGGAGGGCATTAAGGTCCATGTGCTTATTGATTGTGATCCGCAGATGCCTTGTTCATCTTGCAGAGACTGAAGTGTGAGCTTGTTTTTCCCAGTTATTTTTACATTTTGTTCACGCCTACATGAATAATCATTTTATTTTTTTATTTTAAAGCATTGTAAACTTTTTTTCTGTCCAGTGGATGGTCGGTCTGTGGCCATGACTCTCTGTGAGTGGTTGCATTTCTCCACCCTTATCCCTTGACTGTTTACAGGAACAATGGTGAGGTGTTTGCTCTGTCCCTGTACTATAGATTGCCCTTTAACCTCTGTAGCCTTCTGCCTGGTGTGTTTAACTTGTCTAAAGTATGGTATCTTTAAAGCTATTTTTTATTTGTATTTTTATTTGTATTTTTTTTCTAGTTGAGTATATTATTTATATTGCTTTGTCTTGTCTGTGTGTGTGTGTGTAAAACTTAAAACAGAGTTTAAAAAAATTAAAAATCAAAAAAAAAAGAATTTGCGATTTCCAACTTGTTGTGTAATATTTATGTCCAATGGCCGATGAGCACCAATACATTTGATCTATAATTTTGATCTATAATTTCTCTTCGTATGACAAGGATTGTCCACTTGATTCATGATGATGACTGCTAGATTTGCTAGCTAAGATTTTGAAAGTATGATGTTGACATGATCAACAAGTTACTGTAGATATAACATAACTTGATGTAATTTTATCTGTGGCCAAGGATATTGAGCCTTCATGGATGGGCACTTCTAATGGAGTCATTAAAACTCCTTTTTCAACGACTCCACAAATGTCTTGTTAACAAACTATATTTTGGCAAGTCGGTTAGGACATCTACTTTTGCATGACACAAGCCATTTTTCCAACAATAGTTTACAGACAGATTATTTCACATATAATTCACTGTGTCACAATTCCAGTGGGTCAGAAGTTTACATACACTAAGTTGTCTGTGCCTTTAAACAGCTTGGAAAATTCCATAAAATTATGTCATGTCTTTAGAAGCTTCTGATAGGCTAATTGACATCATTTGAGTCAATTGGAGTGGTACCTGTGAATGTATTTCAAGGCCAACCTTCAAACTCAATGCCTCTTTGCTTGACATCATGGGAAAATCAAAAGAAATCAGCCAAGACCTCAGAAAGAAAATTGTAGACCTCCACAAATCTGGTTCATCCATGGGAGCAATTTCCAAATGCCTGAAGTTACCACGTTCATCTGTACAAACAATATTACACAAGTATAAACACCATGGGACCACGCATCCAACATACCGCTCAGGAAGGAGACATGTTCTGTCTCCTAGAGATGACCTTAATTTGGTGCGAAAAGTGCAAATCAATCCCAGAACAACAGCAAAGGACCTTGTGAAGATGCTGGAAGAAACAGGTACAAAAGTATCTATATCCACAGTCAAAAGAGTCCTATATCGACATAACCTGAAAGGCCACTCAGCAAGGAAGAAGCCACTTCTCCAAAACCACCATAAAAAAAATCCAGACTAAGGTTTGTACATTTCGGAGAAATGTCCTCAGGTTTGATGAAACAAAAATAGAACTGTTTGGCCATAATGACCATCATTGTGTTTGGAGGGAAAAGGGGAGGCTTGCAAGCCGAAGAACACCATCCCAACCGTGAAGCACGGGGGTGGCAGCATCATGTTGTGGGGGTGCTTTGCTGCAGGAGGAACTGCTGCACTTCAAATAGATGGCATCACGAGGAGGAAAATGATGTAGATATATTGAAGCAACATCTCAAGACATCAGTCAGGATCTGGGTCTTCCAAATGGACAATGACCCCAAGCATACTTCCAAAGTTGTGGCAAAATGGCTTAAGGACAGCAAAGTTATTGGAGTGGCCATCACAAAGCCCTGAACTCAATCCTATAGAAAATGTGTGGGCAGAACTGAAAAAGTGTGTGCGAGCAAGGAGGCCTACAAACCTGACTCTGTTACATCAGCTCTGTCAGGAGGAATGGGCCAAAATTCACCCAACTTGTTGTGGGAAGCTTGTGAAAGGCTACCTGAAATGCTTGACCCAAGTTAAACAATGTAAAGGCAATGCTACCAAATACTAATTGAGTGTATGTAAACTTCTGAACCAAAGGGAATGTGATGAAAGACAAAAACTGAAAAATCATTCTCTCTACTATTATTCTGACATTTCACATTCTTAAAATGAAGTGGTGATCCTAACTGACCTAAGACAGACATTTTTACTAGGACTGAATGTCAGGAATTGTGAAAAACTGAGTTTAAATGCATTTGGCAAAGGTGTTATGAATCTTCTGACTTCAGCTCAACATGTAACTCTATGGCAGAACCCAAGGGGCTTGAATTTTCTATCTCTCCACGTAGATTTTGCAGTGACGTAGTGTCCCCATGTGTGACAGAACACTGAGACAACTAGAGGACATTACCTACCCCTACGCTCCTTATTTTCCACTGGCTGCCCCACCAGCACAGAAAGTACTGCGATACAGTATGCTGAAACACCTGCATTTTTTAATGGGGCTTTATTAACTCAAATATATATACATATTTTTTTACATTGTTTGCAAACTGATATGTGATACGTATTAATGCCAAATAAAACAGGCACAACAAAAAGCTGAACAAGTGGGGCTCCAACCCACCTGCCCTGAATGACAGGTTGCCACTGCCTTTATGTACATATCTACCTCAATTCCCTCGTACCCCTGCACAGCGACTTCGTACTGGTACCCTGTGTATATAGCCTCGTTATCGTTACTCATTGTGTATTTATTCCTTGATATTATTTTTCTATTTTCTATTTATTTGTTGTCTTTGTATCGTTGGAAGGGCCCATAAGTAAGCATTTCACTCCTAGTCTACACCTGTTTTTTACAAAGCTTGTGTCAAATAACATTTAATTTTATTTGATATTACGCCATGCAAGTGTGTGTGTGTGTATTTCTATGCATGTGTGTGTGTGTGTGTCATGTCTACAGGGTTCTGCTCCTTACGATGCTCCGTAGCTGTGAGGTGTGTAGTGTAGCTGAGAGCAGGACCATCCTCTGAAGGGAGAAACACATCAAAGAACTTAAACAGAGGCATCAATATCACACCATTTCACCAATTCAAGGACAAAAAGCCAACCACCCAAGCCCAACCATACCCAGGCCGGTAGAGCATAACCCAAAGACCCCAACGGCTATGTATGCTATGTTCCTTTTTTTATGTACAGTATAGACAGTACCAGTCAAAAGTTTGGACACACCTACTCATTCATAGGCTGCTTTTCCTTCACTCTGCGGTCCAACTCATCCCAAACCATCTCAACTGGGCTGAGGTTAGGAGAATGTGGAGGCCAGGTCATCTGATGCAGCACTCCATCACTCTCCTTCTTGGTCAAACAGCCCTTACACAGCCTGGAGGTGTGTTGGGTTATTGTCCTGTTAAAAAACAAATGATAGTGGGACTAAGCGCAAACCAGATGGATGGAATATCGCTGGAGAATGCTGTGGTAGCCATGCTGGTAATGTGTGCCTTGAACTCTAAATTAATCACAGACAGTGTCCAGCAAAGCACCACCACACCTCTTTCTCCATGCTTCACGGTGGGAACCACACATGCAGAGCTCATCCGTTCACCTACTCTGCGTCTCACAAAGACACGGCAGATGAAACCATAAATCTCAAATATGGACTCATCAGACCAAAGGACAGAATTGCACTGGTCTAATGTCCTTGCTCGTGTTTCTTGGCTCAAGCAAGTCTCTTCTTATTATTGGTTCCTTTAGTAGTGGTTTCTTTGCAGCAATTCGACCATGAAGGCTTGATTCACACAGTCTCCTCTGAGCAGTTGATGTTGAGATTGGTCTGTTACTTAAATTCGGTGAAGCATTTTTTTGGGCTGCAATTTCTGAGGCTGGTAACTATAATGCACTTATCCTCTGCGGCAGAGATAACTCTGGGTCTGCCTTTCTGTTGTGGTCCTAATGAGAGCCAGTCTCATCATAGTGCTTTGATGGCTTTTGCAACTGCACTTGAAGAAACCTTCAAAGTTCTTGACATTTTCCATATTGACTGACCCTCATGTCTTAAAGTAATGATTGACTGTCGTTGAGCTGTTCTTGCCACAATATGGACTTATTCTTTTACCAAATAGGGCTATCTTCCGTATACTTACCCCTACCTTGTCACACCACAACTGATTGGCTGAAACGCATTAAGAAGGAAAGAAATTCCACAAATTAACAAGGCACAACTGTTAATTGAAATGCATTCCAGGTGACTACCTCATGAAGCTGGTTGACAGAATGCCAAGGTGTGCAAATCTGTTATCAAGGCAAAGGGTGGCTACTTTTTTGGTTATTACATGATTCTATAGTTATTTCGTAGTTTTGATGTCTTCACTATTATTCTACAATGTAGAAAATAGTAAAAATAAAGACAAACCCTTGAATGGGTAAGTGTCCAAACATTTGACTGGTACTGTATATATTTTGTTAGCATTTTCCAAAACAAAAATGAGAAGAAATGAATCTTTTACCGATATAGAAAGAATGGATGTTGACAATCCTTTGCTACACTATTATAAGTCACCGTTGAGGACAATTGAGGACAATGATGTACAACTGGACTGTCGCTCCATCTCCTAACACCTTTCACCATCTACTAAAGCAAGAAAATAAATGATACAAAGGTCCCATCAGAGCACACTGTGTATGTACAGTACACATCAAGGACTAAAAATAGAATATGTCTGCGGTAACAATAATGTACTGTAAATATCACTTTGATAATCATTATAATTACACTCATTCCATGAGGCTGAATCTAACTATTGAATTAAGTGACAATGATAAGGAAGAGATTAACAGGTCATTGAAAGGAAATCTGGGGATTATAGAGGTCTGAGGAAGTGGAGTGTGTGGTAATGATGAAGGATGAGAGGAGGAAGAAGAGGGTGAGGGAATGAGAGGCCAAGGTGTTAAAAGTTTAGGGCACTGCTGTGGTGTGTGTGTGTGTGCGTGTGCGTGCGTGTGCATGTGTTTGCGTGGGTGGAGGTGTGAGAGAAGGACAGCTGAGGAGAAGTAGAGGGGTGGTGTCTTCTCAGTGTTCCTGTGACAACCAGCCTGTTCCTGAGCCTTCGGGGGAATATATTACAGTTTTTTTGGTACATTTTCTAAACCTCAAACTGCTTACACTTGTAACGCAGCAAGTCTTATATTCAAAACCTATTTATTGTGCATTCATTTTGTTTGGATATATCTTTCACCACACAACCATTGATCCAAAACAAGGGCGCAACTGCTTCTGCGGGAGGGGTCATGTGCCGCCTACAGTAAGCAGAGCAGGAACTGGCTACTATTTAGTAGACTGATGTAGCTGGCAAGGTAACTGTTCTTTAACTAAAACAGAAAAAAATAAACTAGTGTTTATTCGCAGAGCTGTGCTAGTATTCTAACTGACATGTAACGCTAGCTAATGTTTCATCCTTTCGACTGAGGTGAATGAATAAGCTACACTAGCGAGTAGCTACCACAGCCAGATCAGCTCTAGCCTCTAGTTATCTGCCAGATAGCGATATGAGGTGGCTAATATTACTATCTAACAGCTGTTTGTATGGAAATGTTTTTTAGCCTTTGTTTTGTCCATGTCAGAAGTAAATAAACTTGGCTAGCTTTCGCCAGTTGATGTACCGTTAGAGAGCGCTGGCCAAAAGTTGGCTAACGTTAGCTATTTTTTTTGCCCGAATCACACTAGACCTGACTCAAATTATGAAAACATCAGCCAAACAATTGAATATTGATATTCTGAAGATTTTTCAGTGCAATGTGAGTTTTATTAGTCAGTATGGCAATGTAACATTCAAATTCCCTACTTTTCACACTGACACACTAATAAACAGCTCTAATGTTACAGGCTTCACTGTCAGGGTGCACAGTAGAGGTCTGTGCGGATTCCCACTTCGGCCCGCACTCGGTGGCTTTCCGTCCAACTCCCAACCTCTACTGCAAGAACTGGTCCCAAACCCAACCACAGTCCTGCAATGTTATATTCGGCGTATGTGGCGCAGCTCACATGCCAGCCGTGGTCCCAGCAATTTTGCGCCCTATATGCAATATCAAATGCACAAAATAACTCAAGAAATAGGTTACATTTCCAGAGATTCGTACATGGCCCTTACATTGTATTACTGGGCTACACAGTATATCAGCCAATATGCTAGATGTAGTTTGAAGAGAGCAGAGTTGGAGAGACTTGCACTTTCTCTTGAACTATTTTTATAGCCTGTCTTTTAGGGGTGGGAATATTTAAAGACGGAGAAATATGAGTGATCAATATTTAGGCCTATTTCTAGGCAATGTAGTAAACAATAGCCTAATAATAGACCTATTTAGGAAGTACATTTCCTTGGAAAGACAACTGCCCCATGCTTCTCCCATGCTTCTCCGCCCATGCATAGGCTATAGCCTACTCTACGCGCACCTGATCTCGCAGGTATGGCTGCTGAACTGGAGGCAGCAAGAATGATGACAGCGACACTTGCTACGTTTTGCATAGGCCTGTTTTACACTATTTCCAGGAAAAGACATACATTGGTATTTAACCTTATTTTAACTAGGCAAGTCATTTAGGAAGACATTCTTATTTACCATGACAGCCTACTGGGGAACAGTGGCTCAACTGCCTTGTTCAGGGGCAGAATGATAGATTTTTACCTTGTCAGCTCGGGGAGTCGATCTAGCAAACCTTTCAGTTACTGGCCCAATGCTCTAACCACTAGGCTAGCTGCTGCTATTGGTAATCAATAGTTATTGAAAATAAAAAGGTGCATGTGCCTTTACCATTTCAATGACGATTCCATTTTCTTTTGTGTACTTTGACTCACGTTTGTTGAGCGCCCTGCACTTCTTTCCATTATTAGTATATATTTACAAACACTGTAGTAAACTACATTAATGTTGAAATCAATGTCATATTCAAGTTAACTGCTACGTGATTCTCCGCCCATGTAGGCAGCCTACTCTATTTCAATGAGACCACACATACTAGGCACACTAGGAACTCTCACTTCCAACTAGGAGAGGTAGGCTACTGAAGCTGAAGCAAAGAAATCTGAGTGTGTGAATAATGCAAAAAATATGTGCTTTTAATACAGTAGGTAGGCTAACAAACAAAGCAGAAAGAGGACCGTTTCCAAATCACCTGTGGAACATAAAAAAATGCAGCCCTCTAGTACAGTCAGTACACAACTCTATGCTCATCATGTCTTACCAAGATCAGATGGTGACAGGGGTCCCAGAACAATATCAGCGAATGATACAAAATTCCATCTTGACTTGATGGGTAGACCTACAGTAGCTACAGGACAGCAGCTTAAAGCTACAGTCTGGGATCTATTAATAATGGTCATTTTCAATTATTGAACCATTGATTCTATTCTTGGATAATATAATGTATACATGTACACTAAGGTAATTATTTTAGGAGGATTAAAATGTGACAGGGTCAGCAGGGTCAGGCAGACAGGGAAGACCAGTCTGTAATGGAGGTAAGTAGAATTTTTGCAGAATCAATACATTCTCTCTGTGCAGCAAACACTGGATGCTATTTTAACGCAGTCTGACAAACCTCCAAAGATAATTTCCAAACCGTATTTAGGGTTGATAGAGGCCAACCGGTTCCCTTCGGTCTTATGTGGCAAATTTTTATTTTTTATTTTTTAAATTGGATAAAAGTAGAGACTCAGAGCTAGACATTTGTATATCATACACTACAGTTGAGGAACAATGGGAAAGTAATTCTGCTTGAAAGTTTATAAACTTGTACCTTCTTTGTACCTCCTACATCCATTCAGGAACATTCACACCAGCCCATGGATCACACTTCCATACTCCCCGCCTCTTGTTTGGTGGCGCCGGTAGTGTGGGTGCTGGACGCGGACATTGAGGGGGGCGTCACTTGCAGAACCTGCTCCCCCTCAGTGCCCAGCTGGGTGTCTGTACGTTCCGTCTGCTGTCCTTGACCGGCTGATCTATTGGGCCCACACATCACCCTCGTCTGGTCATCCTGGGATCGGTCAGACGGTGTGCTGTCTTAGTGGGAAGTACTGGTGGCCCACTTTAGCTAAGGACGTGAGGGTTTCCTTCTGCTTGGTGTGTGCCCAGTGCAAGGCTCCTAGACACCTGCCCAGAGGTAAGTTACAACCCTTACCCGTTCCACAACGGCCGTGGTCGCACCTGTCACTGGATTTCCTAACCAATCTTCCACCATCACAGGGTAACACCACGATCCTGGTCGTTGTGGATCATTTTTATAAGTCCTGTCATCTCCTCCCTTTGCCTTGTCTCCCTACGGCCCTACAAACTGCGGAGGCCCTGTTTACACACATCTTCCAGCACTACGGTTTGCCTGAGGATATAGTGTCTGATCTGGGTCCCCAGTTCACGTCAAGGGTCTGGAAGGCATTCATGGAACATCTGGGGGTCTCGTTCAGCCTTACCTCAGGTTTTCACCCCAAGAGTAACGGGCAGGTGGAGAGTTAACCAGGATGTGGGGAGGTTTCGAGACGTCGGGCGATGGGCCTTCAGTACCTCATGGACTGGGAGGGGTACGGCCCAGAGGACAGATGCTGGGTTCTGGTGGAGGACGTGTTAGATCCTTCCCTGCTGCGAGAGTTCCACCGTCTCCCTCCGGATCGCCCTGCGCCTCTTTCTCCAGGTCGTCCCAGAGGCCGGTTTCGATGCGCTGCAGGAGCGGGTACTGTCACGACTTCTGCCAAAGTTGATGCCTCTCTTTGTTCGGGCGGTGCACGGCGGTCGACGTCACCGGTCTTCTAACCATCATTGATCCATTTTTCATTTTCCATTGGTCTTCCTACACACCTGGTTCCAATCCCATTCATTACATGTTGTGTATTTAACCTTCTGTTTCCCCTTATGTCCTTTTCAGAGATTGTTTGTTTGTATATTCGTGTATTATGTATTGGTGCGTGACGGGTTCTTGTACCCACTTTTATGTTATCTTGTATTTTTGATTGGAGTTTTGTCAAGTCTATTAAACGACTCCATTTATAAGTTCGATTCTCCTGTACCGACTTCTCTGCCACCTGTGCACACACAACATTACAAAGGCTGTTTCTTCAATAACACATGGCAGATACTGTATGTCCCTACAGCACAATACACTGTGCCAGATACAGTGTCCCAACGGTAAAATACAACAATGATCACGCCTTTTTTCCAAGCAAGGCTTGACAATATTTTGACATATATTCTACTGTTTCTGAGAGCTTTCAACTGCATCACAATCTGTACTGTATGTACTGTGACTTCTTTGCTTGTTTCTGACAGTGCATGATGAGCCATCATCCAGCAGTAGGACCGAAACCTACTCAATTAGCACCACCTGAAACAATCAGAGGACCTGAAACGAGCAGTTCATGCTCAAAAACCCACAAATGTCGCTGATTTAAAGCAGTTCAACATGGAAGATGGGGCCAAATTTTCCTCCACAGCGATGTGAGCGACTGATCAACAACTACAGGAAGTGTTTGGTTGCAGTCATTGCAGCTTATTAAGGTGGCACAACCAGTTATTGATTGAGGAGAATAAGAATTCAAAATACATTTTTGATACGGTCTTGGAAATATGTTTGTCCAAAAGTCTGCACAGAACTGTCATGACCTCAGATCAATGGAGACACTCAAGTTTTTTAAACCTGTATCTCTCGACACTTTCAAAAAAATAGTCATGGCCTCTAAAACTTCCAGCTGCATACTGGACTCTATTCCAACTAAACAACTGAAAGAGCTACTTCCTGTGCTTGGCCCTCCTATGTTGAACATAATAAACGGCTCCCTATCCTCCGGATGTGTACCAAACTCACTAAAAGTGGCAGTAATAAAGCCTCTCCTGAAATTATTGTTTTTTAACTATTGGCCAATATTGAATCTCCCATTCCTCTAAACATTTGTTGCTCGGCAACTCACTGCCTTCCTGAGGACAAATAATGCATACGAAATGCTCCAGTCTGGTTTTAGACCCCATCATAGTACTGAAGCCGCACTCGTGAAGGTGGAAAAGGACCTTTTTAATGGTGTCAGAACAAGGCTCTGCGTCGGTCCTTGTGATCCTAGACCTTACTGCCACTTCTAACACGATCGATCACCACAATATTTTGGAGAGATTAGAAAAAAGTTATTGCCTGTTTAAGATATTTTCTGTCTGAAAGATATAAGTTTGTCTCTGTGGATGGTTTGTCCAAAAAATCAATGGTAAATTTCGGTGTTCCTCAAGGTTCCGTTTTTGGAACACTATTGTTGTCACTGTATATTCTACCACCTGGGGCCTGTTGCACAAAAGTAGAATTAAGACATCCGGGATAAATGACTCAGCTGAGCTCAATGAAGCCAAAACATGTGCGTCCAGGCTTAATTGGTTGCACAAAGACCAAGCCAGGATGAGCAGACACGGATTCATTAAGCCAGGTGAAACCAATCCTGGATAGGTGCGCGCTCACGGCTCACTCAAATAGACCCCGCCACAGATCACAGATTAACTGATTTACCATGGCAACTAGAGCCGCGTACTTTTCCCCGTCGGAAGCACAAATCCTCATGGAGGCATACGAGGAGGTAAAAGATATAATTAAGAAGAAAGGCAACACCGCCACAGTGATAAAGCAAAGAGAAAAAGCGTGGCAAAGTATTGCAGACCGCCTGAATGCGTAAGTAGTGCACAATTACACACTCACCGCTCCGCTGAAACATCACAATTACAATTCAAATATTTAATTCACATCTCCAAAAATGCAGTTGTACTGTAATTATGAAACGGTTAAATTTTTAATTGAAATGCACTGCAGATATGAGTGAAATTGTGTAAAGTAACTCCATCACACTGTATAAAGCTATGATAAATTTTTTGATATTTTTACTGAAAACAAGACAAAAATACCAAGTAATTTTTTGCAGTGTGACTCCATTAAATGTGTGTGTTGTGTGTGTGTGTGTGTGTGTGTGTAGATTATACATGAACGGGCCAAAACGGACATGGCAGCAGGTCAAAATCAAATACAAGAACATTCTGCAGAATGGTATGGTCCCTGACTAATATTTAACAAAGCACAAGCATATATTGTACCCAGAAGGTGCCTGCTCACACATTGTCTGTACTGTTTTAGCAGTGAAAAAGAATACCCACAGACAAGGCACGGGTGGTGGGTCACCAAAGGCTGACCTTACCCCAGCAGAGGACATGGCCTTGGAGCTAAATAAAGGCAGGCCCTGGGGATCCCCCCAGGGATCCCCTAAATGTTAGAGGGGATCCCTGGGGGGAAAGAGACGAGCATAGGTTCCTCCCAAGATGCCACCCGCTTCATTCAAGGTATGTCCTTCCATCTCTACATGGGATACAACCACATTCATATTGAATCAATTTGGACTGTCTGACTTTGGTTTACCTATTGCCTTGCAGTGCCTGGCAGCACTGTGTTCCTGTTAGAGCCACCAGCACAAGCACCAGACGATGCTGATCCAGTGAGTACTCCATCAAAGGCATACTGTAGGCCTGGCATGTCTTGTCTACTAGCTTCAATATGAATCCGATTAAATGTGATAGGGTGAAGGCCCCAGTGCAGCAGCAACAGCACATGATGGAGACGATGATGAGGAGGAGACCATCTCTCTGGATTCCAGAAGGCATGAGGTATCATGTTAAGACTGTGAAAGTACTATTTACTCTACAATGGTGAGGAGTCCTCATCAAAATCAAAAAATCTAATTTCTTTTACAGGACCCAGATGCTATACAGTGGGAAAACCAGCCTGGCAACATAGTGCGTATTAATAAAAGGACACCACATCCTGCCAAATTCCAGCTGCGCTAATTGTATTGTGTTCACAGAGCTCACAAGCTATCAGAAAGTTGTATGGCAACCACCTCCGGCGCCAAATAGAACTGGCAGACATAGACATTCAGTACAAGAAGAAAAAGATGGAAAATCTTGCACTGGAGTCCGAAATAAAAAAGAGGACAATTAGGAAACTGGACCTTGAAATAAAAAAACTTGAGAGGGAGGTGAGATATGCCTTCAATGTACACTGTATGCTAACTGTAACACAAATGTATTAATCATTATTTGTCTTTCCTCCCCCAGCTCCAAGAAGATGACACAGCTCAAAATAAAAATTAGGTATATTCTCGTAAAGTCAAGTGAGCCATGACATATGAGCTCTTATTGTGAGCACACAGGACGGTGGCATCTTTCTAAGGTTTTTTTTATTTTCCCAGCAATCAGTACAACCAAGTCATCGTTATAAGGCATCGCCCTCTTTTGCCCACCCCCCCAGCACCAGGTGTGGCCACTAGCCTATATGAAGGCCCAAAATTGTGTGTTCCTTTCTGCTCTGACAATGGCATGCCCATTTGTGCGAGATGTGGTGGATGAAGAAGCACTTGTGCTGAGGAGAGCCTTCAGGCGAGAAAGGGTCTTCAGGGACCGGTTGGACCCACTGGCCTTCCCTGATGACCATCTATATGAAAGATACAGGTTTTCTGCAGATGGCATCAGGTATCTATGCAGACTACTGGGTCCCAGGATTAAGCACCGCACTGCACGGAGCCATGCACTGAGTGTGGAGCAAATGGTTTGTGTGGCCTTGCGCTTTTTTGCTAGTGGAGCCTTCCTGTACTCAGTGGGGGATGCATTTACATTTACATTTACATTTAAGTCATTTAGCAGACGCTCTTATCCAGAGCGACTTACAAATTGGTGCTTTCACCTTATGACATCCAGTGGAACAGCCACTTTACAATAGTGCATCTAGGTCTTTTAAGGGGGAGGGGGGGGGGGGGGGGGTGAGAAGGATTACTTTATCCTATCCTAGGTATTCCTTAAAGAGGTGGGGTTTCAGGTGTCTCCGGAAGGTGGTGATTGACTCCGCTGTCCTGGCGTCGTGAGGGAGTTTGTTCCACCATTGGGGGCCAGAGCAGCGAACAGTTTGGACTGGGCTGAGCGGGAACTGTACTTCCTCAGTGGTAGGGAGGCGAGCAGGCCAGAGGTGGATGAACGCAGTGCCCTTGTTTGGGTGTAGGGCCTGATCAGAGCCTGGAGGTACTGAGGTGCCGTTCCCCTCACAGCTCCGTAGGCAAGCACCATGGTCTTGTAGCGGATGCGAGCTTCAACTGGAAGCCAGTGGAGAGAGCGGAGGAGCGGGGTGACGTGAGAGAACTTGGGAAGGTTGAACACCAGACGGGCTGCGGCGTTCTGGATGAGTTGTAGGGGTTTAATGGCACAGGCAGGGAGCCCAGCCAACAGCGAGTTGCAGTAATCCAGACGGGAGATGACAAGTGCCTGGATTAGGACCTGCGCCGCTTCCTGTGTGAGGCAGGGTCGTACTCTGCGGATGTTGTAGAGCATGAACCTACAGGAACGGGGATGCAGAACAGCTGAACAAGGCCACAATTTGCCGCACAATAAGGAGTGTGTGTCTGGCTATCAAGCATTAGCAGATGTCTTCATCTCCTTCCCTGGCCACAGAAGACTCTGTGACATCAAAGAGGAGTTCTATAGGATTGCAGGTAAGAGGATCTACAAATTACAGGACAACTGTTAACACATAGTAGGATACTCATTACTTTGTGTGACAGGTTTCCCCAATGTCATTGGTGCAGTGGACTGCACACACATAAGGATAAAAGCCCCCTCAGGTGCCCATGAGGCCGATTTTGTGAATAGGAAATCCTTTCACAGCATTAATGTTCAGGTGAACATAACTTTTTGATATTGTCCATTGACGAACACTCTGCATTGCCAGTGATGTGCATTGATTGGTGTAATATTCCTCATCTTATGATTTCAGATGGTCTGCAATGCTGACTGTGTGATCAGCAATGTTGTGGCAAAATGGCCTGGCTCAGTCCATGACTCCAGAATCTTTCGGGCCTCTGAAATCTATCAGTGCCTATCACAAGGTAAGCCACACAACCCCTATTTATAACCATCATGGCTGTGTCAAGAATATCACTGTGTTTATGAGGTAGTAATGATGAGATTTTGTGTTGACAGGTGAATTCTCTGGTGTGTTGCTGGGAGACAGGGGGTATGGCTGCCAGCCTTTTCTCCTGACACCTTTCACAGACCCCCAGGAAGCACAGCAGGCCTACAACCATGCCCATGCCAGGACCAGGGCCAGAGTTGAAATGACCTTTGGCCTCCTGAAGGCACGCTTTCACTGCCTTCACAAATTAAGGGTCAGTCCTGTTAGGGCATGTGATATTACTGTGGCTTGTGCTGTCCTCCACAATGTGGCCTGCCTGAGGAAGGAGAGGGCCCCAGAGTGCCACCAGCCATGGACTGGGACAATCCGGCAATCTTCCCTGATGACGACAGTGGTCGGCTGCTGAGGGACCAATATGTGTTGAATTATTTTAGTTAGTATGTGTGCTTTCAATTTTGGTTAAATATGTCCTGCGGTGGCAGAGGAATTTGGGTTTTTTTGGGTTCGTTTTTTGACGAATTTGGCCTCTTATGATGTTTGTGCGGTATACTGTGTGTAATACAAGGCTGCAGGGAGGCTACTGCATCCATTCATTTGTCTGTTCAGTTGATGTGTATGGATTTGTCCTGCATTTATTTTAGTGTGCAGACATGCAGGGTGTGTTATATACAGACCTTTGAATGTGTATGTATCATTTTGTATAATATGCTTGGATTCTGTGCTTTCCATCTTGTAGAGTCACTGTGACTTCAGTTTTGAAAGGAGCTGATGGTTTACCTGCTTTGTTTTGTCCTTATTCAATAAAGGAACATAATGTTACACATTGTGTTTTTATATTCATATGGAATGTGTATTTGTTTATATGACAGAGTACTAGGGCCACACTGAAGAAAAGGATAAAGTCATAAATTTATGAGGCTGGTTCTTTCTGCAGAAAAGCTACATATTGTTTTTACAGTTTTGATACTTATGACAATGTGATACTTAATATTCTGGCACATCAGCATGTCTTTGTTTATGAAACCATACTGAAGTACAATTTCACGAAATGCCCCACATCTGTCATTTTAACAACTGTCCTCCTTTAAAACAACTGGTTACAATATTATGACTTGTGTTTTTTTCCCTCTGTGGCCCTAATATTCTATCATTTTATATATAGCCTTATAGTCTATGGGAAACTGTAAATTATCTAATGATAGCAACATCTAAAAATCATTTTTTATCCAAAATCATTGAAATTAATGATCACAAACGTTTAAATAATAACAGTGGGTCTAGTTATATGTGATAACAATGTATAGTGAGCAGTGAAATAACTATTGGTTTCCATTTGTGGTGACTGCTGACTGACATTAGGGATGAGATTAAATAGATCCTGGAATTTAGCCTGGTCTGGAGCAGGCTAGCTCCACAGAATAAATCTCCATGGTAATTTATACCATAACATATCCTCCTGCCCCCTATCCATCTTTAGTGCAACCGGATTACGGATCAATTGAGCCAGGATCACCAAGATATCCTGGCTTAATCCCTTATCCTAGTTTTGTGCAACAGGCCCCTGGTGATGTTATTCGGAAACACAATGTCAACTTTCACTGCTATGCAGACGACACATAGCTGTACATTTAGATGAAACATGGGGAAGCCCCAAAATTGCCTACCCTGGAGGCCTGTGTTTCAGACATACGGAAGGGGATGGCGGAAATGTTTTACTTTAAACTTGGATAAAACAGAGATGGTGGTTATAGGTCCCAAGAAACAAAGAGATCTGTTTGATATGACAATTAATGTCCATGATGGTGGTACTGTCACCCCAATTAAAACTGTGAAGGACCTCTGCGGTAAAGTGGACCATGATAAATTTTTTTGAGGAACATAATCAAAAATATTTCAAGAGCAGCTTTTTTCCATCTTCGTAACATTACAAACCTCAGAAACCCTTTGTCCAAAAAGGATGGGAAAATGCTAATCCATTCTTTGTCAACTCAAGATTAGACTACTGCAATGCTCTACTCTCCGACTA
Organism: Oncorhynchus nerka; assembly: GCF_034236695.1. Taxonomy (NCBI): domain Eukaryota; kingdom Metazoa; phylum Chordata; class Actinopteri; order Salmoniformes; family Salmonidae; genus Oncorhynchus; species Oncorhynchus nerka. Next base: position 15,349,375 of record NC_088414.1, on the reverse strand, counting down.
CTCGGATAAAGCACTAAATAAACTTCAGCTAGCGCTAAATACGGCTGCTAGAATCCTGACTAGAACACTAAAATTTGATCATATTACTATTGTGCTAACCTCGCTACACTGGTTTCCTGTTAAGGCTATAGCTGATTTCAAGATTTTACTGCTAACCTACAAAGCAGTACATGGACTTGCTCCTACCCATCTCTCCGATTTGGTCCTGCTGTACATACCTACAGGCACGCTACGGGCTCAAGATGCAGGCCTCCTTATTGTTCCTAGAATTTCTAAGCAAACAGCTGGAGGCAGGGTTTTCTCCTATAGAGCTCAATTGTTATGGAATGGTCTGCCTAACCATGTGAGAGACGCCGACTTGGTCTCAACCTATAAGTCTTTACTGAAGACTCATCTCTTCAGTAGGTCATATACTTGAGTGTAGTCTGGCCCATGTGTGAGAAGGGGAACGGCAAGGCCCTGGAGTGAAGAACCACCTTTGTGGTCTCTGCCTTGCTTGCTCCTCTCTCTCCACTGGGATTCTCTGCCTCTGACCCTATTAGGGGGCTGAGACTGACTTTCTAGTGCTCTCCCATGCCATCTCTAGGAGGGGTGCCAGGCTTTTTTGCACTATACTCGACTTGAACGTGATCTTCATGTCCGTTTTTGCGCCCCCTCAGGCTTGTGCGATGGGGGAGATCTTCATGGGCTATACTCCACCTCATCTCAGGGTAGTAAGTTGATGGTCTGTTTATATCCCTCTGGCAGTGTGGGGGCTGTGCTTTGGCGAAGTAAGTGAGGTTATATCCTGTCTGGATGGCCCTGTCCAGGGGTATTTCTCAGACGGGGTCAAAGTGTCCCATGACCCCCACTGTCTCCAGTATCTATGCTGCAATACTCTATGTGCCCGGGGCTAGGGACAGTCTGTCCTATCTGGTGTAATTTTACTGCCTTATCGGGTCTCTCTCTCTCTCAGCAATGTACTGTTTCCTCTCCTCTCCTCTCAGCAATGTACTGTTTCCTCTCCTCTCCTCTCCTCAAGCACCTAGACTTGGTAATGAATATAATGCAAGGAGGCTCAGCACTTGTAACTCTAGGTCTGTTGATTGTGGATTATAACACTAACTCTTCTATGGTTGTTGCTTCTCTTACACTCTATAGGGAATAGGGTGCTATTTGGGATGGATCCCATTCCATGGTGGATCAGCGGTGGTCCCTGACTAGGCCCAGGGTTTAGGTGGTTTACAAGCTCGCTGGGTATAAGCCAGGTCAGGTAGGGTCAACAGCCTTTACTGATTCAGCCACCCACAGATTCCCACTGATACAGTCTCCAATTTCACACTAATGAAAATGAAATCAGTGGAGTGGAACTGCTCCCAATCTCACTAAGAGAGAAGACGAGGGGAGGGAGAGAGAGAGAGAGAGAGAGAGAGTGGGATGAGAGAGAGGGAGGTTGAGAAAGGGGAGAAGAGAGAGGGGAAAGACCAAGAGAGAAAGAAAAAGAAAGGGAGAGAAGGAGAGCGAGGGGGTAACCACTCTGTTGGAAAGAGGGGTAAAACTCTGAAAGTACTCTGCCTTTTATGTTAATTCTGTAGATGTTACCTTTTCAAGCAGAGGAAAATAAAATGATATAGTTTTATATGAAAAGCATTCATGAACTATTATTAAATAACATTGTTCATTTTACTCATTCGTTCACTACCAGTTTCAAAATTGTAAACGCACACAGCATGGCTTCAGATCAGGCAACATAAAAGTGTGAATGATTTTTCAATTAGTAATGTTAACGATATCATGTGGAGCTGATGTTTGTGCCTAGATTACTCGTAGCTGAAAGTGACTTTGGCGTTCTAACACATCTCTTCCCCTCTTAGGGTCAACAGGCTTTTGACCAGAGCCAAAATCCCATAGAGGTCTCTTAGATCATCTCTCCATTTATTTGTGGGTGTTATAAATGCCTTTTTGAGAGCTATTGATCTGGGCCAGAGCTTATGGGCTGCATTACTGGGTCGGTGGTGGTTCTGAAAGGTACAGATGAGGCTTAGAGATACTTTAGTCAAACCTAATAATACACATAAAATACAAATGCCATTAGATTAGTCAGCTTGATAAGAGACAGTATAGTGTGTGGCGGTCCTTTATCTTTCATGTGGGCGATTCCATGCCAGCGTAGATGGAAAATATTTTTGGTATCTCAGATTGTTCTGACAGTTCTCACATAGAAACTTCATTTGGAGGGAAGGATGTTTGACATGCTTTTTTACATTTGTAAAGCATTTGTATTTTTTTTTTATCATGATGAAAGTTGACATTTTGGGCCCTTTTTAGACCTAGACATGCCTCCTGTAAGGCCTTATGATCCATGAACCGTACATAATACAGACATCTTGGGGTCATTATAGTGTGCTCTAAAATATGGAGTGTGTCCAGATTCTGAAATACACATTTCCACATTAATTTATTCAACATAGAAAATATGTATATGAATGTATCAGATGTACCCTTTTTGATTTTGTTCATTTTAAGATATTGTTTGGAACAACATACTCTACAATCCTCAAACTCAACTCTGCACCTCGAAGCCAGTCCACTGCGTTTTTACATTGTTCCCCTGGGACAGCTGGGTGCAATTAATGATTAGGTAGAACAGAAAACCAGCAGGCTCCGGACCTCCTAGTGTAAGACTTCCCCGTGCTCTACAATATACTCCACAAGTACAAATGGTAAAAAAAAATGGTTTGTGATACAAATGTAAAAAAGTATGTCAAACATCTTACCTCTCAATGAAATGCACGTGTGATAATTGACAGAACGATCTGATATACCCCCCTAAAATTCTGCCTACGCAGAATCGCCCATGTACTAGACGTTTCCACTGCAGAGGTATGAGGCTGATGTCACAAAGGTAGCGTTGAGTGAAATTTGAAGCAAACCCTACCTTGTATTTATTGTTCAGGTTAGTTTATTAGGATCCCGATTAGCTGTTGCTCCCAGCAGCTAATTTTCCTGGGGTGCATAAACTAAAGTCAAACTGTGTCTGTCGATTAGCAATTAGCCTGTCTGTTAAAGGAAGATTGGTTAATAGCGCACTAATTACATGGCTGATTATAAGGTATGGACAAAGGGCAACAGGTAAGACTCAACAGAATGAGTAGAATGTACTGTCTGTCACAATATTGTTATGACAAAACCCACTGTTGTAGATGTAAGAACAGCACATGTAAACTTAAAACACCCCTCCATCAGCATCTACGATGCATTACAGCAAAACTGTGATTAACAAAAACCCCAGAAGAAGCATTTAAAAAGCATTCTCTCTAAATGCCGTTCTGATATAAACATCCCAGTCACATGAGAGTATAACGGGAGGGGGATGGTCAGAAGGCTTACCCCTCTCTATACCACAGTAGTTATCTGCCTCCAATGTTTGCGTTTCTCTGTGAGTGTTTGAAGTGGCTAATGTGCTTTTGGTGGAAGCAGGCCCAAGGCCAAGATGGTAATTACAGAGTTTCTCTTTGCCTCTCATAATTCCTCGCCTCCAGGGGACCATTACACAAGCTCCTACATCAAATTCTGCTGAACTAAAGAACGAGGAAAAATACATTTGCCAACAGCTCTATACTGTACTGAATGTCAGGGCAGCGGGAGGGAGAGAGAAAGAAAGAGAGGGCAAAAAATGTCATATTTACTTATGATTACACAGGAGGTAAGGGGAAATTATGTTTCTGAGAGCGTCAGCTTTCATGCAATTTTGTTTGGCTATGTTCAGTTTTCTCCCCTCTATTCCCCCTAAATCAAACATGTAACACGTAACGAGTGGTAGCTGACATTTATTTTTATTTAACTAGGCAAGCCAGTTAAGAACAAATTCTTATTTACAATGACAGCCTACTTGTAAACTCCCCCTCTAACCCGGACGACACTGGGCCAAATGTACGCCACCCTATCACAGCCGGTTGTGATACAGCCTGGGATCAAACCTGGGTCTGTAGTGATGACTCTAGCATTGAGATGCAGTGCCTTAGACCGCTGCGCCACTCGGGAGGCCCATAGGGCTGGAGGACATGCTCATGATCTTATATATGAGAAACAGGTCTATGTATCATTTTGTCCAATATTTTGCTGATAAACGATAATCAAGTACCAACATTTTGAGCATCCAGAACCCTTTAACGTCAAATGCAGCCACACTCGCAACAAAACTTTGGAAGAATTTGGTGGAAAAGGAATGTTCCATGCGAGCCAGGAGAACCTGTATATAATAGTTGAAGTGTTTGTCCTATCTGGCCTATTGCAGCTTGTTGTCCGTAGCAGTTATTTTGACTATCAGAGAGTTTGTCTTCCCTCAGGATGAGAAACGCACTGCTACCATCTCCAGCCTCAGGGGCATGTCTTTTTCCAGGATTCTTTGTAGCCAACACCAAAGGATTAGAGCAGGAAACATAGCACATGTTAACATGTAAAATGTATGCACGCATGACTAATTCGCTTCTTCATATGGGGCATTATTTTTGACAATGGTATAAGATATGTGTCCATAGACAACTCACATTCCAAATATATTGAGAAAGAGTCCTTTCACACAGTAGATTCAATTCTTTCTAACATACAAATGTCAGATCTTAACTTAATCACTCTTTTTACATGGAGAAATTTCCTGCTGCCTCAGGTAATTTGTGAGTGAGTGAGTGAGTGAGTGAGTGAGTGAGTGATGCAGGTCCAGGACAAGTTAGCATGTCTGGTGAACAAGTCAAGGTTCCATAGCCGCAGGGAGAACACAATTAGACCCAACCAAATCATGAGAAAACAAAAAGATAAATTACTTGACACATTGGAAAGAATTAACAAAAAAACAGAGCAAACTAGAATGCTATTTGGCCCTAAACAGAGAGTACACAGAGAGACTTGACTTATTTCAGCTCTGCTATACTAAACATGATTAAACAAAATAAAACTGATCTGTAAAGGCTTGAAAACCAATTTGATAGGATTAAAAATATATATTGGAAACACCAGTCAGATGCAGTAGCGTTTTGTGGGTAAAATCACTGGGGAAGCCAAGCCAGAAAAAAACAATTATATTACAACATGTGTTGTGATAATTGCATTGTTTGCTCTATAACCTGTTAGGTATACATCACTGACGCAAGGCATATGAACTAAGGCCGAGACACAGTGGCAGAATAAATTCTGTCACACTTGGATCTGTTTCACCTGTCTTTGTGCTTGTCTCCACTCCCCTCCAGGTGTCGCCCATCTTCCCCATTATCCCCGGGGAATTTATACCTGTGTCTTTTGTTTTTTTGCCAGTCCGTCTGGTCTCGTCAAGCCTACCAGCGTTTTTCTGTTCCTCTCGGACTCTGCTCTGGATTACTGACCTCTGCGTGCCCTGGACCTTTCGTATGCCTGCCCCCTGTTTTGTAAATAAACTTTGGATATTTCGATCTGTCTGCATCTGAGTCTTATCCTGAGCCGCAATAGTATGAACTGGCCATGACGGACCCAGCAGAATCGGACCAGCTCCCCAACGTCGTCTCCTCTCAAGGAGCCACCACTGGAAGGCACAAGGAGTTGCTTCGTGGTCTTATGGAAGGTTTCCAGACCTTGGCTGAATGCCATGACCTCGCATTGGATACATTGCTCAAGCAATCCTGAGGGTATGACGGTAACCTCCCAGCCCCTCAGTAACCCGGCTATCAGCAGCTCGTTTCTCCCGGCCACCACGGTTTCCCGATAACACTGCTTACTTCTTCCGGGAACGCTTCCCTGAGAGTTGGAAACCTGTCAGGCATTTCTCGCTCAGTGTTCCCTCATTTTCAAGCTGCAGCCCTCCTCCTTCCCCTCAGATAGATTGAAGATAGCATACCTCATCACACTGATGTTGGGAGGGCTCCCACCAGGACTACGGCAGTGTGGGAACAACCGTCTGCCTTAGGCTTCAGTCCGGAGCAGTTCGGAGCAGGTGAAAAAGGTTTTCGATTCTCCATTGTCCGGGAGAGAGGCTGCCCAGAAGATGCTTCGGCAAAGACTCCCACAGTGCGGTTGATTTCAGCACTTTGCGGCTGAGAGTGCCTCCAACTTGTAATCGCGGTTCGACACGTTCCTGCACGGATTATCGTAGGAAGTTAAGGACGAGCTAGCAGCCCAGTAACTACCGACAGATCTTGACTTGCTCATCGCCTTGAACATCCGAATCGATGGGAGGCCAAGGGAATGTAGGAAGGGGAGAAGGTCTGATTCCACCTAGCCTCCAAGGCATCCCAGAAATGCCAGACATCTCCGTTTCCGAGAGAATCCGAGGCTACCCAAGTTCCCCTGGGAGTCTCCGAAGTCTGCCAATTCGCAACTTCCCGATCCGATGCAACTAGGTTGTCTCCAGTCAAAAGTTCACGCAGGCTTAACACGAAGAGTTGCCTGTATTGCAGGACTACTGATCATATTGTGTCTTCATGTCCACTAAAAGACCAGGCTCAGCGGTAGGGGCAAATACTCTGACGGGCCATACAAAGAAGTTCCCTCTCACCTTACTCGCACCCCTCTCCATGCCATCCTGCTGTGGGGTGAACCAGTCGAAATCTCTCCGGGTACTCATCGACTGAGGCTGATGAGAGTTTTATGGATGCCACTCCAGCATCTGAACTGGGCATCCCCACTCAGCACCTTAGAGCACTGGACGGGCACTCTATAAGGGTCACCCACAATACCACTCCCATCAACCTACGAGTGTCAAGGAATCACACCGAGGCTATCCAATTCATGCTGATTAAATCTCCCCTGGTGTCCGTGGTATTGGGATTCTCTTGGCTCCAGTGACACAATCTCCTCATCGACTGGACTGCTCGTGCCACCATGGGCTGGAGCCCGTTCTGCCACGCTCATTACCTGAAGTTGGCGCAGCCTGCCCCTAGACGTCTTCCTGTGGGCTCTGAATTTTCCCCAGACCTCACTGCCATTCCCGCAGAGTACCAGGACCTCCGGGAGGTTTTCAATAAGGCCCGGGCCACTTTGCTTCCTCCGCACAGACCCTATGACGGCTGGATTGACCTTATCTCGAGCACCACACAACCCCGGGGACATCTGTATTCACTGTGGTGTCCGGAAACCAAAGCTATGGAGACCTATATCAAGGACTGCCTGGTTGTGGGTGTATCTGTCCTTCTGCCACCCCCACAGGCATCACCGGCGCAGGAGAAGATCAAAACCCTGTGCCTGTGCATTGACTACCGGGGCCTCACGGTTAAGAACCTCTACCCGCTACCACCCATCGCCTCGGCCTTTCTTGCCGCTCCAGGGGGCCACTGTTTTCTCCACGTTGGACCTGCGTAATACCTACCACCTGGTGCAGATACAGGAAGGGGACGAGTGGAAGACTGCCTTCAACACGGCCAGCGGTCACTACGAATATCTGGTCATGCTATTTGGTCTAACCAATGCTCCAGCTGTGTTCCAGGGCCTGGTTAATGACATTCTCCGTGACACTCTGTCAATTACGTTAGTATTGTGGAGTAACTACAATGTTGTTGATCTACCATCAGTCTACAGTATCACAGCCATTAAACTCTAACGGTTTTAAAGTCACAATTGGCCTGATGGTGAAATCCTTGAGCAGTTGCATTACTCTCCGGCAACTTAGTTAGGAAGAACGCCTGTATCTTTGTAGTGACTGGGTGTATTGATACACCAACCAAAGTGTGATTAATAACTTCACCATTCTCAAAGGGATATTCAGTGTCTGCTTTTTTATTTTTTGCCCATCTATCAATTGGTGCCCTTCTTTGCAAGGCATATGATAACCTTCCTGGTCTTAGTGGTTGAATCACTGCTCGACTGAGGAACCTTACAGATAATTGCATGTGTGGGGTAGAGAGAGGAGTTAGTCATTCAAAAATCATGTTAAGCACTATTATTGCTTAATAATCGAGTGAGTCCATGTAGTTTATTATATTTACATTTACATTTAAGTCATTTAGCAGACGCTCTTATCCAGAGCGACTTACAAATTGGATTATATGACTTGTTAAGCATATTTTATTTAGGCTTGCCATAACAAAGAGGTTGAATACTTATTGACTCAAGACATTTCAGCTCATCATTATGTGTAGGCCAATCCATTTTAAATTCAGGCTGTAACACAACATTTTGAAAAAGTCAAGGGATGTGAATACTTTCTGAAGGCACTGTACCTAAAGCAGTCAGTCCCATTAAGCAAAATAACATGTAGCCTTGTTAACAAATTTGAAAACTGGAATGTGAGATGTAATCTACACCTCAGTTAGGTTGATAGATATACTCATTATTTAATTGGATCATTTTCAATTTAAGAGTCATTATTTCTATATAGCCTACACTTTCTCGTTCCTGTGCAATTTGTGACAATGATCAAGAGACGATTTGACAGCGCCAACACAGTTCTGACACACCTCTGACACCGCCAAAACATCAGCTATTTTTTGGCTATCGCTGGGTAACGCTTGATTTCACTGATTCTAGGCCAATGATTATACATTTTTCTTAACTGACTTTCCTTTTTAATTAAAGGTAAGAACATATTCTTACTTACAATGACGGCCTAGGAACGGTGGGTTAACTGTTAATTTGATTATATTTATAGGCTACATTCTGTAGGCTTCCCATTAGCCTATCCATTGTCACATAATGAAAGGTGTCAAAACCGATAATAGGCTACTGTTTGTGTTTCCCTGGTTGATGAGCTGATTTGGAACATCAGTTGATTGACAGATGTAGGCCTACTGTAGAACGATCAACTTTCCTCCAGTGTGGATGCTCACCCACATTCTATACTTAGGCTATGTATATTTTGGCAATATCGTGGCGTGGATTGAAAGCCTGTGTGGCTTTAATATTTCATTTCTTGAAAACATTTAAATAAATGTTCTGGGGTTAATGTAGGCTATATATGGACACAGGCGGTGGCGGTTCTAGCTTGTATGGCCCCCTGCAAGATGCTGCATGTCGCCTATACCTAAATCCGCCACTGGACACAGGACATGAACTTGGGTCTCCTACGAGAGAAACCAAGGTCTTAGACTGTTAGGGACCAAGGCCAGACACTGGTTTTGAAGTTTGCAAGGCGGGGCTACCTTATCACGTGACCATGAGCAACCATGCCTGACTCATGTCCGCTACATAGGTACATTACTGCATTGTATACAAAAATATAATGTTCCATATATCTTGGTTTTGTCTGTGTGGAGCCCAACCGAGCAGCAGTAGATGGATGAGAAGGGTTCTGTCCCCATTAGAGTAGTACTGGGCCTCAGCAGAACATATTTTGTCTTCATAAACAGTCAGGCATTTCATTCATCTGCATAAAGCATTCATCTCACCGACACCGGACAAGGGCCATTACAAATAATGGTACCTACCGCAAAAAAGGAATGGAGGGAATGAAAAAAGGAAGAAAGAGGAAAAAATTAACAATTATTTTGTTTCCATGGAAATGTACAGAGTTACAGGAGCAATTAGGGTTAAGTGCCTTGCTCAAGGGCACATTGACATATTTTTCACCAAGTCAAATTGGGGATTTGAACCAGTGACTTTTCAGTTACTGACCCAACACTATTAACCACTAGGCTGCCTGCCACCTATCACTAACTTCATGTCGCCAGACAGAGTAGTTCGAGACAGCGGGAGTGATTGGATGCACACACACTCTCTCTCTGCTCAAGGTTGTGCCATCACTTGTGCCATCACGCTGATCCTTTCACAGATCAATTAACCAACAGGAGAATGAGCAGGGGGGGATCATCAGGGTACTGAAGTGTCTGATTGGCTAGGAAGTCACATTGCATGCATGGAAATATTAATAACTTTTATATCATTTTAGCCCTGTGTGTCACATGAAGGCCAAAAAGATCATCAAGGACCTCAGCCATCCGAGCCACGGCCTGTTCACCACGCTACAATCCAGAAGGCGAGGTCAGTACAGGTAAATCAAAGCTGGGACCGAGATACTATCTCAAGGACACTAGGCTACTAAAAAGTCACCACTAGCCGGCCTCTGCGCAGTACCCTACCCTGATCTTTAGTCAATGTCACAAGCTGGTTACCACCCGCTTACTCAACCTTGTACCTTAGAGGCTACTGCCTTTGTACAGTGTATTCGAAAAGTATTCAGACGCCTTGACTTTTTCCACATCATCAATCTACACACAATGCCCCATAATGACAATGTTTTCAAATGGATTAAAAGTAAAAAACAGAAATGCCCTTTGCTATGAGACTTGAAAATGAGCTCAGGTGCATGCTGTTTCCGTTGATCATCCAACTTGATTGGAGTCCACCTGTAGTAAATTAAATTGATTGGACATGATTTGGAAAGGCACACACCTGTTTATAAGGGGGACCAAGGGGGACCTTCATCATTCTGGCCTTCATCATTCTTAAATGGAAGAAGTTTGGAACCACCAAGACTCTTCCTAGAGCTGACCACCCGGCCAAACTGAGCAATTGGGGGAGAGGGGCGATGGTCACTCTGACAGAACTCCAGAGTTCCTCTGTGGAAATGGGAGAACCTTCCAGAAGAACAACCATCTCTGCAGCACTCCTCCAATCAGGCCTTTATGGTAGAGTGGCTAGATGGAAGCCACTACTCCGACAAAGGCACATGACAGCCCGCTTTGAGTTTGCCAAAAGGCACCTAAAAGACTCAGACCAAGAGAAACAAGATTCGCTTGTCAGATGAAACCAATATTGAACTCTTTGGCCTGAATGCCAATCATCACGTCTGGAGGAAACCTGGCCTCAACCCTTATGTGAAGGATGGTGGTGGCAGCATCATGCTGTGGGGATATTTTTCAGTGGCAGGGACTGGGAAATAGTCGGGATCGAGGAAAAGAGGAATGGGGTAAAGTACATATAGTTCCTCAATGAAAACCTGCTCCAGAGTGCTCAGGACCTCAGATTGGGGAGGAAGTTCACCTACAGGACAACGTCCCTAAGCACACAGCTAAGACAATGCAGGAGTGGCTTCGGGACAAGTCTCTGAATGTCCTTGAGTGGCCCAGCCAGAGCCTAGACTTGAACCCGATCTCTGGAGAGACCTGAAAATAGCTGTGCAGCAATGCACCCCATCCAACCTGACAGAGCTTGAGAGGCACTGCATGGAGGAATAGGAGGATCTCTAAATACAGATTTTCCAAGCTTGTAGAGTCATACCCAAGAAGACTCAAGGCTGTAATCGCTCCAAAAGGTTCTTCAACAAAGTACTGAGTATAGGGTCTGAATAATTATGTAATGTGATATTGATTTATTTGATTTGTTTTATACATTTGTCAACATTTGTTAAAAACCTGTTTCTGCTTTTGTCATTATGGGGTATTGTGTGTGGATTGATAAACAAATAAATTAATTGAATCCATTTTAGAATAAGGCCGTAACGTAACAAAATATGGAAAAAGTCAAGAGGTCTGAATAATTTCCTAATGTACTGTACATGGAAAACTGGTCACTTTAATAATGTTTACATGCTGTTCTACCATTTTCATATGTACATGTTCATATGTAGGGCTATCCTAGTTAACTATCTGTAAATATACTATTCTATCCTTCTTCAGATATACTATATCCATATACTGTGTCTATACATCCCATCACATACTGTATATATATTGTGTTTTATTTTAATAAATGTTCTACTCCCGGACTCCGACATTGCTCGTTCTAATGTTTCTATATTTCTTAATTCCATTATTTTACTTTTAGATGTGTAGGTATTGTTGTGTATTGTTAGATATTACTGCACTGTTAGAGGTATGAACACAAGCATTTCGCTACATAAAAATATAATTTGTGTGCATGAGTTGTGTGTGATTTAGTATGCATAGACATAGTGTGAGAGAGAGAGAGAGAGAGTTTCTGTGTATGCATACTCTGAGTGTTTTTGTTTACTCACTGTGCATGTCTCAGTGCGGCGTGCACTGTTTCTCAATCTAGTGCATACAGAGCGATAAGTAATTTACCATTCTAACGGTTTTTACAATGCAGACCAGGCAGCAGTGGGTGTAAATGGTTCAGTTTATAGTGGTGGACAACCTGGCATGGGTTTAATATCCCATTAGTCTGTAGCTAATGTGTTAGCTGCTCAGTTGACTGACTAATGAGCAGATTGGTATACTATGAAGCAATCTAGATCTACTCCAGGTTTTCTAAAGTTTGCCAGATTCAGTTAGTTAGCTTCACATTAGCTTCGATGGTGGATATTGCTCCTCCGGCTGCCTCTAACTCTAGCAGGCTTGTAACTGTGTGCATATCACGTGTGGCTAGTCGAACGCCAAACTCTTCATTGAGACAAGGCTGAAACATCAGTCCACGGGTGAATCAGTGCCACATTTCAATTTGTGAAGAAATCAAAATGAAAGAAAAGTTATCTTGCAAATTCAGCAGGCTGTGGTGTAAAATAAGCTTTTAGAAGTGCTGTTATTTTATTGCTTATTGTTAATGCCATCTTTGGTGTGCTTTGTTGTGCTTATCAATGCACCTTCTATCGATACAGTTATTATATTGTTATGCAATTGTTTTGCAAAGGTTTTACTGTGCTTGAAGTTTCAAATGCATTTTGTCATTGCCAAATGAATTACGTGATAGGTATTTTAACATTACTATTTTTTAACACAAAAAAACATTTGATTAATAAAATCAGTCATCTTCCTCAAATGTTTTATTTATTTATTTTTATTTAACTAGGCAAGTCGTTCTTAACTGATGACGGAATCTTTGCAAAATGGGAGGGAATCTGATTTAATTCGTCCTCAACTCATGGCTCAGACACTTCATTCGGGATAAATGGCCTTAGCCCTAAATTAGCCTGCCCCAGAGCAGGTTAGTTCTGAATGATTCATTGCCATAGAAGTTTACCTGGCTTAAAGGTAAGCCACTTCGGTGGTACCGGTTATCCCAAATTGAAGAGTTTACTAAAGTAACTTTGGTAACTTCTCAATCCTTGATTTGTAGTGTAGGGCTCTGGCCTCATTTAACTCACAGGTAGGGCTGTATTGACACACACACACAGGCATGTGCACATAGAGGGCTCTACATGACCATTTGCTCTTCCAGCCTCCAAAGTTCTGTTTTGGATGATGGTATAATCCCCACTAGAATTCTGTTGGTCATTGTTAAAGAGTGCAGCATTTATTCCAGTTCAAAATAGTTGAGGAAAATATTTTACTTTATATATTATTATTAGTAGTAGTAGCAATAGTATTGTAAATAAGACAAACATTAGAGAATAAGGGTTATTTCTTTCTGTCATTTAATTTGCCATTAAGATGTGGCCATCTAGTGCTTGTATCGAACTAAAGAAGTTAGAATTTCTCTCTGAACGCAGTTGCGCAAAAGTTTTCGCAAATGCACGGCCCTTCAAACACACACACAGGAAGCAATATGTCTGCAAAATTAGCAGTATGCGCTTCCCAAATGGACGCCTATTCCCTATATAGAGCAATACTTTCGACCTGGCCCTATAGGGCTCTGGTCAAAAGTAGTGCAGTATATAGGGAACAGAATGCCATTTGGGACGGAGCCCAAGACATTATCTCCGATTTGTAGCTTCTCAGCTGTGGAGAAAACCTCCAGACGCCTCAGCTTCGTAAACGATGATAAGATGAACCAATACTGCAGCGTTGTGGTCACATTTAAACCATTTGGGAGAATTATAGAAGAGGGGGACTCACTTATGTTCAAATCAACGAACTCACTATCTTTCTGGTAGTTTTCTGGGGCGCATCAATCCTATCTGTAATATCCTCTGGGTTCCTCTCCAGTGACCATCCTCCCTCACAGTTGTAGGATCAATGTCAGATCTAATGATTTCTAATAACCAAGTTAGCCTGGTCCTAGATCTGATTGTGCTGCCTTGACAACTCCTATGCTTAATGATGACCATAGGATTTGACAAAACAGCACTAACAGATTAGGTACCAGGCTGGGGAACCATTGGAAAGTGTGCATAAAATAACTATTGTAAAATAGACTGTCTGTAAAATGTGTAAGATGTATAAATTGAAGGTAAAAGCCGAAGTGTTTATTAGTTTACTCCAATTGGGGGAAATCAGTGGTAGGGTTTGCGGGGAATAATAAAAGTATATTCTTTAAAAAAAAGTACATATGTATGTCTATATAGGTATGTGTATGTCTATATGTATGCATGCATGTATGGATATATATATATATATATATATGGATATAGATATATATATATATATATATATATTTTAGCAAAAATATATATGGGGGATTGGAAATGATGCAGACAATTACATTGATGGAAGCAACATTCTTTCTGCAATATTAAGCTGATCCACCCCTTAATTGTTTTTTTTAAAGAAAATAATAATAAAAGTGTGAATAAATCAACACATCATTCTACAACAGCAAAGGCAGTTCTTAGCATTAACATAAGAGCCTGACCAGATACAATACCACTTAACCCCCTAGATTCGATGTCCGCGCCCCTGCAAAAATCAAATTAGCATAATACAAAAATCCCCATACGAATCTGTCAGTTTAAGCTAGAGATACTGTATCTGTTTTTTTTGCATTGGATGCACTGATGTCACACCTCCGCATCTGCGGTGCAAGGTGACAGAGCTATAGGTGGCGTTTGTCAGACTATGAGGCATGCAGAAAAACAGTCTTCTCGCAGAATCGACTGCAGCGTCCGAACGGTTTGGCCTAGAAAAATATTATGTTCTCCAACGCCCACAGGCCTCACAAGACTCGTCTGAAGGTCCCCAGGTAGCAGTTTTAAAAAATGTATGCAAGTATATATCGAGACTGATAAGTGCCAAAAATATGGGGTGATCTTGGGTATGACCTTAAAACAATTCCATATACAGTGGGGCAAAAAAGTATTTAGTCAGCCACCAATTGTGCAAGTTCTCCCACTTAAAAAGATGAGGCCTGTCATTTTCATCATAGATACACTTCAACTATGACAGACAAAATTAGAAAATAAATCCAGAAAATCACATTTTTAGCTTTTTAATGAATTTATTTGCAAATTATGGTGGAAAATAAGTATTTGGTCAATAACAAAAGTTTCTCAATACTTTGTTATATACCCTTTGTTGGCAATGACAGAGGTCAAACGTTTTCTGTAAGTCTTCACAAGATTTTCACACACTGTTGCGTATTTTGGCCCATTCCTCCATGCTCCATGCTGGGCAACACGGACTTTCAACTCAGTCCAATGATTTTCTATGGGGTTGAGATCTGGAGACTGGTTAGGCCACTCCAGGAACTTGAAATGCTTCTTACGAAGCCACTCCTTCGTTGCCCGGGCGGTGTGTTTGGGATCATTGTCATGCTGAAAGACCCAGCCACGTTTCATCTTCAAGGCCCTTGCTGATGGAAGGAGGTTTTCACTCAAAATCTCACAATACATGGCCCCATTCATCCTTTCCTTTTCACGGATCAGTCGTCCTGGTCCCTTTGCAGAAAAACAGCCCCAAAGCATGATGTTTCCACCCCCATGCTTCACAGTAGGTATGGTGTTCTTTAGATGCAACTCAGCATTCTTTGTCCTCCAAACACGACGAGTTGAGTTTTTACCAAAAAGTTATATTTTGCTTTCATCTGACCATATAACATTCTCCCAATCTTCTTCTGGATCATCCAAATGCTCTCTAGCAAACTTCAGACGGGCCTGGACATGTGCTGGCTTAAGCAGGGGGATACGTCTGGCACTGCAGGATTTGAGTCCCTGGCGGCGTAGTGTGTTACTGATGGTAGACTGTTACTTTGGTCCCAGCTCTCTGCAGGTCAATCACTAGATCCCCCCCCCGTGTGGTTCTGCAATTTTTGCTCACCGTTCTTGTGATCATTTTGACCCCACGGGGTGAGATCTTGAGTGGAGCCCCAGATCGAGGGAGATTATCAGTGGTCTTGTATGTCTTCCATTTCCTAATAATTGCTCCCACAGTTGATTTCTTCAAACCAAGCTGCTTACCTATTGCAGATTCAGTCTTCCCAGCCTGGTGCAGGTCTACAATTTTGTTTCTGGTATCCTTTGACAGCTCTTTGGTCTTGGCCATAGTGGAGTTTGGAGTGTGACTGTTTGAGGTTGTGGACAGGTGTCTTTTATACTGATAACAAGTTCAAACAGGTGCCATTAATACAGGTAACGAATGGAGGACAGAAGAGCCTCTTAAAGAAGAAGTTACAGGTCTGTGAGAGCCAGAAATCTTGCTTGTTTGTAGGTGACCAAATACTTATTTTCCACCATAATTTACAAATAAATGCATAAAAAAATCCTACAATGTAAGTTTCTGGATTTTCTTTTCTCGTTTTGCCTGTCATAGTTGAAGTGTACCTATGATGAAAATTACAGGACTCTCATCTTTTTAAGTGGGAGAACTTGCACAATTGGTGGCTGACTAAATACTTTTTGCCCCACTGTAGCTTAGTAGAACCCCGTCCTCTCCCACAAAATAAGGGCCTAAATACATGTTTCCTGATCTTTCTTCTCTCTCTCAGATATAGGACAGATACTTCAGAACAAACTTCCTTTAGATTATTTTTTGGGGGGGACCGTTGTTCCTTTTGGGGGGGACTGTTCCATTTAGTGAATCTGTTATTCAATGTGTTTGTATGGGCAACAGTGAGACCAAACATATATATACTGTATATATACATTTTTTTATACTTCAAGGGGTCTTAAAATTCCTTAAATTATCCTTGGTATGACCTTCTTAAAACAATTAACTCTTACGGGTTAATAGCTATTAGCTTCCATCCAGACCCATGATCCTAGTCATTTCTACATGAAAACAAATGATCATGGTAATGAAACCTCACTTGCTATCAATATAAATACTTTTGAGTTTTTATTGTAATCCAGTATCACAAGACTCTTATGGAGTTTGCAGGCCAAATTCTCAATTAAACTCTTAGAAAAAAAAAGCAAAAACAGGGTTCTTTGTGGGGTCCCCATGTTGGAACCCTTTTTCATGCTGGGTAGAACCCTTCTATGTAAATAACTCACTGTATATGGTTCTACCTAGAACCGTCTATGAAAGATTCTACCAAGAGCCATTTTATCTTTGGAGAATTCTTCCTAGAATCCTCTCTGAATGGTTCCACCAGCCTTATTAGCATTTCAAATGTAATTATTTATGATACGTTACATATACTGTACAATACGGCCCTTCTTTGAGGGTCTAGTTATACCCCAACAGTAACACAGTGGTGTTAGGAATCTCTTGGTTTACAGGCCATGTCTGCAAGTCACATGCTGGTTTGTAAAGTGATGTGTAATTTCTATTGAAATTCAGCCAGAGTTGGGATATCCAACACGTAAAACTGTTACTCACCTTCAACCTGCATTTAGAATGACTACCAGCATAGGGAATATTGAATACTGAGACTACCTCAATCATCTAAACTGGAATAACCATCTCAGTAATGAGTGCAATAAATCAAATTATGAACAGTTTGGATTAGTTTAGAAAACTGTATGCTATTAATCTTTGTGTAGCATAAAATTAATCAACCATTCAATATACAAGCAAAAACAATGATATACAAACAAACAATACTGAAAATCTCCCTGCAATAGAGCATTCTGGGAAATATTATATATGGTTCTATGTAGAACCCTTCTTGACTTCCACAGAACCCTTCTTGCATTCCAAATAATCATTCTGGCCTTCCAAATAATCATTTTGGCCTTCCAAAGTATCAAAGAGCCCTTTCTTCCAAAGACATTTCTTAGTATGTTGAAGGTACTAAGGTAGAACCCAAAAAGGGTTCTTCTGATCAAAATGGGTTCTTGGTAGAACCCTAGCCCTCCCTTTTGGAACGTTTTTAGACAACAGATGCAGAGTTTAGACAACAGATGCAGTATCTCACAACAATTACCCCAGCCTGTTGTAAAATGATTGTCTCGCTGACTATAATCATTGTATCCATGTAATTGGTGTGTTAACCTATCATAATCCCCACCATAAGGCAGAGATATTATACATTCCAGAATGCACATTGTAAACAATCTTCTGATTCTGATGCAGAGGGATGTGTGTACGTTTGTGTGTGTGTTGGGGGGGGAACTGGTCAATTCCTCTGAGGGGGTGTGGGGGTTGTCTGTGTGTGTGTGAGGGGGTTGGGGGGGGGTGACAGGAAGGAAAAAGAAACAATGATGTAATCCCTGAAACACGAAGAGTGCTTAACATAAACAAATACGCCGGGAGGATTTCAAAGAGACGACTGTTGCCTGCCTCTCTCCAGGCTCCTTGTGTGCCGATGAGAGATAACAACCCCAAACGAACCGGCGGATGCGGAGAGTGAGTGCATGCATACCTCCTTCCCACACGCACAATGCTGGAGAATACCCTTTCATGTGCGATCAGTCGAGAATTGTTTGTGTTATCTTTATTGGCATTGTCATTCTCCGTTGCCTGCAGATGATACGGTACCCGCCCAAAGTATGCATGAGTCTATGCCCTGCCAACTGAGTGTTGTGTGTTGTGTAAGGGGGAATTTCCTTCAGGTTTACTGATAAGCTCCATTCATTGTCTTGTCTTGTCCGTGCCTGTACTGTTGGAACATCTGTCAAATTCTTAGGCCATAACGTTAGGTTTACATACAGTATATAGTCCTTCAGTAAGTGTGCATACACCTGGTTTAGGCCTACACATCTTTCACTTCACGTGCACCCTCTAGGTTTTCCATGTCTCCTCATGTATTATATCCTTAACTAGTATCACTGCTATGCATAACTTTGTGAAACTTTTGTTCAAATATATGTGTCCCTGACGAAGGCCATGCAGCCGAAACGCGTCGAATTTTTAAAGCCTTGCTTCTATTGAACATGCCAAACAAATAAAGGCCTTGGTTCTCCTTTCTTTTTAGGTGTCATGGTTGTTGACGCATAAGTCAATGTATTGCATTCAATGTACTAAACGTTCGTGCACTGTACGTATCTCTCTACACTACCCTTTAGCCGTTCTCTTCTGGGTGCATCTCAGGTCCTGTACCTTTCTAAACTTCCTCTTTGCTTTCACAGCACATAACACCGTGCTTGAGTGCAGAAGAGAGACACTCTCACATGTTCTGTAATATCTGTTGATAGCCATGAAATTCAACCCATGACACATTTCATGGGGCAATACGACACTTTGGAATCTCATACAAATACCCCAGGATTCTCATTGAAAAGTTGCAAATTAGTTTTTTGAAATGCAGAGCGAGAAGCATAAAGATGCATGATCTGTTTCCATGTGAATAACATTAAACGTGATGTGCATCTGAATACAGGTTCTACAGTATATGGTGAAAATAAAATAAATATGTTTATTTTTTCAAGGAATTGCAAGAGCTGTATGATAGGTGGAGCATTCTCCTCATAAAAGAGGTGTTTTGAGGTGTTTTAGATAAATAACACCACTACCTACGCCACTAAATGCAATAACATTGTGATTATTATTGTCTCTGCAGCAGCTACCAGTCAGCTCCATAAGTTCTGGTTGTCGTTGTACAGGGTTGGGTCTGGATGGTGTCTATCTCTATGTGTGGGTGTGTGTGTGTGTCTATTTCTCTCGAACAGGGTTAGTGTTGATAAGACACTCAGATAATCAAATGCTTATTCTGCAGAGGTTTCAGAATATTTACGGTTTAATAAACCGTTTATGCTCCTAACAAATATCAAATGAGATTACATGTCAAGGCTTGATTACTAGCAGATATACTGAGCTCAGTGTGGGAGGTTATAGATTTTCTCATTAAATCCATTTTCCAGTTGTCCTTATTCAGCAGGAGTTGATATGGAAATGTGTGTTTGGAAGTGTGTATTTTACATATAAGCTTACAGCATGTAATGTAATGGCCTCTAATGGTTGTATGTGTAAATGAGCACATGGGAATGTTCATGTGTGTGTAAATGTGGTACTGTGTGTAAATGTGCACGTCTGTGTATTAGTGCATGTGTATGCACGCGTGTCTGTCCCTATGGGCGTGTGTTTCCGTGTATGTCCCCCTATGCACACACATGTGTCTGTTTATTTGTGTGTGAGTGTTTGTGTCCCCATCAAGCGCACACTCAGGCCTTGAGCACTGACCCAATGTCCTGGCTGTGAATCAGCCATTTCTCCAGGCTTTGACAGCTGAAGGGGGGCAGACAGCTGAGCCGGACCCTGGTCCCTATACCTTCTATATTTGGAGCTTTGTGTGGTGTCACACTGCCACCGTATGCTTCGACTCACACCAAGCGTGAAATTGTGGTATAGATATTGGGGTGAGACGAACAGTAAACTGGCGGTCCCCCTTTTTTAAAACATTTTATAAGTGGAAGGATAAGTGGAAAGCCCCCGAACCCCCAACTAACTTCCTGCACTTCAACACATTTTGCCATTGGAGAAGAGAGAAATATATATAATGCTATTTTACACATTTTGTCATGAGTCAGAGAGAAATGTGCAGTTTTAAAGCTCATCTCATGTCATGCTATTATTCATATTTTGCCTTGAGGATGAGAGAAAATGTTGCAGTTTTAAAGCTAATTTCTTGCTGCTCTGCACATTTGCCCATGAAGCTGAGAGAAAATGTCGCAGTTTGAAGATAACTGTCCAGTGAAAATCTAATTTTTAAAAGTTGATATTCTGTTAACTCATAACCAAATTATGTTGTTGACTCATCCTACACTCATATGTGGCCAAAGCATTAATTGGAGAAAAGACACTTAAACACAACAAAAAAAACACCTCAAACAAAAATGCTTACTATTTCCTCAGAGGATGATGTCATCCTCCTGAGGATGATGAGCTGGCCAATAAGCGGTCTATTCGCATTAATATTTTGAATTATCGTTATAGGCCCACACCATTCTGTTGTTGGGGTACTGTCACACCATTTCCACCCAGAAAAGCTGCTTTTTAACATACTTAATTACAATTTTTCAAAGGAATACTATTTCACTCATATTGTAATTAATTATGGGTCATAGTTCATAGAAATGTGGAATCACTGGACGGTTACTTTAATGTTCGACTTCAGGCAAAAAGGTTCAAAGAAATGCTTCACACAGATTAACTGATAAATGCACAATCATTCCAGACCATTTAATGCTTGAAAACAAAAACAAAAATGGATGAATAACATATCTGGCTACAGAAGTGTCATTTGTTCCCCATCTCCACAGCTTCTGTCCAAAAACAAATTCTCTGAAATGACATTAACACATACTGGAGGATATACTGGCTATCTACAAGTGTCTAGCTTAGCTAACATATGAGTTACATTGGTCGCGGCGTGCATGGCCAGGAAGGTCACATGGATGAACCACAATCACATGACATTTAAAGCTAACTTCCTGCAATTCTACACATTTTGATATTGCTTATGACATGTTCCTATGCTGTTTTGGGGGCCTCCAGCTAGCCGTGGCTAACGGTCCTCGCCTTTTTTCCCCCGTCATCAGCCAGCCTTAGCTCAAACAACACCTGCCAGTCTGCACAGCGTGATATCAACCCAGAGCATATCGGACTGCTTCTCTCTACCATATCACCGGATTCCTGCCGCTCTGGATCATTACACCGGATCATTACTCTGGATCATCACAGCTAGCCAATTGCAAACTAATGGCCACTGTTAGCTAACGCCTCTGTCCCGAAGCAAGCACTAGCTAGCCTTGAGCTAGGCCCATATACCAGCTAATTCTAGGGCTACAATACCTCCTTTGCCAATTGGCCTGGACCCTTTATTGTCGACACGGAGCCCCGCCGATCAATCACGACTGGACTGCCGACGTGATCGCCCGATGTGGTCTAAACAGGCTATTCTGTTACGATGTCGTCGAAGAAATAGCTACTAGCCCCAGCCCGCTAGCTTTTCTGAACGCTGTGTCCCCTGCTCACCTAGCGTAGTAGTGACTACCGAACAGCACCCCGACTCACCTATTGCTGCTCTTTTGACCCTATGATCACTCGGCTACACAGCTGATGACCCCTGGACTGTTTCAATGACACGGTACCTCATTTTGTTTACCTGTCGACCCCAGTCTTGAACTCAGATCCTGTATGTACCTAACGGACCTGCTCTGCCATTTACACATTGTTGTCTTAGCTCAACACCTGTGATTGCTTTATGCCTCGCTCTAATGTCAATATTACATTTACATTTAAGTCATTTAGCAGACGCTCTTATCCAGAGCGACTTACAAATTGGTGCATTCACCTTATGACATCCAGTGGAGCAGCCACTTTACAATAGTATGCCTTGTCTACTGCTGTCTTGGCTAGTTTTCACTGTTTTATTTCACTGTAGAGCCTTCAGTCCCACTCAAAATGCCTTAGATAGCTCTTTTGTCCCACCCCACACACTTGCGGAGTGTGGCTTAACTCACCTGGCTTAACTTGTCCCTCCAGAGACGAAACCGCTCTCATCGTCACTCAGCGCATAAGTTTACCTCCACTGTACTCACATCCTACCATACCCTTGTCTGTACATTATGCCTTGAATCTATTCTACCACGCCCAGAAATGTACTTATTCTCTGTCCCCAGCGCACTAGACGACCAGTTCTTATAGCCTTTAGCCGTACCCTAATCCTACTCCTCCTCTGTTCCTCTGGTGATGTAGAGGTAAACCCAGGCACTGTAGCCCCCAGATCCACTCCTATTACCCAGGCGCTCTCATTTGTTGAATTCTGTAACCGTAAAAGCCTTGGTTTCATGCATGTTAACATCAGAAGCCTCCTCCCTAAGTTTATTTTATTAACTGCTTTAGCACACTCCGTCAATCCTAATGTCCTAGCCATGTCTGAATCCTGGCTTAAGGAAGGCCACCAAAAATTCTGAAATTTCCATCCTCACTTACAACATTTTCCATCAAGATAGAACTGCCATAGGGGGGGCAGTTGCAATCTACTGCAGAGAGCCTGCAGAGTTCTGTCATGCTATCCAGGTCTGTGCCCAAACAGTTCGAGCTTTTACTTTTTAAAATCCAGTGTCTCACTGTTGCCGCTTGTTATAGACCCCCCTCAACCCCCAGCTGTGCCCTGGACACCATATGTGAATTAATTGCCCCCCGTCAATCTTCAGAGTTTGTACTGTTAGGTGACCTAAACTGGGATATGCTTAACACCCGGCCGTCCTACAATCTAAGCTAGATGCCCTCAATCTCACACAAATTATCATGGAACCTACCAGGTACAATCCTAAATCCATAGCGATGGGCACCCTCATAGATATCATCCTGACCAACCTGCCCTCTAAATACACCTCTACTGTCTTCAACCAGGATCTCAGCAATCACTGCCTCATTGCCTGTGTCTGTAATGGATCCCCGGTCAAACAACCACCCATCATCACTGTCAAATGCTCCCTAAAACACTTCAGCGAGCAGGCCTTTCTAATCGACTTGGCCCTGGTATCCTGGAAGGATATTGACCTCATTCCGTCAGTAGAGGGTGCCTGGTTATTCTTTGAAAGTGCTTTCCTCACCAATCTTAAATAAGCATACACCATTCAAAAAATATAGAACTAAGAACAGATATAGCCCTTGGTTCACCCCAGACCTGACTGCCCTTGACCAGCACAAAAACATCATGTGGCATACTGCATCGAATAGCCCCCGCGATATGCAACTTTTCAGGGAAGTTAGGAACCAATATACACAGGCAGCTAGGAAAGCAAAGGCTAGCTTTTTCAAAAATAAATTTGCATCCTGTAGCACAAACTCCAAAAAGTTCTGGGACACTAAAGTCCATGGAGAATAAGAGCACCTCCTCCCAGCTGTCCACTGCACTGAGGCTAGGAAACACTGTCACCACCGATAAATCTACGATAATTGAGAATTTCAATAAGCATTTTTCTACAGCTGGCCATGCTTTCCACCTGGCTACCCCTACCCCAGTCAACAGCTCTGCACCCCACACAGCAACTTTCCCAAGCATCCCCCAATTCTCCTTCACCCAAATCCAGATAGCTGATGTTCTGAAAGAGCTGCAAAATCTGGACCCCTACAAATCATCTGGTCCAGATGACCCTCTAAAATTATCTGCCGCAATTGTTGCAAGCCCCATTACTAGCCTGTTCAACCTCATATCGTCTGAAATCCCTAAAGATTGAAAAGTTGCCACGGTCCTCCCCCTCTTCAAAGGGGGTGACACTCTAGACCCAAACTGTTACAGACCTATATTTATCCTACCCTGCCATTCTAAAGTCTTCGAAAGCCAAGTTAACAAACAGATCACCGACCATTTCAAATCCCACCTTACCTTCTCCGCTATGCAATCTGGTTTCCAAGCTGGTAATGGGTGCACCTCAGCCACACTCAAGGTCCTAAATGATATCATAACCACCATCGATAAAAGACAATACTGTGCAGCCATATTCATCGACCCGGCCAAGGCTTTCGACTCTGTCAATCACCGCATTCTTATCGGCAGACTCAACAGCCTTGGTTCCTCAAATGACTGCCTCGCCTGGTTCACCAACTACTTCTCAGATAGAGCTCAGTGTGTCAAATCGGAGGGCCTGTTGTCCGGACCTCTGGCAGTCTCTATGGGGTTGCCACAGGGTTCAATTCTCGTGCCGACTCTTTTCTCTGTATACATCAATGATGTCGCTCTTGCTGCTGGTGATTCTCTGATCCACCTCTACACAGACGACACCATTCTGTATACTTCTGGCCATTCTTTGGACACTGTTAACAAACCTCCAGACGAGCTTCAATGCCATACAACACTCCTTCCATGGCCTCCAACTGCTCTTAAATGCAAGCAAAACTAAATGCATGCTCTTCAACAGATTTCTGCCTGCACCTGCCCGCCCGTCTAGCATTACTACTCTGGACGGCTCTGACTTACAATATGTGGATAACTACAAATACCTAGGTGTCTGGTTAGACTGTAAACTCTACTTCCAGACTCACATTAAGCATCTCCAATCCAAAATTAAATCTAGAATCGGCTTCCTATTTCACAAAACAAAGCATCCTTTGCTCATGCTGCCAAACATACCCTCGTAAAACTGACTCCTTTGTACCCCAGTATCTCTACTTATACATTCATCTTCTGCACATCTATCACTCCAGTGTTTAATTGCTAAATTGTAATTATGTATTGCCTTACCTCCCTCATCTTACTAGATTTGCACCCACTGTATATAGACTTTTCTATTGTGTTATTGACTGTACGTTTGTTTATCCAATGTGTAACTCTGTGTTGTTTGTGTCACACTGCTTGCCCAGGTCGCAGTTGTAAATGAGAACTTGTTCTCAACTGGCTTACCTGGTTAAATAAAGGTGAAATAAAAAATAAATACAAAACCAAGTCCTAGATCTGCATCAGAGGCCTTCCTCTCTTTCTTCCTTCCTCTCTCTTGCCCCCACCCCTCTCTGAGGAGGATCAGTTTATCTGTTAATTTGTAAGTCGCTCTGGATAAGAGCGTCTGCTAAATGACTTAAATGTAAATGTAAATGTTACACCTCTCGTTCTCTCTCTCTCATTGCTATGCCAACTTCTTTTTAAGTAGGAATAGTCTCAATAAGAATGAAGCCGACTGAATCTGCCACAGTCTATTTAACTCATGTTCACCGCGCAACAATTAATCACACTTTTCACTGTACTATACTGGCGTTGACGCATAGTTAAACCAGTGCTATCAATCCCATGGCCTTGTCACTAGTACGTAGTACTAGTATTGGTCAGCTTATCACTGACAACGATGAGACGGACTATAGGGAGGAAGTCAGAATGTGGTGCCAGGACAAGAATCTCTCCATTGTGTGCAAGACAAAGGAGCTGATCGGGGACTACAGGAAAAGGCGGGCCGAACAGGCCCCCATTAACATCGACGGGGCTGTAGTGGATGTTACGAATCCCTTTTGGCCCGACAGTCTAGGGGGGGGATGGTAATGAGACCCGTAACATAACGCATGCAAATTATAATTGTGACAAAGTAAAAGTGAGAACGAAATAACCACGACTACTGAAATCTACCGTCAAACTCAGGGTTTATTAATAAAACACACGGTAATGGGGGGAGCAGGAAAAGGGGCTGAGCTGGACCCAAGGAAAGAAACAATAAGTATTCAAAAACACCCCTAAGCTAGACTAGCCTACTTTAACAACAGCTAACTAACTAACCAAAAATACAGTGAGTGGTCCGCCCAGTTCTAACTAGTGTATTTAACAAAGTCTACCTACGGGTAGTGTATGCCCATGGGCAAATTGTCTTGGTTTCCCCTTTTCCCACCAGCAAACAAACAAACACCACAACCAAAACAATACTCACAGGTGATGAAAGTGCTATGGAGGTGCTCAAACAAAAGAGAGGTCAATACACAAAGAGAGAGTGAACCACAGAGACCTACAGACATAGCATTTACAGAGCGATTAAGCTCTAGAGCAAACAACTGACAGGGTTTTTAAACCAAGGGAAAGGAACTGTGATAGGGTAGGAAACAGGAGGAGGTGTGTCTTCTGATTGATGATTGGATTGGTGATTGATTGGGGAGTGATGATTTTCACCTGTGAGGGGAGAAGGAGAGAAAAGAAACACACACACAGGATATACACACAGGATACTTGTATCCGTAACAGTGGAGCTGGTCGAGAGTTTCAAGTTCCTTGGTGTCCACATCACCAACGAACTATCATGGTCCAAACATACCAAGACAGTCTTGAAGAGGGTACGACAAAACCTTTTCCCCCTCAGGAGACTGAAAAGATTTGGCATGGGCCCCCAGATCCTCAAAAGCTTATACAGCTGCACCATTGAGAGCATCATGACCGGTTGCATCACCGCCTGGTATGGCAAATGCCAGCCCAGTACATCACTGGGGCCAAGCTTCCTCTGACACCGCCTATTATATAGAGAGATAGATATAAAACCCATAAAATTACTCCAGTCACCCAAGTTATAGACTGTTTTCTCTGCTACCGCACACGGCCATGCAATCTCCATAGACAAACATTAGCAGTAGAATGGCCTTACTAAAGAACTCAGTGACTTTCAACGTGGAACCATCATAGGATGCCACCTTTCCAACAAGTCAGTTCATCAGCCCATCTAGAGCTTCCCCGGTCATCTATAAGGGTTGTTATTGTGAATTGGAAACATCTAGGAGCAACAACGGCTCAGCTGCGAAGTGGTAGACCACACAATCTCACAGAACAAGACCGCTGAGTGCTGAAGCATGTAGCGCATTATAAACACTCACTACCGAGTTCCAAACAGCACAATAATTGTTTGTCGGGAGCTTCATCAAATGGGTTTCCATGGCCGAGCAGCCGCACACATGCCAAAGATCACCATTACGCAATGCCAAGTGTTGACTGGAGTAGTGTAAAGCTCGCAGCCATTCGACTCTGGAGCAGTAGAAACACGTTCTCTGGAGTGTTGAATCTGGCAGTCTGATGGACGAATCTCAGTTTGGCGGATACCAGGAGAACGCTACCTGTCCAAATGCATAGTGCCAACTGTAACGTTTGGTGGAGGAAGAGTAATGGTCTGGGGTTGTTTTTCATGGTTCGGGATAGGCCCGTTAGTTACAGTGAAGGGAAAACTTAATGCTACAGCATACAATGACATTCTTGATGATTCTGTGCTTCCGACTTTGTGGCAACAGTTTGGGGGAGGCCCTTTGCTGTTTCAGCATAACAACGCCCCCGTGCATAAAGCGAGGTCCATACATAAATGGTTTGTCAGGAACGGTGTGGAAGAACTTGACAGGCCTGCAAAGAGCCCTGACCTCAACTCCATCCAACACCGTTGGGATGAATTGGAATGCCGACTGCGTATAACATAGCAACATTTCTGAAATATGCCCCTGATGGTGCAGTTATATTCACATGGAGGATAGTTCACCCAAATTACATAACTACATATTGGTTTCCGTACACTGTAAGCAGTCTATGGACAAGATATGAGAGCAAACCATGGTTTGGTTTAGTTTCCCTTATGTTTTAGCATTTGTGGCAAAAATCCCATTCAAGTCATGGGACCGATATTAGCATTTTTTGCGCATCATGTTCAAATCATCTGTAAGTGACTTTGTTGAGCTTCACAACCCATTTTAGATCCTTCGGATGATTTTGACATGATGTGTGAAAAACATTATCACGTGGGAACAGTGCCAGGAAAACTATTATGTTGACCCCCTTTTTCTCCCCAATTTCGTGATATTCAATCTCATCGCTGCAACTCCCCAACGGGCTCAGGAGGGGTGGAGGTTGAGACATGCGTCCTCTCGAAACATGATCCGCCAAACCATGCTTCTTAACACCCGCCTGCTGAACCCAGAAGCACCAATGTGTTGGAGGAAACACTGTCCAACTGACGACGTCGGTCTACAGGCGCACGGCCTGCCACAAGGAGTTGCTAGAGCACGATGAGCCAAGTAAAGCACCAACCCGGCCAAACCCTCCCCTAACCCGGACGATGCTGCCATATGGGTCACGGCCAGTTGTGACCCAAACTGGGAACGAACCCGGGTCTGTAGTTGCATCTCAAGCACTGCGACGCAGTGCCTTAGACCACTGCACCACTCAGAGGTCCAGTGCCAAGGTAATCAAAGCATGGATTGACTCATACCTTGTCTATAGACTGCTTACACCATTAGCAAAATTGCCACGGGTGATGGGGGACATGTCCCCCCAAAATTCAAACCAGATCGACAGCATATAAACACGTCATAAGCAATGGCAAAATGTGTAGAATTGCAGGAAATGTGCTTTTTAACAGTCGACTTTTGGAACGAAAACTCCTCTTTCTCAATTTCCAAACAGAAATGGGGTACGTCTTCCATGGTTCATCGATGTGTCATTCTGTACTCCGAGACCAATGTAGATAGTTCATTAACTAAGCTAGCAACATGCACTGTATCGAGCCAGTAACTCCTCCAGTATGTGTTGACATCATGTCAAAGGATTTGCTTTTGGACAGAAGCTGTAGAAATCGGAAACAAATGGCACTTCTGTCACCAAATATCTTATTAAAAATGTTAAGCATTAAATCCCCTGATGTGATGGTGCGCTGATCAGTTATACAGTTTAAAGGAGTTCTTTTTGCATTTTTTCCCAAAGTTGAACTTTAAATGGTTGTATATTAATTTGAGATATATAGATAGATAGATAGATAGATAGATAGATAGATAGATAGATAGATAGATAGATAGATAGATAGATAGATAGATAGATAGATAGATAGATAGATAGATAGATAGATAGATACAGAGAGAGAGAGATTTGGGTATGTCATTTTAGTCAGAAATTGAGATGAAGGGTCCTATCCAGAAGAGATTTTAAACAACTGCATTAGCACGAGAAGCAAAAAAAAAATCGTATTTTACTTACTGATCTAAAAGTGGCTATTTTCCTTCTTCCGTGCTGGAATCTAAACTGTGCTCGCTCATCCATTCATTCTATGTCACTTCAACTGTCAGCAATGGGTGTGGCTGAAATATCCTAATTTGAAGGGGTGTCCACATACTTTTGTATATATAGTGTATGTCTGTTTAGGCTTTGCACATCTGGATTTGGGGATTTTCTCCCATTCTTCATTGCAGAGTTTCTCACGCTCTGTTAACCTATTTGGGGAGTGGCGGTAAAGAGCAATCTTACAGTCTTTCTACAGATGACAAGAGCGTGCAAAGTTGTCATTAAGGCAAAGGGTGGCTACCCTGAAGAATCTCAAATATAAAATATATTTGGATTTTTTTATACACCTTTTTGGTTACTACATGATTCCATATGTGCTATTTCACAGTTTTGATGTCTTCACTAGTATTCTACCATGTAGAAAATACATTTGGAATAGGCAGATATTCCTTCATCTCGGTGGCTGGCTCTCATTATGCCAGATAAAAGTCTACTATTTAATATTCATGAGCTCTGAACTTTCATTCAAGAACCATGAAGTTTGACCTCTATCTTCCAGATAGGCCATTAGAACCAGTTGTGAAGATGTTGGAGGAAACAGGTACAAAAGTATCTATATCCACAGTAAAACGAGTCCTATATCAACATAACCTGAAAGACCGCTCTGCAAGGAAGAAGCCAATGCTCCAAAACCATCATGAAAAAAGCTAGACTACGGTTTGCAACTGCACATGGGGACAATGATCATACTTTTTGGAGAAATGTCCTCTGGTCTGATGAAACAAAAATAGAACTGTTTGGCCATAATGACCATCGTTATGTTAGGAGGAAAAAGGGGGAGGCTTGCAAGCCCAAGAACACCATCCCAACCGTGAAGCACTGGGGTGGCAGCATCATGTTGTGGGGTTGCTTTGCTGCAGGAGGGACTGGTGCACTTCACAAAATCGATGGCATCATGAGGAAAGAAAAGTATGTGGATAAATTGAAGCAACATCTCAAGACATCAGTCAGGAAGTTAAAGCTTGGTCGCAAATCGGTCCTCCAAATGGACAATGACCCCAAGCATACTTCCAAAGTTGTGGCAAAATGGCTTAAGGACAACAAAGTCAAGGAATTGGAGTGGCCATCGCAAAACCCTAACCTCAATCCCATAGAAAATTTGTGGGCAGAACTGAAAAGGCGTGTGCGAGCAAGGAGGCCTACATACCTGACTCAGTTACACCAGCTCTGTCAGGAGAAATGGGCCAAAATACAGCCAACTTATTGTGGGAAGCTTGTGGAACTCTACCCAAAATGTTTGACCCAAGTTAAACAATTTAAAGGCAATGCTACCAAATAATAATTGAGTGTATGTAAACTTTTGACCCACTGGGAATGTGATGAAAGAAATAAAAGCTGAAATAAATCATTCTCTCTACTATTATTCTAACATTTCACATTCTTAATAAAAAGTGGTGATCCTAACTGACCTAAGACAGCGTTTTTACTAGGTTTAAATGTCAGCAATTGTGGAAAAATGTATTTGGCTAATGTGGATGTACACTTCCGACTTCAACTGTAAACAAATCAAAATATATTTTGTATTTGAGGTTCTTCAAAGTAGCCACCTTTTGCCTTGATGACAGCGTTGGACACTCTTGGCACTCTCTCAACCAGATTCATGAGGTGGAATGCATTTCAATTAACAGGTGTGCCTCGTTAAAAGTTAATGCGTTTGACCCAATCAGTTCTGTTGTGACAAGGTAAGGGTGGTAGACAGAAGATAGCCCTATTTGATAAAATACCAAGTCCATATGGCAAGAACAGCTCAAATAAGCAAAAATAAACGACAGTCCATGATTACTTTAAGACATGAAGGTCAGTCAATCCGGAAAATTTCAAGAACTTTGAAAGTTTCTACAAGTGAAGTTGCAAAGCGCTATGATGAAACTGGCTCTCGTGATGGCTGCCACAGGAAAGGAAGACCCAGAGTTACCTCTGCTGCAGAGGATAAGTTCATTAGAGTTACCAGTCTCAGAAATTGCAGCACAAATAGCAACAGACACATCTTAACATCAACTGTTCAGAGGACACTGTGTGAATCAGGCCTTCATGGTCAAATTGCTGAACAGAAACCATTACTAAAGGACACCTATAATAAGAAGAGACTTGCTTGGGCCAAGAAACACGCGTAATGGACATTAGACCGTTGGAAATCTGTCCTTTGGTCTGATGAGTCCAAATTTGAGAATTTTGGTTCCACCGCCATGTCTTTGTGAGACGCAGAGTAGGTGAACAGATGATCTCCGCATGTGTGGTTCCCACCGTGAAGCATGGAGGAGTAGGTGTGATGGTGCTTTGCTGGTGACAAGGTAAAATAAAGAAAAAATCATTGATTGAGTAGGTGTGTCCAAACTTTTGACTGGTACTGTAGTCTAGTCAAAACAGAACGTACACATACATTCATGTGCATGAATGCACGCACGCACGCACACACACACACACACACACAGACACACACACACACACACAACCATTTCAGTATGATGCTCCAACCCTCCAGGCACTGATAATGAACACAATGAATGGAATATAGGGAACATTTTCACGTATATGAATATCAGACCTAGGCAGAACATACTTGTATTTTGTAGTTTATTTGAAAATACAAATTTTTCAAATACTCAAGGTAGTCTAATATAGAGAATCAATTAAAGGCAACTATTGGCAACTATTCTGAACAAAAATATAAACACAACATGTAAACTTGTCCCATGTTTCATGAGGTGAAATAAAAGTTCCCAAAAATTATCCATATGCCAAAAGTGATGTCTCTAAAAGGTTGTGTCCAAATGTGTTTACATCCCTGTTGGTGAGCATTTATCCTAATGTTCCAAGATAATCCATCCACCTGACAGGTATGTCAAGAAGCTGATTAAACAGCATGATCATTAAACAGGTGTTTAACTAAAGTGTGCAGTTTTGTCACAATTGACACAGATGTCTCAAGTTTTGAGGGAGCATGCAATTGGCATGCTGACTGCAGGAATATCCACCAGACCTGTTGCCAGATAATTTAATGTTCATTTACCTTTATAAGCTGCTTCCAATGTCATTTTAGAGAATTTGGCAGTGCGTCCAACTGGCCATCACAACCGCAGACCACGCCATCCCAGGACATACACATCCGGCTTTTTCACCTGCAGGATCACCTGAAAACAGCCACCTGGATGGCAGATGAAACTGGAAAGTATTTTTGTCTGTAATAAAGCCCTTTTGTGGGGAAGAAACGCATTCTCATTGGCTGCGCCTGGCTCCCCAGTGGGTGGGCCTTGCTCCCAAATGGCTGTGCCCCTGCCCAGTAATGTGAAATCCATATATTAGGGCCTTTCAATTGAATTGTTGCATGGCCTTTCAATTGAATTGTTGCATGTTGCGTTTATATTTTTCCTCAGTATATTTCCTTTCCTTTGATACAGGTTTCAGAAAAATATTTCATATTTGAAAGTATTTGAAAACATTGGCTGCTGAATATTTGATGAAGAACCAAAAACTAGAACAGTTAGTTATTTAGTCAAAATATATTATCATTAGCACATGGTTTGGATGGCTCTCAGATATGACTCTTAATAGAATAGAATGAAATACTTAAACTTAAACATGCTAAACATTAAACATTAACATAAATCAATAAAAAAATATATAATAATACAAATATAAGCCAAACAGATATTTCAGAATTTCTTTACATCATGCATTACATAACTTGTTACATCATTGTCATAGCCTATGGTTCTTTAAAAGTCATTTTAGATCTTGGTAAAAAAAATTGATGGCGATTTGCATTTGATGAACATCAGGGTATCAGATATTTTGTCACTCATTTAGCAAAGGTCAGGCCTGAACATTCTTCCAGCGATGCTGAAACAAACATCATTTCTTTATTCCTCTATTAAAATGCATCTGTCGAATGCCATCAGTTATGTAGGTTCAGTTTAATCACTCCCAATTGAATGCGTAAAGAAATGAACACAAAATGAACACTGAGATAATTCAACACCAAGTGTGGAGTCTGTGTACCCATATACAGTAGACACTAGTGTTAAATTAACACACCGCTTAGTGTAAAGCCTTATTCAAATATTTCCCAGAGTGCCTTTGGAGTAAATTGTGTAGCTACCATACACGATGGTACTTGTTAGGGACAGAGACATCATTGTTCCATTCATCCATTTTCAGTCCTATGGACTTCACTAAGTGAGATCCTAAGTGAATATGCAATAAAAACGTTTTTTAAAACTTTATTTAACACAATACCATACAGTAATTTCAAAAAGTATCTATATACCTTGAGTTATTCCACATTTCGTTGTGTTACAGCCTTATTATTTTCAAATTTCTTCAAGCTCTGTCAAAATGGTTATTGATCATATCTAGACAATCATTTCAGGTCTTGCCATAGATTTTCAAGTAGATTGAAGACAAAATCTGTAACTTGGCCGCTGAGGAACATTCACTGTCTTCTTGGAAAGCAACTCCAGTGTAGATTTGGCCTTGTGTTTTAGGTTATTGTCCTGCTGAAAAGTGAATTCATCTCCCAGTGTCTAGTGGAAGGCAGACTGAACCAGGCTTTCCTCTAGGAACTGACTTAGCTCCATTCCATTTTTTTTTATCCTGAAAAACTCCCCAGTCCTTAGCAATTGCAATCATAACCATAAAATGATGTAGCCACCACTATGCTTGAAAATATGGAGAGTGGTACTCAGTAATGTGTTGAACTGGATTTGCCCAAAACATAACACTTTGTATTCAGGACATAAAGTGAATTGCTTTGCCACATTGGTTGCAGTATTACTTTAGTGCTTTGTTGCAAAACAGGACGCATGTTTTGGAATATTTGTATTCTGTACAGGCTTCCTTCTTTTCACTCTGCCAATTAGGTTAGTATTGTGGAGTACCTACAATGTTGTTGATCCATCCTCAGTTTTCTCCTATCACAGCCATTAAACTCTAAGTGTTTTAAAGTCACCATTGGCCTCACAGTGAAATCCCTGAGCAGTTTCCTTCCTCTCCGGCAACTGAGTAAGGAAGGACACATGTATTTTTGTAGCGACTGGGTGTATTGATACACCATCCAAAGTGTAAAGACTAACTTTACCATGCTCAAAGGGAAATTCATTGTCTGCTTTTTTTACCCATCTATCAATAGGTGCCCTTCTTTGTGAGGCATTGGAAAACCTCCCTGGTCTTAGTGGTTGAATCTGTGTCTAAAATTCACTGCTCGACTGAGGAACCTTACAGATAATAGTACGTGTGGAGTACAGAGATGAGGTAGTCATTCAAATATCATGTTAAACACTATTATTGCAGTCCAAACAACTTGTTATGTGACTTGTTAAGCAAATTAAATAACAAAGGGTCTGAGTACTTATTGACTCAAGACATTTCAGTTTAGATGACTTAGGTAGTTGCCTCAATATGCTCATAACCCTTCTCACAATCCTGACAAGCATTCTGAATGCAGGTTGCAATTGAATAAAAATTCCAACTGTTGGATATCCTAACTCTGGCTGGATTCCAATAGCAATTAAACATCACTTTACAAGCAGATAGGGTTTGCAAAATTCCCAGGTTTTCCAGAAATCCTGGTTGGAAGTTTGCTGGAAATAGAAGCAGGAAATCCAAAGTCCTTCAGCAACGGATTTTTGGCATAGTCACTAGTGATGTGCTTTCACCAAATTGTGCCGAAAAACAGTTAACTACTCAGAGCTTAACTATCTGTTCACAATGCACATTAGGGACATCTGCTGGTCAGCAATAAATAACAGTGTGATTAACAGATATACTTTTTTATCCACTATTTTCATAAAAACTCTGTGGCTCAGTGGTGCTGTTGGCTTTCAGTTGGGATATAATCAGTTGGAATACCAAACAGGATCTTACATCATTTTCAAAAATGGAATCTATGGCGTTATTTAGGATGCTTAAGACAGAAGCTTATATTATTCTAAATCAAAATGTTAACAACAGTGCAGAATGTGTAGTTTTACATTTACAATTGTCAAAACAGGATTCAACCTCAAACCCTCACATCCCTGAATGTTCCATACTTCCCCACTCTACCTGCTAAGCTACCAGTCAGGTGAAACATTTTGCACAACATTCTAACTATATGTGTAGGTACTGTTTCCAGCAGAGGTTGGAGTTTGAAAGGTCCCACAGTTGACAGTGCGTGTCTAAGCAAAAACCAAGCCATGAGGTCGAAGGAATTGTCTGTAGAGTTCCAAGACAGGATTGTGTCAAGGCAGCGTATCAAAAAATGTCTGCAGCATTGAAGGTCCCCAAGAACAGTGGCCTCCATCATTCTTAAACTAAAGAAGTTTGAAACCACCAATACTCTTCCTAGAGCTGGCCAAACTGAGCAATCGGGGGAGAAGGGCCTTGGTCAGGGAGGTGACCAAGAATCCAATGGTCACTCTGACAGAGCTCCTCTGTGGAGATGGAAGAACCTTCCAGAAGGAAAACCATCCCTGCAGCACTTGACCAATCAGGCCTTTATGGTAGAGTAGCCAGACGGAAGACACTCCTCAGTAAAAGGCCCAATGTTGCCCGCTTGGAGTTTGCCTAAAGGCACCTAAAGGAATCTCAGACCCTGAGAAACAAGATTCTCTTGTCTGATGAAACCAAGATTGAACTCTTTGTCATGGATGCCAAGCATCACATCTGGAGGAAACCTGGCACTATCTCTATGGTGAAGCATGGTGGTGGCAGCATCATACTCTAGGGATGTTTTTCAGCGACAGGGACTGGGAGACTAGTCGGGATTGAGGGAAAGATGAACGGACCAAAGTACAGAGAGATCTTTGATAAAAACCTGCTCCAGAGCGCTCAGGACCTCAGACTGGGGCAAAGGTTCACCTTCCAACAGGACAACGACCCTAAGCACACATCCAAGACGACGCAGGAGTGTCTTCGGGACAAGTCTCTGAATGTTCTTGAGTGGCCCAGCCAGAACCCGGACTTCAACCCGATCGAACATCTCTGGAGAGACCTGAAAATAGCTGTGCAGCGACGCACCCCATCCAACCTGACAGAACTTGAGAGGATCTGCAGAGAAGAATGGGAGAAACTCCCCAAATGCAGGTGTACCAAGCTTGTGGCGTCATACCCAAGAAGACTCAAGGCTGTAATCACTGCCAAAGGTGCTTCAACAAAGTACTTAATAAACAGTCTGAATACTTATGTAACAAAAAAATCAGTTATTTTTTATTTCTTTTAACAGTTTTTGCTTTGTCATTATGGGGTATTGTGTGTAGATTAATGAGGGGACAAAACAATTGAATCAATTTTAGAATAAGGCTGTAACGTAACAAAATGTGAAAAAAGTCAAGGGGTTCGAATACTTTCTGAATGCACTATACATGCAAATGCTCACACTCTTACACAAACCCAATACTCTCGAGAGTGCCACACAAGTACTATAACCATGTTCACACACATAAATACAGTTGTTATTTCAGAAAGAGGCCAGATAATTGCAATAA
Organism: Oncorhynchus nerka; assembly: GCF_034236695.1. Taxonomy (NCBI): domain Eukaryota; kingdom Metazoa; phylum Chordata; class Actinopteri; order Salmoniformes; family Salmonidae; genus Oncorhynchus; species Oncorhynchus nerka. Next base: position 15,312,539 of record NC_088414.1, on the reverse strand, counting down.
TTTTTTCAGGACATAATATATCATATCTGTTTAAACTGGAACTTGGCAATCGGTTAAACACATCAGGATCCTGCCAACTGTTCTATCATCAGATATCGCCCCGGTGCTTCCTCATGTTCTGTTTGACATTCTCTAATCCTTGTCAAACTAGTTACATGACTTCTCATTGAGGCCACTTTTCTGTTATTGTGAAACAGTTGCCCAATAATATTGTAGCTTCTGTAAGATACTAACTAGCTTGGAAAACACCCCATCTTTTCTCATTTTAATCAAACATATTTTTATCATATTCTGTTGTAATGTTAAGTATTTAAATCAATGATTACGACTTCTCCATGTTTCTTTAATTAATATGGTGGGTAGGCCGGTGTATCCATGTGTCATTGTACGCACTGATGGCCAGTCCAGTGTGATTTTCTCCACCCACGAATGTCCCAGTAGTGATGCATAGTCTCCATTCACGACATTGAGTGGCAGCTTTTCAGTTTGCCCGTTTAACTGAACTGTGACATCAGTGATGCCTCTCACTGCGACACATCCACCTGTGTAAGTGTTTAACATGTTGTGTACTGGCTGAAGTGAAAGGTGTTTAATTGTCTTTTTCGGAGATGGTGTCTGACACAACAGGCACAGCAGCCCCTGTGTCAATCTCCATAAGCACCGGCTGCCCCTCTAGCAAGGGAGAGACAGTAGCCTTGCGCCCCGCAGTAACAGTCAGTATATTCAGTGTGACTTACTCATCTGATGAGTAACTCAACTATGTGTTTTCCTTCTCAACAGTGTGAACATCTCTTTTGTTCTTGTTTTCAGTCATTGACATTTTCTCTGAGCTCTTTTTGTTTCTATAAGCTTGTTTGATGTGGCCCTTACTACAACAGTCTTGGACATCCATGTCCTTACACCAGCAAGGCAGACGCCTGATGTCCTGTCAGACGCCTGATGTCCTTGCCACAGCAGAAGCATGTGCCTTGACTTCCCTGTCTCTGATTTTAAGTTGCAACTCTGTGCACAACTCTGATCCTCTTTAGCAGCTAGTTCCATGGACACTCTGACTTCAGTTGCCTTTGCCAAGGTCAGGTTACTTTCAGTCAATAGTCTATTTTGTGTAGCTTCACTCCATAGGCCACATACTAGTCTGTTTCTAATGGTGTCATTTAGATCTTCATTAAACAATGCTCTGATAGTTTATTTAATGCAGCAACAAACGTTGTCACTGATTCCCCTCTTCCTGATTTCTTTTGTGTAACCAAACCTTTGAGCAATAACTAGTGGTTTTGTTGAAAAGCGTCCTTTCAGCATGTCTGGCTCAGCAGGCTGCATACAGTGCCTTGCAAAAGCATTGATCCCCCTTGGCGTTTTTCTTATTTTGTTGCATTACAACCTGTAATTAAACTACATTTTTATTTCGATTTCATGTAATGGACATACACAAAATAGTCCAAATTGTGTCACATGGTCTGTCACATTATCTCAGTATATAGACACCTGTTCTGAAAGGCCCCAGAGTCTGCAACACCACTAAACAAGGGGCACCACCAAGCAAGCGGCACCATGAAGACAAAGGAGCTCTCCAAACAGGTCAGGGACAAAGTTGTGGAGAAGTACAGATCAGGGTTGGGTTATAAAAACATATCCGAAACTTTGAACATCCCACGGGAGAGCACCATTAAATACATTAATAAAAAATGGAAAGAATATGGCACCCCAACAAACCTGCCAAGAGAAGGCCGCCCACCAAAACTCACAGATCAGGCAAGGAGGGCATTAAACAGAGAGGCAACAAAGAGACCAAATATGACCCTGAAGGAGCTGAGAAGCTTCACAGCGGAGATTGGAGTATCTGTCCATATGTCACGGCCGTTAAAAGAACTGGACCAAGGTGCAGAGTGGTGAGCGTACATTTTCTCTTTTATTCGAAATGACACCGACAAAACAATACTACAAACCGTGAAGGTTAAGACTATGTGCCATCAAACAAAGTTAACTTCCCACCTACACAGAAACATCCCTTGAGCTCTATGAATGCCCTGTCAGCCTCGGGATTCCTGCAAAAACCTGCTTGAGTGAGGTGGGACAGGGCCATATGTGTTCCAGAAGTTTTTTTTTGAGAAGATCAGGATGTCGTCGAGGTAAACAAAGACGAACCAGTTCAACATATCCCTAAGAGTGTAATTGATCAATGCCTGAAAGACTGCCGGTGAGTTCAATATTCCAAAGGTCATGACTAAATACTCAGTGACCACTAGGGGTGTTAAAGGCAGTTTTCCACTCATCTCCCTCCCTGATTCTCACTAGAATTTAAGCGTTGCAGAGGTCCAGTTTGGTGAAGAATTGGGATCCTAGGGCCAACTCCAAGGCGGCGGACATCGGGTAGGGGTAACCATTCTTGATCGTAGTTTAGAGGTCGACCGATTAATCGGAATAGCTGATTAATTAGGGCCGATTTCAAGTTTTCATAACAATTGGAAAATCGGCATTTTTTACACCTTTATTTAACTAGGCAAGTCAGTTAAGAATACATTCTTATTTTCAATGACTGGCTAGGAACTGTGGGTTAACTGCCTTGTTCAGGGGCAGAACGACAGATTTTTACCTTGTCAGCTCGGAGATTCAATCTTGCAACCATACGGTTAACTAGTCCAACACTCTAACCACCTGCCTTACATTACACTCCACGAGGAGCCTGCCTGTTACGCGAATGCAGTAAGAAGCCAAGGTAAGTTGCTAGTGTGGGAGCAAGATGTACATATAGGGAGAAACTTAATACTGTACCACAAGAGAAAGATACACTTAGAGTGCATTTGCCATTCTGGTAAAATGCATTGTCTATTGTATAGGACAGGAAACCAAAGTAAGGCCATGAGAGCATAGGACAGCTGGACATACCAAGGTCAGAGGGACATACAAAGGAGGGGTCAGCCAAATGATCAACTGATGGACTATAGACATAGGGCATATATCTTTAGGACATGAAGAGAAGAGACACATAGTCTACTAGTCCTAATAAGGACAAGTCAAACATAAGGCGCCCATAGGACAAGATGGGCATGTATTATTTTTGGGACATGAAGAGGTCCTGTCAACATTATAACTTGACTGAAAGCAGATATGGGCGTGAACAAGCAGGAAGCACACTGAGGGAAGTAACTTCATTTGCATGTGGGATGGACTCATATGTTGTATGTGTATAAATCAGAGCCAGTGCTCTGGAAAAGGGTGTGTTCCGCGGACCATCTAGGCTCCTGATATGTTTGTATTAAAAGCCTATATTGAATTCACAAGTTCTTGTAAGTGTTATATTTTGTAACGATCCTCCACGACATAACTTGGCGAGCTTGCCAGGAGGGACAGGGACTACGGAGTGACGTTCCGGGCTGGTGATAGTTTCTTTGGACAATCTTGCAAACAAATGTGGCCACACAACTATAAAAAGGTAAGCTTGTTCTTACGTAGTTGAAATGTTTGTATAGATTGCTTCAGAGATCCTGTCTCAGCGAGAAGGGCGTCACGTAGGTCTCTCTTAAAAATTTCCTAAAAACCCAGTAAATGTTGAAGAACTTTTGAATTCAATGAATTGCATGCATGTGTGATTTTAGGGGGTTGTTAAAAATAAATAAACATATATGTGCAGGTGTAAGGACTAAGTGACTAGGGGCTGTGAACCTTGCGGGTGTTGGGCGTTTAGCGGAGGGGGCATGCACTCATTCTGATCGGTCCGTTCGAACGGACCCACGTGTTTGGGTTGGTTGAGGGGAGTTGTTCCGTCTGATTCTGCTTGGCCGGGCTCGACTGTCTCGGGATTTGTTTTGGGATGTGCGTAAAACGCAGCCCAATCAACCTGAGCGAGCGACTTGGGTCGAGTGTGTGTGATTCGGACTGCCTTCACCAGACCATTCATTTGGGGACCTTGTGTGGTGCGGTTGTTTGCGCTCTATGGCTGAAATGCCATATGTGGGACAGCCCATACGGTCAAAACAGATAAAGTAGGTAGAAAATCCTGTAATACCTCTTCGATAAAATTAGTAGAAGGAAAGCTTGGACAGGTTACTTATGAATACAGCTCTAAAAAGAATAGAGGACTGCATAAATAAGTAGTTAGAAAGCCCACGATACCGCCCTTTAACTTCTTGCGTCGAGCCAACCCGGATCCGGGATCATGACTACAGCCTCAAGTCCATTACCATAACGCAACGTTAACTATTCATGAAAATCGCAAATGAAATGAAATCAATATGCTAGCTCTCATGCTTAGCCTTTTGTTAACAACACTGTCATCTCAGATTTTCAAAAATATGCTTCTCTACCATAGCAAAACTAGCATTTAGCATTTAGCGTTAGCATTTAGCATTAGCATTTAGCGTTAGCATCACCAGGCAACATTTTCACAAAAACCAGCAAAAACATTCAATAAATCATTTACCTTTGAAGAACTTCGGATGTTTTCAATGAGGAGACTCTCAGTTAGATAGCAAATGTTCCGTTTTTCCTGAAAGATTTTTTGCGCAGGAGAAATCGGTCCGTTTGGTGCGTCACGTTTGGCTACCAAAAGAAAACGAAAATTCAGTTATCCAAACGCCAAACTTTTTTCCAAATTAACTCCATAATATAGACTGAAACATGGCAAACGTTGTTTAGAACCAGTCCTCAAGGTGTTTTTCACATATCTCTTCAATGATGTATCGTTCCTGGAAGTGTGCTTCTCCCTCTGTTATCGCATGGTAAAATGATTGCCACTGGGAATTACGCACCAACTTAGACAAAGGACACCGGACGGACCCCTGGCAAATGTAGTCTCTTATGGCCAATCTTCCAATGATATGCCTACAAATACGTCACAATGCTGCAGACATCTTGGACGAACGGCAGAGAGCATAAGCTCGTTCACAGCACATTCACAGCCATATAAGGAGATGATAGTAAAACAGAGCTTCAGAAATTCAGCTCATTTCCTGTTTGAGGTTACATCTTGGTTTCGCCTGTAGCATCATTTCTGGGGCACTCACAGATAATATCTTTGCAGTTTTGAAAACGTCAGAGTGTTTTCTTTCCAATTATATGCATAGTCAATTATATGCCAATTATATGCATAGTCGAGCATCTTTTCGTGACAAAATATTGCGCTTAAAACGGGAACGTTTTTTTAATCCAATAATGACATAGCGCCCCCATAGGTTGAAGAGGTTAAAAAGGAAAAATTAGAAAGGGGTCTGCTTGGGTGGGATATTCACAACAGGAGGGTCTGTTCGGGTGAATAGACAGGGAGCGGAAGAACTCTGAGCCGATTTGGCTGGGTTCAACTGCAAAATAAATCCTGCGATAATTCACGGCTACCGCCCTGTTGAAAAGAGGGGGACTGAACGGGTGAATAAATAGGAAGCGGAAGAACTCTGATCTGATTTGGCTGGGTTCAACTGCAAAATAAATCATGCGGATAAAAACGCTCCGTCTAGCTAAACGGGGGTCTGTAAATCGGTAGGTCACGCCACGATATTGCTCTAATACAAAATAGAGGCCAGTATTGGGTGGGTGAAGTATGGTTATGAAGGGTATGAGTATGAAGACAGGCTGACCCGGTTAGGCAGTAGTCTCGTCATATCGTGAAAAATCCTGTAGGATAATACCGGTTTATGTAGAGGAAGTGAATTAAGTCAGTAGGTAAGAAACTATAGGTCGTTTTAGGTCAAACGAAGCGTATGCGTGAAAAATCCTATAGGATAATACCGGCTTATGTAGAGGAAGTGAATTAAGTCAGTAGGTAAGAAACTATAGGTCGTTTTAGGTAAAACGAAGGGTATGCGTGAAAATCCTATAGGATAATACCGGTTTATGTAGAGGAAGGGAATTAAGTCAGTAGGTAAGAAACTATAGGTCGTTTTAGGTAAAAACGAAGGGTATGCGTGAAAAATCCTATAGGATAATACCGGCTTATGTAGAGGAAGTGAATTAAGTCGGTAGGTAAGAAACTATAGGTCGTTTTAGGTAAAACGAAGCGTATGCGTGAAAATTCCTATAGTATAAATTCCGGCTTATGTTGAGGAAGTGAAATAAGTTAGTAGGAAAAACTATAGGTCGTTTTAGGTAAAACAGAGGGTGTTATGAATGAATGAAAAATAAACTAATGAATGACAATTCTTTGGAATGAATGAGCAGATTTAAAAAATAGGATGAACAGGCTGTGTGTCTGTGACCAACTGGTAGGAAGAGGAATGTGCAGGCCTCTCTGATAGTTAACTGAGTGTAATTTGAGAAAGAGAGTGCATTTAACTCTCACTGGGAAGAGGAACGAAATCGATAAATATTGGGCAAAATAAGTTATAAATAGGATAAAACATTGACGTGATAACGTGTTAATTAAACAACAATTGTACCTGTACCTGTAGTTAGTACTACATCCACCCAGGTCTCTGTCACCAACACTACAGCTGTATCTGTAGTTAGTACTACTAGTACTATTGTATTAAACAAGACATGGATAGTATATAACGGATGCGAAGTAGGAAGAAAGAATTTAAAAATATACAGATAAACTAAAATATACTGGTTAAAATAAATCTAGGAGGTCTAGAATAAAGTGACAAAACTGCATGAGAGACACCAAAATAGAAGTCTAGAACACATATTAAAAATATCACGAGCCCTGTAAACGAAATAGGAGGAAAACAGCAGGCGACTCTGGTACTCTGTAGCAACAGAGGCTGCAATTTCTAAGGTCTTCGAAAGCCAAGTCAACAAACAGGTCACTGACCATCTCGAATCCCACCGTACCTTCTCCGCTGTGCAATCTGGTTTCCGAGCCGGTCACGGGTGCACCTCAGCCACGCTCAAGGTACTAAACGATATCATAACCGCCATCGATAAAAGGCAGTACTGTGTAGCAGTCTTCATTGACCTTGCCAAGGCTTTCGACTCTGTCAATCACCATATTCTTATCGGCAGACTCAGTAGCCTCGGTTTTTCTGATGACTGCCTTGCCTGGTTCACCAACTACTTTGCAGACAGAGTTCAGTGTGTCAAATCGGAGGGCATGCTGTCCGGTCCTCTGGCAGTCTCTATGGGGGTGCCACAGGGTTCAATTCTCGGGCCGACTATTTTCTCTGTATATATCATTGATGTTGCTCTTGCTGCGGGCGATTCCCTGATCCACCTCTACGCAGACGACACCATTCTGTATACTTCCGGCCCGTCCTTGGACACTGTGCTATCTAACCTCCAAACGAGCTTCAATGCCATACAACACTCCTCCATGGCCTTAAACGCTAGTAAAAACCAAATGCATGCTTTTCAAACATTCGCTGCCTGCACCCGCATGCCCGACTAGCATCACCACCCTGGATGGTTCCGACCTAGAATATGTGGACATCTATAAGTACCTAGGTGTCTGGCTAGACTGTAAACTCTCCTTCCAGACTCATATCAAACATCTCCAATCTAAAATCTAATCTAGAGTCGGCTTTCTATTCCGCAACAAAGCCTCCTTCACTCACGCCGCCAAACTTACCCTAGTAAAACTGACTATCCTACCGATCCTCGACTTCGGCGATGTCATCTACAAAATGGCTTCCAATACTCTACTCAACAAACTGGATGCAGTTTATCACAGTGCCATCTGTTTTGTTACTAAAGCACCTTATACCACCCACCACTGCGACCTGTATGCTCTAGTCGGCTGGCCCTCGCTACATATTCGTCGCCAGACCCACTGGCTCCAGGTCATCTACAAGTCCATGCTAGGTAAAGCTCCGCCTTATCTCAGTTCACTGGTCACGATGGCAACACCCACCCGTAGCACGCGCTCCAGCAGGTGTATCTCACTGATCATCCCTAAAGCCAACACCTAATTTGGCCGCCTTTCGTTCCAGTTCTCTGCTGCCTGTGACTGGAACGAATTGCAAAAATCGCTGAAGTTGGAGACTTTTATCTCCCTCACCAACTTCAAACATCTGCTGAGATGTCTGAGCAACATCTGAGCAGCTAACCGATCACTGCAGCTGTACATAGTCTATCGGTAAATAGCCCACCCAATTTTACCTACCTCATCCCCATACTGTTTATATTTATTTACTTTTCTGCTCTTTTGCACACCAATATCTCTACCTGTACATGACCATCTGATCATTTATCACTCCAGTGTTAATCTGCAAAATTGTAATTATTCGCCTACCTCCTCATGCCTTTTGCACACAATGTATATAGGCTCTCTTTTTTGTTCTTTTTTTTCTACTGTGTTATTGACTTGTTAATTGTTTACTCCATGTGTAACTCTGTGTTGTTGTCTGTTCACACTGCTATGCTTTATCTTGGCCAGGTCGCAGTTGCAAATGAGAACATGTTCTCAACTAGCCTACCTGGTTATAAAGAAAGGTGAAATAAAAATATAAAAAATATAAAAAAATGTAGAAATAGCCGGAAGGACAGGAGAGACTTTGTTTCACTAAAACCATGAATCAGGAATTAAACAGTAAAATAGGCTAAGAGAGAATATAGCAAGCTGATAAATAAAGAGATAAGAAAGTGTAGACATAAAGTAGGCTTTGATAGGAGAAATTAAGTGATGTGACTAATAAATTTTTATTTGGGAAAGTAGGGTACTACCTACTAGTACTACCTTGGAAAATAGTAAATAAAAGGTGTATAATGCGATGGGAGTGTTTAGGAAAAATAAATAGTGGCATGACAACAAACAGACTGTTTCTCCCCAGCATACAGAGATAGCAGAATTTAATAAAGCCATGGAGTCGCTGAAAGAAGCGCACATGAATTCTACCAAATTCGGCTTGAATATGAAAGAGCAATCTGGATAATGGAGGACAATATTACCCGGTAAACAGGATAAATAAAATAAACGATTCAGGGAGACAATTAGGAATTGGAACAATCACATAAAACCATAATAAGAAGCTCAATTTACCAGCGTTCTGATGTCAACATTCTATCATCAGAAAATACATTACGATGGGGGACAGATATGATTCTGCGTGCCCTCGCAGACGTGCGACTGGTTAGCAGAGCTATAGAAAATATCTAAGCGTAAGAAGTGGTAGATGAGGAGCTAACAAGTATGGGGGAAAATGAGTGTAAGGTGACACTGGAACTTAGTGCAGTAGCAGAGAATGCCGCTATACAGGAGTTTGCATCCTTTTCAAAAGAGCAACAACTAATCGTTTTGAGGTTAGTAAGAATGGAATTTTCACCAAGCGGTGTATAGTCTCTGATCGATCAATGAATGATGAAATACGTACTAGATCACGTTTTACCTAACTTCTAGTAAGGTGCCGATGGGATTTACAAATAGTCCAACTTGGAATCATTTTGCATTGAAACAATAGTTTCAGTGGTGATAAAATATGTGGAGAATTTGTTATTAGCGTCAAAAGACGGAAAATAAACGTATATGAGAAATCACCACCTTGGTAAAAGTAATTGGAGGAAAAGCAAAATGTAACATATTGGTGTTATCAATATCTGAGGGCCAGATACAGATAACCTGGGATCAGGAAGGAACTATGCGTTCTGTGCATGGCTAAAACTTTTATCGCATGCTCAGGAAAAGTAAGAGGATTTTAATATTGTTAGACATTCTACAATATATATGTAATACTATTGGCTTGCTGATTTGAAAGGTAACATTGTGAATGTTAACGAAATATACATTTCTTTTCCAGAAAAAAGGGGTTTCATTTTCTCTGATCAAAATGTCATTGGAGACTGCGGTACTGAGCAAAGCAGTTAGAGATATTCGGCCACTTTAAAGTAAAAAAATAAGCAAACACGCTTGGTGTTCGCCAAAAGGCATGTGGGAGACTCTCCAAACATATGAAAGAAGGAACTCTTGTCAGATGAGGCTAAAATTGAGCTTTTTGGCCATCAAGGAAAACACTGTCTGGCGCAAACCCAACACCTCTCATCACCCCGAGAACACCATCGTGGTGGCAGCAAAACATTGTGGGGATGTTTTTCATCGGCAGGGACTGGGGAACTGGTCAGAATTGAAGGAATGATGGCGATAAATACAGGGAAATTCTTCCAGAGATTTGAGACAGGACAATGACCCTAAGCATAATGCTAAAGCAACACTCAAGTGGTTTAAGGGTAAACATTTAAATGTCTTGGATTGGCCTGGCTAAGCCCAGACCTCGATCTAATTGAGAATTTGTGGTATGACTTAAAGATTGCTGTAAACCAACGGAATCCATTCAACCTGAAGGAGCTGGAGCAGTTTTGCCTTGAAGAATGTGCAAAAATCCCAGTGGCTTGATGTGCCAAGCTTATAGAGACATACCCCAAGAGACTTGCAGCTGTAATTGCTGCAAATGATGGCTCTACAAAGATGGGGGGGGGGGTGAATAGTTATGCACGCTCAATGTTTCAGTTGTTTTGTCTTACTTCTTGTTTGTTTCACAATAAAAAAATATTTTGCATCTTCAAAGGGGTAGGCATGTTGTGTAAGTCAAATGACCCCCCAAACATCTATTTTAATTCCAGGGTGTAAGGCAACAAAATAAATAAAAAATCCAAAAATTTCCAGGAGGTGGATATTTTCGCAAGCCACTGTAGTAAAATAAATGTCTTTAGCCCCGTTACACAAAAAATGTAGGCTCAAGTTTACCCTCAGCAATTTAATTTGCGACAACAAAATATTCAAACTGTTCCGTATATAATAATAATAATAACAATTTATTAAATTTCTATAGTGCTTTTCATAGAATTTCAAAGCACTTCAAGAGCAAAAAAACAAACAAACAATATATCATGACAGGTTAACCAATAGAGACCAAGTCTTTGATAGCTGCATCCCCCAAAGGTGGAGAAAGGATCAGTTCATAGCTTGAGCGAAGGGAGCTGGACAGAGGATGGTAGATGATGGTGATGGAGTCTGCTGATTAACTCCACTGCTCAATACTTTCATCAAACTGTCCAATGTTTCCAACAATTCCAGCCATTTTTATTTCTCAATATTTTCTCAATATCTAGCTCGACTATGCTAGCTAGCTCGACTATGCACTTGCCTCTGGTAGCAATACTGTGCTAACATTAGCCTAGACTGTACCACGGAAAATAACAGTTCTAAACAATCAGATCCGCTTTAGCCGAAATCCACATAGTAATTGTTTTGGCAGTGTCGGATGTGGAAGTGCATTAGAGCTGTCAAATCGACAAGCGGCTCCTGGCATGCCTAAAGTGGACATTGCCATTGGCTGCACCAAGTTCCATTAAGAGAAAGCCTTGTTTACAAGTTCAAACACTGGAATGTGAAATGTAATCTACACCTCGATTAGGATGATAGAAACCCTCATTATTTTGTTTAATGATTTTTCAGTTTGAGTGTAATTGTTTCTGCATAGTTTAAACTTTCTCATTCTGAACATTTAACGCAAGTGGGGTGGGTATGTCTTCTGACAAAGATCGCAAAAGCAGCTGCTCACTGATTTGATGGCTCGAACACAGTTGGACCACTGACACCATCAAATCATGCACTATGCGGGTGTCTGCTATTGCCGTTGACTGCTTGATCTGATTGAATCTAGACCTTACTCATCACCAATCTTTTGTTATGTCTCGTGGGTTTCTTAACCACTTATTTTCAACAATTCAATAATGGTGAGATGGGAGACAGGAATTCAGTTCAACCATTTATGTAGAATGTGACATCTCAACACACACATTACCCATGCTCTGCGTATACAACTACGGTAAGTATGGAGGTAACAAATGGTACAACGCTAATATAAAACAATCAAAGTTGTTTTCTAGTTCTCATTTTAATATATCTATTCATTTTTATTACAGTTCATTTTGTTCATCACTGTGGTTTACATACATTTCTACCATGTTGCAGCTGAAGGGGAGTGTGTATTTACTTTCCATTTTACTTTCCCTTCACTGCCGGTCCACTTCACCTGCTGGCGGGAAAAAGCCTGTCTGTTTCAGTGATCAGTTCATTCTATGTGCTGCAGGTACAGATGCAGGGGGGTTAGGCGGTAGGACTGTGTGTTTATGCAGCTTCCTGAGCTGCCCCCTCATACTCCAACAACTCTCTCATTGTGCCCTCAGCAGAGTGTATAGGGTGTGTGTACTGGGGTGGGGGGAGGGGTCTGCAAGGGAGGGGGCTCCCCCAAGTTGAAGTGATTGGGGTTCAAAAGACCGGACTAATTTCTTTAAAAGCTGAACTTCCGGGCCTGGTCAATACCCACACATTTAGATAAACACATGCAGACACACACACACTCTCACACATACGCACACACATGCACACACAAATACAACCCCCCCCACACACACACACATACATTTATTTCAACCAGCCTTCTAACAAAGCGCTTCAGACCTCCCTAAAGGCATCTGCATGCTTCAGTTCGGCTGGCGGCTATCCGAAGTTGGCTAGGCACAAACAGAACATGTGTGCTCTCATACTCCCTTAAAAAAACTACAAAGAAGCAGCAATAGTACTGTTTGTCCATTTTGAGACGCCGTAGCTAGTGTACACTTTCTCAAAATAGTCTAATTTAATCTAAGATAACTCAAGAAATCTGTTATTTTTTGCAGAGATCTTAGTCGCGAATTTTGCATCGAACTAAGTTGTTTCGGGCAGTATTTCTCAATGAAAGAATGTGCATGAAAACGAGTCATGTCTCATTGAATGACAACAAAGACTTTATTGAAGAATCCCTACAGTTGACCAATCACGGACGAAGGGGCGTAGACTTTGGCTCCCAAACTTTGGACTTGCCTGGATAATTTTTGGTGTGACCAAACAACTGAAAAGTCCAAAACCAACAAAAACTACACAAAAATGTCATCAAAAAACACTATATATACACATAAATATGTGGACACCCCTTCAAATTAGTGGATTCTGACATTTCAGCCACACCCGTTGCTGACAGGTGTATAACATAGCCTTACTGAAGAGCTCAGTGACTTCCAACATGGCACTGTCACAGGATGCCACCTTTCCAACAAGTCAGTTTGTCAAATTCCTACCCTGCTAGAGCTGCCCTGTACTATTATTGTGAAGTGGAAATGTCTAAGAGCAAACACAGCTCAACAGCGAAGTGGTAGGCAACACAAGCTTACAGAACGGGACCGTCGAGTGCTGAAGCTCATAGCACGTAAAAATCGTCTGTACCCGGTGGCAACACAAAGTACCGAATTTCAAACTGCCTCTGCAAGCAACATCAGCACAAGAACTGTTAGTCGGGAGCTTCATGCAATGGGTTTCCATGGCCGAGCAGCCACACACAAACATAAGATCACCATAAGCAAGACAAGCATTGGCTAGAGTGGTGTGAACTCTGGAGCAGTAGAAACACGTTATCTGGAGTGATTAATCACGTTTCACTGTCTGGCAGTCCGACGAATCTGGTACACTGCATGACCAAAGGTATGTGGAAACCTGTTGTCCAACATCTCTTTCCAAAATCATAGGCATTAATATGGAGTTGGTACCCCCTTTGCTGCCATAACAGTCTCAACACTTCAATATTCATGAATTAAGGTTAAAAAAAATCAAAATACTGCTCATTACAGTTGGAACATTGCTGCGGGGACTTTCCATTCAGCCTCGAACATTAGTGAGGTCGGGCACTGATGTTGGACGATTGGTCCTGGCTCACAGTCGGTGTTCCAGTTAATCTCAAAGGTGTTTGATGGGTTGAGATCAGGGCTCTGTGCAGGCCAGTCAAGTTCTTCCACATCAATCTCAACAAACCATTCCCCTCACTGGATCACCATCAACTATAGCCCTTAGGAACATTGAATGCAATAAATTGACTTTGGCGTCAATAACCATGATGCATATCTTTTGGCAAAAACATCACAAAGTGACCATGTTGCACATTCTAGTCCACATAAGAGGAACTGTACACAACAGCTTCTATCTTCAAGAACAAGCATCTGAAAACCATTACGTTGTTGCAATATGACCTTCAACAACCACCCAATGTTCAATTCACCCAAAGGGGCATGGGGGTCAGGTCATTTCAGCTCTCAACATTGTCAGCAAACCCAACTCAACCATCCAAGCCTATGAGGACGCATCCATACAAATAAACACATCCAGGTCCAAGAAAATGTGTTTCAAATATACTCCTAAAACCTTGCAATAAACACTTGTTGGTTTGTTCTGACATTTGCATGCTTGTTACACAGCCACTCAGGCTTTCAAAGACACTGTATAGAAACCCAATGGAGTGCAAAGGGGATAACAGCCTCCACTCTTCTGGGAAGGCTTTCCACTAGATGTTGGATTATTGCTGAATGGACTTCCTTCCATTCAGCCACAAGAGCATTAGTGAGTTTCGGGCACTGATGCTGGACGATTAGTTCTTGGCTGGCAGTTGGTGTTCCTATTTATCCCAAAGGTGTTCGATGGGGCTGAGGTCAGGGCTCTGTGCAGGCCAGTAAAGTTCTTCCACACCAATCTCGACAAACCATTTCTGTATGGGACATCACTTTGTGCACGAGGGCATTGTCATACTGAAACTGAAAAGGGCCTTCCCCAAACTGTTGCCACAAAGTTGGAAGCACAGAATCGTCTAGAATGTCATTGTATGCTGTAGCGATACGATTTCCCTTCATTAGAAACAGCCCCAGAACATTATTCCTCTTCACCAAACTTCACAGTTGGCACTATGCATTCGGGCAGGTAGCGTTCTCCTGGCATCTGCCAAACCCAGCTTTCTACCAAACCCAGATTTGTCTGGTGAAACGTGATTCATCACTCCAGATAACGTGTTTCCACTGCTCCAGAGTCCAATGGCGGCGAGCTTTACACCACTCCAGCCGACGCTTGGCATTGAGCATTGTGATCTTAGGCTTGTGTGCAGCTGCTCGGTCATGGAAACCCATTTCATGAAGCTCCCGACAAACAGTTATTGTGCTGACTTTGCTTCCAGAGGCAGTTTGGAACTCAGTAGCGAGTGTTACAACTGAGGACAGAATATTTTAAAGCCTCTGCGCTTCAGCACTCAGAGGTCCGGTTCTGTTAGCTTCTGTGGCCTACCACTTTGCAGCTGAGCCGTTGTTGCTCCTAGACGTTTCCATTTCACAAATTCAGGACTTACAGTTGACTATGGCAGCTCAAGCAGGGCAGACATTGAATGAACTGTTGGAATAGTGGTATGCTATGATGGTGCCATGTTGAAAGTCACTGAGCTGTTCTGTAAGCCATTCTACTGCCAATGTTTGTCTATGGAGATTGCTTGCTGTGTACTCGATTTTATACACCAGTCAGCAAAGGGCGTGGCTGAAATAGCCAAATCCACTAATTTGAAGGCGTGTCCATATACACTATATATACAAAAGTATCTGTCCCTCTTAGATCTGGGCTCAGGACACTGTAGCTAGGGCTGGGAAAGAGTGGAGGGAGGGTGAGGAAATTAATGGGGGGAGGGGGAGAAGAGTGAGGGAAGGTAGAGGTTGGGGGAGGGAGGGCAGATAGAGTAAGGAAGGTAAGGGTAGGGGAGGGAGGTGATAGCAAGGGGAGAATGTTGGAGAAAGGGGAGGAGAGAAGGAGAGGAGTTGTAGGGGAGAGTGGAAGAGTGTGGGAGATAAATGGGTTTGTAGGGGAGAGAGGGAATAATCAGGGATAGGGCTGTGGCGGTCATGAAATTTAATCAGCCGGTTATTGACCATTAACATAAACATGTTTAGCTTCGCCTTTTGGAAAATGTACATTTAAAAAAGTTGAACAAATCTATTTACTATAGACCATCACAATAAATCCATGATTTATTTTAGGCAGGTCTAAAGAAAAATGATTGTTGGAAAACAATGTATTTCCAAAGAACAGAATATGAGTTGGCCTACTGTACTTTAGCTGGCTATGCAGCATACCATAGGCTGTAGGCTAGTTCATGTAGCAGAAAATATGTGCTTATAAGTCCTGTGCTATTGTTTTATATTATATGATTTTATTGTAAGAATCCTATAATTGAACTTAGCTGAATAAAAGATCATTTTAAAAATCCCATTCCCGAGGGAGTGCGCATACGAAGCGGCTATGTAGAGCATAAAAGTGATCATTTGAATGCGGTACTATACTCTAGATTTAGAGTTGTTTGGCAAATTTAGTTGTGAATGATACAAACCTTAGAATGTCTTAGGAATCAAAACGTATATGGGAGGAGTGATGCGACTGTCAAACAGGGAAATTATTCCTTATGATAGCCACATTAGCAACTAATTATCATAAAAACAATTGAGGGGGGGGGGTAAATACATTGATAAAAGTCAATGTATCAAAACATCATTCCCAGGTAAACCTACACAAAACACAGCCCTTATTTTAAGAGTTTCTAAAATCCCCTATAGGAAAAATGAATGTTGGAAAAACGATTGGAACCATTTCTTTGTTTGACCGCTAGGTTTTAGGGGTATTATGACTCATACTTTGGTACTCTATAGGCTATTGACTATTTGAAAGTCAACATAAAAAAAACTTGCACTCTTTTCCTTGCCTCAGGCTGCACACCCTGTTCTCTCATCAGGCGATCATATTTTCACCACTCAGACTATTCTCAATTTCAAATCAAATCAAATGTTATTTGTCACATACACATGGTTAGCAGATGTTAATGCGAGTGTAGCGAAATGCTTGTGCTTCTAGTTCCGACCAATGCAGTAATAACCAATTTAATCTCGTCTTGACTAATACGTGTTTAGATTTAGAATAGCTATCAAATGGGTAGGAAACAGGGCAGTGGGAAAAAAATACACGTTATCTGCATGCGCTCAAATAGTGAATTGAGGCCGCCTAGGCTACTCCAGTTTTATAGTGGAGCAGCTGAGAAATACATATAGTAGCAGCTGGGATCCTCTTTTTAGTGTCAACCATCAAAACTCGGAATTGCATATCGAAATGTCTGGGTTTATATTAAGACTTAACCACTGTTTGATGAGTATGCAGCTTCTCACTTCGCGACAGGTGATATCCTGCCCAAACTCTGTATGCTATGGCTCTCCAATCATGTTCATGCAGCTACCCAGAGCTTAATTTGGGAAACCAAGTGAAATCTGTTCCGGGAAAATGATAGTAACATGCTTTCACAACAAAACATATTTAATCAATCTGTTAACAGCCCATATCTCTGCGCGCTTCAGAAAGGAATGAAGGAGAGAGAGGAGGAGATATTATGAAGCTATAATTCATGATTAATTCATTATGAAAATATTAACTATGAAAATATAAAAATGCCCCAAATGCCCCATACAAATTCATAAGAATTGTAGGCTAACTCTATAAGCCGCCCTGCACAATCAATGAACCAACAGAGTCGCTAAGGCCTATACGTTCTCTCCCAGACTCATGGATAGAAAGTTTGGAGCGTAGAATAAATTAACCAGTCCATTCAGTATGCATAATAATACAGTCCACACTCAAAGGCAATTACTAGGATTAGTTTAATTTTGGAATATAGGATAAACCAATTACTGACAAAAGACAACTTACATCTATGTTGTTGTTTTTTTAATTCTGCCATGCACAATAAATGGTAGGCTATTAGGCTATATACAGTGCATTCGGAAAGTATTCAGACCCCTTGACTTTTTCCACATTTTGTTACTTTACAGCCTTATTCTACAATGTATTTAATTTATTTTTCCCCCTCATCAATCTACACACAATACCCCATAATGACAAAGCAAAAACGTTTTTTTAGACATTCTTGAAAAAAAAAATTAAATGCTGAAATATTTAATTTGCTTAAGTATTCAGACCCTTTATTCAGTACTTTATTGAAGCACCTTAGACAGCGATTTACAGCCTTGAGTCTTCTAGGGTATTATGCTACAAGCTTGGTACACCTGTATTTGGGGAGTTTCTCCCATTCTTCTCTGTAGATCCTCTCAAGCTCTTTTAGGTTGGATGGGGAGTGTCGCTGCACAGCTATTTTCAGGTCTCTCCATAGATGTCCAACTCCGGGTTAAGGCTGGGCCACTCAAGGACATACAGAGACTTGTCCCGAAGCCACTCATGTGTTGTCTTGGCTGTGTGCTTAGGGTTGTTGTCCTGTTGGAAGGTGAAAATTTGCCCCAGACTGAGGTCCCGAGCTCTCTGGAGCAGGTTTCCATCAAGGATCGCTCTATACTTTGCTCCACTCATCTTTCCCTCAATTCTGACTAGTGTCCTAGTCCCTGCTGCTGAAAAACATCCCCACAGCATGATGCTGCCACCACCACCATGCTTCACCGTAGGGATGGTGCCAGGTTTCCTCCAGACGTGACGCTTAGCATTCAGACCAAAGAGTTCAATCTTGGTTTCATCAGACCAGAGAATCTTGTTTCTCATGGTCTGACAGTGCTTTAGGTGCCTTTTGGAAAACTCAGAGCGGGCTGTCATGTGCCTTTTACTGAGGAGTGGCTTCTATCTGACCACTCTACTATAAAGGCCTGATTGGTGTAGTGCTGCAGAGATGGTTGTCCTTCTGGAAGGTTCTCCCATCTCCACAGAGGAATGTTGGAGCTCTGTCAGAGTGACCATCGGGTTTTTGGTCACCTCCCTAAACAAGGTCCTTCTCCGTGTCACGCCTTGGTCATAATGTTTTGTGTTTTCGTTATATATTTTGGTCAGGCCAGGGTGTGACATGGGTTATGTGTTGTGTTTCGTATTGGGGTTTTATTTGGGATTGCATATGATTTAGGGGTGTGTCTAGTTAGGCTTGGCTGCCTGAGGCGGTTCTCAATCAGAGTCAGGTGATTCTTGTTGTCTCGGATTGGGAACCGTATTTAGGTAGCCTGAGTTTCACTTTGTATTTCGTGGGTGATTGTTCCTGTCTCAGTGTAGTGTTCACCAGATAGGCTGTAATAAGTTTCACGTTCCGTTTGTTGTTTTATATTTCATAAGTTATTTCATGTATCATCATTCATTCATTAAAGACATGAGTAACCACCACGCTGCATTTCGGTCCTCTCTTTCGACAAACGAAGAACGCCGTTACACTCCGCCTAATGCTCCATCTGGCCAAGCTGCCATCTCTAGGATGAGTCTTGGTGGTTCCAAACTTCTTCCATTTCAGAATGATGGAGAGCACTGTGTTCTTGCGGACCTTAAATGCTTCAGGAATTTTGGGGTACCCTTCTTCAGATTTGCACCTGAGCTCAATTTTGAGTTTCATAGCAAAGGGTCTAAATACTTATGTAAATAAGGTATTTCTGTTTTAAATTATTTATACATTTGCAACAATGTCTAAAAACATGTTTTCACTTTGTCATTATGGGGTATTATGTGTAGATTTATATTTTATTTAATCCATTTTAGAATAAGGCTGTAACATAACAAAATGTGGAAAAAGGGATGGGATCTGAATACTTTCCGAATGCACTTTATTGTTTAATGACACAATCATTTTAATTCAGGTTATTTTTGGGGGGCTTGGGCTCATATTAAGGCCTTGTGCATTTGCATGAGCTCTAATATGCATATGGGTGTTCTACATGCAACGTCTTAAATGCTTTGAATTAACAGTCACCTTAGAAAGCCCTGTCCGGCCTCCCGGGTGGCGTAGTGGTCCAGGGCTAGCTGTGCCACCAGAGACTCTGGATTCGCCCCCAGGCTCTGTCGCAGCCGGCCGCGACCGGGAGGTCCGTGGGGCGACACACAATTGGCCTAGCGTCGTCCAGGTTAGGGAGGGTTTGGCCGGTAGTGATATCCTTGTCTCATCGCGCACTAGCGACTCCTGTGGCAGGCCGGGCGCAGTGCACGCTAACCAGGTCGCCAGGTGCACGGTGTTTCCTCCAACACATTGGTGCGGCTGGCTTCCGGGTTGGATGCGTGCTGTGTTAAGAAGCAGTGCGGCTTGGTTGGGTTGTGTTTCGGAGGTCGCATGGCTTTCGATCTTCGTCTCTCCCGAGTCAGTACGGGAGTTGTAGCGATGAGACAAGAGAGTAGCTACTATTAATTGGATACTATTAATTGGGGAGAAAAAAGGTAACTTTTTTTATTTTTATTATGAAAAGAAAAAAAAGAAAGCACTGTCCATTTCATTGTGTTTGCCTTTATAACAACATCCACAACAACTATGTTTTCCACTCAGTTTCAACCTGTTGTTTAACTTCTTTCTTCAAATTGATAACAGTGAGGTAAAAAAAAAAATGTTGCCTAACGTTGAGTTTTTAAAGCACAATACTATTTTGATGACAAGTGTTTGATGTGATTTTCAATTGCATTTTCATTGATGTCAGAGAGGTTAGAGGGACAATAAATCCCTGAGTACCAGCCCATTAGCGACCTGACAGTCATTCGGGAGTTGGGTACTACCAACGCATGTCCAGGGTACATAAAAAAAGATGACCAATTACCGACTCAACGGTCACTTGGAATTTGACTGTGGTCATAACTTATGACTGCCGGTGTGGCGGTAATAAGGTTACTGCAACAGCCCTAATCAGGGGTAAGTGAGGGCACTTTGTGGGGAGTTTGAAGGGAGAGGGACAATGGGCTTTAGTGTTCATTACCTCTCTCCTCTGGACAGGTGGCTCTCACAATAAAACCTGCTGAGTGAACTACTTGTCCCAGATTAATAGTTTTGATAACACACACAGAGAGAGAGAGAGAGAGAGAGAGAGAGAGAGAGAGAGAGAAAAAAAAAAAGAGAGAGAGAGACATAAAAAGTAGAGAGAAAAGTGGACAGAGCGAGATGGAGAGAGACAGGGGTGTAAAGAGAGAGCAGAGAAACAGGAGCCGTTGAGAGGGGGGAACCACCTGGCAGTCACCCAGTGAGATGTCAGCAGCCTCTAGATTAGAGGCGATACATTACCCCGGCCCATTAAAACATTACACACATTGATTGGTGCTGACGGGAGGACCGCATGACCAGACCAGAGAGAGGGAGGGGTGGGGGCTGTGTGGCCGAATGGGCAGACCTGGGTTCAAATACAACTTTAAATAATTGTAAATACTTTATCTGGGCTTGATTTAACTAGCCTGCCACATTGGAACAAATACAATAATCCAAACAAATACTACAATCCCCGTGAAAGCCGGCACTCAAGAGCAAATGCTCAAAGTTTTTGAATGATTTCAAATAATGTTTTAACCCAGGTCTGCATGTGGCCATAAGAGTTTGTGTTACCTGAGCTTGGATTTCTATGGGCTGAGGTCTTTGTTCCATGTCTGTTCACTCCAGCCTTGTTACATTAGTTCAGGGAACCTTTCAGAGAACAACAAATAGAAGACTAACCATGTTTGATGATGTGCTTACACACAACATATCTGGTTTCATGGGTTAGGCCTACATCAATTGCAAAGAGACCTGAAAGAAACACAGTTTTAACCATAAAACCATAGCTTGATTTTCTCTTTGATGAAACTACAGATTTTAGTGGCTACTCTCCATGTGGAAACGATGGTCTATGGTCTGTTCAATGTTTACAAAGACTGTCTCCATTCTTTCAAAGCTGTCATCAGCCTTTGTCTTCAACACATAGCTATACCGTAGATGGCACTCTCTCCTGGCCCACAGACTACTGTCAGGGTACCATTTAACTGAGTCCATCTATACAGAGGGCTCAACTTGAGGTGGCATGTGGGGTTATGCCATACATCTTGTGAAAGAAAAGGGCAAAAAGCATACCCCTTTGTTAGCTTAAAGGCCCAATGCATTCAAAACACGATTTCCTTGTGTTTTATATATATATATAGTATACAGCATTTCCACACTATGAGGTTCAAATAATACTGTGATATTGTGAAAATGATGATCATTCACTTTTAGTGTTAGCACTGTTTAATATATAGTACAGTATACAGCCTTATCTTGACTTTCACTGAAGAGTTCATCTTCTATTCTAAACTGTAGAGGACAAAGGAAGTTCAGTCAAAGGGGAGAGGCCCGGCGTCGCAAGCGAGCGAACACAAATGAGACATGAACGTTCTCTCTACTAATAAACTCGGGGGATGACACACACACACACACACACACGCCTCCCCCTCCTTCCCCGCCTTACACGCCATCCCTGTTTGATCTTCAAAGCCCCCTCTCCTAGATCACTAAATAATTACAGGCAGCAAGGCACATGCGCACACACACACACGAGCGCGCGCGCGAACACACACACACACGGCGAAGCAGGGTACAGGGGTGATTGAATGTACAGCAACTTGAGATATGGTGATGGACAGATTCCCATTAAACAAATCCACTTCATTGCAGCGCAGCTCTCCCACCACACATCTCGGGGGCAAGGAGTGAGGAGTGGGACACACACAGTCAAACACAGACACACACGCACGCACAGACACACACACACATACACAAACACACACACAAACACCACCACCAACGTTATCTGAGGAGACCTATAGAATAGATGGACAGGGCAATTCAAAATATAATGTATAGGTAGGTATAAAGTCTATAGCTAGGTTTCAGCATCAGTTCTTTGTGGCATAATGCCCTTGAGTTCACCCTCGACTTTCCTCTTAGGTACAGTATTGCTGGTTCAGCATCTGGCCCACAATGCAAATGCAGTGTGTGTGGTGTGTGTACGAGATTGAGATAGAGAGAGACAGTGAAAGAGAGAGAGAGACAGTGAAAGAGAGAGAGAAAGAGAGAGAGAGGAGAGAGATCGAAAGGACAGCGAGAGCAAAAGAAAGGGGGAGGAAGAGAGTGAGTGAGAGCACACTAATGGAGCAGCTAATGGCATTCCCCTCCATTGAACGTAGTCAATTTTCAGATAACAAGGCTAGTAGATTGTGCACTTTTGCTTCATGAGGTGAACAGAGCAGCGAGCTGGCCTGAACCCTTGACCTTGCCACAGACACTGGGCCTGTCATGCCAAATAATATCCCTAAGCCAAAAAGTGTGTGTCCCCCACGTCACAATGGGATTCGATAAACTATTCTATTTGAGTAACTCTGCATAACGTCAATTGGTTCAAGGGGAGTGGGAAGTGCGCAGGTGGGCAAAACAAACTGAAGCCTACGTAACATTTTCTAGCCACATCTGCAATGAGGGGCCAGTTATATTTCTCAACCCTTTTGATCTTTCTCTATCAAAAATTATATATTTAGTTTTCAAAATGAAATTAGATCAAGTGATAATTGGCCTCGTGGAAAGGTGAGACAATAGAGCAAGATAGAGCAAAAATGTTCAGCGTCTCACACACTTATGTCAGTATGTACTCTCTTCTTCACAACAAATGAAATTCCAAAGCCATTGAACTACAAATTTCTCTCATACGGTTAGATTTGATTGATAGCTGATGAGCGTGTGTTGTTTTATTTTGATACGTCTTCAGTTACAGATCGAAAACACATTCCAATCAGAGCATCTCTATTGTCTGACACACACACATACAAACACACACGCACCCATTGTCTGATTGTAGCATACAGTATCAGGTCCATTTAGTCAGTTACAGAAAATGGCATGGGATGCCTTAAGGAATTCCTGGGATATACAGTGCCTTGACTTTTTCCACATTTTGTTACGTTAGACTTATTCTAAAATGTATTCAATTATTTATTTTTTCTCATCAATCTACACACAATACCCCATAATGACAAAGCAAAATATGATGGAGGCCATCGTTCCTCAATGGAAGAAGTTTGTAACCACCAAGGCTCTTCCTAGAGCTGTCTGCATTGGCCAAACTGAGCAATCGGGGGAGAAGGGCCTTGGTCATGGAGATGGTCACTCTGACAGAGCTCTAGAGTTCCTCCAAATATTTTTTGGAGATAGATAGACCACAGCCTGTTGTTTCCAATGGGAACAAATGAGTCATAGTGGGCAGAACAAGCAAGGAGGGGGGCAGAGCCAAGCACGAGCTAGTGAGATTCTATTGGTGCGTTCTAGCATAATCTGCATATTGCCATTAGGGAACACCTACAATGTGAAGTGCGCGTGTGCAATAACTCAATTTGCCTCTGCACTCCTTCTAAACAACACTTTAAAAAAAAAAAATATTGCGAAGATTAAAGTTTACAAACCTTAGTCTACTCTTCATAAAATCTTCTAGTTTTGAAACAGAAAAGTGTTTTGAGATAGAAAGTTTTGTCGATAAGAACATTTGCAGAATGTAGGCCAAAATACATCTCGTTCAATCTTCTTCCACTGCTTCACATTAAAACATCCAGTGAAAGATTTGTCTCATTGTTCTATCTGTGGTTCCTCTGTAGAGATGGGAGAAACTTCCAGAAGGACAACTATCTCTGCAGCACTACTCCAATCAGGCCATTATGATAGATTGGCCAGACAGAGGCCACTCCCCATTGAAAGACACATGACAACTCGCTTGGAGTTTGTCAAAAGGCACGTTAAGACTCTCAGACCATGAGAAACGCGATTCTCTGGTCTGATGAAATCAAGATTGAACTCTTTGGCCTGAATGCCAAGCGTCACGTCTGGAGGAAACCTGGCACCATCCCTACGGTGAAGCATGGTGGTGGCGGCAGCATCATGCTGTGGGGATGTTTATCAGCGGCAGGGACTGGGAGACTAGTCAGGATCATAGCAAAGATGAACGGAGCAAAGTACATAGAGATCCTTGATGAAAACCTGCTCCAGAGCGCTCAGGACCTCGGACTGGGGTGAAGGTTCAACTTCCAATAGGAGAACGACCCTAAGCACACAGCCAAGACAACGCAGGAGTGGTTTTGGGACAAGTCTCTGAATGTCCTTGAGAGGCTCAGCAAGAGCCCAGACTTGAACCCGTTCGAACATCTCTGGAGAGACCTGAAAATAAATGTACAGCAACTCTCCCCATCTAACCTGACAGAACTTGACAGGATCTGCAGAGAAGAATGTGAGAAACTCCCCGTGTAAAGGGTCTGAATAGTTATGTAAATGTGATATTTCTGTTTTTATTTTGTAATAAGTTGGCAAACCTGTATTAGCCTTGTCATTATGGGGTATTGTAGATTAAATTATACTTTTTTTCTCATCAATCTGTTTTAGAATAAGATTTTAGAGGTCGGAATACTTTCCGAAGGCACTAATTGGTGTAAATGAATGAATGGAAGAATGCAAATGCTGTGCATGTGAGTATGTGTTTGTGTGTTTGTGTGTTTGTGTGTGTGTGTGTGTGTGTGTGTGTGCATGCCTTAGCATGCCTGAATGTGTGTGTACGTGAGTGTGTGAGCACCAGGCTGCTCTCCCTCTCCCCTGGGACCCATTAAAACACAACATGGATTTAATAGAACAAAACACACATATTGTTACACACTGTTAGATTGACAGCTATCAGATCCACTTCTCCTCAATCCTCTCCTGGCTGTTTATTAGCGCCTTCGGGTTTTCTGCTTTGTTTCTTTGTTTCATTGTTTCATCCCTCCAGCTCTCCATTCTCTGTCTTTCTTTACTTCCATCTCTCTATCCCTCCATCTGAAAGCCACCCCTCTTCTAATTAAGGTGAAAAAGACCTGGAACCTGACACTGTGTTCTTTATGATGCTCACTCAAAACTCTGTCAATGAGGTCAATTACCAGCCACTGCCTTGTTTGAGTGGGCTACAGCAGATGTTTGGGCCTGTGCTACTGAAATAATTGGGAATGTATTGAGAGTCAATGTGAACAGTTCGGAGTTTGACGTGTGTAAGAGTTGATTCTTGACTGGTGTCACTGAGCTGAGCATTGCCCTGAGATTATGTTCTGAAGCCTTTGATCAATTGTGAAATGATGTCCTGTTACGATCCAAGCTTTGAAGCAGGTGCATGGGACACAACGCACCCAAAACAATACACAGAAGTGAAAGCAGCTTACCACACAGCCCACTTATGAGACCAAGTCATATAAGCATGAATCATCGGAGTGTTTATGCAGAAATTAAAAGAAGCAATTAATCTGGGCACGCCATCCTGAGGGTCTGAAATAAAAGGTTAACAGAAACAACTTAGGTGTGAGTTGTGACTGAGTTGACATGCTTTTTACTTTCCACATGCTAGTAGTGTATGGTTGACACACTTTAGCAGCTATCTCACCACAGCATCAGTGCAGATCCAGAGTGTGTATGGCCCATGCATTCCCAATGTGTCATTGACTGAATTAATTTAACTCTACAATTTGGAAATATTTAAAGTTGCCTCAGCCACATGAATACAACAAATAAACACAAAAATTTACAGAGGATACAAACACAAAGTCAAAATATTTATTTCCATTAGGGTCCTCGTCTGCCTTTGTCTCCTCAGATGACTGCAGGGAATACGTTCAGCGGTTCATCTGGATGACTTCTGCTCTCTTCGCCACATTTCCACATTTCCACAACCAGACCTGCAGGCCATTGAGCCAATAGGAATGGAGGATGCAAAATGCATTAGGAGAAAGAGAGAGAGCGTAAGAGACAGAGTGAACGACAGAGAGAGAGAGAGAGAGAGAAAGAGAGAGAGAGAGAGAGACAGTAAGAGGGAGTGAACGACAGAAGGAGAGAGCGAGAGAAAGAATGCGAGAGAGAAAGAGAAAGAGGGGTGGTGTTTCTAATTAAAGGCTGTTTCACTAGTAACTACTAAACTATGAGGGTGTGTGTGTTTAAATGAAAAAGCTTTGTTAAAACACATATGAATGTTCAAAAATGCTGTAATACAGGGAACATTAGTTGAGAGAGAGAAGGAAAGAGAGAGTCAGACAGAAAAAGAGAGACAGGAAGGGACAGAGAGAGAGAAGGAGAAAGCGACAGAAAGAAAATAAGGAGCAGTTTCAGGGGTTAGCTCTACCTGATTGTGTTTAGTGAGAGTGGCAAAGGCCAGGCCTGGATATTTAGGCAAAGAAAATCCCTCTGTTATTGCCATCATATACCAGCCTACACATCCAAATCCATCTCTCCAATAACTCACTCTGTATGGCAACTATTCAGAATGAAGTGATGCTATGAAATGTCTTCTCAATGCAAACAGATACGGGAGAGAACTACACAATATATTGGATACAAAAGTATGTGGACACCCCTTCAAATTAGTGGATCCGGCTGTTTCAGCCACACCCGTTGCTAACAGGAAATGTAGCACACAGCCATGCAATCTCCATAGACACACTTTGGGAGTAGAATGGCCTTTCTGAAGAGCACAGTGATTTTCAATGTGGCATCGTCATAGGATACCACCTCTCCAACAAGTCAGTTCATCAAATCTTTGCCCTGCTAGAGCTGCCCCGATCAACTGTAAGTGCTGTTATTGTGAAGTGGAAACGTCTAGGAGCAACAACGGTTCAGCCTACGAAGTGGTAGGCCACACAAGCTCACAGAATGGGAACACCGAGTGCTAAAGCGCATAAAATAATAATCTGTCCTCGTTTGCAACACTCACTACCGAGTTCCAAACTACCCTTTGGAAGAAACGTCAGCACAACTGTTTGTCGGAGCTTCATGAAATGGGTTTCCATGGTTGAGCAGCCGCACACAAGCCTAAGATCCCCATGCGCAATGTCAAGCATCGGCTGGAGTGGTGTAAAGCTTGCCGCATTGGACTGTAGCAGTGGAAACATGTTCTCTGGAGTGATGAATTATGCTTCACCATCTGGCAGTCCGATGGATGAATCTAGGTTTGGCGGATTCTAGGAGAACGCTATCTGCCCCAATGCATAGTGCCAACTTTAAAGTTTGGTGGAGGAGGAACAATAGTCTGGGTCTTTTCATGGTTTGGACTAGGCCCCTTTAGTTCCTTTGAATGGAAATCGTAACGCTATAGCATACAATGACATTCTTGACGATTCTGTGCTTCCAACTTTGTGACAACAGTTTGGGGACTGGTCCTTTTCTGTTTCAGCATGACAATTCCCTCGTGCACAAAGCAAGGTCCATACAGAAATGGTTTGTTGAGATCAGTGTGTATGAACTTGACTGACCTCCACAGAGCCCTGACCTCAACCCCATCAAACACCTTTGGGATGAATTGGAACCCTGACTGCGAGCCAGGCCTAATTGCCCAACATCAGTGCCCGACCTCACTAATGCTCTTGTGGCTGAATGGAAGTAAGTCACCACAGCAATGTTCCAACATCTAGTAGAAAGCCTTCCCAGAAGAGTGGAGGCTGTAATAGCAGCAAAGGAGGAACCAACTCCATATTAGTGCCCATGGTTTCGGGAATAAGACAAGCAGGTGTCCACATACTTTTGGTCATGTAGTGTATGTATGATCTCCTCTCCTCCAGACCCAGTCACTCCAATAGCTAGTTAGTATTCAGCCAGCACCTCTCACACCAGAGAGATGGGATCCTATCACATCACATTAGGCTGAATTAGATGAAACACGTTCTGCTCGTCTCTGCCTTGTCTCTGCCTTTCTGCACAAAGAATCCCCAAAGGTCCCACAGCCAGATAACATTTTATCTCTTCAACCATCCTAATCCCTTAGCCATGTGTTTCAGTATCTCATCTATGAGGCTAATGTTTTCCGAAGTCATCACTACGGACTTGTCCATCGTCCACTATCTGTTATAGCTAACATCCCTGCTACAGATTAAGTCGCTATCACATTTCACACTTTTATAAAAACCTGCTCCTCTCTCTCTCCCTACTTCAACCCTCCCTCCCTCTCTCAGGAAACATTTATTCTCCATCAATAAGAAACAGTCGCTCTCTCTCTCTCTCTAGATGTATGAGTGTCTTAAAGCTATGCTAGTTTATAGTTCCTCCTCCGGGCCGTTATCCTAAACGCTATGAGGACTGCTGCCTTGCCTTTTACACAGAAGGGAGATAAGGGCTTAATGCATTACCCTGCAAAGGGAAGCAGCACCCTGTATTGTCGTCATAAATCACTTTCGTTTGCGCACACGCACGCACACACTCGCACACACTGGCACGCATGCACACACAGGCATGTACTGTATGCACACGCACTCACACACACACATGCTGCAGTGCATCCACATACAGCCATGCAAATACACACTCACACATACACACACTCCCAGAGTAAAAACACTGTCCCCTCCCCTGCCGAGTTGTCCTTGATGTTAAATTGATTTTCTCCACCGGTTTCTTAATGAAACTTCTTCTTCTGTTCCTATGATTTATGCCGCTGGCTGCCACCTAGCCTCAGCCCCAGCCTTCCATCCTTTCTTCCCTCCCTCCCTCCCTCCCTCCGTCCCTCCCTCCCTCCCTCCGTCCCTCCCTCTCCCCTGACACTAGTGACTGTGAGAGGAGCGACCATACATCCAGGAGATTTTTGTTGAGGAATCCATTTGTGTGGCGGGTGCAGGCTGGGGAGGTGGACAAGTCAACATGGCTCAGCAAAGACCGCAACCTGGGGATTAACCAAAGAAGCAAATAGTTAGGGAGTTCACCTGACTTCAACACCACTCAGACTAAGGAAAATTAAGAATTATTATACAAAGTGTCTGCAGTGTCCCTGTATTTTATGTGCAGTACATTTGTGAGGTGAAATACGAGGTCAAAACATGGTGTCAGTGATCTTCAGGTCGGAAAGTCGAAGCTCTAGAAAGAGACAAGAGTTGGGATTCCGAGTTGGATGAACGCTCAAAACTATTTTTCCAGTAGGAGCTGGTTTCTTTCCGAGTTCCCAGTTGTCGTGAATGTGGAAAAGAGAGAGAGCAATGACGTGGTGCACATATCAGCACTAATTTCAGGACTACTGGATAAAAAGTATACTCAAGTATCGTAATAATATTCCCAGCCAGCACATAATGTTCTGAGAACCATGTTTCCTTGACCTTGGTGAGAGCGTGGTTGTCCTATGGTTATTTTGCATACAAATGTCCCACAACTTCCTGGTAATGGCCAGGATAGTTGTTTGGCTTTGGAACAATTCTCAGCACATTGAAGGAACTTGACAAAAAAAATATATACACTAACGTTCAAAGGTTTGGTGTCACTTATTTTATTTTT
This sequence comes from Oncorhynchus nerka, assembly GCF_034236695.1. Taxonomy (NCBI): domain Eukaryota; kingdom Metazoa; phylum Chordata; class Actinopteri; order Salmoniformes; family Salmonidae; genus Oncorhynchus; species Oncorhynchus nerka. Next base: position 15,282,762 of record NC_088414.1, on the reverse strand, counting down.
TGTTCATTAAAATAACATCAAATTGATCAGAAAAACAGTGTAGACATTGTTAATGTTGTAAATGACTATTGTAGCTGGAAATGACTGATTTTTATGGAATATCTACATAGGCGTACAGGAGCGCATTATCAGCAACCATCACTCCTGTGTTCCAATGGCACACTGTGTTAGCTAATCCAAGTCAACAGTGAAGAGGGGACTCTGGGTGGCTGGCCTTCTAGACAGAGTTGCAAAGAAAAAGCCATATCTCAGACTGGCCAATAAAAAGAAAAGATTAAGATGGGCAAAATAACACAGACACTGGACAGAGGAACTCTGCCTAGAAGGCCAGCATCTCGGAGTCACCTCTTCACTGTTGAGAATGGTGTTTTGCGGGTACTATTTAATGAAGCTGCCAGTTGAGGACCTGTGAGGCCTTTGTTTATCAAACTAGACACTAATGTACTTGTCCTCTTGCTCAGTTGTGCACCGGGGCCTCCCTCTCCCCTTTCTATTCTGGTTAGAGTCAGTTTGCGCTGTTCTGTGAAGGGAGTAGTACACAGCGTTGTATGAGATCTTCAGTTTCTTGGCAATTTCACGCATGGAATAGCCTTCATTTCTCAGAACAAGAATAGACTGACGAGCTTCAGAAGAAAGTCCTTAGTTTCTGGCCATTTTGAGCCTGTAATCGAACCCACAAATGCTGATGCTCCAGATACTCAACTAATCTAAAGAAGGCCAGTTTTATTGTTTATATAATCAGAACAACAGTTTTCAGCTGTGCTAACATAATTGCAAAATGGTTTTTTAATGATCAATTAGTCTTTTAAAATTATAAACTTGGATTAGCTAACACAACATGCCATTGGAACACAGGAGTGATGGTTGCTTATAATGGGACTCTGTACACCTATGTAGTTATTCCATTAAAAAAAATATGCCAGGTACAATAGTCATTTACAACATTAACAATGTGTACACTGTATTTCTGATCAATTTGATGTTATTTTAATGGACATTTCTAAGTGACCCCAAACTTAAGTTAAGATATTGTTACATGTAATGTTCTAGGAAAGTTCTCCAACTGGTTTGACATTGGAAATGTTCTCAAATAGTTCCAAGAATGTTAAGAAATTTCTGAATTTCAGTACATCAGCATAACGTTTCCCACAGGTTTCCTCATGGTTCTATTTAAAGTAATGTTTTCAAATTGTACTGAGAACATTATGGAAAGTTTTCTTAAAAACCACAAGAGAATTTTAGTAATGAATCTTCGAAGAATGTTATTTAAAAATATATTTTCCATTCTCAGAACGTTATGAAAACATTCAATAAAAATGGAAAAAAATCTTTAGTAACATTCAGAGAATGTTTTAATAATGTTATTTTTAAACATACATTCAGCAAAAAAATCTATCCTCTATCTTGTTAAGTGTGTTCAGGTGTGTTGGCCGCCACCCACTAATTGGCCACACCTGCTCTAATTGAGTACTTGTTTCCTTTGAAATGGATCTGCTTGAATAGACTAAAATTAACAGCTTTATAAACAAAAAAACATGGCATGCTAACTCCGTCCTGGAGGTGAATTGGACTAATTCCATAAATAGAGAACCAAAGAGTACAGGTTTAAATTTTACTAATGATGTGTCACAATAAAACATTTTTTAAAATTATTATATGTCTAAGGACATGTATTTCTGTGTGTCCTCTCTCTGCTTGGAGTTCAAAATAAAGCTAGCAGTGTTATTCTAAGTCTTACTGAAAGGAAGTTATTAAAAAACCTCCAAATAACCTATAATTTGCATTCTCAGTGTTAATAAAACCTCCCAGGAAAACTGCCTATCAATCATTGTTTTTGAAACCAGTTGACAGCCAGTGAAAAATGCACTCTTGCAACAGATGCATATTACGAATCCAAGCCTGTGGAATAAAAGTGGGGAAAGCTTTTATTGCTCAATCTAATTCATGCTGATAAAAAAAAATCTATAGGCCTAATAGACACATGCTCAAACTTGCACACGTTTGATAGACTTAAAGGGGCAATCTGTAGTTGCTACATCCATTTTTGGACTTAAAAAAAATAATAATTATATATATATATATATACACACACAGTTGAAGTCGGAAGTTTACATACACTTAGGTTGGAGTCATTATTACTAGTTTTTCAACCGCTCCACAAATTATAGTGGAGTGGTTGGGGAAAAAAACTATAGTTTTGGCAAATCGGTTAGGACATCTACTTTGTGCATGACACAAGTCATTTTTCCAACAATTGTTTAAAGACAGATTATTTCACTTATAATTCACTGTATCACAATTACAGTGGGTCAGAAGTTTACATACACTAAATTGACTGTGCTTTAAAATAGATGGAAAAATCCAGAAAATTATGTCATTGCTATAGAAGCTTCTGAAGCTAATTGACATCATTTGAGTCAATTGGAGGTGTACTTGTGGATGTATTTCAAGGCCTACCTTCAAACTCAATGACTCTATGCTTGACATCAAGGGAAAATCAAAAGAAATCAGTCAAAACCTCAGAAAGAAATTGTAGACCGCCACAAGTCTGGTTCATCCATGGGAGCAATTTCCAAAAGCCTGAAGGTACTACGTTCATCTGTACAAACAATAGTACGCAAGTATAAACCCCATGGGACCACTTAACCGCCACCCAGCTCTGGAAGGAGATGCATTCTGTCTCCTAGAGATGAACGTACTTTGGTGCGAAAAGTGCAAATTAAGCCCAGAATAACAGAAAAGGACCTTGAAGATGCTGGAGGAAACAGGGACAAAAGTATCAATATCCACATTAAAATAAGTGCTATATTAACATCAGCAAGGCAGAAGCCACTGCTCCAAAACCGTCATAAAAAAAGACAGATTATGGTTTGCCACTGCACATGGGGACAAAGAGCGTACTTTTTGGAGAAATATCCTCTGGTCTGATGAAACAAATACAGAACTGTTTGGCCATAATGACCATCGTTTGGAGGAAAAAGGGTGAGGCTTGCAAGCCCAAGAAAACCATCACAACCATGAAACACGGGGGTAGCAGCATCCTGTTGTGGGGGTGTTTGCTGCAGGAGGGACTGGTGCACTTCACAAAATCGATGGCATCATGAGGAAAGAAAAGTATGTGGATATATTGAAGAAACACCTCAAGACATCAGTTAAAGCTTGGTCACAAATGGGTCTTCCAAACGGACAATGACACCAAGCATGCTTCCAAAGTTGTGGCAAAATGGCTCAAGGACAATAAAGTCAAGGTATTGGAGTGGCCATCACAAAGCCCTGACCTCAATCCCATAGAACATTTGTGGGCAGAACTGAAAAAGTGTGCGCGAGCAAGGAGGCCTACAAAACCTGACTCAGTTACAGCAGCTCTGTCAGGAGGAATGGGCCAAAATTCACCCAACTTATTGTGGGAAGCTTGTGGAAGGCTACCCGAAACATTTGACCCAAGTTAAACCATTTAAAGGCAATGCTACCAAATACTAATTGAGTGTATGTAAACTTCTGACCCACTGGGAATGTGATGAAAGAAATAAAAGCTTAAATAAACAAACTATTATTCTGACATTTCACATTCTTAAAATAAAGTGGTAATCCTAACTGACGTAAGACAGGGAATTTTTCCCTGTGTGTGTGTGTGTGTGTGTGTGTGTGTGTGTGTGTGTGTGTGTGTGTGTGTGTGTGTGTGTGTGTGTGTGTATATACACTGCTCAAAAAAATAAAGGGAACACTTAAACAACACAATGTAACTCCAAGTCAATCACACTTCTGCGAAACTGTCCACTTAGGAAGCAACACTGATTGACAATAAATGTCACATGCTGTTGTGCAAGTGGAATCGACAACAGGTGGAAATTATAGGCAATTAGCAAGACACCCCCAATAAAGGAGTGGTTCTGTAGGGGGTGACCACAGACCACTTCTCAGTTCCTGAGATGTTTTGGTCACTTTTGAATGCTGGCGGTGCTTTCACTCTAGTGGTAGCATGAGACGGAGTCTACAACCCACACAAGTGGCTCAGGTAGTGCAGCTCATCCAGGATGGCACATCAAGGCGAGCTGTGGCAAGAAGGTTTGCTGTGTCTGTCAGCGTAGTGTCCAGAGCATGGAGGCGCTACCAGGAGACAGGCCAGTACATCAGGAGACGTGGAGGAGACCGTAGGAGGGCAACAACCCAGCAGCAGGACCACTATCTCTGCCTTTGTGCAAGGAGGAGCAGGTGGAGCACTGCCAGAGCCCTGCAAAATGACCTCCAGCAGGCCACAAATGTGCATGTGTCTGCTCAAATGGTCAGAAACAGACTCAATGAGGGTGGTATGAGGGCCTGACATCCACAGGTGGGGGTTGTGCTTACAGCCCAACACTGTGCAGGATGTTTGGCATTTGCCAGAGAACACCAAGATTGGCAAATTCGCCACTGGCGCCTTGTGCTCTTCACAGATGAAAGCAGGTTTACACTGAGCACATGTGACAGACGTGACAGAGTCTGGAGATGCCGTGGAGAATGTTCTGCTGCCTGCAACATCCTCCAGCATGACCGGTTTGGTGGTGGGTCAGTCATGGTGTGGGGTGGCATTTCTTTGGGGGGCCACACTGCCCTCCATGTGCTCGCCAGAGGTAGCCTGACTGCCATTAGGTACCGAGATGAGATCCTCACACCCCTTGTGAGACCATATGCTGGTGCGGTTGGCCCTGGGTTCCTCCTAATGCAAGACAATGTGGCTGGAGTGTGTTAGCAGTTCCTGCAAGAGGAAGCTATGCTGCTATGGACTGGCCCGCTCGTTCCCCAGACCTGAATCCAATTGAGCACATCTGGGACATCATGTCTCGCTCCATCCACTCCACCACAGACTGTCCAGGAGTTGGTGGATGCTTTAGTCCAGGTCTGGGAGGAGATCCCTCAGGAGACCATCCGCCACCTCATCAGGAGCATGCCCCGGTGTTGTAGGGAGGTCATACAGGCACGTGGAGGCCACACACACTACTGAGCCTCATATTGACTTGTTTTAAGGACAATACATCAAAGTTGGATCAGCCTGTAGTGTGGTTTTCCACTTTAATTTTGAGTGTGACTCCAAATCCAGACCTCCATGGGTTGATAAATTTGATTTCCATTGATCATTTGTGCGTGATTTTTGTTGTCAGCTCATTCAACTATGTAAAGAAGAAAGAATTGAATAAGAATATTTCATTCATTCAGATCTAGGATGTGTTATTTTAGTGTTCCCTTAATTTTTTTGAGCAGTGGATATATATATCCATTGATTCTTGAAGAATATAACTTATAAATGCTAGTTCAATTAATTCAACTGTCACACTCCCAAAGTACAAGCTTGTTTTTTCCAATGTTTGTAAAAGAATACGCCTACATAACCAACCCATAGAGTAAAATGTAACATCCATATATGGCCAGCTATGTAAACATTAACGTTGATTTATCCTGCAAAAGATGTCGTTCAATTGGTAGCATACGTTTTTGTCTTCTCTTAATGCCTCTAAAGGTGAAAGTAATCTAAATTTAACAGAATGTAAATCAGATTATGTTACTGAGTTTGGGTAATCCAAAAATAGCCACTGGGATTTTATCCCATTCTTCAAGGCAAAACTGCTCCTTCAAGTTGGATGGGTTTTGCTGGTGTACAGCAATCTTTAAGTCATACCAGGTCTGGGTTTTGACTAGGCCATTCCAAGACATTTAAATGTTTCCCCTTAAACCACTCGAGTGTTGCTTTAGCAGTATGCTGCTGGAAGGTTTACCTCTGTCCCAGTCTCAAATCTCTGGAAGACAAACAGGTTTCCCTCAATAAATATTTAGTACATCATTCCTTAAATTCTGACCATTTTCCCAGTCCCTGCCAATAAAAAACATCCCAAAACCATGATGCTGCCACCACCATGCTTCACTGTGGGGATGGTGTTCTCGGGATGATGTGAGGTGTTTGGTTTTCACCAGACATAGCATGTTCCTTGTGGGGCCAAAAATCTCAATTATAGTCTGATCTGACCAGAGTTTAGGGAGTCTCCCACATGCCTTTAGCAGAACACCAAACATATTTGCTTATTTTTTTCTGGCCACTCTTCCGTAAAGCCCAGCTCTGTGGAGTGTATGACTTAAAGTGGGCCTACGGACAGATACTCCAATTTCCACTGTGGAGCTTTGCAGCTCCTTCAGGGTTATCTTTGGTCTCTTTGTTGCCTTTCTGATTAAAGGCCTCCTTTCCTGGTCTGTGAGTTTTGGTGGGCAGCCCTCTCTTGGCAGGTTTGTTGTGGTGCCATATTCTTTCAATTTTTTTATTTTTTTATTTTTTATTTTACCCCCTTTTCTCCCCAATTTCTTGGTATCCAATTGTTAGTAGCTACTATCTTGTCTCATCGCTACAACTTTTTTGTCTGTTCATTACATTAAATCCAAATAAAAATCTATTTAAAATACAGGTTGTATTGCAACAAAATAGGAAAAAACACCAAGGGGGGTGAATACTTTTGCAAGTCATAGTAACTGTAACAGATTACATTTAGAAAGTAACCTACCCAACCCTGCCTGTAACCTCAGCACTCCAGTCAGACATTATGTTGGCTTTGTCTTCTCTTTCTCTTCATCAGAACAGTACAGCCACACTGTTTTAGAGTGGAGTACCATACAACTCACTCCCTTACTGGATGACTTCACCACTTCATCAGTGTGGATTAAGTCAAGGGTCTCCACTGTGGCTCTTTTCCAAGTTCCAGCAGGAGGGAGTTCAGCAAGGCTCTCTCCTTAAGACAGCATTGGCTGTCCCAAATTGCACCCTATTCCCTATATAGTGCACACAATTTTACCAGAACACTATGGGCCCTGGTAAAAAAAAAGGTAGTACACTACAGAGGGACTTTGGTGCCATTTTGGACACTGTTTCCATTCCTACTCCCTCACCACCATAGTCTGCTAGTCTAACAAGGGAATGCAAAGGGCTTATGATGAAAAATAATGCAGAAGTTTCCACAGAGCACATACTGACAAGCATCTCTGAGCTGACAGAGTTCCAGGCTCAAATCAAGTGGGATTGGCTCTGAACCAAATGGAATGCATAATGCAAACTTTCACCACTCCAACAGAAACTATGTCCTACTGGGGTTAAATCTGTCTGTGATCCCTATCGCCTGTTGCAGCCCTGATCCACCCTCACTCTAAGTCGTGATCTCACCTACCAGACTGTTCATTGTTTACTCAATCCCTGTATCAGACCCATCTCTCAGCCTTACAGTCTCACCCTGACCTCCCAGCCTCAGTCTCAGCTCTCAGCCTTCCTCCCTGCTTGTCTCAGACAAGCGCCAAGGACCATGACCTTGGACAAAGGAGAGAGGGGAATGGAACACTAGTCCCTTTAATAATGTTTACATATCTGGCATTACTCATCGCATATGTATATACTGTATTCTATACTATTCTGTGGTATCTTAGTCACTTAATGGTTACATATCTGGCATTGCTCATCTCATGTGCATATACTGTTTTCTATACTATTCTATGTTATCTCATTCACCTAATAATGCTTACATATCTTGCATTACCCATCTCATGTGTATATACTGTTTTCTATACTATTCTACTGTATCTTAGTCCGTTCCGCTCTGATATCACTCGTCCTTAATTATATAGTTTTAATTCATTCCCACTTACATTTGTGTGTATTGGGCATATGTTGTGTAGTTTGCTAGATATTACTTGTTAGAAATGACTGCACTGTCGGAGCTAGAAGCACAAGCATTTCACTACACCCACAAAAACATCTGCTAATCACGTGTATGTGAGCAATATAATTTGATTTGTAGAAAAAGCTAGAATCACACAACGACGGCGTATTTCTCCAGTATAAGAAGAGAAAAGAGAGAATGACAAGTAAAAACAGAACCAGATGAAGAGTTCAACGTAAAAGAAAGAGAGAAAGAAAAGAGAATAGAAAAAAAAGACAGATCTGGAAATAGAACCGGATTTACATGCAGATAAATACTCAGTCTCTGGTTCTGAACTTCTCTCTATTAATCTGTTGTGTTTCAGGTTGTATTTGTGTTGGCAAATATGCCAGAGTGTCTTCCTATAACTCCACACAGTAATGCAGCAGCACAACAAAATACATTTATCTAAATTTGAGCCCGTTTGCTACTGCAGGAAAATAATATTTCATCAACAGGAAATGTGAATTGCTATGTGGATTATAATGAATGGACATTTTTGTAGGGGTTGGTACACTTTGTCAGGGCAAATCAAGTCTGAAATTTCAAAGTGGAAATTACAAACTACAAACTTTGCATTTCCTGTGTGCACTAAAATACTCAGCAACAAAATAGTGATCAAATTCAGATGCTAGATCTGTAGTCACCTTCACATACATTAGTTTAAAAACATGGCAAATATACAGTAGTTTGCACACAAACGCAGGTACACACATGCACACACACTACAGTACCACCACCCACACCCAGCAGCACAACACACTGCACCGCACACGCTAACCCACACACAAAAACCATGAAACACAACACTCATACACTGTGCTTTCAACACAAACAACTCATTCCCACTTTATCTATTGTAGGTTGACTATCCATTCCGTTATTTATTTAAGTTTTACACACTTGCCACTCGGTCGATTTCTAATGAATTTCTTCTTGTGATGAATGGTGGTAATAACAGGGTGCCTGGTGAGAGGAGAATGCTGTGCACTGTGCTCTGTAAGGCCCCAGCGTGTATGTGTGTGCTTAATCAAGGCAGGGGCCAGGCTATGCATTATGCATGTTCTACTGGACATGGTTAAAGCCCCCATGCTGCATCTTTTTTGGGCTCAGGGTGACTGCGTGGTCCACCGTGGAAGAAATCAACTCCATGAAAGCCCAGCTTATTGGTTATAGGGTAGATTGCACAATGGAAAATCTTAGCGCTGGTGGTAGCGTTATAGGTTCTGGGGCCGAAATATTTTTTGCTATTTTCACAACCAGAATTATGGCCGCAGTATCTGGCAGTGGTGCTAAAGGGCTGGGTTTTGATGAATAAACAGGGTTCGGGTGTTTCGAGACCCCTCACTGGTCAATCAGAACGTGCTCCATGGCTAAATATGTGGTTGCTTCAAGTTGTTTTATGTATTGCTTTCTCTTCAACTCCAATTTGAATGTTAGTCCGTTATAGCCTAGTTCATTAAATAGCATGCACCATATTTGCTAGGTCATTTAAATATGTTGGCAGTCCACATTGTTCTAGTTGCATTGCTTCAACATGGAAATACATTGTTAAACATAGGCTTTAGCATTCACACTGATATAGCCGCTGTAAATGGCAGGCTGGATATGGACATGCCAAACATAGTAAATAAACCAGATTAAATCCACTAGACTATATAATTTAGTGTATAATTCTAATCAAAGCAGGGGGGATTTTGAATACACACAAGCATGACAGAGCGGACACACCTTGCGTTTATGGAGCGCAACAAGATTATGGGACAGAAACCAGCAAGGGACACTGAATGGTATAAAATCAAGACCACAACAGCAATGACAACCACCTCACTCTTCTCTCTGCAGATTCTCCAAACACAATACAAAGACACGTGTTAAAAAATTCCCCTGCAAAAGGGCTATTATTGACAAGAATGAGCTGTCAAAGTCAATGAGCTGGGGGAGGTTTACAGACAGTACTATAAGATGAGGAAGGGGGTTATGGTTTGTGCTTAGACAGTAAAATGTATTGTTGTGTATGAGAGCGATTGAGATGCCATTTCTCCCCAATCTTCCATACACAACAATTCATACTGTGTAAGAACTGCCTTCCTAAGATTAAACACCTTCTTTATCCCCCCCCTCACTTTGTTGAATAATCTTTCCTCTCAAAAAGTAGCTCCCAATCTCCCCTCATTATCCCTAAACAACACGCTAGCCGGTCCCATTCAATTTATACCTTTACCAACAAAGGCATGTGGCCCTATGTTCCTTCCACAAAAAAAATGTCAAACGCTAACACCACAACCATGTCTTTCCAGGAGAAGTGCAGTACCAGCAAATATTCTGCAAGAGGATCAAACAGTTGGTGGTTAAGAAGCCCTACACCAATTTCGGCAGATTCTTATCCAGCTGGCCATTCACCGCAGAAAAGACAAGCCCATGGCCATAAGCACAAAGAGTTTCTGCTTCCCCAGCCCATGATGCTGAACACATTTGCCAGTTTCCCGAAGCTGAATAAAGGACTCTGGCTGGGTTTACACAGGCAGCCCAATTCTGATATTTTTTCCCCGCTAAATTGGTCTTTTGACCAATCAGATCAGTTCTGAAGATCTGATGTGATTAAGACCAATTAGTGGAAAAAATATCAGAATTGGGCTGCCTGTGTAAACACAGCCAGTGTGGCTCAGCAGAAGACCGTGTAGAACACAGGAGGCTGCTGAGGGGAGGATGGCTCATAATAATGGAATGGAAACCATGTGTATGATGTGTTTGATACCATTCCACTTATTCCGCTCCAGCCATTACCAAATCAAATCAAATTGTATTGGTCACATACAAATATTTAGCAGATGTTATTGCAGGTGTAGAGAAATGCTTACCACGAACCCGTGCTCCACTAATTAAGCTACCCTCCTGTAGGTTTTTGCTCCAACCCCAGTTGTAACTATCCTGGTTCAGCTTATCAACCAGCTAATTATTAGAATCAGGTGGGCTAGATTAGGGTTGGAGAGAAAACCTACAACACAGTAGCTCGCCAAGAACAGGGTTGGAGAGCCCTGATTTAGAACCACCTTGAAATAAATATTGGATAATTTCTAACAATCTTTGACATTTGTCTGCCTTTATGCTCCAGAGTGGTCTAAAGCACTAGAGGCGTCACTACAGACCGGGGTTCGATCCTGGGCTGTATCACAACCAGCCGTGATCGGGAGTCATCCGGGTTAGGCCGGGGAGGGTTTGGCCGTGGGGACTTTACAAGTAGGCCATCATCGTAAAATAAGAATTTGTTCTGAAATGACTTGCCTAGTTTAAATGAAGGTTAAATAAAAAAATATATAAATTATGGATTCACAGAAGATATTTAAATAAGCTGTACAGGGCTCTGTAGCATCAAATAGATGTTAGACATTCAGATATCCAAAGAATGTTTCTTTATTTGTCAAATTCTAAAATACAGGGGATGGTACACTATTTAATGCTAATGCAAGAGAACTTGGTATTCAACAAGAATGTTATATGGTAAAAGTAACATACAAAAAAATGGTATAAACAATGTAGTTCAGTGTGTCCGAGTGTGTCTCAGGTGTAGAGACACACAAGTGCCGAGAACTGTAGTAGCTGCAGATTGTTACACCAGATAATGTGATTTACCCAAAGATTTTTGCTGACATCTTGTCTATTTCAAGTTCCCTCTCATTGATCGAGACAGGTGGGTGTCAAAATGACAGAGACCTGTCTCGATCAATGAGTGAAATACATTTTGTGTATTTCACTCATTGAAATGGCTCCCTATCCTCTGGATGTGTACCAAACTCACTAAAAGTGGTAGTAATAAAACCTCTCGTCAAATAGTCAAACCTTGACCCGGAAAATGGGCCTATATAAAAAACAGCCTATATCAAATGAAAATTTTGAAAAAGCTGTTGCACAGCAACTCACTGCCTCTATCCTCGTGCTCCTAGACCTTACTGACGCTTTTGACACCATTGATCACCACATTCTTTTGGAGAGATTGGAAACCCTAATTGGTCTACACGGACAAGTTCTTGCCTGGTTTAGATCTTATCTGTCGGAAAGTTTGTCTCTGTGGATAGTTTGTCCTTTGACAAATCAATTGCACGTTTTGGTGTTCATTAAGGTTCCGTTTTAAGATCACTATTATTTTCATTATATCTTCTAACTCTATGTCATTCAGAGACACAATGTCAACTTTCACTGCTATGCGGACGACGCACAGCTATACATTTTGATGAAACATTGTGAAGCCACAAATTGCCTACTCTGGAAGCCTGTGTTTCAGACATAAGGAAGTGGATAGTGGCACATGTTTTACTTTTAAACTCAAACAAAAGAGAGATGCTAGTTCTAGGTCTCAAGAAACAGAGACCTGCTGTTGGTTCTGACAATTAATCTTCACAGTCGTCTCAAATAAAACTGTGAAGGACCTTGGCATTACTCTGAACCCTGATCTCTCCTTCGACTAAAATATCAATAAAATATTACAAGGGCCAGCTTTTTTCCATCTTTGTAACATTGCAAAAATCAGAAACCTTTTGTCCAAAAATGATGCAGAAAAGCTCATCCATGCTTTTGACACTTCTAGATTCGACTATTGCAATGCTCTACTCTCCGGCTACCCAAATAAAGCACTGGATAAACCTACGTTAGTGCTAAATACGGCTGATAGAATCTTGACTAAAACCAAACAATTTGATCATATTACTCCAGTGCTAGCTTCTCTACACAGGCTTCCTGTTAAGGATAGGACTGATTTCAAATTATACTGCTAACCTACAAAGCATTAGATGTGTCTCTCTGATTTGGTTCTGCCGTACATACCTACATGTACGCTACGGTCACAAGACACAGCCCTCCTTATTGCCCCTAGAATTGCTAAGCAAACAGCTGGAGGCAGGGCTTTTTCCTGTAGAGCTCAATTTTTATAGAACAGTCTGCCTAACCATGTGAGAGACTTGTTCTCGACCTTTAAGTCTTTACTGAAGACTCATCTCTTCAGTTGGTCCTATGATTAAGTGTAGTCTGGCCCAGGGGTGCGAAGGTGACAGCAAGGCACTGGAATGACGAACCGCTATTGATGTCTCTGCCTGGCCGGCTCCCCTCTCTCCACTGGGATTCTTTGCCTCTGACCCTATTACGAAGGCTGCGTCACTGGCTTACTAGTGCTCTTCCATGCCACCCCAAGAGGGGTGCGTCACGTCGCGCCAGTCTTTTTTTTGTGCTATACTCGACTTGAGTCGGTTGAGTCACTGACGTGATCATCCTGTCCGGTCTTGCGCCCCCTCGGACTCGTGCGATGGAGGAGATCTTTGTGGGCTATACTGAGCCTTGCCTCAGCGTAGTAAATTGGTGGTCTGTTGATATCCCCCTAGTAGTGTGGGGGCTATGCTTTGGCAAAGTGGGTTGGGTTCTTATCCTGCCTGTTTGGCCATGTCTGGGGGTGTCAGCGGAAGGGGCAAAAGTGTCCCCCGACCCTCCATGTCTCAGCCTCAAGTATCTATGCTTCAATAGCCTTTGTGCCAGGGGACTACGGTCAGTTTGTTATATCTGGTGTAATTCTCCTGTCTTATCTGGTGTTCTGTGTGAATTTAAGTATGCTCCCTTTAATTTTCTGCTCCAGTTTCAACTGTCCTGCCTGTGGCTATGGAACCTTGACTTGTTCACCAGACATGCCAACTTGTCCTGGACCTGCAGTTTTCAACTCTCTCTCTCTCTCTCTCAATTCAATTCAATTCAATTCAAGGGCTTTATTGGCATGGGAAACATGTGTTAACATTGCCAAAGCAAGTGAGGTAGACAACATACAAAGTGAATATATAAGGTGAAAAACAACAAAAATGAACAGTAAATAAATACTAATAAATATAAATAAATAATAATAAATAAATAATAATAATAATAATAATAAATAATAATAATAATAATAATAAATAGTAAGTCTCTCTCTCTCTCTCTCTCTCTCTCTCTCTCTCTGCCGCATCTGCTGTCTCGACCTTTGAATGCTCATCTATGAAAAGCCAATGGACATTTACTCCTGAGGTGCTGACTTGTTGCACCCTCTACAACCACTTTGATAATTATTTCATCCTGCTGGTCATCTATGAATGTTTGAAAATCTTGAAGAACAGTCAGGACTTAATGGCCCTATACTCTTATAATCTCCACCCGGCACAGCCAGAAGAGGACTGGCTACCCCTCAGAGCCTGGTTCCTGTCTATGTTTCTTCCTAGGTTCCTGCCTTTCTTATGTAGTTTTTCCTAGCCAACCTGCTTCCACATTTGCATTGCTTGCTGTTTGGGGGTTTTAAGCTGGGTTTCTGTATAAGCACTTTGTGACATCTGGTGATGTAAAAAGGGCTTTATAGTTAAAATTGATTGATTGATTAATGCGAGACATGGCGCATAACAGTTAGCAGGCGCTAGGCTAAATAGCTAGCCAACTCCAGTCATGTGCTAACGTTTGCTGGTAAACCTAGCTTCAGGTGGCTGGGCATAATGTTGTACACTATATGGGTTTTAGTAGATAAACTAAAGTCAGATAGGTGGCTTGCAGGGAAAACAACTTACTTAACTAGGCACCGTATTTGTCATCTGCCCTCTTCCACTTGGTGGTGGCATCGGCTGTAGCTAAGCTTGAAATATAAATGGTTGAATGTCACCATGTATACTGAACAAAAATGTAAATGCAACCTGCAACAATTTCAAATATGATACAGTTTCCTTAGGAAATCAGTCAATTGAAATACACAGTCCTTCTCTCAGCACATATCAACAGATAACAGAGACATAATTTATAGATCGGCAGGTAAGGGTGCTCTCGAGCGGCTAGATGTTCTTTACCAGTTGGTCATCAGATTTACCACTAATAGCTTCTTATAGGACACATCTCTGCATTCTATACTCCTCTGTAAACTGGTCAACTCTGTATATCTGTCGCAAGACCCACTGGTTGATGCTTATTTATAAAACACTCTTAGGGCTGACTCCCCCTTATCTGAGATACCTACTGCAGCCCTCATCCTCCACATACAACACTCATTCTGCCAGTCTGTTAAAGGTCCCCAAACCACACACATCTCTTGAGATACGCTGATCTTTCTTCTGCACCACAAAGTCTGTCGTGATCCCCTAAACATTCATAACCTATCATACATCTCTGCACTCAGCAAACCAGTGCCATCTGCACTGCTATTTCACTTATCAGTTTTTCTGACTATTCTCCCATCATTAATTTAATTTACTTATATCAGCAATTTGAGGGTTTTCTGTATAGTTTTCTAATGTTGGTGGGGTATATTATTCTGTTTTAATGTTACTCCTGAATAACTATATTAAAAATAATATTTTTTCTTGACTGTCTTTTTAACATAGATGGTGGCCTATCAGGAAGATCACAACGATTTGAACCTGAGCTGGTGTTCGAGGTGTAACACCGTTCGAGCTGTCAAATCGTTGAGCAGCTGCTCACATGTTCATTGTCACAAAACCATACCTGTGCTACTCGAGTTAGAAGTTATAAATGAGAAACTGTTGGCTAAATAGAAATAATTACACTAATTGAAAATCATGAAATAAAATAATGAAGAGTTTCATCAGCCTTATCGAGGTGTAGATTGCATATCACATTCCAGTGTTCCAACTTCCAACTTAATGCAACTATTTGTTACCAGGGATATATATCCACACTCTCAAAAATAAGAGTATTGTTACGGTACAGTGTTGTGCCGTGGTATACAAAAAGGTCAAAGGTACACATGAGCGACCTTCAGGGGTACACAAAAGATCTTGCATGGTACTGGTTTGTCCCTTTTAGGGTACATGATAATTGGACCACTATTTGCTTGATTCTGGGCAGCTTTTATCAAAGTGCAGAAATTCAATCTCTTTTGAGCTCACAGATCTGGTGGTGTACTTGTAATGTAGCAACACATTTCAGGTTGCTAGCGACCAAGAAGTTATTAGTTCTCATCCCAAGTGTGGTCACAGTACAAATGTGTACACTAATTGAAATCAGAATACAGCAGCATACTGTGTTTTTATAGAAATAACACCTTCAAATTGTTGTCTATATTTTCTTGATTGTTACCTCAACTTTGGGTGAAGTGCAGAAATGTATTCATGCCTATCTCCTATGAGTCCACAGACCGTGTGACGCAACAGGAACTTCAGGTAGCTAAGAGGTTGTGAGTTCAATTCCCAAGTGAGGTTGAGTCCCAAGCAATCAGCGTACTGTCCATTAATGCCTGAATTTTGCTAGTTGTAGATTTACCATAGATTTACCATATATTTACTGCAACAAGACAAAAACAACTTCAGGGGACCATGACACAACATTCTAAGAAACCGGCAGCTAGACAAAAACTGCAGGGGACCATGACTGTTTAAATTAAATTAACGTAAATTATGCCTTTCGAAGTAAAATATTCTAAATTACATTTGACACCTGAGTTTTCACACGTGCTCAAATATTGTCACATGTGTAGTTTCATGGTATCACATGTTGAAATTTTGCTTCCCCATGTTGTCACATTTACTTCACATTAATTTCACATGATATCATGTTCTCACATGTGTACTTTTATGTCATCACATGTTGCTTCACATGTTGTGTCTTATTTTGTCACGTTATCACATGAGATCACTTGTTCACATGTGTTCACGTAAAATTTGTGTAGTTTTTCTGTAAGGGAGCATATCATAAATCGCATCTTTCGTTCCATGAGTGTTCACTCATAGGACAAAGGGCTCTTTAACAGGATGTTTGTCCTATCCATTGAAGATAGTTTATTAAATAGTATAAACAAACCCTATAATAGTCCTAGTTATAACAACCACGTAGGTAATCTAGTTTTTTTTATTGGCTTCAACATGGAAATATTCGTCTACATACATTGCATTCACATTTTGAAAATGCGCATTGAAATGGCCTGTTAGTGACTTTGGCACATGAAAGGTAAACAAACGAATAGGCGAATAGCCTAAAGCTACAAACGGATTCAGCACCAAGGACAGCAATCGGAATTCCCACGATTTGACAGTTAGGTCCAACAGATGAAAGTGGAAGATGCACATTTTTCAGTGAGTTTCAAAATAGCTTTCAGTGAGTCTTAAATATCACCCGTACCGCTGCTTGGAATTTGAGCATTGGGGCATGTTTTTAAGGACACACCTCAAATATTACCAACCTTGGCCCCAGAGGAAAATAGAGCCCAACACTTTCAATAAGAGTGGATCATGTGAGCTGAGAGACTGATGTTACTGGCTCCTGGCCAGCTTCCTCTTTCTAGCCTGAGGAGAACTAAGGTGTTGACTAAATCCGGACTCTTAAGGTTCATGATTACACCTGTAAGATTGAGAATCACAAAGGTGGGCAAAGATTGGCTGGACTGGCGAGTTGTTTAAATTACAATATGGCTTGACTCTATTGTGCTGTAATGTGTAAATGATTTGAACTTAGTCTGTTAGTTAAACTCACAATAATATAAGATGCTACTGTATTTCTCTGACAAGTAGTACCTGGGCCTTAGAGCAGTCCTTCAACACACAGGGGACTAGATGATATGCCATTATTATGAAATTGAAGAATTCAGCTAGTTGTTGAATGCACTCCTAAACAATGACACCTGCCAGCGTTATTTTACAGAGCAGTGTATCAAAATGTGTGCAACACGTCCAGGTGGTCCCTTCATTGGTGTCTGGACTGGAGAGCTTTCAAAATGTACGGTTTATACGCCTTTCTAGAGATGCCACAGTGTGGTTGATGTATAAACCCTCTCAAGTAGGGTTTAACCCCGTCTATCAATCTCTCTGTGTTAACCCTGGCAGTACATCTGTCCATACCACTGGCATCATGGAAAACGAGTAAATCAACTGGCTCTGCTGTCCTTTGGAAACCTGATTTAAGCACAGGCACAATAGTCCGTGGTTTTGTCTGGATGCAGGAAAATAGTGATATAACCCTAAGAGACTTCCCCAACATACACACAAACTAAATCAGTGTCTACTGTTATATGGCACTGGATATTCAGCACAGGTAGCTCTGGTTTTCTCAGGGAAATAGCCCTAAGAGGGCAACATACACACAAACTAAATCAACTACTCTGACTCATGATTGGTTTTCATACGTGGATTAGAATGAGTCCCTGAGGCTATGTTCAACTCAGTATAAAACGCGAAGGAAACGAAAGCTGAAAGCTTGGCTTCAGTATTGAAACACATCCTCCTCGGATGTTTTGAAACATTACATGGTGTTTTGTAACGCCACATAATCAAGTGTTGTGCAACGCCGTGTCAGGGACTGAGAGCACTACCAGAAAATGTTCAAAAATACTATTTTGGTTTTTCGAGTTCTGTTTAGCGCAAAATTAGATACATTCTCTTTGGGTGTTGTTTCCTCTTTCTGAAGCTTCTAAACGCTACTGTGATGTTTTAAATCCTGTCTAATGCAGGATTTGCTTACTTCCTGTGGAGTATTTTCATGTTACACATTGATTTATGTGTCTGATCATTGAGCACCGTGCTCAATTCACAGCAATAACTAGAGGTTTAAATGCAAGTCTTGCAAGACATTTTATGCTTCTTCTTTAAAAGTTTTTGGAAAAATTGGAAATGGCTTTTATCATCATTGAACGTCACATTGTCTTATGGTTTTGATAACTGTTCATCATGATCCATTACGCCTCATGGCAAGCTCCTTAATACTAATAGAGAAGTATACTTTTCTTTTTTCAAACATGCATATACAACCATTGTGCAACATTACCCACAATCCTCTAGAAACAGTCACGTAGTAAGATAGGATACGCAAGGAGATTAAAACCAGACAAACAAATTTCTCGATCTTTGGTTGAAAGATACTTATTTTTGAACATATTACATTGGATTTATGCCTTTTTTTATGAAACAAATCATTCAAACAACTTGCATTCATTTTTATTATACTGGTCGTATTTTGGTTTGTTGACAGTTTCAATTAACCACAGAATATTGTTTTACAGTGTGGCTGTGTTGTTGAATGAGTAAAATTCCAAAGAAATGTACCGTCTTACTGCCCAAGGAGTCGGGGATTTGATTCCCACTTCTGCCAGTCCCACATTCACCCTTTTTCTGTCTCCTGCTTCTAATCTGTCTAAAAAAGCATTGAAAAAAGGTGGAATTCTACCAAAAATATTCTCCATAGACCCTTATCATCAACAATATTTAGGCTATAAACCATTTGCATTTCTTAACCGTTTGATTGGATGATAGACAGTCTGTAAAAGAAGAAATCTGTTTCAATGATGCCTTTTATGGTACATGCACTGAAACCCCTAAAAGTGTTTTCAAAACACTCTTAAAAGCAAAAAAATTCAGATTGAAGAGCCACTTCGGGTGTTTCAGAGTACTTCTATTCTGTTTTTAAACACTTTGTGTGTATCATAACACTTACATTGGTGTTTACATTCAAACACCCTCCAAACACCAGATCTCAGGTTATGTGCACTTTGCATGCTTTCATTACACAATCAAGGTGTTTTGAGTCGTTCTATTTTTACAGTGCAGACAGACAGACAGACAGACAGACAGACAGACAGACAGACAGACAGACAGACAGACAGACAGACAGACAGACAGACAGACAGACAGACAGACAGACAGACAGACAGACAGAAGAAAAGAGAAACAGAAGAAAAGAGAGACAGAAGAAAAGAAAGACAGAGAGAGAGTAGAGGCTGACTGACTCACGGGGCTGAGACATAGGACACAGCTTATCCAATATGTCAACCCATACTGCCACGTCTCTGTGGTGCTGCTATTAAACCAAAAGCCAATCACATTGAGGGTTATTGCACTGTTGCTAAGGGAAGATCCATGGGACCATAGGTAGAGATTAGGGCCTTCCCAGCAGAGTGTGAGTACAATAGTAATAGCATTGCAGAGCTATCATGCATGTGGAAATGTGATTCAGATTCCTTGTGAGAAGGCTTGTCATATAATTATGTGAATTTTATGTGTTTCAGTCATGAGCAGGGAGTGGAAGTGGTTCAGGGAACAGAAACAGAACGAAAGTGATCCATACTCTTCCGGAACAGAACCATTATGTTAAAAGAATGGAGACCAGTTAATAATGTTATTTTATGTTCAAGGAATATTTTTCTAGTCCCACAAAAAAATGCAACAAAGCGCCTATGCAAAGCCATCACTCTGTCATCCAAAAATGTATTCCAGTATCTGCCTACAAACTGAAAATCTTTGCCAGTGTGTATGCCTGTTTAGCCTACAAGCCCCTCACCCCTCTGAAGCACAGTCTACTGTACTGAGTGATTCAGAAGACAGGGATAGGTTTTTAATGTTTTACCTTTTCAATGGTAGCGAAGGATACTATAGGCCTAGCTTTCACGTTTCATGTTGGATTTATTAATTACAAAAAAGTAAGATGTGTTTTTAATTCTGGTGCTCAAGTTTGTTAGCTAGCTAGCTCAAAGGACATCCACAGTTCCTCCAGAGAAGCCACTCCTCCGAGATATAATTCTGTGGACCTAATTCAGATTATGCATGTCTTAACAAGATGCCCAGTGCTTCAAACCTCCTCCTCAACACTCTCTTGCTCTCTCCTCACCCACAAAATATCAGTTGCATCCTGCGTAATAGGCTACACTTATCTGTACATCACGCATGTAAACAACTAGCTTTCCTGCTCTATCCGCAACTGATTGGTGAAGTCATTTAAGTCATTAGTCATAAAAAAAAATGTAAAACGTTTTTGAAAGAATTCACAGGTTAAAAAAGGAACAAAAAGGAATAATATAAACCGGTATTTTTTTTGTTTTGAACCGGTTCAGAACTTTATTTTGCTGGTCGGAAAAGTGTAACGAAGCAAAGAAAACAGTGGTTCCAACCCCTGGTCATTTGTCTTTGCCTGTATGTGTTTCAGTAATGAGTCTTTTGGTGCTGCATCTCGTGTTCGTGTTTGATGAATTGCATCCATTTAGCCAGGCTTCATTTAGCCACTCTTTTCCTGGTGTAGACTTTCTTCCTCAAAGCTTCAACGATATGAACAGACAGACGGACACGTGTACGCACGCCAAATTCTCCAGTCCTGAATCAACACAGACAGTGTTAGATTTAACCATAGGAAGTCAAGTTCGCACATGGGAAACTGTTGAGCGTGTGAAAAACCCAACAGCGTTGCAGTTCTTGACACAAACCGATGAGCCTGGCACCTACTACCATGCCCAGTTCAAAGACACTTTAATATTTTGTCTTGCCCATTCAATCAGTGTTAATGGGAGGATACAGTTTAAAGAAGGATTTTTAAGCCTTGAGACAATTGTGACATGGATTGTGTATGTGTGCCATTCAGAGGGTGAAGTGGATTTAACAAGTGACATCATAAGGGATAATAGCTTTCACCTTGTCAGCCTATGTCATGGAAAGATCAGGTGTTCTTAATGTCTTGTACAGTGTATGTCATAAGGCCTTTCTGTGATGGCCAAGTTTTCCCTAATACAGTGGTGTTATGAACCTCCGGGTTTACAGACCACATCAGGCTGGTTTACAAGGTGATGTTTAATTACTTTAAGAATTAAGCCTGAATTAGGACATCTAACCTGCATTCAATATACATATCAGGAACATTGACAAAGTGAGACTACCTCAATTGTTTAAACTGGAACAACCATTTCAGTAACAGGTGCAATAAAGTTCAGTAGCTGATTGGAATAGTATGTTATTTATCTTTGTGTAGCATATGATTAATCAAAACATCAATGTACATACAAAAACACAGATATTTACAAACAATCCTAAAAAAATCTAGCTGTAATAGAGCATTCTTGTGATATTGGTGGGCGTGGTTTTGTTTGGAACGTTTTATTCTCCACAGAGTAAAACTGACACAATCACACTCTCACACTCAACATTGGTTATTAACACCAACACTGGGGTCCATTTACACCACTGAGTGGTTCACTCTTAGAGAGTTCATTTAACTCCAGAAACAACACTAGACATTTTACACTGAAAAATCAACACTAGATAACACTGGCCAATTTGTTTTACACACACACACACACACACACACACACACACACACACACACACACACACACACACACACACACACACACACACACACACACACACACACACACACACACACACACACACACACACACACACACATATTCCAGTGCCCCTAAGCCCAGGAAAGGGAAACATGTCCCACAGTGTTTCAGAACCTCTCTGATAAAGCATTTCATTCTCAACATCTATCTTGTCTAAGTACTATAAATTCCAGACACAGTTTCTCCCAGACACAACATTGTTAAAGCAGTGCAAGAGTGGTTAAGGAGAGTTGTGCTCCTCTGTCTCTTTTTGTCTCCATCTAGACATGCACTGCTACTAACGAGACCTGCTGATTCATACTGTTTGACTTTTAAAGTTACAATAGACCTTTTGTGTTTGTTTTTTTGTTTATTTCGAATCACTTCCTAAAATATTTGATGTCCTTTTTTAAAGAGACATGTTAAGCATTAGCATTCAGTCCCATGCAGGTCACTTCTGTGTGTTAGTGTTTCATAGCTGGGGTTAATTATGCAAGACACAGTGGACATTATTGGTGGTTTTAGTAATATAAAACATCTCAGTTGGTGTTATAGGGATATTAATGTCCATCAATCACCTATGGACAAATCATTCTATAACACCAGAAGCACGTACGAATGTACACACGAACGCACTTACGTACACACGCACATGGGGGGAAAAACTGAAAAATAACTCAAAGATATCTGTGTGACTGGAACACAGAAAGTGGCTTGTAAAGAGACAGGGGACAGTTTGTGTGTACAACGTGGCTTGTGTTGGGATAACAATAATGTTTTCAGACTGTCTGAGCTGTGGCGGACAGGTGGGATTGGCTGGTAGTGTGTGTGTGTGTGTGTGTGTGTGTGTGTGTGCGTGCGTGCGTGCGTGCGTGCGCGCGTGCGTGCGTGAGAGAGAGTCGGCGTGCTTGCGTGCATGCTTGTGTGCGTGCATGAGTGTGCGTTGGGTCTGGTCCCTGCTCCTTGCAGGGTTGGGTTGGAGGGAGTTGGCGAGTCTGATATCTGAACACTCTTGTAAAAAAAGGTGCTAAGTGGAATCATACATGGTTTTTCGGTTTGTCCCCATAGGGAAAATCTTTTTGGTACTGGGTAGAACTCTTTGTAGGGTTCTTCAAAGAATCCCCTGTATATGGATCTACCTAGAACCCTCTACAAAGGGTTCTACCAAGAATAATTGTATAATCTAAAGGTTCTTCCTACAACCATCTATGAAGAGTTCTACTGAGAACCCTTTTATCTTGAAAGGTTCTTCCTTCTATGAACAGTTCCACCAGCCTTATTACCCTTTCAAATGTTATTTATGACAGCACATATATCATGAGGCCTTTCTTTGAGGACCTAGTTATACCCTAACACAGTAGTGTTGTGAATCTCCTAGTTTGCAAGTCACATTAGGCTGGCTTGCAAAGAGATATGCAATTCCTATTGGAATCCAGCCGGAGTTAGGATAGCCAACAATTGGCAGTGTTAATCACCCACAACCTGCATTCAGAATGACTGCCAGGATAGTCACCCTTCAGTTCTGAGACTATCTCAATCATTTAAACTGGAACAGCCATCTCAGTAACGGGTGCAATGAATCAAACAATGAACGGGTGCAATGAATCAAACAGATTGGATTAGTTTAGAAAACGGTATGTTATTTATCTTTGTGCAGCATAAAATGTATTAACCAATC
The DNA here is from genome assembly GCF_034236695.1 of Oncorhynchus nerka. Taxonomy (NCBI): domain Eukaryota; kingdom Metazoa; phylum Chordata; class Actinopteri; order Salmoniformes; family Salmonidae; genus Oncorhynchus; species Oncorhynchus nerka. The sequence continues at coordinate 15,259,295 of NC_088414.1, read as the reverse complement.
GATGTACATGCAAAATCACAGATATTACAGTAAAACAAACAATCTTGAAAATCTCCCTGCAATAGAGCATCCTGGGAAATGGTATACAGTGGGGCAAAAAAAGTATTTAGTCAGCCACCAATTGTGCAAGTTCTCCCACTTAAAAAGATGAGAGAGGCCTGTAATTTTCATCATAGGTACACTTCAACTATGACAGACCAAATTAGAAAAAAAATCCAGAAAATCACATTGTAAGATTTTTAATGAATTTATTTGCAAATTATGGTGGCAATAAAAATAAGTATTTTTAAGTGGGAGAACTTGCACAATTGGTGGCTGACTAAATACTTTTTTGCCCCACTGTATATGGTTCTATGTAGAACCCTTCTTGCCTTCCAACGATTCCTTCTTGCCTTTCAAAGAATCATGAAAGAACCCTTTCTTCCAAAAACTGTTCTTAGTATGTTAAAGTTTCTAGGTAGAACCCTTTGCCTTACAAAAAACCCTTGTTGTCCTAAAAATGGTTATTTTGATCAAAACAATTATTGGTAGAACCCTGTTCCTCCGCAAACAATCCTTTTGGAACCCTTTTTTTCTAACAGTGAACAATAAAACTGAGGACCAGTTAATATTGCCTGGTATATGGCTTAGATCGGTCAGGAGACCAGTCTTTCTAATACTCACATTAGTATTTCACTCTGTCTATCTCCCACGCCTAGGATTCTAGGACAATCTGTTTTTTATTGCAGTTTCCATCCCTCTCTTTCTTTCTTTTGACGTCCTTCCTCAGTTTCTGTCTGTCTGTTGTGCCTCTATGGCTGCTGGCAGTCTGAACGAGGGAAGAATGTGGCCCCATTCTTTATCTTGCTCTGATTAGTTAGTGTCTAACGGCTAGGAGGCATCAGTTAGCCTTTCTTCCTAAGGCTACTGTCAAACATTTTGGCTCATTCTTGAATTGTGGTGCATTTGCGTCCCTTGCCTTTGCAACCATGAAAATGCTTTTAAATAGTTTGACAAATAGTTACACATCATACATGTTTTTGTTTCATATTGAACTGTTTAGCAATGATAAAACATAATGCAAGTCCTTTTACTGCAAATTGTTAAATTGATGCATTGTTTAAAGTCCTTAGGGTAAGCAAATTGGCTCATCTCAGTGGTGATGTGTAGAGTTGTAGTGACATGTTTTGGGGATTTAGAGATATCTATTTATTATTTTGAATGCTAGAAAATGAACAAAGGTATTTCATATATTGTATAGGTCAATAAAAACAAAGAAGGCTATTAAAATACCTATTTACTAGTATAATGTGTGTCCCTCAGTATTATGTCTCTGGTGTTACCGCTTTGAAAATTACTCATTACAAAAATACACATTTACAAGTACCTTGAGCATTCCCTCCAGTGGCAAATTGCTATTGGGGCAAGGAGGGTATATATTAAAGAAAATGATTTGCTTATCACACCTTTTGATTATGTCATACATTTGAGGATGCTCTTGATAATTTTCTGTGTCTAAATTCAAAGTGTCACTTGGTGATACTCAATTTAAATTGAGACATAACAATATGAGCAAAGGTATTAATCATATCACTTTAATAAATTATTTATGAAGGGTTAATCACCTTAGATTTGAGCATCTGTGGTGCTTACTGAGAAAATCCTCAGTAAGCAAATGTTGAAAGATGGAACTAAAACACAAAGCATTTTACTTGTTTACCACAAGAGTGATGAATAGGTAGTCATGTCCTTTTATGATTATCCTTTGCAAAAATAGAGTAGTAACACCGGTTTATACACAAAGTGTATAAAAACAAAGTCACAAACACATGAGATAGATACAAGTTATTGGATACCCTAAACAGCAAGAGCTCAGCCTGCAAGACACAAAACAGAGGTGTTTACACAGGCAGCCTGGTGGTTAGAGCATTGGGCCAGTAATCAGAAGGTTGCTAGATCGAATCCCTGATCTAATCTGTCATTCTGCCCCTGAACAAGGCAGTTAACCCACGTAAGAATTTGTTCTTAACTGACTTGCCTAGTTAAATAAAGAAAATCATGCCACATTTCTATGAGTAAACAAATTCCTCTTACATTCTTAGAGGCCTGTCTTTCTTTCCATCTCAATCCTATGCACAGTTGTTCTCAATCACTCCAGCTGACAAAGTTCTTATTTCAGAGGGGTTGTGATAAAATGGGCTTCTCATAAAACCCTGTGAAAATATTTCCCCCGCTATAATAACAAACTGTGTTTCTCTGAGTTTCTTCTTTCTGTTAGTGAGGAAACCCAATCCAGATTGGGGGGGTGGATGAAAGGCTAGCCAGTCTGACCCGGTCTAGCCCGGACTGAAGCTGATCAGGGGGTGAACGCCAGTCGGTCATAGACGTGACCCCGTTATCATCAGATACCCCAGACTCAGTAGACCTCTCGGGCTGTGTCTGACATCCCATCCTAGCACCCCTTCCAGCATGGGAGAATATCCCACACCCAAACGCATGCCATGTCTATTTCTATAAGCACAAGCACTGTTCATGACACAAATTGTTCACAACCCCTCTTGTTGGCGGAGATAAAACATGTTGCAGGTTTAAAGCTTACTTCCTGCAATTCTATACAATTTGCCATGTAATGGATACTTTTTGGGGGCCATGTTAATGCAAATTTCCTGCAATTCTATACATGTTGCCATGTCTTATATGTCTTCATGTGATATTTGAATGACTCAAACATTACAATAAAATCGATGGGCTAAAAAAACCTAGCTAAAAAAACGTTAGCCTACATGGGCTAGTTGATCTGGACATTTCTGACAAGTTCTAAATTCTCTCTAAGGTTTGGATTGACTGACATAACAAGAGGAAAACTGCTGAGGCACTACCCTTTTGAAATGGCACCTTGTGCATTCTACTATTACAACTTCCGGCAGTAAGTTGAGAGTCGGACTGAGTTCCTTAAAAAACAAGGGTGCCATTTCAGACGTAGACATAGATGTGACCTCGGTGTCATCTGACACCTTTGGTTTAGCAGACCTCTAGGTCTGGATCAGAAGAACAACACCTTTGATAAAGTCAGACTCTGGGATGAGGGGAGAGACGGGAAAGAGGGATAATCTCCCATATGACAGACTGGATACCATAACTGTAGCATAGGCTAACTCTAACAAGATGTTAAAGCAGCAGAAAGACCAACCCGATACACAGACACAACACACACACACACACACACACACACACACACACACACACACACACACACACACACACACACACACACACACACACACACACACACACACACACACACACACACACACACACACACATACACACACACACAATGTATTCTATCATCATGCATTGAAAACATACCCAGAACACTTTAGACATATGACCTTGCTCCAACCAAGGTGCATGAATAGAGGAGCACACTGAAGAGAAAAATATATTCAGACACTCTTTGAGGAGAATGGAAGTTTATTGGAAGCACTGTGTACAACTGCCAAGAAAAGTACCTAATAGGGTTCAATCCCAGGTCCCTCAATGACCCGCATTAACAACATGTCCTATTTTTCCATCACACAAAAGGCAGTGCAGCTTGAGTGGCATGGAATAACTGACAGATTTCTAAATTATTAATCTGATCGTTCCTGTTTTACTTAGGATGGTCAGTGCAAAATTGATCAGCATTGGTGAGTTCTCACTGAAAGTCCACGTGGAAACTAAAATATTGATACCTGGAGGCTGGAACTTCCTACTGTTAGTAATCGTAAAAATGTCTGATCCATATAAACTGTACAAAGCTACAAAGCAACACATTGTCCGCTAGATTTACTGCTCTGTCCTGAGATGACCTACACTCTTAGAATTAGTGGTGACTCCTGGAACCCTGGAGATCCTCAAGGAACCCCCGGAGTTCCTTGAGGAACCATTGCTAGTTAATGGTTCATATATACCTTTGGTTAGCTGAGGTGTTCTTGGAGGAACCTTTAATGGTTCAATGTAACGGGTTCGTGGAGGAACACTGGAGCGTAGGGGCGTGGCTTTCAGATAGATAGTTGTTGGGCCACGTGTTGTATTGTCATCACATGTTAAAAGTCAGTCTGATTTCCATGTAAAATAGCCTTTTGAGTGGCTAAAATATCACCCATAAAACATTTTTGGGCTAGATATTTTTTTTGTATTACTTCTCTCTTGGCTAACTACTGGGAAGTTTGAAAAGACAGGCTGAGTGGGCGGAAAGCTTACATTCATGAACTGGCCTTGACTGACATCCCTTTGAAACACCTACTGTATGCAGTGAGCAATGTTGCAGTAAAACTATCTCCAGCAAATTTGGTGACTCACAAAGCAAGTCAAACAGCATTGAAATTGCATTCTAAATGTTTCTATACTTTACCTCTCCCATTTGGCATGTCTCTTGTGGTGCGGTTCACAGCAACACTGACGGATGTGTTGACATGACAACTGCGTCAGAGTTTTGAATGACCCTTCTCCCCCTTTTGTTCCATGCTGGCTGAAGACCTAGCTAGCCAGTAACTAGCGAACACCAGACACAGATGAAAGGGGAAACATATAAGTATCTTTGCCATAGATGAATAGTGTAAACTTTTAATTAAGGCGGTACTTATTTATACTGAACAAAAATATAAACGCAACATGAAAATTGTTGGTCCCATGTTTCATGAGCTGTGTGGCATATCAAGAAGTTTATTAAACAGCTTGATCATTACACTGGTGCCCCTTGTGCTGGGGACAATAAAAGGCCACTCCACATCCGGCTTCTTCACGTGCAGGATCGTCTGAAACCAGCCACACGGACAGCTGATGATACTGAGGAGTTTTTCTGTCTGTAATAAAGCCCTTTTGTGGGGAGAAACTCATTCTGATTGGCTGGTCCTGGCTCCCAAGTGGGTGGGCTTATGCCCTCCCAGGCCCACCCATGGCTGTGCCCCTGCACATTCATTAGGGCCTAATGAATTGAATTCCTTATATGAACTGTAACTCAGTGAAACTGATGAAATTGTTGCATGTTGTGTTTATATTTTTGTTCAGTATAAATTAGGTCAAATAATCTAATGTTTACCACTGGTGTATAAAATGAGAGTTAGGGTGATGATCCCGCCTCATGGATCAAAGTGTTTGACATGGGGGAGGGGACCAGTAATTTTATGATCAAACATTATCAACGTAGAAGCAACAGTAATTTTTCATGCGCCGCTGTTAGCCACTAAATTACATGAATTCCTGTTCATGTGTTCTGTTGAATTGTCAGCACTTGTTAACATGCTAACAGCTATATATGATTTCCCCAAGAGCCTATGCAAATCCCAAAATTGGAATAGTTACCATTTTATTAGTGTATGTAATTAGCAATGTTTATGTTATACAAAAACATGTAATATAGATAAATATTCAAGGAACATTTTATTTTTCAGTTTATTATCTTAAGATGATCAACAGGATTGAGACTTATGCTTAAGGGTGGCCCAAAAAATATAGATCTTAAAGCCACTCCCCTACTAAGCCATGCCTCCACGCCAGGGTTCTGGTAGGGGGAAAAAACAGTGGGCAGAGACGTGCTAGGTTTTCTACAAGAAATCTGCCTCCCGAAAAAGCTTCTCCCAAGTGGGTGTGACACCTACTCCCGTTGCCTACTGCACTGCAGCTTGGATTCCACCTGGCGATCTGTTCACCGTCTGCCCTGTCCTGTCTCGGCCTGTCTGGTACAGGTACCCCTGCCACACACTCCCCCCTCTCTCCCAAGCTTTCGCTCGCCTCCAACACACGCACTGTTGGGGCGAGTGACTCTGAACTTACAATGGCTAGCCCCAAGTTGCTATATTTTTTTTATGGTGCCTTATGCTATTTGCCTCATGACTCATGTTTGCTTTGTTGACTATGAACTTGAGCTTGTTTACCCGACCGTGGGACAGACTATGTTTGTTCCCACATTCGGGACTCTGACTCTCTATTGGTTACACGGACTCTTGGCCTCCCATCCTATTCTAACCACCTCTCACCGGCTTTGCATTCATGTTACCTGATGAAATTGCTGTACAAAATGATCTTGTTGTTATCTGATGCACATTCAAATGACATAAAAAATGGAAACTGCAGAGCTCTCCCTGTCCTCTGCCGTGCCCTGATGGTATTACTGCTGATGATTTCTGGAAATGTGCATGTGCACACTGGCCCACCTACTGTTGCTAGCCCAAATTCTGACTTATTCTCTGATATATGCTCCACTGATTTCTGGTCTCGTAAATGCCTGGGTTTCTGCAAGAAGCTTATTACCTAAAATTGATCAACTGAAAGTAGGGATGCACCGATATGACATTTTTGACCGATACCGATATCCAATATTTTCCTTGCCAAAAATCCCCAAAAAGTTATTTTGTTGCATTTACGTATGTCCCCATCAAAACCTGTTTATTTCACTTACTTGCTGTGCTGTTTTGTTGTTCAGTCGTTTCATTCTCAATCAGGATTTCATCATACATGCCAAGCAGTGAAGTTTCAATTCTGTCTTTCTGAGGCCTCTCTTCCTGCGTGCGCACTGTCACTGTGTCCATTTCCATCTTGTTTGCATCGAAGTAGCGGTCCTTGTACCCAGCATCGAGCATGGTGGTGACACAATAAAGCGGCTCAGAGAGAATACCACGGATTCGTAGGTCACAGCCTCTAGTAGAGTACTTTTCCAAGTTAACCCCACAATCTGTGTCGGCAGTTTTGTTGAGCAGGCGTTTCAAAGCTATGACAGAGGTATCACGTCTGTGGCAGACGCAGTTGATGAGCTTATTTCTCGAGTCAGTTGTTCGAATGGAGCTAGGATTGTGTTCATGTTTCCAAGTTTCAAACATGTTCTCAAATGCCATTGAAATGACAGCAGCGGTATGAGAACCAACACGTTCTTGAGCATGCAATACAGCTTTCCTCAGTACAAAATCCTCGTCAACCCACTGTGCTGTCAGACTCAGCATGTTCATGGGGCTGACATTGCTGTTCCAAATGTCAGTCGTGAAGCTAATAGCAGTGACGCAAATAATAAGTAGCTCATGGATGTGTGTTTCAACAATACCGTGTAACTCCGGTAGGGCCACATCTGAATAATAGCAGATGCTCGATGTTGGCATTTTTAGCTAATATCGGCCGATTCCAATATGCTTACCGATATATCATACATCCCTAATTGAAAGTGTGGGTTCACGGCTCCAATCCAGATGTGTTGGTCATTACTGAGACATGGTTAAGAAACAGTGTTTTGAACACTGATGTTAACCTTTCTTGTTATAACCTTTTTTGGCAAGACAAATCTTCCAAAGGTGGTGGAGTGGCAATATTTACCAAGGAACACCTTCAGTGCTCGGTTGTCTCCACCAAGTCTCTCCCCAAACAATTTGATTTGCTGGTTTTAAGAATTAAATATTTAATTAGCTCTTTGTTGACTGTTGCTGGGTGTTATTGTCCACCTTCAGCACCGGCCTGTACCCTAAATGCCCTAAATTCTCTTCTGGCCCCTTATACAAAGTCTGAATTTGTCCTGCTAGGTGACCTAAACTGGGACATGCTTAAACCACCTGACCAAGTCCTAAAGCAATTGGACTGCCTAAATCTTTCTCAGATGACTCCAAACACCCAGAAAAGGCTACTCTTCTTGATGCTATCCTCACAAATAATCCTGGTAGGTATCAGTCTGGTATTATCTGTAATGACCTTAGTGATTACTGTTTTACAGCCTGAGTTCTTAATGGCTGCACAGTGAAATGACCTGTCCTGATTTGTCATAGATGCTTGCTAAAAAAACTTTAATGAGCAAGCCTTCCTTCATGACCTGGCCTCCGTAAATTGGTATAGAATCAGCATGATCCCCTCTGTCGAAGATGCTTGGACCTGCTTTTTTAAATTTTCAGTGGTATTGTTCATTAACAAACAGAACATTTGAATTAAAGCAGGTTCAGCCCCTGGTTCGGCCGTGATCTGTCAGAGTAACTCCTCCTCAAGAATTCCATTTGGCGAAAGGCTCAGCACGCAAATAATCAGGCTGATTGGCTCTTGTTCAGGCAAATGAGAAATAAGTGCACTCAGGCTATCCTGAAGGCCAAAGTTAGTTATTTTAAGGAGCAGTCTCTGTGGGTCTAACCCCAAGAAGTTCTGGAAAACAATTTAAGACCTGGAGAATAAACCCTTCTCCTCACAGCTGCCAATGTCCCTTAATGTTGATGATGTGGTTGTTACTGACAAAGAGCACGTGGCTTAGCTCTTTAATAATCACCACTTGATTAAGTCAGGATTCCTATTTGACTCAGCAAATAGCCTTAGGTTACTCCCTTGGTGACAGGCAGTGGCTGAGACAGCAGATGTTCTGACTTTATACATTGCACTCTTTGAGAGAGTTAGTTAGCAAAACAGGCCAAAGACCCTTCAGCGACACCAATATTCCTTAGCCGGCCACAAGAATGGAATGGTCTACCGTATCAAAAGCTTTGACCAAGTCAATAAAATAGCAGCACAACATTGCTTTGAATCAAGGGCAATGGTGACATCATTTAGGACCTTTAAGGTTGCAGTGGCACATCCATAACCTGAGCGGAAACCAGATTGAATACAAGAGAGAATACTACAGACATCAAGAAAGCCAGTCAGTTAATTATTGACAAGTTTTTCCAACACTTTTGAATAACAGATCAGCTTGATCTCCCCCTATCAATAAAGGATGCACCGTGGCTGCCTTCCAAGAAATGGGAACCTCCCCAGAGAGGAGAGACAGGTAAAAAATGTCAGAGATAGGCTAGACGATGACAGGGGCTGCAACCTTAAAGAAGAAAGGATCTTAACGCTCTGATCCAGATGTTTTTTGGGGGTCAAGTTTAGTACCTCGGACTCAGTGACCGCCTGCAGGGAGAAACTTTGTAGCGGGGCAAGGGAAAAACTCATTGCGAGCTCACAGAACAGGGCTCCGGGCAGCCGAGCGGAAATGGAGGAAAACTTGCCTCCCTGCGGACCTGGCATCCTTTCACTCCCTCCTCTCTACATATTCCTCTTCTGTCTCTGCTGCTAAAGCCACTTTCTACCACTCTAAATTCCAAGCATCTGCCTCTAACCCTAGGAAGCTCTTTGCCACCTTCTCCTCCCTCCTGAATCCTCCTCCCCCTCCCCCCCTCCTCCCTCTCTGCAGATGACTTCATCAACCATTTTGAAAAGAAGGTTGACGACATCCGACATCAAACGACACCGCTGGTTCTGCTCACACTGCCCTACCCTGTGCTCTGACCTCTTTCTCCCCTCTCTCTCCAGATGAAATCTCGCGTCTTGTGACGGCCGGCCGCCCAACAACCTGCCCGCTTGACCCTATTCCCTCCTCTCTTCTCCAGAACATTTCCGGAGACCTTCTCCCTTACCTCACCTCGCTCATCAACTCATCCCTGACCGCTGGCTACGTCCCTTCTGTCTTCAAGAGAGCGAGAGTTGCACCCCTTCTGAGAAAACCTACACTCGATCCCTCCGATGTCAACAACTACAGACCAGTATCCCTTCTTTCTTTTCTCTCCAAAACTCTTGAACGTGCCGTCCTTGGCCAGCTCTCCCGCTATCTCTCTCAGAATGACCTTCTTGATCCAAATCAGTCAGGTTTCAAGACTAGTCATTCAACTGAGACTGCTCTTCTCTGTATCACGGAGGCCCTCCGCACTGCTAAAGCTAACTCTCTCTCCTCTGCTCTCATCCTTCTAGACCTATCGGCTGCCTTCGATACTGTGAACCATCAGATCCTCCTCTCCACCCTCTCCGAGTTGGGCATCTCCGGCGCGGCCCACGCTTGGATTGCGTCCTACCTGACAGGTCGCTCCTACCAGGTGGCGTGGCGAGAATCTGTCTCCTCACCACGCGCTCTCACCACTGGCGTCCCCAGGGCTCTGTTCTAGGCCCTCTCCTATTCTCGCTATACACCAAGTCACTTGGCTCTGTCATAACCTCACATGGTCTCTCCTATCATTGCTATGCAGACGACACACAATTAATCTTCTCCTTTCCCCCTTCTGATGACCAGGTGGCGAATCGCATCTCTGCATGTCTGGCAGACATATCAGTGTGGATGACGGATCACCACCTCAAGCTGAACCTCGGCAAGACGGAGCTGCTCTTCCTCCCGGGAAGGACTGCCCATTCCATGATCTCGCCATCACGGTTGACAACTCCATTGTGTCCTCCTCCCAGAGCGCTAAGAACCTTGGCGTGATCCTGGACAACACCCTGTCGTTCTCAACTAACATCAAGGCGGTGGCCCGTTCTTGTAGGTTCATGCTCTACAACATCCGCAGAGTATGACCCTGCCTCACACAGGAAGCAGCGCAGGTCCTAATCCAGGCACTTGTCATCTCCCGTCTGGATTACTGCAACTCGCTGTTGGCTGGGCTCCCTGCCTGTGCCATTAAACCCCTACAACTCATCCAGAACGCCGCAGCCCGTCTGGTGTTCAACCTTCCCAAGTTCTCTCACGTCACCCCGCTCCTCCGCTCTCTCCACTGGCTTCCAGTTGAAGCTCGCATCCGCTACAAGACCATGGTGCTTGCCTACGGAGCTGTGAGGGGAACGGCACCTCAGTACCTCCAGGCTCTGATCAGGCCCTACACCCAAACAAGGGCACTGCGTTCATCCACCTCTGGCCTGCTCGCCTCCCTACCACTGAGGAAGTACAGTTCCCGCTCAGCCCAGTCAAAACTGTTCGCTGCTCTGGCCCCCCAATGGTGGAACAAACTTCCTCACGACGCCAGGACAGCGGAGTCAATCACCACCTTCCGGAGACACCTGAAACCCCACCTCTTTCAGGAATACCTAGGATAGGATAAAGTAATCCTTCTCACCCCCCCCACCCCTTAAAAGATTTAGATGCACTATTGTAAAGTGGCTGTTCCACTGGATGTCTTAAGGTGAACGCACCAATTTGTAAGTCGCTCTGGATAAGAGCGTCTGCTAAATGACTTAAATGTAAATGTATGTAATGTAAAAAGAGAGTGGTGTATCGGGGCAAATCGCATTAGCAGGGGTTGGAGATCAGGAAATGTTGGACGGGCAAGGAGGCGTTGCTCATGAGTGGCGCAGCGGTCTAAGGCACTGCATCTCAGTGCTTGAACCAGACACCCTGGTTCAAATCCAGGCTGCATCACAACCGGCTGTGATTGGGAGTCCCATAGGGTGGCGCGCAATTGACTCAGCGTCGTCCGGGTTTGGCCGATGTAGATTTATTCTTAACTGACTTGCCTAGTTAAATAAAGGTTAAATAAATAAAGGTTGCTACATTGAACCACCACTAATTTTAAGAGTGTATAGTAGATCTCAATGTGTCACCAACAGAGATCCATCCCTCTTCTCTCTCTCATTCTACCTATCCAACTCTCTCTCTATCCCTCTGTCTCTCTCTCTCTCTCTCCCAACCACATCTCTCTTTCTCGCTCTCTTATTAGTCAGCTTAACGATGCTGACATACACGTGAGAGGTCCTCTATCAGAGAGAGAGAAATAGAGAGCGAGAGAGAGAGAGAGAGAGAGAGAGAGAGAGAGAGAGAGAGAGATGGAGGAGTGAGGGGTTGAGAGAAAGGGAGGGAGAGATAGAGATGGAGAGAGAGCTGATCAAATATTAACGCGCTACTCCCTCTCTGCTTCTATCAGGGCTCAGAGACACATAGCCATGTTAATTAACTATTCAACACCTATAGAACTGAACACTACCCTGAGCAATGTACAAGGTCACTTCAGTCCATGGGTATGTTCAATTATCATACACGGGAAAGCTAAATTAATCTGCAAACTTTTATACAGTATGTTATATTGCCAATTACAAAGTGCTTTATTTGTCTAAAATGGATTAAGAGTTTTGACACGTAAGTAGGCCTAGGTCTTTATCAGGGCAAAGAAAACACAGCAGCAAATATTCAGTGATTGGGTATTCAACTTCTGCAAGAGTAAACCACTATAATGTACTGCGTTCACCTCCTACCCAGTCCTTGACTCCTTTTTGAACAACTAGGGCTGTACATACCACATTCCAACCAACAGGAATTCTTGATGAACAATCTATTCGCTGGTCATGCTCATTTAGGCCTTAGGACTTGCTAGCTAGCTGTGTTTGGGCAGGCATCCACATGGAGCCCTCTTGATTATATTGCGAAAGGTCCTTTATGAGTTTGTTAACCGGATGAAATCAGAGCAAATGAATTATCATCAGCCAAAGCACTACACACAATGGCTATCACTGCATGGTGTGTGTGACACACAGACACGCACGCGCACACACACACACACACACACACACACACACACACACACACACACACACACACACACACATACTCCTAATGACAGATTCAGCCCCCGCTTTACACACCCCCTCACTATCCCGTGCCCCTCTCCTCTCACCCCCCCCTCCTCATCCTCATCCCCATCCTCCCTTCCCCGTTCCCCCCTCCTCACACCCCATCCTCCCTTCCACATGCCCCCTTCTCTCTAGAAGTACAACCACACTGAAAGGGATCCAAGCCTAAATGGAATCCCCTAACCTTATCTCCCTTTTCTCTGAGTGGGGTAACTGGTGGGGTAAGGCTGGGGGTATATTTAGCTTCACTCCATAGGCTGATTCTATAGAGGGTGGTCTTGTTTCATGTAACCCCCAGTCTTACTACCATCTGTAGGGGAGAAGCCCCCCCCCATGTGTAGAGGCAGAAACGGGGAGGTATGTACGCCTGGCGGGGTGCTAATGAGGAGTTGGCAGTGTGTCTCAGCGGGCGTCATTTGGAGTGGATATGCTCAGGTGAGGGAGTGCGGCTGTGCGGAGCTGAGGAGTGTGGCTCAGGTGTAAAGTCTCCACCAATTAGCAGCAAATCGGAGAAGGAACCAGGTGTCCCTGTCTGTCTGTTACTCAAAGTGGATAAGAGTATTCGGTACATATGCTCAACAGATCCTTTCACTCTTTGCTCATACTCTACACGTCCCACAGGTGGAGGGCTGTTATACAGCCTGTCTGTTCTGTCTGTTCTATGGGGATTAATCAGCAGACCAGAGTCAGGCCAGGCCAGGTTTGTTTGGGTGGCTGACTGTAGTGGGCGAATCCATAGAGGCCCCTGGCCTGTTTCCTAAACATGTGGCAGTGGTTACTCCAGAGGGGGGACTGGTGGGGGTGGAGGGCGGATGGGGGTCGGTTAGGATGGAGGGGGTGGAGAGAGAGGTTGGGCTAGAAGACGGGTAAAGACGGGTTGCAGTAGCGTGACTCTCCCTGTGTCTGTCTGTGCTCTTGAGATGGCATTTTGTGGTTGGGATGATTCAGTCAGAGCAGGATGACTGTTTTTATTTAATTTAATTTTATTTCACCTTTATTTAACTAGGCAAGTCAGTTAAGAACAAATTATTATTTACAATGACGGCCTACCAAAAGGCAAAAGGCCTCCTGCGGGGACGGAGGCTGGGATTAAAAAGAAAGAAAGAAAGAAAATATAAAGATGAGACAAAACACACATCACGACAAGAGAGGCAACAAAACACTATATAGAGAGAGACCTAAGACAACAACACAGCAACACATGACAACAACATGGTAGCAACACAACATGGTAGCAGCACAAAACATGGTACAAACAGTATTGGGCACAGACAACAGCACAAAGGGCAAGAGACAACAATACATTGACACAAAGCAGCCACAACTGTCAGTAAGAGTGTCCATGATTGAGTCTTTGAATGAAGAGATTGAGATACAACTGTCCAGCTTGAGTGTTTGTTGCAGATCGTTCGAGTCGTTTGCTGCAGCGAACTGAAAAAAGGAGCGACCCAGGGATGTGTGGGGACCTTTAACAGAATGTGACTGGCAGAGTGGGTGTTGTCCTTGGAGAATGAGGGCTGCAGTAGATATCTCAAATAGGGGGGAGTGAGGCCTATCTGAGATATCTACTGTTCAGTCTCTCTCTGACAACATACCCCCCTTCTCTGACTGTCTGTTCCCAACATAACCTTTTCCCTTTCCCTGTTCTATTTAGTTCAACATTGGGTTGTGTCATACATCCTGGGAAAAGAATTTGCTATATTGTTTGTATTGTACAATCTGAGACCTAGAGTTCATTCCTAGGAAGAATCACCATGCCCTCTGTATTTTTATTCTATCCCCTTCTAAAGTCTGGGGATTTGAATAGCGTGAGTCAACGGAAGTGTGAGTCTTATTGTCAATGGTAATGATTAAACAAAGCTTAATTCATCCTTTCCTCCGAGGGCAAAATGTTGAGTGCTGAGGGAGAGAGGAGAAAAATAGCATAGCATCACAGGCACACACACACACACACACACACACACACACACACACACACACACACACACACACACACACACACACACACACACACACACACACAACACACACACACACACACACACACACACACAAACACACAACCTCCTACTGTGTTTCCCAGACGTTATATTTTCTGGGGATATTAGATGTTTCCGCTTCATTCAGCTGTGTTGGAGAGAAAGGCCGTCTGAAACCGTACGAAGCTCATTACAGTAAAAATATCCGGGAAGAAACACAATGTTACCTTGTAGAATACATTAATGCCACTCTCCTGCATCATAATGGAGGAAATAACCATTTATATTTTTGTGTGGAAAGGGAACACAGGGGAACAAACGATTCCAACCTACATAACAGGTTGTTGGTCCATTCAGTATATGACTGGTTTACCAAACAGGGTTAAAGGGTACCTAACCCCTCTCTGGCTCCACAAGCATTTCCTAGAGGGTCATTTGCATCCCAGAAGACGTGGCTAGTGGAATTTCCATCTCTAGGAGAAGCAGGCAGTAGCCTTGAGGCCTTTTTGAACAAGGCTGGTGTGTGTGTGTGTGTGTGTGTGTGTGTGTGTGTGTGTGTGTGTGTGTGTGTGTGTGTGTGTGTGTGTGTGTGTGTGTGTGTGTGTGTGTGTGTGTGTGTGTGTGTGTGTGTGGTGCTCTAGGGTCTCTCCAGGCAGGCAGCTCAACAGCAGAAAAACACTACTGTGCTGTGATTCTGGGTTAATTAACATTCCAGCCTAGTTTCTCAGGGTATAGCATACATGACCTACAGCCCTAGGGCATCTTGGGATGGCAGAGGCCCGTGGTGGAGAGAGCCATCCTGACACGTTAATGACCTTTGACCCCAAATGAGCATGGCTCAGGAGTTAAACAGCAAAGTAAATGTTGGGAAACAAATAGTTTTTACCGATAAGAAAAATAGCTCTGTTGCAGGTGGTTTTCTGTGGTGATTGAGGTGCGGAAGTCAAAAGCCTGGAGCATCGACAGTGTGTAAAAATATTTACCCTCATCTGAGCAATATAAATAATCTCTTTCTCTCTATAATTCTCTAATCTCTTCTCACACACAACAAAGCACACACAGAGAAACAAAATACTCTGGAAACAAAGCACATGACATGCCTGAGGAACAGGGGAAATGTGAATATTGAATGGCAACCTTTGACTGACCTCAGAGATACAGAGCTCTCTCCATCGGGATTGGACAGATGTCATCCCAGGGCCATCCCTGATTGGACAGATGCCAAGCCAGGGTCGTCCCTACTGGGTCGTGGCCAAAGTGGGCTCATCCATGCTGGAGAAGGGCCAAAGTGATGACTCAGTCAGGAGTACAGTGGAGGTGTGAGGCCCACTAATGAGGAGAGGAGAGGTTGAAATGCGAGAATGGAGGATGGCAAAAAAATATGTCCACTAACGAGTTCCAAACTGCCTCTGGAAGCAACATCAGCACAAGAACAGTTTCTCAGGACATTCATGAAACGGGTTTCCATGGCCGAGCTGCTGCACACAGGCCTAAGACCACCATTCGCAATGCCAAGCGTTGGCTGGAGTGGTGTAAAGCTAGCCCCCCATTGGACTCTGGAGCAGTGGAAACGCATTCTCTGGAGTGATGAATCACACTCCACCATCTGGCAGTCCAACGCACAAATGCATAGTGCCAACTTTATCCCATTACTCAACAATATGAAAGCAGATCTAATGAAATGGAACAATCTTCCCATAAATCTCACAGTTAGAACACACCTCTTCAGAATGGCATGGCTCCCAAAGTTTTAACATTTATTCTCGGTAATACTAATTACCCCACCGAAGACATTCTTTAAAAAAGGATACTCGGTCATAACAGACTTTATATCATAGAATAAAAAGGAAAGTTTTACATCTTCCTAAGTCAGAGGGGGGCTTTAACCTTCCAGACATGGAATTGTTTCGACTCGCCACCCAGGGATTTTACTTGCGACATAATAGTTAAATGCACTAAAGAGGAACAATGGGTACACAGTGAAGATACGCATGCTCATCCCCAGAACCAATATCACTCCTTAAAAATACAACCCTATGCAGTGGCGATTTCAGCATGTAAATGTTGATGGGCCAAAATGTTTTTTTAAAGAAGTGGGACGCATGCCAGCAAAGCCACTACTAGGGCCTACATAAAGCTGTTCCAACAGCAGTCCCAACGTCTTACAACTGCTACACCTGGCTATCAGAGGAGCCTTGGCTATCAGAGGAGCCTTGTCTGGCAGCGAAACCATTCATTCAGTCTCTTTTACTGCCTTTTAAAATAGCATAGCTCATATGGCTGACTTGCTTTAACAAATGTGGTGTCTATAGACATTTCAGATGTACAAACTATGGCATAAGGGGATGAAAAGCGGATAAGAGGCAATCCGTCAATTCGATTAAGACATTAATGAGCGAGCTAGGACAGACGTAGTCAATATAACTATTTGTTCAGCACTTTTTGAAATGTACAGCGACAGAATTCAGAACATGGGCTGTTCTTACAGTGTTCTCCATGTACACCAAGTCAGAACCGTAGAATAAATAAAGGGGGCATATAAGCAGAAAATGAAAGCTCTTACAAAATTCAACGATTACATTTCTCTAAAACAGGTAATAGGCTACATGTGCACCACCAAGTCAGAACAGTAGGCGAAATTAAGAGGAGTAAATAGACCAAATTATAGGGGTGGGCACATGGGCTACTAACAGCTTACTACACAACTTACACTTAGTGTTACTTTCTTAGCTACAGTATACATATCTCCCTGCCATATTACATAATTTACGCAATAGCATACAAGACATTTTTGGACTCACCTTCTTGTACTGTGCTCACTTGAACAGAAAGGTGGCACGGCAGTCCTTCGTGGGCAAATTTTGTCATCAAAGCCTGGCATTCTCTGAATGTATGGTGCTTTCAAGACAACTGGGAATTCTGAAAGAAAACATGGTCGAATCATGATGACGTCATTGATCTTCAGGTCGTAGCTCTAGAAAGAGTTCCCGACTTACAATTCCGAGTTGGATGACCGTTCAAAATGTATTTCCCCATCGGAGCCTGTTTTTTCCGGAATTCCCAGTTGTCTTGAACTCACTGAAGTCAAGTTTTCGCAGTTCCGAGTTAACAGTTGTTTTGAGCACTGCACAAATCATGCTTCATTGATAACATGGCCAATGTTGAATGTTTATCATTTTAAACATGGAAAAGAGACCGAGTCCTTTCAAACCACTCATGGTTGAATTTGCGATTTCCAACTTGTTGTGTCATGTTTATGTCCAATGGACGATGAGCACCGATACGTTTTATCTATAATTTCTCTTCATTATTTATCTTCAAATGACAAGGATTAAAAAGGATTTGCCAGCAGATTGTCGACCTGGTTCATGATGATCACTGCTAGCTAAGATTTTGAAAGTCAGTCCAATCAAAGCTACTATAGATATAATGTGATTTGACGTCATTTTATCTGTGGCCAATGACATTGAGCCTTCTTGGATGGGCATTTCTAATGTAACTCTATGGCAGCACCCAAGGGGCTTGAATTTCCGAGGTCTACCCTTAGACTTGGTGGTGACGTACTGTCCCCATGAGTGACAGAACACTGAGCTAATCATGGTGCAACTAGAGAACATTACCAACACCTACGCTCCATATTTTCCATTTGCTGCCCCACCACCACAGAAAGCACTGAGCTAGGCTGAAACACCTGCATTTTGGAGCTGCCTTACTCAAGAAAGCAAAAAAGAGCTTTTCAGAATTTACTGATAAATTGGTCTGGAAAGCTACAGGCATAGAAACTGTAAATGACTTGGTAATAGAAAATACATTTATTTCCATGACAGAATTAAAAAGCCATTTTGGACTGACCAATGTAGATATTTTGAAATACATGCAACTCAACCCATAGGAGTCTAAGCACTGTCTAATACAGGGGAGGGGTGCGTGGGATATTACTAAACTATATGGATTTGTTTAAGAAGGTCATAGTAAGGATCATTTAGCAATTTGATTTTGAAATGTAAATCCTCTTTAAGTAAAAAATTATAATGTATATATAAAAAAAATATTTGATGAACATTTGTATTTGGCCTTAGTGCAATTAGCCCATACACACACATTGAATAACAGATTCACTACATGGAACAAGAAATAGTGTGTATCTGAGAGATATAAGAAAGATCAGGAAACATTTGATTGATTTTTTTTTTAACATGTATTTAACCCCTTATTTTTATCACTTAACAGCCTCCATATATACTTACGTTTTTTCAACTGGTAATGGGGGACTTCAGGTGAGTCTTGTGAAGCCTGTATACATCTTAGAGTTAAAACAACTGACATGTACATGTTCCTGAGAGTCTCATCTTTCCACAGTGGGGTATTAGTGTGTGTCCCAAACTGTTTGGACGCTACAGACAGAAGTTGGCAGATCGGCTGTACCGACTTCAGACGAGTCTCAAGACACTTATGGGTCGGGTCGTAGAGCAAAACGGAGAACACCATCATGTTCGTGAGAGTCTCATCTTTCCATAGAGGGGTAATAGTTTTGTAGGCCAAACCATTCGGACGCTAGAGACAATTTTGTCAGAAGACCAATTTTCGGGGATGTCTCATGGTCTGACAAACACCGCTCTGGATCTGTCACCTTTCACCGCAGATGCGTTGTGACAAAGGCAGATGTGGTGGATTGAGACGCATCCAATGCAAAAAAAGAACAGATATCTCTAGCTTAAATTGACAGATTTTTATGGGGATTTTTTGTATTATGATGTCAACCTTATTCATTTTAAATATTTTAAATATTTTGGACACCAGAATAATATGGAGGAAATCCTATTTGAGTAAGAAAAGGATATTCATATGATAGGGAAGATATACATAACTTTGCAGAGAGCATATCCAACTGACAATCTCTTATACTCAGAAAGTATAAACTACTGTAACCAAAACTTTAAAATAACTGATTGACACGAGATGGAGGGAATGTTGGAACATAACAAAACTACAGTGAACGAAAATGTACCATCAATCCACTATAAACTAATGTGTAGAATGTATTACACAAGAGACAAAATTCCCAAATTCTACAGCACATGTCTTAAGTGTAAAACTAACAATGACTCAGTAATCCATGCCTTCTGGGAATGCTATAAAGCCCCAAGGTTATGGGCGGAGTTACAAGGTCAGCAGTCAGAAGTATTACAATGTAAATGTACTTCTAATCCATCTGTCTACATATTTCAAGACATGGCATATGAGGGTGCAGTGAGATACCCGATGGGTTGGACAATACTTTTCTCGTCAATCATCTTGAACAAACGTGTAGTTAAAAACTGGAAATCAACCAATCCTCCATCATTAACACAATGGAAAGATCAGATAGCCTAGGGGTTAGAGCGGCAGATAGTCTAGTGGTTAGAGCGGCAGATAGCCTAGTGGTTAGAGCGGCAGATAGTCTAGTGGTTAGAGCGGCAGATAGCCTAGTGGTTAGAGCGGCAGATAGCCTAGTGGCTAGAACGGCAGAAAGCCTAGTGGTTAGAGCGGCAGATAGCCTAGTGGTTAGAGCGGCAGATAGCCTATTGGTTAGAGCGGCAGATAGCCTAGTGGTTAGAGCGGCAGAAAGCCTAGTGGTTAGAGCGGCAGATAGCCTAGTGGTTAGAGAAACAGATAGCCTAGTGGTTAGAGCGGCAGAAAGCCTAGTGGTTAGAGCGGCAGATAGCCTAGTGGTTAGAGCGACAGATAGCCTAGTGGTTAGAGCGGCAAAAAGCCTAGTGGTTAGAGCGGCAGATAGCCTAGTGGTTAGAGCGGCAGAAAGCCTAGTGGTTAGAGCGGCAGATAGCATAGTGGTTAGAGCGACAGATAGCCTAGTGGTTAGAGCGGCAGAAAGCCTAGTGGTTAGAGCGGCAGATAGCCTAGTGGTTAGAGCGGCAGATAGCCTAGTGGTTAGAGCGGCAGAAAGCCTAGTGGTTAGAGCGGCAGATAGCCTAGTGGTTAGAGCGACAGATAGCCTAGTGGTTAGAGCAGCAGATAGCCTAGTGGTTAGAGCATTAGACTAGCAACTGGAAGGTTGCAAGATTGAATCCCAGAGCTGACAAGGTAAAAATCTGTTGTTCTGCCCCTGAACAAGGCAGTTAAATTAACCCGCTGTCATTGAACATAAGAATTTGTTCTTAACTGACTTGCCTTAAATAAAAATGAAAAGAAAACTTTTTGTTATTGTCTAAATGTTAAAAGTGTGTGGGCAACGCTGAGAAACAAAAGGGTACAATTTGAGGCCATGTGGCGGAGAGTGATACGGGCACTGGGGGTGTGAGCAGGGATGATGTTGGTGTGGGTCGGTATGTTGTCGTTTGTATGTGTATGTTTTGTATTGTACCAACAAAAGAAATCTGAAATAAAATCTTACAAAAAAAAGAAGGGAGGATAGGGAGAGAGGAAAAAGACAACAATATGTACAGAAAAAGGCCTGGGATAATTATGAATTGAGAACAAAAAAGCTATTCAGTGCTTTGGTTCAGACATGTTTCATGAGAGATAGCATGATGGAGTGAGATGGGTAAACAGAGCACTGAATACACAGTTTACATTATACATAACTAATTACAGTATTACTCAGGAGTGAGATTTATTTCATGCTACACCAAAGATGCTTCAGGTCAGGAGATGTGCGAGTCAGACAGAGCCGCTGGGAGTAGTGAGAAGGAACGACCATTGGAGGGACTGCTTTTTAAATGGAAAATGTTCCGGAAGATCAGTCATGAGTGAGGGACGGAAGCAAAAGGGAGGAGGGAAGGAGAGATGAGTTTGATGGATTTTCATGGGGTCTAATAATGTTTGTGCACCGAGAAAAGAAGAGATGGGAAGAGTTGAAAGTTGAGAACTGGGTCATGGTCTCAGGGGATGGTAATGTCTACAGAGAATGAGGGTTAGAGATAATGATGCAGGGAGGGAGGAAAGTGAAATAGACATCTGCTCAACAAGATTTGGGGTTTCTTCTGAATTCCCCTTGAAATAGTCATTAGAAAAATATGAGGAATTTAGAAACTTAAAAATGGCCTAATACAGCTTATTTGTATATTCTGAGAAAATGAATACGAAGTATTAGAGTCAGTATGAAAACGGGAAAGGTCCCAATGTTTCTATAAAGTGAGAGAGAGGAGAAGGTTCTTCCCACGTCCGACACATCTGTTTCTGTCCCCTCTGCAGCATGATGGTATGCTTTGAGGGGGTCTATTCAGAACAAATGACCATAGCTCTCTACTTCTCCCTCTCTCTCTCTCTCTCTCTCTCTCTCTCTCTCTCTATCCCACACTCCTATCACTCGGTCTCCCTAGGTCTCTCGCTGTCTCTTTGTGTCTGTCCGTCTCTTTCTTTCCGTCCGTCCGTCCGCCTCTCTCAATTCAGGTCAAAGGGCTGTATTGGCATGGGAAACACGTTTACATTGCCAAAGCAAAAATGGAATATACAATAAACAAAACGCAGATAAACAAGGGAAATAAACAATCTCTCTCTTTCTCTATCTCTTGAATATGCGCTAGCTTTTCTCTTGTAACACTTGCACCTGTTGAACCACTTTAGAAGCCTACATTTCTAACTTGCTGAGTTAGGGTTGGGAGGTGACAACTTTTACCTGCTCTACAGAAAATGGTCTTTGATACTCTGATACCAGGACAAGGATGTGGTCTCAGGACTCAGGATTATTATTATATATATTTTTTTAACATAATTTCAATTCAATTCAAAGGTGCTTTATTGGCATGGGAAACATATGTTTACATTGCCAAAGCAAGTGAAATAAACAAAAAACAAAAGTGAGAAGAAACAAATTCGTCCACAAAAAAACAAAACAAAATTAACAGTAAACATTGCACTCAAAAAGGTTTTTCAAGTGTTATATTATAAGCTATGAACAGTGCTTTTGCATTGTGCAAATAGTTGTATTATGAATAGTGGGGGAAGATAAATAAGCAGATAAATATTGTTGGTATTTACAATGTTGTTTGTGCTCCACTAGCTGCCCTTTTCTCATGGCTCTGGGCCACAAATCTTGCTGCTGTGTTTGCACATTGCAGTATTTCGCCTAACAGATATGAGAGTTTATCAATGTTTGATTTGTTTTCAAATTCTTTGTGGGTCTGTGTGATCTGTGGGAATTATGTGTCTCTAATGTGGTCATACATTTTGTGGACAGTGGGCACATATCCTGTCTTCTCTTGAGAGCCAGGCTATGCTCACTGTTGCTGTACATAGTCAAGGATTTTATTAATTTTGGGTCAGTCACAGTGGTCAGGTTACTGTGCAATCTCTGTTTAGGACCAGATACCATTCCAATTTCCAGTTTTTTGGTTGATTCTTTCCAGTTTGTCAAATAGTTATCTTTTTGCGCTTTCTCATCAGTTGTTTGGGTGTAATTCTGTTGTTGTCGTGTGGTCTGTTTGTGTTTGTGAACAGAGCCCTGGAACCAGCTGGTGGTCCCCAGCCGAACGTCTACACTGGCTTCACACGAAGAGTTGCCTGTATTGTATAGAACTTTTCCTCTCCCCTTACTCGCACCCCTTTCCATGCCATCCTGCTGTGGGGGAACCAGTCAAAGTCTTTCTGGGTACTCATCGACTCTGAGGCCGATGAGAGTTTTTTGGATGCTACCCTGGCGTCCGAGCTGGAAATCTCCAATCAACCCCTCTTCATTCCCATGGACGTTAGAGCGCTGGATGGGTGCTCTATAGGCCGGGTCACCCACAATACCATTCTCATCAACCTACGAGTGTCAGGGAACCACATCGAGGCAGTCCAATTCATGCTAATTAAGTCTCCTTAGGTTCCCGTGATATTAGAATTCTCTTGGCTGCAGCGACACAATCCCCTCATAGACTGGACTGGAGCCCGTTCTACACACTCATTGGGTCGTCGGCAAGCCTGTCCTCCGGGTTCCACCCTCAGTCCAACGGCTAGTCGGAGCGAGCCAATCAAGACCTCGAGACGACTCTTCGTTGCCTTGTCTCTGCCAACCCCACCACCTGGAGCCAGAAACTTGTGTGGGTTGAATACACCCGCAACACCCTCCCCTGCTCTGCCACCGGGCTCTCGCCTTTTGAGTGTTCCCTGGGTTATCAGCCCCCGCACTTCCCGGAGCAAGAGGTCAGCATACCCTCGTCCCAGATGTTTAGATGTTTGTCCGCTGCTGTCGGCGTACCTAGAAGAGAGTACGGTCGGCTCTTCTCAAGGCCACCTCCAGGTATCGAACAGTACCCTGGCACCCCGGTATCACCTCGGGCAGAGGGTATGGTTGTCCACTCGAGATCTGCCCCTCCGGGTGGAGTCCCGCAAACTTTCCCTCCATTTTATCAGCTCTTTCCCCATCTCCAAGATCATTAGCCCCTCTGCTGTTAGTCTTCTGTTGCCCCGTACCCTCCGTATACATCCCACTTTTCATGTGTCTAGGATTAAACCTATGTCTCACAGCCCTTTGTCTCCTGTTTCCAGGCCCATTCCTTTCCCCATCAACGACCAACCGACGTACACGGTGAGGCACCTCCTGAATGTTTGACCAAGGAGCAGGGGAATCCAGTACCTGGTTGACTGGGAGGGTTTTGGCCCGGAGGAGAGTTGCTGGGTCCCCTCTAGGGACATCCTGTACCCGGGCCTCATCGATTCTGCTCTGCATGCATTATTGGGGGTTTTGCATTGTACACAATGTATATCTTTGCAGAATTCTGCATGCAGAGACTCAATTGGGTGTTTGTCCCATTTTGTGAATTATTGGTTGGTGAGTGGACCCCAGGCAACACAACCATGAAGGTCAATGGGGTCTATAACTGATATATTTTTAGCCAGATCCTAAATCTAATCAAATCAAATCAAATGTTATTTGTTACATACACATGGTTAGCAGATGTTAATACGAGTGTAGCGAAATGCTTGTGCATTGGGATGTCAAGTTTTATGGTCCTTTTGATGGCACAGAAGGCCCTTCTTTCCTTGTCTCTTACAGCCTTGTGATGTTGATGTTTAGGCCGAGGTATATATAATTATTTGTGTGCTCTAGGGCAATTGTGTCTAGATAGAATTTTTATTTGTTGACCTGGCAACTGGACCTTTTTTGAAACACATTATTTGTGTCATACTGAGATTCACTGTCAGCGCCAATGTCTGACAGAATCTGTGCAGAAGATGCTGTAGGCCCTCCTTGGTTGGGGACAGAAGCACCCGATCATGTGATCATGAGTCCAGTAGGGTGATGCCAAGTACTGCACACTGTTCTAGTGCCCTTGCCAATTTTTTGATATACAGTACCAGTCAAAAATCTGGACACACCTACTCATTCAAGGGTTTTACATTATTGTTACCATTTTCTACATTGTAGAATAATAGTGAAGACATGAAAACTATTAGATTATTCAAAGCCGCCAGCCTTTGCCTTGATGACAGCTTTGCACACTCTTGGCATTCTGTCAACCAGCTTCACCTGGAATGCTTTTCCAACCGTCTTCAAGGAGTTCCCACATATGCTGAGTACTTGTTGGATACTTTTCCTTCACTCTGCGGTCCAACTCATCCCAAACCATCTCAATTGGGTTGGGGTCGGGTGATTGTGGAGGCCAGGTCATCTGATGCAGCACTCCATCACTCTCCTTCTTGGTCAAACAGCTCTCACACAGCCTGGAGGTGTGTTGGGTCATTGTCCTGTTGAAAAACAAATGTTAGTCCCACTAAGCGCAAACCAGATGGGATGGCGTATTGCTGCAGAATGCTGTGGAAGCCATCCTGGTTAACTTTTTAAGGCTAGGGGGCAGTATTCGGAAGTTTGGATGACTGAGGTGCCTAAAGTCAACTGCCTGTTATTCAGGCCCAGTAAGGATATGCATGGTATAATTGGATAGACAACACTCTAAAGTTTCTAAAACTGTTAAAATAATGTCTGTGAGTATAACAGAACTGATTTTGCAGGCGAAACCCAGAGGACAATCCATCCAGGATTTTTTGTTGTTGAGGTCATTGCACTTTTCAATGCTTTTCTATGGGAAAGTTTAATAATTAGGACTCAGATTGCAGTTCCTATGGCTTTTACTAGATGTCAACAGTCTGTAGAAATTGTTTCATGTTTGTTTGTTGAAAAATGAAGAAGTATTTGTATTCTTTCAAAGTATCCCTCTGAAGGACTCTAGTCGTTTGGCTCATTCACGCACGCTCCTCGTTCTTTTTCTCCGGTATTGAACACAGTATATTCCGTCTTAAATTGTATCGATTATTTACATATTAGGGTACATGAGGTTGGATTAGAAATGTTGTTTGAATTGTTTGGACGAAGTTTACAGGTAACTTTTTAGATTCCTTTGTAGGCAAGTTGGAACAGGTGGATTTCTGAATCAACGAGCCAAATAAACTGACATTTTTGGGATATAAAGAAGGACTCTATCGAACAAAATGACCATTCATTGTGTAACTGGGACCCTTTGGATTGCAAAAAGATGAAGATATTCAAAGGTAAGTGATTTATTTTATCGCTATTTTTGAGTTTTGTGACACCTGCGCAGGTTATGAATTCATGTTAATGCAGGAAGTGGGTGAGGCCCTGTCCTCAGACGATCAAATGATATGCTTTCGCCGTAAAGCCTATTGTAAATCGGACAAAGCGGTTCTAAGCTAAAGAATGGTGTATAACACTTGAATTTTTATGAATGTTTAATATTACTACTTTTGTATTTTGAATTTCGAGCTCTGTATTTTCACCGGATGTTGTCGAGGTGGGACGCTAGCGTCCCAATGATCCGAAAGAAGTTAAGTGTGCCTTGAATTCTAAATAAAGCACGGACAGTGATACCAGCAAAGCACCCCCACACCATCACACTTCCTCCTCCATGCTTTACAGTGGGAACCACACATGCGGAGATCACCTGCTCACGGAGCCAAACATCTCAAATTTGGACTTATCAGACCAAATGACAGATTTCCAATGGTCTAATGTCCATTGCTCATGTTTCTTGGCCCAAGCAAGTCTCTTCTTCTTATTGGTGTCTCTTATTGGTGTCTCCTCATTGGTGTCTTTGCAGCAATTCGACCATGAAAGCCTGATTCACAGGCTCCTCTGAACAGTTGATGTTGAGATGTATCTGTTACTTGAACTCTGTGAAACATTTGTTTGGGCTGCAATTTCTGAGGCTGGTAACTCTAATGAACTTATCCTCTGCAGCAGCCAGTTACATCGTAGCGCATTTCAAAGTTCTTGAAATGTTCAGAATTGACAGAACTTCATGTCTTAAAGTAATGATGGACTGTTGTTTCTCTTTGCTTATTTGAGCTGTTCTTACCATAATATGGACTTGGTCTTTTACCAAATAGGGCTATCTTCTGTAAAACCACCCATACCTTGTCACAACACAAGTGATTGGCTCAAATGCATTAAGACGGAAAGAAATTCCACAAATTAACTTTTAACAAAGCACACCTGTTAGTTGAAATGCATTCGAGGTGACTACCTAATGAAGCTGGTTGAGAGAATGCCAAGAGTGTTTAAAGCTGTCATCAAGGCAAAGGGTGGCTACTTTGAAGAATCTCAAATATAAAAAATATTTTGATTTGTTTAACACTTATTTGGTTACTACATGATTCATAGTTTTGACGTAGTCACTATTATTCTACAATGTAGAAAATAGTCAAAATAAAGAAAAACCATGGAATTGTAACGGTTTTCTTGTGGTGAAGGAGAGGCGGACCAAAATGCAGCGTGGTTTCTATTCATGGTTCTTTAATGAAGAAAACTATACATGAACAGACTAACAAAAACAAGAAACGTGAAAACCTAAAACAGCCCTATCTGGTGCAAACACAGAGACAGGAACAATCACCCACAAACACACAGTGAAACCTAAGGCTACCTAAGTATGATTCTCAATCAGAGACAACTAATGACACCTGCCTCTGATTGAGAACCATACTAGGCCGAAACATAGAAATACCCAAATCATAGAAAAAACAAACAGACTGCCCACCCCAACTCACGCCCTGACCATACTAAATAATGACAAAACAAAGGAAATAAAGGTCAGAACGTGACAGGAATGAGTAGGTGTGTCCCAACTTTGACTGGTACTGTATATGTAGCATACATTTTCCTAAACTAATCTAATCTGTAAGTGGTTGGATTTATTGAACCGTTACTGAGAAGTCTGTTCCAGTTTACATTATGTAGGTAGTCTCCAACAGCAGTGTGTTTATCCCTGCGCTGATGTCCATGCTGAGTGTGACATTGCTGGACATTATCCTTCTTAAATGGATCCCAATAGAGATTGGATGTCACATTGCAAGCCACCATAACATGACACAATAAGAAATACAGTATGTAAATGAGGCTTTAAACCTGAATGTGACCATATAAACCCTAAATTACTGTCGAGTTGACTCCATAGGAGATCAAATGAACTATTGCAGTTGTATTGGGAGAGTAAACATTCCTCTAAATACTGAACTCTAGAATATTGAACAACACTGCAGAGAGCTAAAAAAGTAAAAGCGTAATTTTCTATTAACACTGTAAAGAGTGAAAAGCAATGACGCTGAGATCAATATCAACACTAAATTGAGCATGTACAACCGAAACATAACGGTTGCAGAGTACCTTTTTCTCTAAACTGAGACCAGATGTGATCTGTGGTAGAATCACATTTTCTTCAATTAGAGGATGTTGAAGTAATATGAAGGTTTTTATGAGGTTTCTAGAGGTATAGAGGTGTAACGTCATGGTAATAGAGAGTACAGTAGCCTAAGCGTAGCTGTTTCTCCCTGAGGTATACTGTAGTTGTACAATGAACAAAACTAGCTTTCTTCCCTCCACACCTGTAATGGTTTGCTAGCTGAATCATTTCCAATCTTTTAAATATTAAACAAAATCACCAAACATAATTGAATTGGGAAACACAAAGAAACAGAAGGAATGAGAAACATAAAGGAAGCAAGGGAGCAAGGGAGGGAGCAAGGGAGAGAAAAATGTGAAGGCTGTGGAGACAGAGCAGAATAAGTAGATAAAGGGACATTCCTTGGAGCATATTACCCCCATTAAGCTCCAGTATATCATGATAAACCCCAAACAACACACGCTCCTTCATTCTCTCTCCCCTGTCTCTCTCTCTCTCTACCTCCATCCCTCCGTGCTTGTTATCACATTCTGACACGTTGCCATTTATGCCGTGGAATTTTGCCAAAGCTGTATCCTGTATTGCTGCTCTTTCTTGCAATTTATACATCAGAGATTAAATCTACCCCTTGTGTGTCCCAAATGCCACCCTATTCCCTTTATAGTGCAGGGCTATGGTCAAAAGTAGCGCACTATATAGGGAATAGGGTGTCATTTGGAAGGAGCCAAAGTCTCACAAATTCTCACTCGGAGAGACATTACCATCACTGTGTAGAGGTGAGCTAACACGCTCAGGTGCTGTGCCCAGGGGATAAAGCCAAAATAATAAAGAGTCTTATGATTAGCACCTGAGAAAAGGATATCAGCTCATGAAAAGGTCTGTGTGACTGGCCTCAGAATACAGTACATGCTAATAAACGAGGCATGTATGTTTGTGTGTGTGCGTGTGCGCACGCGTGTATGTGTGTGCGCGTGCGTGTGCGTGTGTGCGTGTGCGTGTGCGTGTGTGTGTGTGTGTAAAAAGAGTCAATAAAAGGTAGCCTTATTGTTTCTAACAATGTAGAAAAAATAAGCACCACCTGCCAAGTATATAGTAAGCTATCAGAGACTGATAAGAGGCACTTTCCATTCTTCCATTTCCTTCCAGTACTTCCACTGCCTCTCCTCCCTGCCTGCCCATGTTCCATGGAGCACTATTTCTGCCCCTGAACATATAGTCCTCATTTTTCACCCTGACCCAGTCCTTACGCTGTCGGAGGAATCAGCAGAAAGAATAGTTTCTGTAATAGTCTCTGTGACTTTGTGGAAGGGTAAAGTCATTTTCGACCGTAATTGGAATGCTTTGTCACTTCATCCTATTTATCATGTCTGAGCTGGTGGAGAGAGAGAGAGAGAGAGAGAGAGAGAGAGAGAGCGAGAGAGAGAGAGAGAGAGAGAGAGAGAGAGAGAGAGAGAGAGAAAGAGAGACCATTTTCAAGTGTTTTTGGTGCTTAACCCTTATTTTCCCTCTCTCAAACACTTGCAGATTGTAGCCAGACATACTGTACACACACTTCACTTGCTCATATAATATAATGCGCATGCACGCACACATGCACACACACATGCACACACACACAGCCATGAGGGAGCCATGAGTGAGCACAGGACATACACACAAGCACACACACACACACACACACACACACACACACACACACACACACACACACACACACACACACACACACACACACACACACACACACACACACACACAGAGCCAGGATAAATCCCCTGTCTATTCTCCAATTAAAACAGTGATAATAGCTGTTAGCATAACTTAGTGACTGCCTAGCCCTCCACCCTGAATCCATCCCTCCTTCCCTCTCCCCCCTTCAAATCTGCAAAAGCAAGTGCGCGCACACACGCACATACCCTCGCACACACAGGCAAACATTGCCGGCCAGACTCTTTGCCAGAGGATTGACCTAGATTGAGCCCCACTTCACAAACAAATTTGTGTTTAACACAAAAAGGGATTTGAGCAGATTAAGATTGGGACTGATGGGTAACAGGCCTCAGAATCACTGGCTAGTCCTAAATGGCACCATATTCCCTATGTAGTGCACTACTATGGACTACTGTGCACTAAAAAGGAAATAGGGTACACACTAAAAAATGAGGGTCCCTCAAGGGTTCTTTGGGAAAGGTGATGGATCTACTTTGTGCATGACGCAAGTAATTTTTCCAACAATTGTTTACAGACAGATTATTTCACTTATATTTCACTGTATCACAGTTCCAGTAGGTTAGAAGTTTACATACACTGAGTTAACTGTGCCTTTAAACAGCTTGGAAAATTCCAGAAAATGATGTCATGGCTTTAGAAGCATCTGATAGGCTAATTGACATCATTTGAGTCAATTGGAGGTGTACCTGTGGATGTATTTCAAGGCCTACCTTCAAACTCAGTGCATCTTTGCTTGACATCATGGGAAAAGCTAAAGATATCAGCCAAGACCTCAGAATTTTTTTTTTGTTTGACTTCCACAAGTCTGGTTCATCCTTGGGAGCAATTTCCAAATGCCTGAAGGTACCACGTTCATCTGTACAAACAATAGTACACAAGTATAAACACAATGGGTCCACACAGCCATCATACCGCTCAGGAAGGAGACACGTTCTCTCTCCTAGAGATGAACGTACTTTGGTGTGAAAAGTGCAAATCAATCCCAGAACAACAGCAATGGACCTTGTGAAGATGCTGGAGGAAACAGGTACAAAGTATCATATCCACATTTAAAACGAGTCCTATATCGACATATCCTGAAAGGCCGCTCAGCAAGGAAGAAGCCACTGTTCCAAAACCACCATAAAAATCAAGACTATGGTTTGCAATTGCACATGAGGACAAAGATCACACTTTTTGGAGAAATGTCCTCAGGTCTGATGAAACAAAAATAGAAATGTTTGGCCATAATGACCATTGTTATGTTTGGAGAAAAAGGGGGAGGCTTGCAAGCCGAACAACACCATCACAACCATGAAGCATGGGGGTGGCAGCATCATGTTGTGGGGGTGCTTTGCTGCAGGAGGGACTGGTGCACTTCACAAAATAGATGGCATCATGAGGTTGGAAAATTATGTGGATATATTGAAGCAACTCGAGACATCAGTCAGGAAGTTAAAGCTTGGTCGCAAATGGGTCTTCCAAATGGACAATGACCCCAAGCATACTTCAAAAGTTGTGGCAAAATGGCTTAAGGACAACAAAGTCAAGGAAATGGAGTGGCCATCACAAAGCCCTGACCTCAATCCTATAGAACATTTGTGGGCAGAACTGAAAAAGCGTGTGTGAGCAAGAAGGCCTACAAACCTGACTCAGTTACACCAGCTCCTGGGGCTCCATGCAAGATCTCACCTTGTGGAGTTGCAATGATCATGAGAACGGTGAGGAGTCAGCCCAGAACTACACGGGAGGATCTTGTCAATGATCTCAAGGCAGCTGGGACCATAGTCACCAAGAAAACAATTGGTAACACACTACGCCGTGAAGGACTGAAATCCTGCAGCGCCCGCAAGGTCCACCTGCTCAAGGAAGCACATATACATACCATCTGAAGTTTGCCAATGAACATCTGAATGATTCAGAGGACAACTGGGTGAAAGTGTTGTGGTCAGATGAGACAAAAATTGAGCTCTTTGGCATCAACTCAACTTGCCGTATTTGGAGGAGGAGGAATGCTGCCTATGACCCCAAAAATACCATCCCCACCATCAAACATGGAGATGGAAACATTATGCTTTGGGGGTGTTTTTCTGCTAAGGGGACAGGACAACTTCACCGCATCAAAGGGACGATGGACGGGGCCATGTACCGTCAAATCTTGGGTGAGAACCTCCTTCCCTCAGCCAGGGCATTGGAAATGGGTCATGGATAGGTATTACAGCATGACAATGACCCAAAACACACAGCCAAGGCAACAAAGGAGTGGCTCAAGAAGAAGCACATTAAGGTCCTTAGGTCTCCAGACCTTAATACCATAGAAAATCTGTGGAGGGAGCTGAAGGTTCGAGTTGCCAAACGTCAGCCTCGAAACCTTAATGACTTGGAGAAGACCTGCATAGAGGAGTGGGACAAAATCCCTCCTGAGATGTGTGCAAACCTGGTGACCAACTACAAGAAACGTCTGACCTCTGTGATTGCCAACAAGGGTTTTGCCACCAAGTACCAAGTCATGTTTTGCAGAGGGGTCAAATACTTATTTCCCTCATTAAAATGCAAATCAATTTATAACATTTTTGATATGCGTTTTTCTGGACTTTTTGTTGTTGTTATTCTGTCTCTCACTGTTCAAATAAACCTACCATTAAAATTAGAGACTGATAATTTCTTTGTCAGTGTGCAAACGTACAAAATCAGCAGGGGATCAAATACTTTTTTCCCTCACTGTATATATGCCCCAAAACTGTTACAACACTCTTGTTATAGAACTGTAACACACAGCACTTGTCACGTGAGCTGGGTTAAAATAGTATTCTTTCAAATACTTTAGCTGTGCTCAATTTAAGTTGCCTGACGCAATGGAATCAATGAGATAAACCTTACCATAAATCTAACCCTTCTCCTAATCTCTAATTTGTGTCACTTGTGAGGCATTGAGTGCTCTCCTCTTCCTACATGTGAACATCAGTTCCCCAGAAGAGAAGAGGCGAGAATGCAACTTTGATGTGGTCTGTAAAACCATCAGAGTGTTTGAGTGGTTGATAGGTTTCTTATCGGGTGCAAGTCTCTCATCTGTACTGATGCGCAGCTTTGTGGCTTTTTGACATGTCTTTGGAGCATGTGTGGGCTGTGGTTGGGATGGTGTCTATGAGTGTGTGGGGGGGTCTATGTCTGAATGACTTTGGTTGAGCGCATGCCTTTGTGGGTGGTTGGAAGTGTGTTTAGCACATGGTTGTGGTTATGAATTTTATAGAAAAAACACATGATTTCACGTGACATTTCCACATTTTGCACATGTGAAACCATGTGTTTATGGAACACTTAAAATGTCATTATATTTCACATGAAGTTTCATTTGTGATCACATAACCTTTCACATGTGGATTCAAATTTTCCAATGAGATTTCACAGTTATGCCCTGTAAACAAAAATGTGTCATTATATTACACACACAGTGCTTTTAACTTACACATTGGACACACATAACTACAATGTGTATGTGTATTTATATAAAACTGTCCACAGTGGTCATATCATCTCAAATAAACAGAACAACTTTTTTTTTACATCCAATGTAATCATTATTCAACATGTCGTTACCTGGGATTTGAACTCATAGCCTCTTGGTTCATAGCATTCCAATCTTCCAATTTCACATGTATTCCTACACTTTGGATGTCAAAGTTCACATTTCTGAAATAAGTCAATTAAATCAATGATGTGAGAATAGTCCGAATAAATTCTAACTAAAAAACCTTGCAGTTGGCACTCTTGCTAACTGCAGAGATGTATTTAATTTAATAAATGTTTCAGGGAATATTTCAGACTTTGTGGTGCAGCAGAAAGATCAGCGTACCTCAAATACAGTGGTTGTGAGTTAAAATTCCAGGTGTGGTTCTAGTTTAGCTGAACAGCAGTAACACATGGAACTGCACATTTGAAAACGTGATCACATGTGAATTGTTCCAAAAACATGATGTCACGTGAAGTGTTTCAAAAACGTGTGAAATTGTGATTTTCAACATGTGATAACATGAAACGACACTATTAGCCATTGATGCTAATTCGGTGGTACATTTTACAGTCATTATAAGGTACATTTCTACAGTAATAGGTAATTTGCAATAAAACGTCACAACAAGGTGTAGAGTGTTGGATTTGACGGCTGGGGAGCAAGGAGACCCACAGCTCCGCTAAAACCATTGACAACTGTGTGCATAGTCAAAAGAGCATAGTCAAACCTAGACATTTCTATGCAAAACAACTGCGCACATTTAGCTCTATCGTGAGAGATATACAGCAAGTAACTGCATGCTTTAATTATCAGTAAAACATCAATTGATCATGTCATTTCAGATATGTAGTGTAGCCTCACGATATCGCTCAATATTGGCCACCATGAATTGGCAAGTTAACTAGGCAAGTCAGTTAAGAACAAAGTCTTATTTACAAGGACAGCCTACCAAAAGGAAAAAGGAGTCCTGCAGAGACAGGGGTTGGATTAACAACAACAACAACAAAAAATAGGACAAAACAAGCATCACGACAAGAGAGACACTACAACACTACATAAAGAGAGACCTAAGTCAACAACACAGCACGGTAGCAACACAACATGGGAGCCGCGCAACATGGTAGCATCCCAAAACATGGTAGCATCACAAAACATGGTACAAACATTATTGGGCACAGACATCAGTACAAAGGGCAAAAATGTAGACACCAATACATCATGCGAAGCAGGCTTGTAATTCTTATAAATGAGGGAGTAAGACCAGTCTGAACGAGTGGACCCTAACGTGACGCAGAGTTTTTTCAGGCGCATGTGCATTTCTTGTTTACCTTTTATATTGACGACGTTATTGTCCGGTTGACATATTATAGATCATTTAGGCTAAAAAACAACCTGAGGATTGAATATAAACATCATTTGACATGTTTCTATGAACTTTACGGATACAATTAGGATTTTTTTGTCTGCCTGTTGTGACTGCGTTTGAGCCTGTGGATTACTGATGAAAACGCGCATTTTTTGAGGTTTTTGGGGAACTAATAATTGTAAGGTATGCTTTCACTGTAAAGCATTTTTGAAATCTGACACCGTGGTTGGATTCACAAGAAGTTAATCTTTAAACCTATGTAAAATAGTTGTATCTTTTCTGAATTTTTATAATGAGTATTTCTGTATTTGAATTTGGCGGAACCGTTCCGTATTTATTCTAACAGGTGGCATCCATAAATCTAAATATTCCTGTTACATTACACAACCTTCAATGTTCTGTCATAATTACGTAAAAATCTGGCAAATTAGTTCGCAACGAGCCAGGCGGCCCAAACTTTTGACTTAATATTTTAATATTGCCTACTAACATTAATTTATTTTATTTAACTAAATATGCAGGTTTAAAAATATATACTTCTGTGTATTGATTTTAAGAAAGGCATTGATGTTTATGGTTAGGTACATTCGTGCAACGATTATGCTTTTTTCGCAAATGCGCTTTTGTTATATCATCCCCCGTTTGGTGAAGTTGGTTGTCTTTGTTAGGAAGAAATAGTCTTCACAGTTCGCAACGAGCCAGACGGCCCAAACTGCTGCATATACCCTGACTTTGTTGCACAGAATGCAAGAGAAGTGACAATTTCCCTAGTTAAAATAAATTCATGTTAGCAGGCAATATTAACTAAATATGCACGTTTAATTAAAAAATATATACTTGTGTATTGATTTTAAGAAAGGCGTTGATGTTTATGGTTAGGTACACATTGGTGCGACGACAGTGCTTTTTTTGCGAATGCGCTTGTTAAATCACCCATTTGGCGAAATAGGCTATTCAATGATAAATTAACAGGCACCGCATCGATTATATGCAACGCAGGACAAGCTAGATAAACTAGTACTATCATCAATCTTGTGTCATTAACTAGTGATTGTGTTAAGATTGATTGTTTTTGCTTGCTAGCACCTTACCTTGGCTACTTGCTGCACTCGCATAATTGATAATCGGCCATTTATGATTAGTCGGGTTGACCTCTACTGTAAACATCTTCTCCCGTTTGTTTGTTTTTCGTGGTCTGCATAGGCTCAGTTTCTTGGGTGTTATGTGATGATGTTTTCATCTGAATGTCAAACAAATCGCTTAAAAAAGTAGGCTATACCTGCGCAGTTCGATCCACATAATAATTCCATAATAATTTATTTAGCTGATGCATCTTACTTGTACTAGCTTAGGCTACTGTCTCTCCTACTTTTGATAAGTTTCTGCTTATAATTTTAGACATTTGATAGGCCATTTGTTCGTTAACTATAGTTAGATTATTAATTTTTTGACCCATCTAACAATAGGTGCCCTTTTTTTGCGAGGCATTGGAAAAACCACAAAAACCTGGTCTTTGTGGTTGAATAGGTGTTTGAAATTCACTGCTCGACTGAGGGACCTTACAGATAATTGTATATGTTGGGTACAGAGATGAGGTAGTCATTCAAAAATCATGTTAAATACTATTATTGGACACAGAGTGAGTCCATGCAACTTATTATGTGACTTGTTAATTAAGCAAATGTTTACTCCTGAACTTATTTATGCTTGCCATAACAAAGGGGTTGAATACTTATTGACTCAAGACATTTCAGCTTTTCAATTTTTTATTCATTAGTAAACAAAACTAAAAACATAATTCCACTTTGACATTATGGGGTATTGTGTGTATTCCAGTGATAAGAATATCTAAATGTAATCCATTTCAAATTCAGGCTGTAACAATACAAAGTCAAGAGGTGTGAATACTTTCTGAAGGCACTGTATGTTACTTCATTGTAATATTGTTGTATTGCTATATCCTGATATTCTATTCTAATTACTAATAATTCCTCTTTATTGTGTACTTTCAGAAACCACACATTCAAACAGTATATAACATAATTTGCCAATCCTCATACCTGAACTGAACATATTTCTCAGCAAAGATTGAGGTCAGCTTTTGTATGCTAGCAACATACTGTTTACTGGAGGAAGAAACAGCAAGAAAAGACATAGGCCTATATGTAATGGTTGCCTATTTTATTCAAGTAGTAGTAGTGGTTGAACAACAAAAGCAAAAAGTAGTTTTACTATAGGAGCAAAAACTGCAAGAAATATATATGACCCATGTCACGCTCGTTGCAGCGGGAATAGAGTTCCACATTTTTTTAATAAACTGAAACTCACCAAAAAAAAAAAAAAGCACAAACAAAACGAAACGAGGCGCACTGGAGGCCTGATGCGTGGTGCCGGCACTGGTAGTACCGGGCTGGTGACACACACCAGGACTACTGGACTGTGGAGGCGCACTGGTTGGTCCATTTTTGGTGGGATCTTCTGTCACGCTTGTTGAAAAGAGTAGACCAAGGCGCAGCGTGAATAGAGTTCCACATATTTTTGATAAACTACAACTCACCAAAACAAAAAAATAAAGCAATGTGAAGCTACTGGTGTGCACTCGGGCAACTCAATGTAAGACAAGATCCCACAAACACAAATGAGGTAAATGGCTACTTAAATATGATCCCCAATCAGAGACAACGATAAACAGCTGTCTCTGATTGGGAACCATATCAGACCAACAGACATACAAAAACTTAGATGACCCACCCTAGTCACTATCACGCCCCAACCAACATAGAGAATAAACAGCTTACTATGTTCAGGGCGTGACAACCCATTTTTCAATATTCATGTACTGATTGAACAACAACAACTGTATTCTCACCCCCCACCCCTAAAGGCATTTTATCATGGCAGGTCATCTGTCAGGTCAGTCAGTGCAGATTTGCTCAATAGTGTTTGAGCGTATGGTACTCATCAAAGCATGACGCAACACACAGTGGTGTGTCACAAGCTAAAGACGTACTTTGTCAACCTCCCCTGCTTCCTACTACTGGTGCTGGACAGGCAGACTGCAGGGCATCTGTGTGCGACCGCCTTGGGCTAAAATTTGAGGGGAAATGCCTTGCAGTGAGGCGTAGGGGATTGTCAGCAGCAGGACGGCTCCCCGTGGATGGACGCTGAGGGGGGTAGTGCTTCTCCAGCAGCTCTCTCATGAGGTTCTCTGTACTTTTGGTAGGTAATTACTTTATCTATGGGGGAGAGGTAGTGGGGAGGGTGATGAGGGAGTGGGTAGGTGGAAAAATATTATTTTATCCCTTGGTAGTTTTCCGAACGCATTTCACAAAGCTGTTTATCATGTTCGCCTTATCCACTGCCCTCATTTTGAGGTTATAGTCAAGTACACAGTCTGGTTTGATCTTTCTCTCTCCTGTCAGTTGGTCCACCTTCCCTGTGGCTGACATGGTTGCTGAATGTACAATGGAGAAGACATAGACGTCTCATTTGTCATGCCACTTTACTGCCAGCTGTTGAGCTCCACCTTCCCCCTCTGCATCTCCCGAATGCCGTCCTCCCCTTGCTGTTCAACCGAACTGTGCCACAGTCCCCTGTGCTGTTGGAGAGCAGATGCTGAAAGAGTGTGGGACTGCTGTAACAATTGTCCACATACAAAGTGTGGCCCTTCCCGAGATGAGGAGCCAGCATGGTCATTATCACGGACCCGGACATCCCAAGCCCCTCATAATGTTGGATGTCAGGGGTGGACCCTGATGTATAATGTATTGGATAAATTGCTAGTGCTACAGCTTAGCCCACTAGCTACACACATAAAGAACAACACTGAATGGCTCCGAGTGAGTGTCAAAGTTTATGTGATTGACTGCCAGTATGTCCCACTTGTATCAATAAATCATTATCAGAAAAGTGGTTTGTGTGGGAATTATTTATGTACTGTTTTATTCACGTTTTCAAGTAATGGTGACAAATAATGCATTCTGATTCTTGAGACTTATATAATGAGTGTAAAACACCTTTTTGAAGTTTGTACTGTTTATGATTAGCTATTGCTAAGCTAATTGTTAGCTATATTTGGAGCCATGTTTGCTAACATCATAAAATGCATTCTGGGTGTCGCGTAAACGTCTGATTTTGTAAATAATATTTTTTAACAATATGAGGTGAAGGGACGGTTCAATCATCTTTCGAGTAAACTTCCGGAAGTGAATTATGGGAAGAGAATGATGGTAGACGACACACCCCCTTCAACATGCATACTGCAAACAGACCCAACTCATCTTGTCACCTCTTCTTATCTTTGGTTGATGCGGAAAAACAAACATGGTGGCGCGTACAAACTCTACTCATCGTCAGATTACTTTAGATTTTATTTTGATCACTGGTAAACTTACCCGTGATGTGAGGAATTGTAAATAGCAATTGCTATTAGGTCAATATTATTATGTTTCTGTTAAAAAACTGTGTGGCCAGCTGAAACGCTGACTGTTGCGTCAATCGTAACTAAAAGTTCAAATTAAGTGTTCTAATCACACCGGTTTGAGCATAAGCTGCAGGGACCATTGTTGAATGATCACACTTGTGTGTTTTTACACGTCAAAGAGTTAAAGAAAACTGAACCATGTATTACAGTTTCTCCTGGCCCATAGATTACCTTCAACTGATTATAGGCTACGACTTACGGCTGCATCATGTAATTTGAAAACTGTGGAGAAAAACAACATCTATATGATAATCAAACGCTGCTATTCATTGCTGACCAGCAGATGTCACTAATGTGCATTTTGAACAAATAATGAAGCGCTGAGTATTAACACATTTTCGGCACAATTTGGTGAAAGAGCCGAAGCCTTTAGAAAGACTCGGTTTCCCCTCAATACTTTCAGGGTGAGAAACCATCTAACATCATGTTGTAAAATAGTGAACAACTCCTTTATGGCATGACACTGGGCCTCAGGATCTCATCACAGTATCTCTGTGCATCTTCGTTGTCCGTGGCTTATACCTGACCATACCATAACCCCACCACCACCATGGGGCACTCTGTTCACAAAATTGACATCAGCAAAACGCTTTCAAACATGGCGCCATACACGCTGTCTGCCATCTGCCTGGTACAGTTGAAACCGGGATTCATCCGTGAAGAGTGCATTTCTCCAGCGTGCCAGTGGCCATCGAAGGAGAGCACTTACAAAAATTCTCTAGAACGACGTTGTAGGCGGTTTATGGTAGAGAAATTAAGATTAAATTATCCGGAAACAGCTCTGATGGACATTCCTGCAGTCAGCATTCCAATTGCACGCTACCTTAAAACTTGAGACATCTATGGCATTGTGTTGTGTGACAAAACTGCACATTTTAGAGTGGCCTTTTATTTTCCCTGTCACAAGGTGCACCTGTGTAATGATCATGCTGCTTAATCAGCTTCTTGATATGCCACGCTTGTCAGGTGGGTGGATTATCTTGGCAAAGGAGAAATGCTCATTAACAGGGATGTAAACAAATTTGTTCACAACATCTTATAGAAATAAGCTTTTTGTGCATATGGAACATTTCTAGGATGATTTATTTCACCTCATGAAACATGGGACCAACACTTTACATGTTGTATTCCTAGTTTTGTTCAGTATATTATGTGTTATGGATTTATGAAACAAGGCAACTAATTACAGTATAACGTTATCAATGTTGTATAGGTAGAGATGGATGGACACAAAAGCGGCTTATCTACTGCACTCCCTACAGAGGAGGAGGCCACTGACAGCTCTGATGAGGTCAGACTCATAGTAGATTAGGATGTGGAGGAAGAGGACCATGAAGGCATTGGCTGATTTGCCATTTTATTATTATGCACTTTTAGACAAACATACTAACATACAGTGGGGAGAACAAGTATTTGATACACTGACGATTTTGCAGGTTTTCCTACTTACAAAGCATGTAGATGTCTGTCATTTTTATCATAGGTACACTTCAACTGTGAGAGACGGAATCTAAAACAAAAATCCAGAAAATCACATTGCATGATTTTTAAGTAATTCATTTGCATTTTATTGCATGACATTGATCACCTACCAACCGATAAGAATTCCGGCCCTCACAAACCTGTTTTTCTTTAAGAAGTCCTCCTGTTCTCCACTCATTACCTGTATTAACTGCACCTGTTTGAACTCGTTACCTATATAAAAGACACCTGTCCACACACTCAATCAAACAAACTCCAACCTCTCCACAATGGCCAAGACCAGAGAGCTGTGTAAGCACATCAGTGATAAAATTGTAAACCTGCACAAGGCTGGGATGGGCTACAGGACAACAGGCAAGCAGCTTGGTGAGAAGGAAAGAACTGTTGGCGCAATTATTAGAAAATGGAAGAAGTTCAAGATGACGTTCAATCACCCTCGGTCTGGGGCTCCATGCAAAATCTCACCTCGTGGGGCATCAATGATCATGAGGAAGGTGAGGGATCAGCCCAGAACTACACGGCAGGACCTGGTCAATGACCTGAAGAGAGCTGGGACCACAGTCTCAAAGAAAACCATTAGTAAACACATTACGTCGTCATGGATTAAAATCCTGCAGCACACGCAAGGTCCCCCTGTTCAAGCCAGCGCATGTCCAGGCCCGTCTGAAGTTTGCCAAAGACCATCTGGATGATCCAGAGGAGGAATGGCAGAAGGTCATGTGGTCTGATGAGACAACTAGAGCTTTTTGGTTTAAACTGCACTCGCCGTTTTTGGAGGAATAAGAAGGATGAGTACAACCCCAAGAACACCATCCCAACCGTGAAGCTTGGAGGTGGAAACATAATTCTTTTGGGATGCTTTTCTGCAAAGGGGACAGGACGACTGCATCGTATTGAGGGGAGGATGGATGGGGCCATATATCGCGAGATCTTGGCCAACAACCTCCTTCCCTCAGTAAGAGCATTGAAGATGGGTTGTGGCTGGGTCTTCCAGCATGACAACGAAACACAGCCAGGGCAACAAAGGAGTGGCTCCGTAAGAAGCATCTCAAGGTCCTGGAGTGACCTAGCCAGTCTCCAGACCTGAACCCAATAGAAAATCTTTGGAGGGAGCTGAAAGTACGTATTGCCCAGCGACAGCCCCGAAACCTGAAGGATCTGGAGAAGGTCTGCAGGCCAAAATACCTGCTGCAGTGTGTGCAAACTTGGTCAAGAACTACAGGAAACGTATGATCTCTGTAATTGCAAACAAAGGTTTCTGTACCAAATATTAAGTTCTGCTTTTCTGATGTATCAAATACTTATGTCATGCAATAAAATCAAATGAATTACTTAAAAATCATACAATGTGATTTTCTGTATTTTTGTTTTAGATTCCGTCTCTCTATGATAAAAATCTACATGTTTTGTAAGTAGGAAACACTGCCGATTTTGCAGGTTATCAAATACTTGTTCTCCCCACTGTATATACAGTATATTAGGTCTATCTTTTTAAAATTATTCTC
The DNA here is from genome assembly GCF_034236695.1 of Oncorhynchus nerka. NCBI lineage: Eukaryota > Metazoa > Chordata > Actinopteri > Salmoniformes > Salmonidae > Oncorhynchus > Oncorhynchus nerka. Next base: position 15,217,298 of record NC_088414.1, on the reverse strand, counting down.
TCCCTCTGTAGGACAGTGTGATGGACTGCCGGCTCTCAGACCTTTTTGAGAAGGACACTGTAGAAGCTGTCCCCACGGGGACAAGGACAGGCAAGGACTGGAGAGACTGGATAACATGCTGCTAGGGCTGCAGAGAGGGCTGAGGGACAATCAAATCAAACCCTCACAGGACACACCCTCACAGCACAGGTGAGCACAATATGATAAGCAAAGGTAAAAGGACACACACTAACACACAAAGGACAGGCAGCTGAACATTGACTGGCAGAGAATTGACATTTGGCTAGCCTGGTCCCAAATCTGTGTATCCTGTTGTATGATTGTTGTCATGCCATGTTACCATAGGAGTTGGCTATATGTTACAATCTGATGGAAGACCACACTAACATTTGGCTGATAGAAGCTGGGTTGTGTGAGAAGTCTGGCTGTCAAACAGACTGAGATTCTGAGGAAGGCATCACACAAGCAGATGGGTCAGTATGTCCAAACACATAATGCAAATATTAAAGATTATACTCCATATTGATGTTGAATAGAATACCCTTGCGAAACCAGATTGACGACTGTGCTCACACTGGTTTCACTTCACTTGCAGTGAAACAGAACGTGAGCTTGCAAGATCAGGCTGGTTTAGGGAGGTGATAGAAATATGCTTGATGCCATGCCAACTGTTGTAAAAGCCATTTATTGTTATTATATGCCTTATTTGAATCATATTATGTAATTCAACATCGATTTTGATGACAATATCCCTGAGATGAACGTTGTATATAATGTTAAGGCTATGATAGCGATGTAAATGTCACTTTCTTTTACAGGTTTCAATGAGACAATATATACCCCTAACCCTATTCTTTCAATAAGTTATTGTTTTATTAATATTATATTACTTGTTTGTCTTTCTTTATCATATGTAAGACTAAATATTATTTGTATTTTGTTTTGATGCAGATTTATGTTTAATATACTATCCAGATAAGAAAGCATCTGATCACAGAACATTCCATAGAATACAACATTTTTTAAATTTAAAAACATTGGTCACTAAAACAGTTAGCAGTAAAAAGCTATTTCTATTCAGATTTCAGATATTCAAACCTTAAAACTCAAGGAAGACTCAATATGCTATATGTTTTTCTGTATCTGTCACGGTCTTCCTCCTCTTCATCTGAAGAGGAGAGGCGAGAAGGATCAGAGGACCAATATGCGGCGTGGTATGTGTTCATAGTGAATTTTAATAAAGAGAACACTGAACACTGCAACACTATACAAAAGAGTAACAAAAACAATAAACCAATGACGACCGTGAAGCTACAAAATGAGACCTGTGCTGAACACAAGCCACTAACATAGACAATCACCCACAAACAAACAGTGCAACCCAGGCTACCTAAGTATGATTCTCAATCAGAGACAACTAATGACACCTGCCTCTGATTGAGAACCATACTAGGCCGAAACATAGAAATCCCAAATCATAGAAAATCAAACATAGACTACCCACCCAACTCACGCCCTGACCATACTAAATAAATACAAAACAAAGGAAAATAAAGGTCAGAACGTGACAGTATCTTCATTAGAAAGTTGTGTAAATGGCAGTTGTTTGGGGAAAAAAGCATTTATTTTCACATCAGATACCCATTTTCACAGGTGTTATTTCTTGAATGATTACAATTTGATTGATTGGGTTATATTTTATGTCAAATCATGCACATCACTTGCTGATTGGCAGCATACTGTAACAGCTGCAGCCTATCAGAAGATAGCAGGCATGGTTTTCAACTAGCTCTTTTTGGTTTTCCATAAGCGGGAATTTCGTCCCAGTTAACAAAATGACAAATTCACAGCAACAAGTTGCCATTAAGTTAGTTGAAAATGCACAACAAACTCTTCACAGTGCAGCTCATTACTGACACATTCTTCACAGTTTACAGAACAGTTTACAGAACAGACAGTGTCAAAAAAGGTTATCTACTTACATCCGCACAACCATCAAAAACTTCTACAACACTTCCACTGACAGTTGGCACAAATATACATATATTGACCACACCTGCAATGTATCAAAGTGCAGTGGTGATCATACCTTATATTCAAAATATTGAGTAGAAAAATATCCTATTATACCTACAAAGTACCGAATGGTACCTTATGAGTTCATATGTGTACCTGGGAAGTGTACCTTTGACCTTTTTGTACCCAGGTAACAACATTGTACCCTAAACATACCCTTATTTTGGGCTAATGTAAAGTAGCGTGAATAAGTATGAACCTGGTGGCACTGCAGAGGTTGTAAATTCAAATTGTGTGTGATCACGCGCTCCGCAGCCGATGTGAGTAAGACCTTTCAAAAGGTCAACATTCACAAGGCCGCTGGGCCAGACAGATTACCAGGACGTGTAATCCGAGCATGCGCTGACCAACTGACAAGTGTCTTCACTGACATTTTTAACCTCTCCCTGCCTGAGTCTGTAATACCAACATGTTTCAAGCAGACCACCATAGTCCCTGTGTCCAAGAACACTAAGGTAACCTGCCTAAATGACTACCAACCCGTAGCACTCACGTCTGTAGCCATGAAATGCTTTGAAAGGCTGGTCATGGCTCACATCAACACCATTATCCCAGAAACCCAAGACCCACTCCAATTTGTATAACGCACCAACAGATCCACAGATGATGCCATCTCTATTGCACTTTACACTGTCCTTTCCCACCTGGACAAAAGGATGCTATTCATTGACTACAGCTCAGCATTCAACACCATAGTGCCCTCAAAGCTCATCACTAAACTAAGGACCCTAGGACTAAACACCTCCCTCTGCAACTGGATCCTGGACATCCTGACGGGCCACCCCCAGGTGGTAAGGGTAGGTAACAATACATCCTCCACGGTGATCCTCAACACGGAGGCCCCTCAAGGGTGCATGCTCAGTCTTCTCCTGTACTCCCTGACCACTCATGACTGCACAGCATGGCACGACTCCAACACCATCATTAAGTTTGCTGATGACACAACAGTGGTAGGCCTGATCACCGACAATGATGAAACAGCCTATAGGGAGGAGGTCAGAGACCTGACTGTGTGGTGCAAGAACAACAACCTCTCCCTCAATGTGATCAAGACAAAGGAGATGATTGTGGACTACAGGAAAAGGAGGACCGAGCACACCCCCATTCTCATTGACGGGGTTGTAGTGGAGCAGGTTGAGATGTGGCATCCACATCACCAACAAACTAACATGGTCCAAGCACACCAATAGGGCACGACAAAACCTATTCCCCCTCAGACTGAAAAGATTTGGCATTGGTCCTCAGATCCTCAAAAGGTTTTACAGCTGCACCATCAAGAGCATCCTGACAGGTTGCATCACTACCTGGTATGGCAACTGCTCGGCCTCCGACTGCAAGGCACTACACAGGGTAGTGAGTATGGCCCAGTACATCAATAGGGCCAAGCTTCCTGCCATCCAGGACCTCTATACCAGGCGGTGTCAAAGGCCCTAAAAATTGTCAAAGACTCCAGCCACCCTAGTCATAGACTGTTCTCTCTGCTACTGCACGGCAAGCGGTACCAGAGCACCAAGTCTTGGTCCAAGAGGCTTCTTAACAGCTTCTACCCCCAAGCCATAACACTCCTGAACAACTAATCAACTAATCAAATGACTTTTGCATTGCTCCCCCCTCCCACACTGCTGCTACTCTCTGTTATAATCTATGCATAGCCACTTTAATTACTCTAGCTACATGTACATAATTACCTAAATTACCTCAACACCTGTACCCCCTGTATATAGCCCTGCTTTTGTTATTTACTGCGGCTCTTTAATTATTTGTGATTCTTATCTCTTACTTTGTTGTTGTATTTTCTTAAAACTGCATTGTTGGTTAAGGGCTTGTCAGTAAGCATTTCACTGTAAGGTCTACACCTGTTGTATTTGGTGCATGTGACAAATAAAATGTTATTTGAAATGTTTTATTTGAAATCCCCAAAGAATGTATGTTGTACTCTATGTTCTTGAGCACTGCTAGTTTTATGTTGATGGTGATAATTGGATAATTATTTACTTGATTCTGGGCAGCTTTCAGGAAAGTATATATCTTTCATGATCACAGATCTGGTGGTGTAGCTGCACTGTATCAATATAATTCAGATTACTAGCAACCAAGAGGTTATGAGTTCAAATGTTGAGTCACAGTACAAAAATAAACAATATTTTTTACACTAATTTAAATCAGAATACAGATACAAAAATATTTCCTATATTTTCACTGCAACTTTAGGTTGCAGTAAGAACTTCAGGTTTACGATCTTCATAGTTCAAATCCCAAGTGAGTCCCAAGTAATCAGCATACAGCATCATACTGTCCTTCAACATTAACACCTGAATGTAGCTGTAAAAATACACTAACCTGTCGTAGATTAACCATATTTTCACCTCAACTAGACAAAACCTTCCAGGGAACCATGACACAACGTTCTAAGCACGTCCTTGGAGACGTCCCTGAAACAAACTGGGAACTAGACAAAACCTGCAGGGGACCAAGACTGTTTAAATTGAATTAATGTAAATTATAACTTTCAAAGTAAAATATTCTAAATTACATTTAACACCTGAGTTTTCACATGTGCTCAACTGTTGTCAGATGTGTAGTGTCATGGTATCACATCCTCATGTTGTCACATTTCTTTCACATGAGATTGTGTTGTCACGTGTATAGTTCATGTTATCACATGTTGAACTTATGCATCCCTATGTTGTCACATTTATTTGACATTCATTTCACATTAAATCATTAAGATCACACAGGATCACATCTTCACATGTGAAATTGATGTGGTTTTTCCATAAGGGGAGTGTGGGTGTGAGCATGTGTGTGTGTGTGTGTGGGGGGGGGACACTCATCAGTAGAGTTGGCGTGTGCACAGCAACGCGGAATTCTAAGCAGATAAGAAGAGAGATGAGGAGGAACAGAGGCTTTCACCCATCCAGTTCCCATACACAGCACAGGGACATACAGACACCCTGATGTGGACCACATGGTTACAGTAAGTGAAGCATCCTTGTGATTAATGGACGCTACAAGTTTGAAGTTTGACGCTAGACTATATCTCCCCTGCCTGTAGTTAAGATACTGTGTGTGTGGGTGTGCGTGCTTGTAGCAGAGATACAGTATGGGGAGTGAAGCTGCATGCCACAGGTCAGGGGTCAGTCCTAGTTGGCGGAGAAGAGTGAGTCTCTCTCTTTGAGACCGTTAACAAGCCTGGGGGACAGAGCATAAAAACAGTCAAACTCTTCGCCAGCTGTTGGACGTCCTGCTAATTACAAACTCAGTGGGCTTCCGCTCTCCCCAAACTCCCCCTGCACACACACACTTACGCACATGCGCAGATACACAGGCACACATATGCATGCATGCATGCACACGTGCACATACACACACACACACTCCACCACACACACACGCCACACTCCACCCTCCTTTCCCCCACACACACACCCTGTCCCGTCCCGGTCACGTCCGACCCCTACCTCCGCTCCATCTGCTAGCGAGCTGTTTAATTAGGAGCAGCTCTTTTAATTGATGAAAGAGAGCGAAGGCTTGAAAACTTCAAAACCACCGTCTGACTCCACACCACAGCGCGCCTGTGCTCCACTCAACACCACATAAAAGTGCCTTAGAAATGGGCCTCCTCCCTGCTTCATTTACATTAGGTAACGGTGGCTACGCTAACTACCTCATCATGTCAGACCCCATTCATTAATCACGAGTCTTGTTTCAAGCATCGGTAAATAAAGGCTTTTCCTGCAGCTATTTTTTTCCTTGTTTTCTTAACCGTTTTCTATCGGTGGTTGATTTTCTTTGTAGATTGAGGTCTTTGCTCAGGGCTGTTGTTTGTACTAGCTTGCCTGACAGGCTGGCAGGAGCACTGACCTTCTTACTGACAGGTATTTTCATTAGGGGTTTGGTAGGGTTGTTTGCTGTGGAGGGAAAACGGCAAGGAATATTGATTGTTTTGATCCATCTACAACATTGCAACATCATTTGTGTGTGCTGTTGTCTTGTCTGTGGAGAGACAACACTGCACGTCCTCCCCTCCTCACTCAAGTTGTTCCGATGGAGCATCTGACCTGCTTTCCCCTCCTAACTTTTAAAGATTCCCTCCCGAACGCAATGTCAGAACACCTACTCATTCAAGGATTTTTCTTTATTTTTACTATTTTCTACATTGAAGAATAATAGTGAAGACATCAAAACTATAACATAACACATATGGAATAATGTAGTAACCAAAAAAGTGTAAAACAAATCAAAATATATTTTTATATTTGAGATTCTTCAAATAGCCACCCTTTGCCTTGATGACAGCTTTGCACACTCTTGGCATTGTCTCAACCAGCTTCATGAGGTAGTCACCTGGAATGCATTTCAATTAACAGGTGCACCTTCTTAAAGTTAATTTGTGGAATTTCTTTGCGTCTTAATGCATTTGAACCAATCAGTTGTGTCGTGACAAAGTAGGGGGGTATACAGAAGATAGCCTTATTTGGTAAAAGACCAAGTCCATACTATGACAAGAACAGCTCAAATAAGCAAAGAGAAACAACAGTCCATCATTACTTTAAGACATGAAGTTCCGTCAATTCTGAACAGCTACAGGAATGGAAGACCCAGAGTTACCTCTGCTGCAGAGGATAAGTTCATTAGAGTTACCAGCCTCAGAAATTGCAGCCCAAACAAATGCTTCACAGAGTTCAATTAACAGATACATCTCAACATCAACTGTTCAGAGGAGACTGTGTGAATCAGGCCTTCATGGTCGAATTGCTTCAAAGAAACCACTACTAAAGGACACCAATATGAAGAAGAGACTTGCTTGGTCCAAGAAACACGAGCAAGGGACATTAGATTAGTGGAAATTTGTCAGTTGGTCTGGAGTCCACATTGGAGATTTTTGGTTCCAACCGCTGTGTCTTTGTGAGACGTGATGTGGGTTAACGGATGATCTCTGCATGTGTATTCCACACCTTAAAGCATGGAGGAGGAGGTGTTATGGTGTGGTGGTGCTTTGCTGGTGACACTGTCTGTGATTTATTTTGAAATCAAGGCACACTTAATCAGCATGGCTACCACAGCATTCTGCAGCGATATGCCAACCCACCTGTTTTGGGCTTAGTGGGACTATCATTTGTTTTTCAACAGGACAATGACCCAACACACCTCCAGGCTGTGTACAGGCTATTTGACCAAGAAGGAGAGTGATGGAGTGCTGCATCAGATGACCTGGCCTCCACATTCACCCAACCTCAACCAAATTGAGATGGTTTGGGATGAGTCTGACCGCAGAGTGAAGGAAAAGCATGGAACAGGTGCTCAGCATATGTAGGAACTCATTCATGACTCTTGGAAAAGCATTCCAGGTGAAGCTGGTGGAGAGAATGCCAAGTGTGTGCAAAGCTGTCATCAAGGCAAAGGGAGGGTATTAGAAGAATCTCAAATATAAAATATATTTTGATTTGTATATTTTGAACACTTTTTTGGTTACTACATGATTCCATATGTGTTATTTCAAAGTTTTGGTGTCTTTATAATTATTCTACAATGTAGAAAATAGTCAAATAAAGAAAAACCCTTGAATGAGTAGGTGTTCTAAAACTTTTGATCGGTTGTACACATACCCCAACCAGAAGCCATGGATTACAGACAGCATCTGCACTGAGCTAAAGGGTAGAGCTACCACTCTCAAGGAGCCGGAAGCCTATAACAAATCAAGCTATGCCCACGACGAACCATCAAACAGGCAAATCCTCAATACAAGACTAAGATTGAATCCTACTACACTGGCTCTGACGCTCGTTGGATGTGACAAGGCTTGCAAATTATTACAGACTACAAAGGGAAGCACAGCCGCGAGCTGCCCAGTGAGCCTACCAGAGGAGCTAAATGACTTCTATGCCCGCTTCGAGGCAAGCAACACTGAAGCATGCATGAGAGCACCAACTGTTCCGAACGACTGTGTGATCATGCTCGCCATAGCCGATGTGAGTAAGACCTTTAAACAGGTCAACATTCACAGACGGTTTACCAGGACGTGTACTTCGAGCATGTGCTGACCAATTGACAAATCTCTTCACTGACATTTTCAACCTGTCCCGGGCAGAGTCTGTGATACCTATATGTTTTAAGCAGACCACCATAGCCCCTGTGCCCAAGAACACCAAGGTAACCTGCCTAAATGACTACCGACCCTTAGCACTCACGTCTGTAGCCATTAAGTGCTTAGAAAGGCTGGTCATGACTCACATCAACACCATCATCCCAGAAACCCTAGACCCACCCTAATTTGCATACCACCCCAACAGATCGACAGATGACGCAATCTCTATTGCACTCCACAGTGCCATTTCGCACCTGGACAAAGGGAACACCTACATGAGAATGCTATTTATTGACAACAGCTCAGCATTCAGGGCTCTGTTCTAGGCCCTCTCCTATTCTCGCTATACACCAAGTCACTTGGCTCTGTCATAACCTCACATGGTCTCTCCTATCATTGCTATGCAGACGACACACAATTAATCTTCTCCTTTCCCCCTTCTGATGACCAGGTGGCGAATCGCATCTCTGCATGTCTGGCAGACATATCAGTGTGGATGACGGATCACCACCTCAAGCTGAACCTCGGCAAGACGGAGCTGCTCTTCCTCCCGGGGAAGGACTGCCCGTTCCATGATCTCGCCATCACGGTTGACAACTCCATTGTGTCCTCCTCCCAGAGCGCTAAGAACCTTGGCGTGATCCTGGACAACACCCTGTCGTTCTCAACTAACATCAAGGCGGTGGCCCGTTCTTGTAGGTTCATGCTCTACAACATCCGCAGAGTACGACCCTGCCTCACACAGGAAGCAGCGCAGGTCCTAATCCAGGCACTTGTCATCTCCCGTCTGGATTACTGCAACTCGCTGTTGGCTGGGCTCCCTGCCTGTGCCATTAAACCCCTACAACTCATCCAGAACGCCACAGCCCGTCTGGTGTTCAACCTTCCCAAGTTCTCTCACGTCACCCCGCTCCTCCGCTCTCTCCACTGGCTTCCAGTTGAAGCTCGCATCCGCTACAAGACCATGGTGCTTGCCTACGGAGCTGTGAGGGGAACGGCACCTCAGTACCTCCAGGCTCTGATCAGGCCCTACACCCAAACAAGGGCACTGCGTTCATCCACCTCTGGCCTGCTCGCCTCCCTACCACTGAGGAAGTACAGTTCCCGCGCAGCCCAGTCAAAACTGTTCGCTGCTCTGGCCCCCCAATGGTGGAACAAACTCCCTCACGACGCCAGGACAGCGGAGTCAATCACCACCTTCCGGAGACACCTGAAACCCCACCTCTTTCAAGAATACCTAGGATAGGATAAAGTAATCCTTCTCACCCCCCCCCCCCCACCCCTTAAAAGATTTAGATGCACTATTGTAAAGTGGCTGTTCCACTGGATGTCTTAAGGTGAACGCACCAATTTGTAAGTCGCTCTGGATAAGAGCGTCTGCTAAATGACTTAAATGTAAATGTAAATGTAAATTCAACACCATAGTGCCCTCAAAACTCACCACTAAGCTAATGACGCTGGGACTAAACACCTCCCTCTGCAACTGGATCCTGGACTTCCTGACAGGCCGCCCCCAGGTGGTAAGGGTAAGCAACAATACATTTGCCACGCTGATCCTCAACACGGGGGCCCCTAAGGGGTGCGTGCTTAGTCCACTCCTGTACTCCCTGTTCACCCATGACAGGGAGTACAGGAGTGGACCAAGCCCGACTCCAAAACCATCATTAAGTTTGCTGATGACACAACAATGGTAGGCCTGATCACCGACAATGATGAGACAGCCTATAGGGAGGAGGTCAGAGACCTGACTGTGTGGTAACAGGACAGCAACCCCTCCCTCAACATGATCCAGACAAACAAGATCATCATGGACTACATGAAAAGGAGGGCGAGCACACCCCAATTCTCATCGACGGGGCTGTAGTGGAGCAACTTGAAAGCTTCAAGTTCTTTGGTGTCCACATCACCAACAAACTATCATGGTCCAAACACACCAAGACAGTCGTGAAGAGGGCATGACAACGCCTATTCCCCCTCAGGAGACTGAAAAGATTTGTCATGGGTCGTCAGATCCTCAAAAGGTTCTACAGCTGCACCATCAAGAGCATCTTGACTGGTTGATTCACCGGCTGGTATGGCAACTGCTCGGCCTCCGATCACAAGGCGCTACAGAGGGTAGTGAGTACGGCTCAGTACATCACTGGGGCCAAGCTTCCAGGACTTCTATACCAGGCGGTGTCAGAGGAAGGCCCTAAAAATTGTCAAAGAATCCAGCCACCCTAGTCACAGACTGTTCTCTCTGCTACCGCACGGCAAGCGGTACCGGAGCGCCAAGTCTAGGTCCAAAAGGCTTCTAAACAGCTTCTACCCCAAGCCAATAGAATGCTGAACAGCTAATCAAATGGTTGCCTGGACCCCCACCCACCCCCAACTGCTACTCGCTGTTTATTATCTATATATAGACACATTACCCTTACCTACATGTACATATTGCCTCAATTACTAACCTGTACCCCTTGTGTATAGCCTTGTTATTGTTGTTTTATTTAGTAAATATTTTCTTAAACTCTTCTTTTTCTTGAAACTGCATTGTTGGTTAAGGGCTTGTAAGTAAGCATTTCACAGTAAGGTAAACCTTTTGTATTCGGTGCATGTGACAAACAAAATATTGAATATTGACATCCTCTGTGCTGGTTCCTCATTCTAATCACCTCTGTGTGTTTGAAAAGGGCAGCTAATTATTAATTATTAATTATTATTATTATTAGTGGAGGCAGGATCACTGGCTATAACCGAAATGGCACCCTATTCCATATATAGTGCACTACTTCTGACCAGAGCCAATAGGCACTGTTCAACTGCCAGGCAACAGATTCATTGGCACATTCCTAGTTGTAATTAGAAGGCTGATGTAATATATTGGTTTGATTCCACCCCCTCTTACCTCACTTCAATTGGGGAATAATGTTTACTGTTTAACAGACTTCACTAAAACTCTGCTACTTTAAAGTGAAAAGAATAAAGAACCCACCTAGCTAATTCAGCAACCCCTCCTCCTCTCTCTCACCCTCTCTTTATCCCAACATCAACCTTGGGAAAAAACCCTTAGAACAGCAGAAATTGCAGGGTCAGACGAATGCCTTTGCTTTGATTTAAAAGAGAGATGTTATGAGGCTGCCTGCTGCACCGCCCGCCCGCAGTGATTTAGACCTGTACCACACTGTTATTACATCTGCATCCCAAATGACACCCTCTACCCTATGGGACCTGGTCATAAGTAGTGCACTTTATAGGAAATGGGGTGCCATTTGGGACGCAACCTACGTCCACCTTATGAAGCAGTCCCTGTGATGTTTCATCTCCATCCATGAGATAAGCCTCTGAGAGTTGAGGTAAGCTAAGTGGCCCTAAAAGCAATACTTAAGACGTTAGTAATTACGCTCTAACGACCCTAAACACATTTTATCTTACATGAAAGAGTCTGATAGAAAAATCCTTATCGTATATTCAACGAGGCCATGCATTGGGGGGGTTTGGGATTTACAAGCACAAAGTATGAGGGAAGGAAGGCTTTTAAATCCGCTGCTGTCAGAGGAATGCGAGCGGGCAACGAGTTGCTAGGCTGCTACACAAATGTATGGGACCTCAGCCACAATGCTTCGCAGAGAGAGAGCAGCAGTCAGTTTTCTTATCAGTATGGGATAGGGAGTTTCATTCCTTCGCAAGGATAAAGCCTTGTAAAATCATTAGCCTCTAGGCGTGAACCTGGAAGATTTGCTGCACGGCGAGGTAGGTAGTTGTTGGACAAAGCAGAGCTTTTTTGGGCTCCTCCATATAACGCCCTAATAAAACATATTGCTTCTGATGACATTGCTATGAACAGCCATTTTCACAGGCTTTTTCGAAGTTGACAGCACACACCTAATCTAGAGTAATGTAAACGTGTACAACTATCCAAAGACACTGTCAGAAATATCTTATTTATGGAATTTGGCAATGTACTACATGCATATACTTTGATTGGGCAAAGTCAGACCATTCTGACCCTAGGCTACTTCCCCCAAAAAAGCCTCCAGAATCTGTTGCAATATTGTCTTATTAGTCAGACAAGACTTGACGCCCTCCCCATACGCCAACATCAAATATAGTCCCTTTTGTTAACACTCACATCAGAACGACAGCATTGAGCAGCACATCGTGACCCAAATTGTTTGCCGTGTCACGTCCAGTCAGCATCTGTAAACCCGCTGAGAGGTGTCTGGAATGAGACAGGGACGGATTAGGGAGTATCCTGGTGCTTTATCCCACAGATGAGGTGTGTCAACTCTGACACTAATAAGCCAAGCGGAGCAGAGCATCTGACTGAGACACCAGGCTCTGTTTCCCCTGTCCTTCTCCTGACACTCACCCATGCTATGTCCCAAATGACACCCTATTCCCTGTACAGTGCTGTGTGGGCCCTGGTCAAAAGTAGCGCACTATAAAGGGAATAGGGTGCCATTTGGGATGCACACCCAGTCACCGGTCTCTTCACATAAGCAACAACCCCAAGAGCTTGTGTTTTGTTTTCCTAACGAGTTTTAGGTTTTTTAAAGTCTTTGTAGATCCAATCTGGATGAGGAGAGAGGATAGAGGCAGAGCGGACAGGCAAGGGTGGGTAGTTGTTTGTTAATCCCTAGCGTTCTATTAATTACACTGCGTAACTAACTACTGTCCTCATTCTAATGGAAAATCACTTCAGATGAGGAAATCAGGCACTGAATGCATTTGAAAAGAGACCCAATCAGATCTCTCCCTGAATAGCACACATAGAGCAAAAAATGACAAAGCTAGGAGGACAAGATGAGGAAGAAGGGAGTTAAAAGAGAATGAGTGCAGAGAGCGAGAGAGAAGAAGAGAGCAAGAAGATATGGAGAGAGAGAGAGAGAGAGACCGAATGTGGAAGCGAGAGAAGATAAATTGTAATGCGTTCTGACTGGTTCATTATATCCATTTCCAATCACGCTGCAAAGGGTCAAAAGAACCATCTCCTCTCTCTCCCACTCTATGGAAAGATTGGGACCTATCAGATACGAACAGAGCACTTGTACTCATATTCTTCTCTCTAGATTTTCTCTTGTGATGGAGCAATCAACAATCTTTCAGCAAGGGAAGTGCAATCTATGTGCAATCAGATTCCGAATCTCATTTACAACAGTCAAAGATAATCTTCATTTTCGCTCTACCCAGTACTGTGCAACACGCAAAAGAAAAGACACAGAACCTGACCTGCGTTAAGATACTCTTGTGTGGTCCAGACCTACAGTAGACCCCTGAGCCCCTCGTTTCCTTTACTGCCGCAGTCCAGCGTCTGTTACTGAGCTACTTTCTCTGCCCTTACACTTTTTTTTCTCGATTTCACTTGTTTTTGAGAAACTGACTCCAACAATTCACTTCCTCATCCTCATTCTGCAGTACAGGGGCTCTGGGTGGAAAAAAACGAGGAAAAAATGATCCAACAACACCCAAAAAGGCCTATGTCCTTTTAAAAATGGAAACACCCTCAGTATAGTGATGCAGATCTTTAGATTTTGTACACATGAAATTGTGTCATTCCAAACTTTATCCGCAACCGCATTGTGTCATTACGAACTCTATTCCCCAATTCCGCTGTTTCACGTGTAGCCTACTGCTAAAAGGAACAGAGATGTATCGCTCGAGTCGCAACATAATGGAATATAACATTGCGGATAAAGTTCAGCTTTTCCGTTTCTAAAAGGAGACCCCTATACAGCAAAACAAGGATGAGGAAGTGAATCACTGGTAGGGGTAAGCTTTGACATTGTCTGGACATTTACATTTTTTTTTTATTATTTGGTTGTAAAAAAATCAACATTCTCCTTTCAAACCAGTACATCTAACCACATACTGTGTGAGAGGTCTATGTTTCCTCTCATTAATAATTCAACTGTATCCTATTGACCATTTCCCAACTCCCTCACAGATCAGCAACCTTGTCTCACAAGTGGAAATTAAACGGGACCCTGGATTCGACATGAAAATGGCCCCAACATTTGAAGAGAATGTTTTACTTTGTCACTTGCAGCCCCTCCAGAGGTCTACACAGTCTTCTGCAGTCTGACGTTCACAGATTGCTGTCTGCCTGAAGCTCCTTGGTCTCTGTGCAGATCTATCTGTCTTTTATTTGTGATGTAACATAGCCTGGCCTAAGTACTGTAAAACATACAGTACTTCAGATTTTACTGAGCACCTCCAAGACATATCCCACTGGGCAAAAACAGTTTGAATCAATGTTGTATCCATGTCATTTCAGCCAGAAAAATCTATGCGATGACGTTGAATCAACATGAAAAACTGATTGGATTTGCAGAAAGTCATCAACGTAAGGGCATTTTCTTTCACTTTTAACCAAATCCAATTATAGTTTTTTACAATCACTTTGGTACTAATTTCAGAACGTTGATGTCATTTTTCAAAACACTAGAAACAAAACTCACAACCAATGATCAAAATGCACATTTTTCAAAACCAACACTTTTTCCAATTGCTTGGATACAGTACACATAAAGCTAAGATCATTTGTTCTTTGAACTAAAATCACCTGTTCAAAATGACACAACTTGACATCAAAGTATTACCATTTCAAAATGCAATTCACACATTACATCTGAGATGACTGTCTATTCCTTTCATTACAATGATCTAACTATCAATTGATACAACTGCTCAAAATGATAAGTAACTGTTGCATTACTCTTAATGCATAGTTTTATGGAAACTGACATGTTTAGATCATGAAAGTTTCAGGATAACGAGATCCATTAACATCAATTACCGTGAAACATGAACCAATTGGATTACATTATCTATGGATGTAATATTTCATCATCATTCTTTATCAGACACTGTTTCTATGGTCCCATGTACCACTTTTCCAGACCATGTTTTCAGATTTGACATTACTGTACACTCACTTTATTAGGTACACTTAGTACTGGGTAGGACCCCCTTTTGCCTTCACAGCAGTCTGAATTATTCATGGTGTTGTATGTTAAGAGATGCCATTCTGCACACCACTGGTTTAAACAGCTGTTTTTTGAGCATTTGTGGCCTTTCTGTTAGCTTGAATGAGTCTGGGAATTTTTCCTCTGAGCTCTCTCATTAACAAGGTGTTTTTGTCCACAGAAATGGCGCTCACTGAATGTGTTTTGTTTATCGCACCATTCTCTGTAAACTCTAGAGACTGTAGTGCGTAAAAATCCCAGGAGGGCAGTTGTTTCTGACAAGCTGGAATCACCATGTGTGGCATCAACAATCATACCACAGTCAAAGTTGCTTAGATTACTCATCTTGCCTGTTCTAATGTTTGGTCGTACAACATCTAAAGCTCTCTACTCTATATACTCTATATATTGAGTTGCAGGCAGCCACATGATTCGCTGTTTGAATGTAACCTTCCCTGATGAGCTAAATCAGGTCTGTAGAGCTGATGGCATGACCTATGTCATTGTGTGGGATAATGTCAGGTTCCACCATGCTCAAATGGTGCAAGCATGGTTTCAGGCCCAACCACAATTTACCACCCTGTACTTACCCCCATACTCTCCTTTCCTTAACCCGATTGAGGAATTATTCTCCACATGGAGGTGGAAGGTATATGATAGGCGCAAGTCACAGGCAGCAGAGAACTGGAACGAAAGGCGGCCAAATGAGGTGTTGGCTTTAGGGATGATCAGTGAGATACACCTGCTAGAGCGCGTGCTACGGGTGGGTGTTGCCATCGTGACCAGTGAACTGAGATAAGGCAGAGCTTTACCTAGCATGGACTTGTAGATGACCTGGAGCCAGTGGGTCTGGCGACGAATATGTAGCGAGGGCCAGCCGACTAGAGCATACAGGTGCTTTAGTAACAAAATGGATGGCACTGTAATAAACTGCATCCAGTTTGCTGAGTAGAGTATTGGAAGCTATTTTGTAGATGACATCGCCGAAGTCGAGGATCGGTAGGATAGTCAGTTAGAGCTGGCACAACTCAAAGGACATCTCTCTCTTTTCAACTCTACTTTCACAGAGGAAAGGTGTGTGTGTGTGTGTGTGTGTGTGTGCGTGCGTGCGTGCGTGCGTGCGTGCGTGTAAACTGTAAAGGCTGAATCAGAGAGCTGTTATATGTGTTGCCAGGCGATGGTGACATGCGGGGACATTGTTTTTATCGCCTGAAGGCACGTCGTACACGCTGCCAGTGTGTAAGCGGGTACCTGGGTAGGCAATCATTCTGTTCCTGTTATAACTTAGATGCAGTTTTTCTTAATCTGAATACACTTCATTGCTCTCTCTCTCTCGCTGTCTCTGTTAGTCCCTCTCTGTCTCACTCTCTCTTCCTCCCTCCATCCATCCATTCATCCATCCATTTGCAACACACACCAGAGGTTTGAAGTGAACTTGGTGAGGACAGACTAGTAATCACTGGAGGTCAAGTCATCGTTGGTATGTTATGTTTAGGGAAATAGGAGCCATTTACTGCTAGAAATTATATTCAACTTCCTGTCTTGATTAATAAGGGAATATTACTCACAGAGGGGCACTAGAGGGGCCTCCCAGTCCCTCACACACAGACCCACACATCAACTCATGTGCTAGTCTGTGTATCCTTATTATGCAGTATTGCCGCTGGGGGAGAAGAAACGTACTTACTTAGTCCTCGTCATCCTGGATGGGACATAAGGCCGCAACAATCTTGAGTCGGTCTTTGGCAACAGCTTGGCAACAGCTTGTGCCCTGTCCCATGAGGAGGAAAGGAAAGAGGGAGGAACATTCATATCATCTCACTCATTCACTGCAAAAATGGCTGTGCATCACAAACTGTTGTTTGAAGCTGAATGTCCAACCTATAAACTTTTATGCTTCTTTCAGTCGCTTTCCTGTGAAAGGCTGTGTGTGTGTTGTATTTGTCTACATTTAGGGCCAGGACTAGAGCCAGTTCAACTGGTTTTTCTCAACCTGCCATCACCGATCAGGAGTTGTTTCAGACAATGAATGTAAACATAAATACTAAGTGGAGCAGAGAGGAGAGGAAAGGAGAGCATAGAAGCTGGACTCCACAGTGCTTGAGAAATACAGTGATAGGCTGTCTCAAATAGAACCCTAACCCCATAGGGCTCTGCTCAAATGTAGTGCACTAAATAGGGAATAGTGGCATTTGGTGTGCTGTCTTAGTGAGCAGCTGGGCTGTGCTGTGTGCTCTCTGCTCTGCAGTATGCAAACTAATGGGATGCTAAACGTGTTAGAGAGAGACGTCAAACACATGGAGTCGACAGTTGCCAAGCAGTTCTGCACTGTATTCTCTGCACTGTCTCATGTGGAAAGATTGAGTGGAGGGAATAGGAAGTGAGAGATGAGGGAGGGAGAAAGCGGAGAGGAAGAGATAATAAGAAAGCGATATAAAGGCTTTTTTTTTGGGTTACATTTTCATGATCTCCTTCTATCTCATCCCCCACAGTTTTCATCAGATAAAGGTTACTGTTGCCTAGCTGACTCGTCAGAAAAAGGGAAAGTGTCTGGGTTGTGTTTAGTTTCCTTGTTCCTTCCCTCTCCCTATCCTCTTCCCCTTTCTCCCTCTCCCTCTCTCTCCCTCTCCGTCACTGTGACCAGCTGCGATCACAGAGGAGCAGCGGTGCCGAGACCTGCTTCTTTAACCTCATCAATCCAGTCCCAGCACTGCAGGGAGCCCAGCTCAGAGAGAGAGAGCAGAGAAGAGCAGAGCGGAAAGCCAGAGGCATAGATAGGATGATTTCAGTCTCTCCTCCAACAGAACAAAAGGATGTTTGGATGGATAATACACTGGGCTTTAATACCACTAGGACAATTCAAGTGAACTACATTCCCTGTAAAGCTGCCTAACTATATGAAACGGGGTAATGAGCTCGCTAGGCCTTCATGACCCAACGCTATGGTGTTGCTGATGGAATGAGTGCGTTGTATTTTTCCTCGTACCAACTACTACTCAAGAGTGATGTCAAAATATTTGCAGCAGGTTCATGGGGGAAGTTTGCCTCAGGAGTGATAGATAGCCTATATGTAAAACCTTCATATGCTTTGAGTGTGTAGCCTGGGAAAGGTGTTGGATTTTGGTTTAAGCAAAAACCATAGATTAGTTCAAACCAATCTTAAAGAGGCTATTGTGTGTGTGTGCACCAAATAGTTACACAGTTAATATACCAAACATTAGGAACACTAATATTGAGTTGTACCCCATTTTGCCCTCAAAACAGCTTACATTTGTCGGGGCATGGACTCTACAAGGTGTCGAAAGCATTCCACAGGGATGCTGGCACATGTTGACTCCAATGAGCTTTGGGTGGTGGACCATTCTTGATACACATGGGAAACTGTTGAGCGTGATAAACCCAGCAGCGTTGCAGTTGTTGACACAAACCGGTGCACCTGCCAACAACTACCATTCAAAGGCACTTCAATCTGTTGCCTTGCCCATTCACCCTCTGAATGGCCCACATACACATTGTCTCAATGTCTCAAGGCTTAAAATCTTTCTTTAACCTGTATCCTCCCCTTCATCTACACTGATTGAAGTGGATTTAAAATGTGATATCAATAAGGAATCATAGCTTTCACCTGTTTGTAATATGTTATATACTCAGTGTATAAAAGCTCAATTGCAAATAAAGACAGGCAAGGCAAGTAATTACAGTCAAGAGGAAAAACTCTTATGTTTATTTTGCTATGAATTTCACATTGTGAAAAAAATCTGTCACATGTACAAAACAATGTTGTAAAAAAATTGAAATAAAATTTTACTTGGACATGAAAAAGAAATTAAAACAAACGCACATTGATAACAGTGCTTTTAAAGATGCATCCTGTCTGAATTTTACATCATTTTGGTGAATGCCTACAGCAAGCCTGCCGGGGAGAATACACTCTCATGTGACCGAGCTGAGTCTCGATAAAGGGGGAAGAGAGAGGGGGCAAAGAGAGAAATGAGAGAGGTGGAAAAAAATGGCACTCAACAATTACGTGTAAATTGGAGGGGCAGTCATTGTTGACCATTGCCAGGGTAATTTGTTGTTCTAAAGGGGATTATACTACGGGTGGGTCTAATCCTGAATGCTGATTGGTTAAAACCGCATTCCAGACAGTGTCTATTCCACAAATTACCACCTGCTAAATCTATGACGTTAAAATGCCTGTTTCATCTGACTGTGCAATCCACTGTCTCATCAGCCCAGCCAGGCAATTAATAAACTTGATCTCCACTATAAAAAGCGTCTGGACATTATCTCACGTTTATTTTAGACTAACATTTTGATTTCAACATTGGAGATTTGTTGAACCTTGCTGTCTGTCTTTCCGACATTTGCAACATTGTTTCAATATTCAGCTGGCATAATTTTTGGCATATATACAAAAAAAATGTCAATTGAAAAAAGGTTAAACTAAACTCAGCTAATTTGCAGTCTTTCCAGCTTCCGGTTGAAGTGATTGTGTTACTGTAGCTGTATTGTTGCCTAGGTACTCTGAACAACAGTGTCCTGATGAGGGAGCACATTTTCTATGCCAGGCGAAATCGCGCCTCATTAACTTATTGTTATGGATGTATCCAAATAAATGTCACTAGGAAACAGCTTAAACAAATGTAAATGCTGCTACTTTGCTGTTATTCTGGCTGCACTTTTTGACATGACTGTAAATTACCCGTAGTTGGCTAGATAGCAAGCAAGGGGTAAGAACGTTGCCAGCCAGTATGGCAATGGAACATTTAGAACGAACGATGGGGTCTCGTCTCTAGCAACCATAGATTTGTGTCGGGACTATATCTTGTGGAAGGATGAAATAGTATGAATAAATTAATCAAAATAGAGTTGAATGAAAATGTGTCAATCATTATTTGAATATGTTGGTAACCTGTTGTATAAAAGTGATAATGCCCTCCAAGCCGGGGTTTGGAGGATATATTGTCCCGGTTTGCCGGCCCTTGACTTCATCAAGGGCCTAACAACACCCATGCCAATTTATCCTCCAAACCCCGGCTTCTCGGGCATGATCACTTAAGTAACCCGCTTGTCTGATTTGTGAGGCCAGTTGGGCAGTGTTCTGTGAACGGGTTGGTTAGGGGGTTGGCATCAAGGTGCTAATGAGTCTCCATAGAATTCCTCAAACGATTCCTGCTTTTGTAGGCCTGGGAGGTGGGCTATGAAGTGGGTAGCTCACACAATGAAACAGGAATGTGGAATGTTGCCCATTTAGTTCTTAGGGGTTGAGGCGATTCACTGAATACAACCATTATACATCCTGGGAAAATCTATACAACTGTTAGCTTTTTTGTTGACATACATAATGATTTCATTGATGCTAAACTGTATATGCCAATGTTTTGGCCACCTAGACAGACAAACAGACAAAAAGTCCAGAATTCCCTTTTTTGGTCTTAGGAACTCTCATATTTCTTCCCATACATCAGTGACACTATTGTGAAAAGCACTGCGGTGTCCGCCTGCCCTTATCAACACCAACACACCAAGATTACAGGATTCAACGAACCCATCCGCTTCCTCATCCCCCTCATTTTCACTCTCACACTACACGGGAAGTATTCTGACTTGAGATCTACATGCTCAAATTGTCATGCAAGTCTCCCGTTGATATTAATAAATTATTTACAAGAAAGTCTGATTTACATACACTCATCTCAATTCAGAATATTTCATATTTGAGTGTGGGGACTTAAAGGGCCCAGGGACTCAGAGGGGACCTAGTGAGGGGACCTAGAGTAACGCCTGAAGGGGTTGAGCCCAGGGTAGATGTGACACAGTCAGTCCCCCAGCTGTTCCAAGGACAGCTGCCACCTTCACATTCCTCACATAACTGCACAGGGCCTGGCTAGCGGTGTCAGGGTCAAAGGGTGTGTGTTTGTGTGTGTGTGTGTGCGTGTGTGGTTTGTGTGTCATTGTGCTGATGTTCCTGACAGTTACTGCACGCCTCTGCTGCTAGCTTCGAACACGTACAAATTCTCACAGCCTGCTTGTTTTTGTCATTAACATTGTTGTTGTTGTTTTTCCTCTAGCAGTGTCTCTGTTGACACAACAACAAGGCCATTTGGTGTAGCGCTTTAAGCCCCAGTTTGACCAGAGTCTGTTAGTTAAATGTAATCAAATTAAGCAGATATGCCTCAGAAGTCAAGTCAACATTAATATGTGAGATATTACACTTGCACTCTGGGTAATCTGAGCGACGTCCATCCTCCCCATGTTCATCCCTACTCTGACCCCTAACCCCTGACCTCTTAACCTCTGATCTGTACACCTCACTGGCCAAATGGTTGGAGGTGTTCATACAACCCCCCACCCCACTTTAAAAAGATAAGGTTCCACATTGGGAGAAACTGTGCAAAAAAAGCATCCCAAATGAGATCAAAAATAGAGCAGCTTTAACTTGGGCCATGCATGATATACCACGTTAAACGATAAACATTCATTCACTTACTAATGTATGAATGCAGGCAGAGAAACAATATATAGGATTAAGCATTATTTTACATAAACAAATAAAGTAAAGTCATTTTCTTATAAATGAAGACTTCTGAAACATAATATATTGCAGCAAGATCAGAAAATGAATATTTTCAGTTTCAGTTTGGGTGAGCAAATTGAAAAGATTCTCTTGACCAGAGAATTTCATGACAAACGTATCGAGTCACCATGACCATAGATGTTTTGAAGAATTCAGTATCACCGTTTAGGCAAAGCGGAAGATCAATCCATCAGTACTCCAACAAAACAATAATTCTCATTGGAATAACATCAGAACAATCCGTAAATAGTGTCCAAGACTAAACAGTATTTTGTGTAGTACTACTGAGCTTGAATGAGCATTTTCTTCAGTTCTGTGTTGCATTGTCCTTTACTGTTCTTGGATTTGTGTTATTTTGCATGGGGAGAGTGTAGTAGCCTACAGCCAAAATGGGCTTCCTTTGGGGTTCCTCACATCAATATTCATGTCACCCCCTCCGCCAACCCCCCTCTCAGGCTCAGCTGGTGCTGGCACCTAAAGTCCCCAGGACACGTAGTGACAGCTAGAGCCAGGTCTCACACAAAACTGCCAAACAGGAACTCCCAACGCCCATTACAATGTTTTAAACCCAAACGCCCACTAGGTGATGGGGACGGGAAGAGGAAGGGAGGATGTTCTCTCTCTCTTTTTCTCTCTCCTCTCTCCTCTTCTTTGGCTAGGGCAGAAGGACTGGTGGCCAATAGAGCAATATAATCTCTCCCAGATGGAACGCAAGGAGTCTAATGTATCAGATACACAACGGAGGCAACTAACAGAACGGAAGAGTAAAGAGTGGAGGGGAGGGGAGGAGAGAGAGGGGATGTTGTTGTTCCTTCATTGTGCATATCCTGGATCAGTTTGTGGATCAGCTGGTTATAAACAAGCTGAAGAGTTTTGTCTTTGTCCTGTTCTCTGGTCTGGTCACACACATGCTGATCACTGACTCTCCATCACGCACATGTTGATCACTGACTCTCCACTCTCCTCTCTCCATATGTATCCTATGTCCAGCCAGGTATTCTTCATGCCATTATATTAAAGTCCCTGTGCAGAGGGTGTGTTTTTTCCGTTTTTCCCCCGTTTCATTTCACAGAATTATCAGAGTGAGAAGCGCAACGACATAGCAATACGACAAAGTCTTTCATGATTGAATGGAAAGAAATGCTGTGTGTGTGTGTGACTGACTGGTATGTTGATGGTTATTTTATGAAGGGCTGCGAAGCAACAGCGTCATTTGCCAATAGTACACTGGGATCAAGGGGTTGTTGTTATTTTACAGCACAAGCAGCAGTTTTTTGAGCGCGTTTGCATGAACAATATCCTAACCTCCCTCTCAGAAATGATATGACATCATTGACATTGTGACATCATTCTGTGTACAAGGACCTCCCAGGAGCATTGATGGTTCTTTAAACATCTGTGTACTCACAGCATCATCAGGGTGGATCAAGGTGTGTTTTCACACTCACACCATGGTTCAGGTCTATTTATGGATTATTTTTTTTTACATTTTTTTTGCACAGACAGGAAGTTCCAATCCAGTGGATGATGCAAAACAGGGAAATCTGAGGAAAAATAAGAGAGAGAAAAAAAGCATTAGACAAAGAACACGACAGAGGACTTGTGTGAATGAAAGCGGGAACGCAAACAGTGTTTAAGAGGTCATGGGAAGTATCTCTCCTTTCATGCCGGAAAAAACAGGCAAAATAAAATGAACACACTCCGTAAGAGTCACTAGTTCAGGGATGGAAAAATCACTCAGATAGGCTCCAGATCCTATCTTCACTATTTTACCATAACCCCTCATTCATTTTTTTTCTCCCCTCAGCAAAAACAAAACAGACACTGCCTGCCCTGGCCTGGCATTTGCACCTGTTTCTCTACAGACGTGTGTCAGCGATATCAAGTATTAAAGCTAAAAGGCTAATTCTCTCCTCTGTGAACGTTATCCCATTTCCTCCCCCAAAACAGTTAGGCTATTATTATTTTTTTTTAGCATACCCCCAACTCTAAATCCAGCTAGATATTTCACATCTGACCAGCTTTGGTTCTGCATCTCATTCTGACCTTTTTGTTTTAAAAGCGCATATCTTTATTTTTCCAGCATTACGCCACCGATGATTTATAGCCTAGGGAACACTCCATATCAATTTGAAAGATATCCACCCCCTCCATCTGTCTCGCCTTCTTCCCTGTGGCCCTAACTAGAGGGCCGGGGGGGGAAGCCGGTCTTACAAATGACTGTGGTATCTAGAGGACACACAGGCACACACATAACAGTAGCCCCCGTACATCCAGTACAAGCAGCCAAATCTTCCTCCCAGAAGAGGTTTCTAATTTATTCTTGGAGAAGCTCTAGGTATTCTAGCCCAGCGATGGGCAGATCTGCTTGGATGTCATAGCATAGCGAAGGAGGAATAACAATAAACAAACATATGTATCCTCTCCAACGCATCAGTGGAATGAGCAATCTGACTGATAAAAGAAACCTAATTTGAGATTTTTGGGTGGATTCTATAAACTGGAGTTCGCTAGTCTTTACCAACCTTGGAAGTTACGAAATGGAACGATAACACATTTGATTTTATCAGTATTGGCACTCTTGCGAGACTAAAGCAGATCTCTGAATAAAAACATTGATTTGCTTGAAACCAGATTCCTTTGGGGCTTTAACCAACAGGAAGGAATATGCCTAAGAAAGGGAAGGGAGGAAGAGAGAGGGCAAAGTAGAGTTGAGTCCCTGTGAAAAGTGTTGAGTAGAGACCCTTCTCTCCTCTCTTCTTCCCCCTCTCCTCCCCTCCCACTATTTGGTAGACAGTAATATATCACTGTCACTGTGTCTCTGTGCAGTCAACACTTACACTACCTCAGTGACTGACTGCCATCTGAAATAATTGTACAACCAAAATCAGTCGTTTTGCATTGGTCTAGAGAGGTTTAAAGCCTTCACTACAGTCTCTGTTTCAGAGATGAGTCACTGAAGAAAAAGGGCCCCTTCTAAGTCAGGGAGCATTTCATCCAAGGAGAGCAGAGAGGAGAGGCACATCAGCATCACAGACAGAGCAGTGAGGCTGCTCCTAGCCGCTCCCTGGCATTACCAAACAGGAGACTGGAGCATGCTGGACAGCTGCAGCCCAATCATACTTCTCCTCTCCTCTCCATCTCTCTCTTTCTCTGTCCCTCTCTCTTGATCTCTCACATCTGTATGGCTGTGGAGACGTGTTTTCTCTAAAAGACAGGCGCCAAAGCCTTACTCCTTCCCCACTCCTCCCTACGACCACCCTGTGTCTTCTCATCTCAGTAACTGAAGAGCAGCTCTCTCTCTCTCTCTCTCCATAAACCCATAAAAAGGAGGCGATTGAGAGTGGATTAGCCTCAGCAGGCTGTGGTAGCCTGCCTGGCTGCATGTAGATTGTTTAATTGGCCTCCCCTCCGCTCACTCCCCTCAGACAAATTTCCCCCACAGGGACAATAAAAGTATTCTATTCTGTTTCAATTACCCCTCTGTCCCTCCTCCCTCACTCCAAACCTGCGGCCTCAAAACTCACTTAACCTACCCATACGAACCCCTATCCTCTATTCTAGCCCTCCCACCCCTCTCTCTACATGGTCCCCCATGCACACGCACAAACACAAAGGGATGTCCAGCTATGGTGAAATATGTGGTGGGATGCATTTAGTTTATCCCTGTATCTGTGGTTTTCCGTGGTATCGACACAACCACTCAAAACACACTCAGTACTCAGACAATGGAGCCTGTGTGAAGATGTTGCTTATTAAAAAAAAATACACTTTAGTCTACCATCCACCGCTTCTCTCCTTTCCCAATGGGCATCTCATTCTCTCTCTCCATCTCCTCAGTAGCCAGACATAGCAAATCCAGCTTTGCTGCTGAATCACTGAGCAATCACCTACTGGCATCATGGGAGAGATCTGTGTCTGTCATGGAATAGATTATCCTGAAATGTAACTGTACATACATATCATGTCAAACATACATACTGTATGTGGAAAATATATCTATCCATTACATGCTGTATTTATGTTGGCTCTGCCTACACATTATTTTAGTAGTGCCAGACAGAGAGTCAGCAAGCCACACATACTGTCTGCTCGGGGCTGAAAACCAGACGACAAGACTAGGAAATAAATAAAGAAGTCAAATAGCAGTGGCTGCTTGGTTAGTATTCAAAGCATGCAGTTCAGCCATGGCCAAATTCTCGTGGCAATATAATTAGTCTATCAATAGTCAATTTGTCCTTGATTCAATCAGGATATTTGTCCTTGTAAAAGAGAGACGGCTACTGAATGAAAACAGCTGGGAATTGAAGTTACAGTATGTGAATGTTCCAAAACACAGCCCTAATAGATAGGTGTTAATAAGAAAAACTGACAACAAGAAACTCATGCACTCAGCTCGTCTTTGAAACTCTCCGGTTTGGACTCTCCAGAATATCACTTATACATTATACATTCCATCTCTCTCCACCACAGTAACAAACAGACAATTGGGCGAAGCTCAGGAGTCCCTCCACCGATTCGACTGGGGCAGAAAAGAAATAAAGGAGAAATGTATATTGGACTCATGGGTCGAAGGTCCTCAAGTGGAGAGTCACAAGACAGAGAGACAGAGAGACTTATCTCCATACCTCATGGGAGGGGGGTTGGGATGGAGGTGTCAGGCTATCCCAGGATCCCTTGCATCTCAGGCAGGGAGATGTTTCCAGGTGCTGACGAAGGCTGTTGGGATGAGGGAGTAGGGTACGGTAGTTATGCTGTTCCACACGTCCAGCGTCGGATCATAACAGTCCAGAGTCTTACACCGCTGCGTGCCAAAGTAGCCCCCTACCACGTACAGTTTGTTACCTGACGCCACGGCCTGGCAGCTCATTCTCTTGGCTGTCACGTCTCCCACTTTAGTCCACTGGTACGTGTCGCTGCTGAACTTATAGGCCGAACACGCTGAGAACTCTGTGTCCCCACCCATCACAAATATCTGGTTTCCAAGGACAGCAGCGGCAGTGTAGCGCCAGGGCTGTGGGCAGGAGGCGGGCACCGTCCAGCGGTTCTCCTGCGGGTCATAGCACTGCACCTTGGGTAGTTTGTCGTGAGTGACGCTGGTGCCTCCGAAGGCAAAGAGTTTCAGCTTTACGCTGACCACCGCTGCGTTGCTCACACCCTCCCTCAGCGGCGCCACCATGGTCCATTTATTGGCCCCCGGGTCGAACTGCTCCACCTGTTTCAGGGACACTGAGGGCGAGGCGGGGAGGCAGCCAGTGCCGGCCGTGTGTCCTCCAACTACGTAGAGGCAGTGTTTCAGCTCGGCCGAGCCGTGGCCAAAGCGAGCGATGAGCATGGGCGCCGCCTTGGACCACTCCTCGTGCAAGGTGTCGTAGACCCACACGTCTTTGGACACACCGTTCTCTGAGCCCCTCCCGCCAGTCACATAGACATTACAGCCGATGGCGCAGGCGCTGAACTCCTTCCTCGGGCTGGGGATGTCTGCCTTGGGGATGATCTCCTTGGCCTTCTGGTCCACCAGGTACAGCTTGTCACACATAAAGGTCTGTCCTCCCAGCAGGAACAGGGCGTGACTGGTCTTCCTGGGCCGGGCGCAGGGGCTTTTCACCACACCATCGTTCTGAAGGATCTTCAGCTTGCAGTGGATAGCCTCGTCCACCAGCTCCTTGCTCTTCAACTGGTCATTGATCAGCTCCTCTGTGGACACGTTCTCCATGAGGAAGATGGCAGGGAGTAGAGCCAGGCGGACGGTCTGCAGCAGTTCAGGCAGGTTGCAGTGCCTCCTCTCCAAATCGTAGTTGACCCAGTTGAGGGCAGCCTCGTAGACCAGCCTCTCATCCTCTGTCTCCAGTTCCTCGTGGGACAGGAGCTGCACCACCATGTCTTTGGGAAGCTGGAGGAAATCCTCTGTCTTGCAGATGGTGGGAAAGTTGCTGAGGCACATGCTCCAGGAGAGCTCAGACAGCTTCGTACACTGGTGGGCGTCGGAAAGCAGCAGCATGCCCAGGCAGTTGGACGGGTGCAGGTTCCTCTCCAGGAACTCGGCGCAGGCGTCTCGAATGTCCTGGAACTCCAGCATGTCCCCGGCCTCAAGGAGGGACTCTGCATTCTCCTCATTGATGACAACCCGGGATGTGTAAGCATAGTCTAATAAGAGCTCCAGGACCTCCGGGTGGATGGAGTCCCTGAAGTCCACCTCGCTGGCCTGGCTCTCCTTCAGCCCGCCAGAGAACATGGCCTGTCAGAGAACAAAGAGGATCGGAAACCAAGAGCGTTAGCTAATTCGTTTGTAAACCTTTTAGCCCAGCTAGTGTTAGCATGATGGATAAACATGCATGTTTTCTTATGGAAAATGCTAATGGTTCCCTCTCTTGGTAATAAGTGTCTTTACCTCAAAGTAGCGGCTGCAGGCAGCCAGCACAGCACGGTGGCAGGGGAAGGAGCGACTCCCGGCATGGAGGAGGACGTCGGTGAAGAGACGCTGTTGCCGCAGCGTGTTCAGGTGCATGAGGACGCTGTCGGCATATGATGACTTGTGGAACAGGTAGATGTTCATGGAGCCGGTGCTGGCACGCGACTTGCGGTTCTCGTGGACGCAGACAGACATTTTCATTGAATCCTGGGAAAGAGAAGAAAAAAACAGAAATTGGATTTAGAATACATAACGTATCATAACAAAGTAAAACACACAGCCATTGGCATGAGTGATTCACAAAATGAAAACCAGTAGCTCATATATACCCAATAATACGGAAACAGAAAAATGCATGAGAAGATATTAAAAGCATTTTTTTTAACCAGAAAACCAGAATACAAATGAAAGCTAGTCCAAGCTAAACCCTGTTAGAGTGCATAACTCATCTCTACACAGTCCTAGGGAAGAGTACTGAGTCACCATCTCAGTCTCAGGGTGCTTCCCAATTGGCACCCTATACATTATATAGTGATATGGGCCCTTGTCAAAAGAATGCACTATATAGGGAATAGAGTGCCATTTGGGATGCAGGCTCAGTCACATTTTGATTCCAGGGACAGGTGTCTGATGTGATCAATATCAGCAGGGTCGCTCACTGGGCTAGGACAGGCTGGTCTCAGACAAGACTTAACATAGTAAACAAAAATCCAGAACACTCAAATACATTTGGTATCGTTACATAAGACAGAAGGTTACTTAATGGAAAAATGAAATGAGGGTGGTGGGTCAGGGTGGATGGGTAGCTGTATAAAGCGAACGTCTAGCAACCCAAAGGTTGCGTGTTCGAATATCATTACTGACAACTTCAGCAACATTGCAACAACTTTTTAGATACCTTGTAAGGGTTGGCTAGGGGGAGAAAACTTTCAAAAGTAAACAGCAAGGCATGTACACCCCTAGAGTTCCTTAAGGAACAGATGCTAGCCAATGGTTCATATTTGCACCTTCGGTTAGTTGAGAGGTTCTTGGAGGAACCTTTTTGGTTCAATGTAGCACTGGGTTCCTGGAGGAACACTTGAGTGGAAGCGTGGATTAGTAGGAGTGTGGCTTTTTTTGGTGCCCCGTTAGAGTAAATGTCAGTCCTGTTCATCTGTTCTGTTGTATTGTCATCACATGTTAAAGTTGATCTAAAATCAAACATGTCTCAAGTGATTCCATACATTGAAACTATTACTGAACAAAAATGTAAACGCAACATGTAAAGTTTTGGTCCCATGTTTCATGTTCTGAAATATTTTTAAAAATCCCAGAAATGTTCCATACGCACATATATTAGACTGTGTGCATCCACTGCACACTCCACCGTGTTGATCATGATGGTGATCTAGTCGAAAAAAAAGCTTACTTCTCTAAAATGTGTGAGCACTAAATTTGTTTATATCCCATTTCTCCTTTGCCAAAATAATACATCCACCTGACAGGTGTAGCATATCAAGGAGCTAATTAAACAGCATGATCTTTACACAGGTGCACCTTGTGATGGGGACAATGAAAGGTCCACTTTAAAATGTGCAGTTTTGTCACACAACACAATGCCACAGATTTCTCATGTTGAGGGAGCATGCAATTGGCATGCTGACTGCAGGATGGTCTACCAGAGCTGTTGCCAGAGAAATTAATGTTAATTTCTCTACCATAAGATCCATCCAATGCCGTTTTATAGAATTTGGAAGTACTGGCCTCACAACCGCAGACCACGTGTAACCATGCCAGCCCAGTACCTCCACATCCGGCTTCTTCACCCTGCACACAATACCCCATAATGACAAAGCGAACATAGGTGGTAAGAAATGTTTGCAAATGCATAAAAATAAAATCCCTTACTTACATAAGTTTTCAGACCTGAAAACGTATGTATGAGACTCAAAATTGAGCTCAGGTGCATCCTGTTTTGATTGATCATCCTTGAGATGTTTCTACAACATGATCCACCTGTGGTAAATTCAATTGATTGGACATGATTTGGAAAGGCACACACCTGTCGATATAAGGTCCCACAGTTGACAGTGTATGTCAGAGCAAAAACCAAGCCATGAGGTCGAAGGAATTGTCCGTAGAGCTCCGAGAGAGGATTGTGTCGAGTGGCCTCACACAGTGGCCTTCATCATTCTTAAATGGAAGAAGTTTGGAACCACCAAGACTCTTCCTAAAGCTGGCCACCCAAGCCAAACTGAGCAATCGGGGGAGAAGGGCCTTGGTCAGGGAGGTGACTCTGACAGTGCTCAATCTCCTCTGTGGAGATGGGAGAACCTTCCAGAACGACAACCATCTCTGCAACACTCCACCAATCAGGCCTTTATGGTAGAGTGGCCAGACAGAAGCCACTCCTCAATAAAAGGCACATGACAGCCTGCTTGGAGTTTTCCTAAAGGCGCCTAAAGGACTCTCAGACCATGAGAAACAAGATTCTCTGGTCTGATGAAACCAAGATTGAACACTTTGGCATGGATGCCAAGCATCACGTCTGGAGAAAACCTGGCACCATCTTTACGGTGAAGCATGGTGGTGGCAGCATCATGCTGTGGGCATGTTTTTAAGCAGCAGGGACTGGGAGACTAGTCAGGATCGAGGGAAAGATTAACGGAGCAAAGTACAGTGAGGTCCTTGATGAAAACCTGCACCAGAGCGCTCAGGACTCAGACTGGGGCGAAGGTTCACCTTCCAACAACGACCCTAAGCACACAGCCAAGACAACGCAGGATTGACTTCAGGACAAGTCTCTGAATGTCCTTGAGAGGCCCAGCCAGAGCCCAGAATTGAACTCTATCAAAAATCGCTGGAGACCTGAAAATAGCAGTGACACTCCCCATCCAACCTGATAGAGCTTGAGATGATCTGCAGAGAATAATGGGAGAAACTCCCCAGATACAGGTGTACTAAGCTTGTAGAGTCAAATTCCAAGAAGACTTGAGGCGGTTATCACTGCCAAAGGTGCTTTAACAAAGTACTGAGTAAAGGGTCTGAATACTTAGGTAATGTGATTTTTTTTTTGCACATTTCTAAAAAACTGTTTTTGCTTTGTCATTTTGGGGTATTGTGTGTGTAGAAAAAACTGATTGAATCCATTTCAGAATAAGGCTGTAACGTAATAACATTTGGAAAAAGTCAAGGGGTCTGAATACTTTCTGAATGCACTGTATGCCCTTCTTTGAAGTTTGAAGTCACAGATGTGAGTTTTATGGAAGAAGGCACAAAATGTCACTGTCTTCCATTGATAGATACAGACAGGTGCAGAAGATGGCCAGTAGCGATTAAAATACTGGAAATATGAACAAAACACCACTACATCCAATCTTGCAAATCGATGTGTTTAGTAAGCACTTAATTGATGATGACTATGAAAGAGATATACAATCAGAAACGATTGTAACAAAACACAGAAGAAAATTCAAAGACAGAGCTGTACCTTCTGTATTCCCATGGATTGGATCTGTCGCCGTGCCAAAATACAGAGGCGCTTTTGAGAAGAGAAAGCGTCAAAGCGAGCGTGCGGAAGTTTGTAGTCTAGTCATCGCAGTTCGAGTTGATCTTATAGTGTTGTAGTATAGGCACTGTACTGGTTAGCATATGTTGAGGAGATAATACATTTACATTTACATTTAAGTGTCACCAGAGCGACTTACATCGTAATAAGACATCCAGTAACATTTACAATAGTCATGTCAATCTTGCAGAATGGACAGAATAAAAAACAATTAACTAACTATTAAGAAATTAAGTACCTTACTGTGTTGTGTCTATTTTGTCAAAAAGAAACTATTTTACTACAGTGGGACTATAAGTGGTCTGATTGAGGGGAAAACTCTATCTGTTACCAGAAGGTTTGGAACTTCTTATTTGACTAGTCTTAAACAAATTTTCTAAACAGCGCTTTGAAAGGGCATTATCATAATTTTCACAGTATTACTCAAACCTCAGTGTGGAAATATACACACATATCACATTTGTGGGCCTTTAAAAAATATCATTTATTTTCATTACAGTACAGTATTTAAAATATCTTTATTTCAGATGTAATACTTCTGCCCCAGAGGTTGAAATAAACAGAGGGGAAGTTTTAAAGTGTAATACTGAGAACAGAATGTGAATCTACCAAAAGCATATTACACTTTAAAAAAATCACCTGCATCATGTCAGATGTAGAGTTGAAATGTATTACACTGAGAACTTGAATCCCAATATTACACTTTATATACAGGGATGTCCTTGCCCCATCGCGCACTAGGGACTCTTGTGGCGGGCCGGGTGCAGTGCACGCTGACACGGTCGCCTTTCCTCCAACACATTGGTTTGGCTGGCTTTCGGGTTAAGTGGGCATTGTGTCAAGAAGCAGTGCGGCTTGGTTGGGTTGTGTTTCAGGGGACGCACGGTTCTCAATCTTCGCCTCTCCCGAGTCCATACAGGAGTTGCAGAGATGAGATAAGACTGTAACTACCAATTGGATACCACAAAATTGTGGAGAAAAAAAAAAGTAAAATGAAAATAATGAAAATTATAAAAAGCATTTTTTTCCCCATAATTAATATTTATGTATAAAAAAAATATATATGAAAATCTGCATTTTCTATGTCTAACTGTTTTTTAAATTATATTTTATATATTTTTTAAAAAAAGTGTATTTTCTAAATAAAATTTTAAAAAGTAAAATGAAAATAATAAAAAAAAAATTAAAAAAATTGAAAATACATTTTTTTTTATATATATATAAAATATAATACAAAAAACTGTTTGACAGAAACTGCGGATTTTCATTTTTTTTAAACATAAATATGAATTATGAAATTCTAAAACATTTGAATAAAATTCCAGCCATGAGGCCAAAGAGGGCACCTTTGGTCATTGACTGCAGGAAAGTGCAATTGACTTAGTATCAGGTCTACTATTTTTTTTCATAATAATAATCACCAATGTCTGATGTGTTGGCTAGCCATGGTTCATTTGCATGACAACATTTCATGTTTTTAACAACTGTATAGTCTTGCGGGAAATACATGGTCCTAGGAACCACCTGGGGTAGGACTATTTGGTTGCATGTAGTCTGGTCTATTGTGTATTCGTAACCCCCACCTCCACCTGTCCTAACAATATAATTACTTTGAGCCCCATTGCCATAGAACATATATTACAGATTATAAACATCTGTGGCCCTCCGGTAGTTTTCTTCCTCACTCTCAAATATTTTGTCGTCAGACATGTTTGTAGGTGGCTGTTTACTTCGTATAACTAATCTGTAATGTTAGGCTACTGTTTTCACTTCTTCCCCATTAAAGTTGAACACAGACAGTTTTGTAGCTTCAACAAAGCTAAAAGCGGTGTATGAGTTCCTCAAAAGCCTGTGCTAATCCCAAAGTTGGATCAGTTACCACTTTATTGCGAGTGGCGCAGCGGTCTAAGGCACTGCATCTCAGTGCAAGAGGTGTCACTACAGTCCCTGATTTGAATCCAGGCTATATCACATCCGACCGTTATTGGGAATCCCATAGTGCGGCGCACAATTGGCCCAGCGTTGTCCGGGTTTGGCCAGGGTAGGCGGTCATTATAAATAAGAATGTGTTCTTAACTGACTTGCCTAGTTAAATAAAGGTGAAATCAAATATTAGCAATGTTAATATTAATATTATATTTAAGAATATGTCATATGCATAAATATTCAAGGACATTTTTATTTGCAGTGTACAAACTTAACACGATGAACGGCATGACATTAATGCCAACGGGTGGCCAAAATGAACTATCTGAAAGCCACACCTCCAATAAACTGCGCCTCCAATCTGGTATCCAATCAACAATATATGATTAAAAAGGTTCAAAATTGAACCCCTCCCTCACAAAAAAAAGATCCCAGTTTGAACCTTTACACAGGGGTTCCTCAAACACCCTTTTCAGAAGGGTTTCCTCAAAGATTCTGCCAGTGTGGCAACACAAAAGGTTCTTCCAGGCACCTTTACTTCTAAGAGTGTAGGCTATATCCTATAACTGTTCAATCGCTGCAGGAAAAATTAACCCTGTTACCCGGCAAGATGTCAACAATACCCGTCTGGGTAAACTGCCACCATATGCTCATCTGCAGTGTATATTAAATATAATCTGTCCTAATTGTCATGTAACCGATATAATCAGCGCGGTCCCCAACCGGGTGTCACCATCTCTGCACGAGAGGTTAATTGTGTTTAAGCCCAACGCTCAATGGGACTAAAATTGTGGTCTTTACCGAATTTAACCAAATTAGAAACATAAATGACACATCAGCAGCTATGTTGGAGCCATATCGAACCTGGTGCCCCTATTAATACGGGGAGCAGCTGTAATAGGGCACGCGGAGAGACCACTTAGAACAGACCGGGTGCAATCAATGATAAGAGAACACAATATAAAGGGTATCCTAAAATTCAAGGGTTACATTTGCAAGGGATGATTTCTTCTGTTTACAAATAACCAATGGCCTCATTTGGTGTGTTGTCTAGATGGGACTGGCTTGAAGACGAGCAATCAAATATTGTATTTAAACGACATAGCCTGCATAGTCTAAAACTCCTCGTAGCTTACCTATATGCCCTAACAATAGCACATTTTATATGATCACAATCCTTGCTTTGTCTTGCTTCTCTCCTTGAGTTAGGCTAGAATACAATGCAGCCTAGAATAATAACATGATAATGCAAACGTTAAACAAAATAAAGTTCCCTATGAATATTGCCCTCTAAACTGTTATAATATGGCATCTGATCTCATATAAACCTATGTATGATGAATTGCTTTAAATATCTTGCTGCAAAATGCATTAAAACAACGTTTCTTTAGGCTATGTTCATAAATTACGCGTTTCCCCAAAATAAGACACAATAATGATGGAGCTTCTCCATGAATTCTGAAGTCCACGACGCCACATCTCAATGGATAATGAGAGAATGAGAATGCTCAGCTACTCCGTGCATGGATATAAATCATAACAATAATGACAATTAACAATTCTCTAATGTGGAAAATACAAGTAGACTATGTGCCATACATACCTCCTTAGGTGAGAGTTCAATTTTGTCCGCTTTATCCCTCGAACATGCCACTGCTGTAAAAGTAGCCACGATGCTGGTTCAAGCAAGCCACTTGTGCTTGTGAGTATGCGCGTCTTGTGTTCCTCGGTAAGGAATCGCTATATTTGGGGAGGACCTGGACACTATTTCTATCCCTATAGAAATGTCAATGGACTCGAATCATCCAAATGTTTAGTTCAGTGATTAGATCTCCAGTTCTAAATTCAGCGTTCTGTCCGGGTTCAAATAAGGACCAATAAATACAAAATAAGGAAAAGAATTTGCGCTAGCAGCCTGACTCCAGACGTGCGTCTGATCCTATAGCAGTTCTATGTCTCTAGCTAGTGCGTGTCGTGCGCTCGGCGAGTCGGGTCTTCCCTAGGTAAAGTCAATTGGGTGTGTTTATAGTGAGAAAGGGGGAGGACCGTCCTCGTGTCGAAGAAGCGAGTGGGAGGGGTATGCAAAATAGCCTAGTGTTGTGGTGGGAACCAAGCAGCAGCAGAGGTAGAGGCGATGGATTGAGAACGCAAGACCTGAAGATCGGGCCCTCTGTTGATCAGAAGGCAAGGTGGAGGTAATAAAACAGTAAACTAGTGTGAAAGCCAGGGAGAGAGCCCAACTGCCGACTCACATCCAAGAGTGTGAATATTTACTCATCTGCAGAACTTTATTACAAACGGAAGTTTGACAGACGAATTGGATCGTGATCCATGAGTAGGGCTATACTAGCACTTCTCATGGCTCCAATTGTAAGCATTGGCTCATTCCACATCCAACGCTGAACCGAAGCTCTTTCTTAACCTTTATAAGAGTTGTTTGAGATACGTTTTTAGAAACATTTGGAGCTTATTAACCTTCATATCTGCAAGAAAGAATTTTCAAAAAAACCAAAACGTGTTGTAACTGAAAAATACTTTTGGTTGCTGTTAAAGCAAGTTGAAACAGTGTAGAGTATGCGTATATTTAGCATTTGTGAAATTATTTGGATGTTATATGAAAGAAGAGGGCTTTATGTTTTAGAACCATACCATAACTTAGAATCAATTCATGTTTAGATGGAGTATTTGGCTGTTTTGGCTTCCAGGACCTGTTACTGTTCAGAAACAAACAAGTAAGGTCCTTGGATGTTAAGGGTCGGCTCCACGGCTACACTCCTTAACAGTACATTCTTGGGACAGCTCTATACACTCTGTAATGTAGGCTTTTATGTGCTTATATTTTTTGCATTATATTCTACTGGATAAAATGCACCAGATATTATTTACATGAGGCTTCATTTGAATTCCAGGAAGTCCATTTCCATAAATTTTTTATAACTTCCTCATGGAGTATTGATGCGTTTCATCATCAACATTTTGTATGCAGGGCCTAGTGGCTTGTGCCATCATACATTCCTAATAGCCACTCCAGCACAGGTGTAATCTCAGTTAACCCAGAATTGAAGTCTTGTGTAATTGGTCAGCTCCTCAATTTAACACGCTGAATCTGTTCATGAAAGATTAGCACAGGCGTGGGATTGCAAATATTCACCTGCACTTTGCTATGTCGATCTTTGGTTGGGTCCTTTGCACATAGCAGCAAATATAAAATAATGGCAAGAATTCCATACAGATAAATTTAATTACCGTAGGCACATATCAAAGGTGTACACGGTGAGGACGATAAGAATAACGCTTTTTTTCATATAGGCCTCTCTTTGACTGAATGCACTCCATACCTGTGCATAGCCGCAGAAGGTGGTTGGGGGGTGGGTAAGTGTCCCGTGAAAATCTCAATCTTAAAAGTTTATAATCTGTTATCTCCCAACTAATGTTGTTGACTTGTCCTATATTTGTATTTGTGGCCAAAGCATAAATTAGAAAATAAACTCTTCAAAAACCCCACCTCAAACTTGTATCTCAAACAGATGTTAAAAATAATGCTGCTATTTCCTCATAAATAATGAACATCAAGTTTTTTGTAGAGACATCTCATTGGCTGAGCTGGCCAATCAGCTGTTTACTTGTCATTCATATTTTTTATGGACCAGTATTCACCCACACCAAGAAGTATTATGTAGAATTAGGGGTTCAGCCAAACTCTTTCTCTTTTGCAAAGGTAGCAACAGTCAAAATAGTCAGTATGCTGGCAGAGCTTAAATGCTCCAAAGCCACAGGCCTGGATAATATTCCTGCAAGGTTTCTAATAGATTCTGCTGAGCAAATTGGCCCTTGTATTAAGCATATTGTTAATCTCTCTCTTGAACAAGGCACCTTTCCAGGGACATGAAACAAGCTAAAGGTATACCTCTGTATAAGAAGGGGATCAAATCTGACCCTGGGAATTATAGGCCTGTATTTATCCTCTGTGTAACATCAAAGATCCTGGAGAGAATTGTACATGAGCAAATGTATGAATATGTTAACAAACAGGGTCTAATGTATGATTTTCAGTCGGGTTTTAGAAAAACATACTCCACTGATTCATGTCTACTTTACTTGACTGACTTCATCAGTAAAGAGATTGAGGAGGGAAATCTCTGTGGTGTGGTACTGCTTGACCTACAGAAGGCCTTTGATACAGTTAACCACTGTCTCCTTATCTCCAAACTGGAGCCACTGGGGTTAAGCAGTATCCCTCTAGGCTGGATAAAGTCCTATTTATCAGGAAGGGAGCAAGTAGTAGTAGAGGTTAATGGTTCACTGTTTCAGGCAAAACCAATGAGTTCCGTGGGGGAAGCGTGCTTGGGTCTCTGCTGTTTTTATTATATATTAATTGATATGAAAGATGCTTGTTCTTGCCTTCTTTTTCTTTATGCGGATGACTCTACACTTCTGGTGTCTCACAAAAGTAAAACTATATTGGAGAGAATACTTAGCACAGAGCTCAC
This sequence comes from Oncorhynchus nerka, assembly GCF_034236695.1. NCBI lineage: Eukaryota > Metazoa > Chordata > Actinopteri > Salmoniformes > Salmonidae > Oncorhynchus > Oncorhynchus nerka. The sequence continues at coordinate 15,179,235 of NC_088414.1, read as the reverse complement.
TAACATTAGCAAATGGCCTGGAGATAATAAGCTATCACTGCACTTAGGGAAAACTGAAGCAATTATTTTTGGATCCAGACCTAAATTGTGTAGGTTGTCTGAAATCAGAGTGGAGTTAGGGGGTGAGGTGCTGACTACTAACACCTCTGTTAGCTACTTGGGATGTATCCTTGATGGAAGCTTGGGAGGTGTGAGCGTGGCCAATAAGGTGATAGGGAAGGTTAATGCAAGGACTAAGTTTTTGGTTAGAATGCCCAAGCTGCTTGATAAGGACTCCATGAAAGTGCTAGCTACTGCCCTCATTCAATGCCATTTTGACTATGCTAGTACTTCCTGGTTTGGGGGCTTATCTAAACTTATGAAGAGGAAGCTCCAGATAGCCCAGAATAAGATCAGGGTAGTGTTGAAGGTGAGTCCACGTACTCACATAGGCAGGAGCTGCTTTCAGGAACTAAACTGGCTGCCTGTTGAGGCTAGTGTGTCCCAGATTAGACTAGGTTTGGTTTACAGGAGTATTTATGGTCCTGCGCCCAGATATTTAAGTGATTACTTTCCTCGTGTTAGGGATGCACACAATCACAGCATCAGATGAGGTGTTGCTGATGTGCGCTTATACAGGTTCAGGAGTAATGCTGGGAAAGGTACTTTCTTGTATACTGGAGCCTCAGAATGGAATGAGTTGCCTCTGCCCATACAAACAACATCCTCTCTGGACAGCTTTAAAAATAAAGTACAAATATGTTTGATGTCCTCTGTGACCATATGAATAACCCCTATGATGTAAGTAGAATGATGAGATAGATGTTTTTGTTTTATTATTTCACTGCCATACTGTGTTCGATTTTGTATAGCCATCTTGTCTCAAGAGGACCACAACGGAAAATAAGTCCCAGACTTTATTGTGTGTTATCCTCGGTGCTTGTTTTTTTTAAATGGTCAAATTAATAAACTAAACTGTTGTTGGGGTATGGCAACACCATTCAAACACAGAAAAACTGCTTTAGACACCTTGCTCTTTGAAGTTTGTAGAATCAACCCTCAAGCATGAAAACAAGAACATGTCCTTGCATCAGAAATTAAAATATGAGGCGATGCAATATTCTGCAGTGTCCTAACAAATACATTTTAGACTATGTTAATGGCCATCAGAGTTCTTTCTATAAGCAAAATGAAAGACCATATAATCAGGACCATATAATCAGTATCAAAGTACAAACACCTGGGTATGCATCCAGGAGTAATGTAATATTCCAAACATATTATATTGCAAGAGGTCGATGTTGATACACTTCAATATCGTAGACACACAAAATAGAAGTTCAAGACAGTTAAATATCGTACATATCATTGAAAATATGAAATATATCAGAATTGTTCATTGTAAATAATGTTTGTTTAGCATTGGCTCTTTTAGAATAATTACATTTTTGGGGAAGGAAAACCATTTCACTCATATTGTAAATAGTTATAGATCATATTTCATAGAAATCTTGAAACACTGGACAGCTACTTTAAGTGGAATATACATTTTGCATGCCTGGGCCTTACAGCATAAATTAGTTCATATTTGTGAAATTATACAGACACCACAGCACAATATGATTTAGATGTATATACTGTACATTACTTGGCATGCAACATTGACAACATTTAAAAAGCTTAACTGTAGAAAGATCTTGTCTGATCAAATTCTCCCAAATCAAGTTAGAAATGGTGAAATGTGGAGATTTTTTTATTTTTTATTTAACTAGGCAAGTCAGTTAAGAACAAATTCTTATTTACAATGATGGCCTACCAAAAGGCAAAAGGCCTCCTCGGGGAGGGGGGCTGGGATTTAAAAAAATATATATATATATTAGATATAAGTATAGGACCAAACACGCATCATGACAAGAGAGACAACACACCACTACATAAAGAGAGACCTAAGACAACATAGCAAGGCAGCAACACATGACAACATGGTAGCAGCACAAAACATGGCACAAAAATCATTGTGCACAGACAACAGCACAAAGGGCAAGAAGGTAGACACTTATACATCACGCAAAGCAGCCACAACTGTCATTAAGAGTGTCCATGATTGAGTCTTTGAATGAAGAGATATCGATGATGAATGAAAAACTAAATGATACGGAAACAACTTTGAAACTTCATCATCACCAATGATTTTGTGAATCACTTATTTAAATGACAACAACGCCACTTGCTGGACAAAATTCACGCTTGAGGGTTGAGCCTGCAAAGTTCAAAGAGCAAGGAGTCAAACATCTTTATAGCTGAACATCGAGCATTCGTTTGTTTAGGCAGCTGTGACCATAAGAACTGTCATAAGATTACCTTTCAACCTGCTTCTTATGTATTTTGTCCATTTGCTTATTGTTCACTAATTTATTTCTGTGGCAATAAGTCTTCGGTCCATCTGGTGAGAATGAGAGCAATTATGAAAATTAACATATCTAATCATGGTGTGGTGTGTTTCTGCAGATATTCTCGACATTAGTTAGTAAGTATTTACAATAAATAGCCTCGGTATCTGACTGAGGACATTTTTAACTCTCAGGAATAACCAGAATAAATTGTTTTATGCATATATGAATTTAACAAACACTTACACTATGCGTTCACGAATACATCACATTATATATTGTTTTACGGTTTTTGCTCAATAATTTATTTATTTAAATGAAATGTTCTGATTTGTTAGTTAACATTTCCGCATTGATTTTAAGCCCCGCCCTCTCCAGGCTATATTAGCAAAACACCCCCCTGTCTCGCCAGTTGTCAGCTGACTGGTAGTTGGCAATACAGTAGTTGTACATCATGATCGCGACGCTGAAGTTTATAACATTATTACTTGCTGTTGTTGTCTGCCGGGCAACGCAAGATTATGGTTATAAAGATGTCGAGGAGCCTACCCTGGGCGATTCTCAGTATGGATCTCTCTGGCCGTTGCCTCAGAAAGTCCAAATGTCAACGGTAGCATTCAAACTCAGCGGTGTTAGTTTCCAGATAGTTGACGCGAAAGAATCGTCTTCCGGCGCGAGCTGCAGCCTTCTTCAAAATGCATATCGAAGGTAATATGTGATTGTGAATGAATAGCCGCCTACGTATTTTCAAAGACAGGCCTACTGTAATGTAAATGTTTGTTTGACGTTGGCTCTGTTAGATTTGAAATCATTCACGTTTTAGTTAAATTGTATTAAAATACAACTTAAGTGAAAGCCTACTTCTGAAAAACGTGTGCTGAATAGAGCTATAACTGTTGAATGTGTTTTATGCACAGAAATTCACAGTTTTTTCACATACAGTCACGTGAACTGGTTTGTTCTTCCTTCCTTGTCCTGCAGGTATGACGAATACATATTCCCCATTTCCAGAATGCAAGGGCAAAACAAAAAGGCATTTGCCTCTGATGTGTCTGAGTTACAGGTGTGGATCACATCAGCTGACTCTGAGTGTGACAGCTACCCAAGTGTGACATCTGACGAGTCATGTGAGTGCCCTGGCATGATGTTTGTCTTCCTTGTTGGTGCTCTAAGCCAGGTACCGTATTCACAAAGCATCTCAGAGTATGCTGATATAGGATCAGATTTCCCTTTTAGATCATAATGAATAGGATTATATGTACAGGGAGACCTGCTCCGAGATCAGCGCTTTTCCTCTGAATTCAGACCCAAGTTTGCAAGGTTGGGACTCTAGTAGGGTAAATACAAATAGCAGAGTCTTCACAAGTATAGTCGAGGGGCCTTCCTAGTGGGATTGAGGCCCGGGTCTCGTCATCCTACATCAGTGTTTAGGAAGGTATTATCCCCCAGTAGACAGAGAAAGATTACCTAGAATGTCTTGGAAGATAATAGGTCAGTAGGCATAAGACCACCGGATCTTTGTTGTTAAGACACTTAGCTACTGTTTCATGAATGCACACCAGTAGTACACGTGCAAGTTTGGTCTTAGCTGTGTCTTAAGGCCCCAGACTAAAAAAAGAGAAACTAACATGCATTTACTTACTCATCAAAGAAGAAACATCCACTTACCTAGATGGGTAACAGTGACATATGCATGCAATTTAAATCAGTGGGCATTATCAGATACATTTTTTTTTAAAGAACAACCATAGGATTGACAGTCTTCTTTCTACTGCCTGTCCACAGACGAACTCTCGGTGGACTCTCCTGTTGCTGTGCTGAAAGCACCTAAGGTGTGGGGCGCGCTGAGAGGTAGGGGTCATGGCTTTTATGCTAGACACACATACTTTTTTGCTATGTTTATAGTCATGAAAGAAGTTTGGTCACACCTGTGAGGCCTTCCTCTATTTACATACCTATATTGTTATAACGTTTCACTTGTTTCTATAACGCTTGTGCAACTTCTGTGGTTGCGTTGCATAGCATCTTGTGTCTTGACCTTGAAAGCTACAGGAAATGTTGTAATTCATACCTACGTACTGAGAGGAAAGCTTGCAAGTTAGCATTTCATTGTACTGTGTACAACACTACACTGTATCCTGTGCAGATTACAATACACTTTGATTTGATTAGATTTGAGACTGTATACATATCCAATATGTTTACAGTGTGTTGTAAAGCATGTGTTTACAATCCTGTTGTGGTTGTTCTGTGATTCTGTTGATTAATCATTGTCTATGTGTCTCACTTTTTATTACCAGGTCTGGAGACTTTTAGCCAGTTGGTGTATGAGGATGAATATGGAGCAGTAAGTTGACATGAGTGCCATATGAATAGAGTTTGTTAAACAAGGAGGCCTCGCTCATGCCTGAACACAAGTCACATGATGGAGGAAGTAGCCTACCTTACCGGTTTACAGTAGCTCTATTCCAAGTCGCCTCGCTCATGCCTGAACACAAGTCACATGATGGAGGAAGTAGCCTACCTTACCGGTTTACAGTAGCTCTATTCCAAGTCATTCTAATGCATCAACGCATTTGGCAATTCAGTTCCCAGCAACTTAGCAAGCTATTTTCAATTCCACATTGTGGTTTTTGCCTCAGTAGTATTCATCAAATTGATTAAATTGTAGAAATATTTCAATGGTACTTCTATTTTTTTTAATGGATAATTTTCAATTTCTTTGTTTTATTTTCACAGAAAAGCATCAATAGGACAGAGATCCAGGACTTTCCACGGTTTACACATCGAGGCCTCTTATTGGACAGCTCTCGTCACTTCCTGCCCATCAAAGTCATCTTAGCCAATCTGGTTAGAGGACGATACATGCGATTTCTGATTTCAGTTCACTTTGTTGTTGTTATGGTTAAATTAATTTGTATATTAATGGCATAACATTACATAACATAATGTCATCCTCATTCTCCCCTTACCCACACACAGGAAGCAATGGCGTGGAACAAATTCAATGTGTTCCACTGGCACATAGTAGATGACCCCTCCTTCCCCTACATGAGCCGTACCTTCCCACAGCTGAGCCAGCAGGTGAGTGGGTAGGCAGACGTTGTTATCAATAGCCTGGTCCCATTTAAGCTGCTATACCTACAGCTTTCACACACCTGAAAAGACCAGATGGGCAAAGGTCATATGGCAAAAAATTTAATGCTGAAAAGTATATGGTGGGAGTGTCACAAGCCTTGTGGTCTTGGTGGATCTATCACTGTATTGCTTACACCAAATCAGTCATTTCAAAGTTGTAAACGTGTAAAGGTTTAAACTACTCAATGTATATAATGATTCCCTTTTGTGTATGACAGCTTTTGTTTTGATGTATTGATGTGTTTTTTTCTGCAGGGAGCATACCACCCGTACACGCATGTGTACACGCCCTCTGACGTGAAGATGATCATTGAGTTTGCTCGCCTCAGGGGCATTCGTGTCGTCTCTGAGTTTGACACCCCTGGACACACTCAGTCATGGGGCAAAGGTGAGTGTGGGTTCACTTAGGGGTTATTTCAGATGAAAGTCCTCTGGCTGTATCAAGGGGTTCATTTCTAGGGGGTCAGAGTAGTCTTTTGTCCTTTTAGACATGCACATTTGCATAATGTTTTTGTACGAATTGAAGTGAAATATGCAGCTACCTGATATTGCATTGGTTTTGTCTGCTCCTCTCTCATGCCTCCTTTCCAGGCCAGAAGGACCTACTGACCCCCTGTTACTCTGGAGCCAGCCCCTCTGGCTCGTTTGGACCGGTCAACCCTATCCTCAACACCACCTATGACTTCATGGCCATGTTCTTCAAGGAGGTCAGCGCAGTGTTCCCCGATGCCTACATCCATCTAGGAGGAGACGAAGTTGACTTCAGCTGCTGGTGAGAGGCTTATAAGGACATTTTATATTTGTAATTTAGCAGACACTTTTATCCAGGGTGACTGGCAATCGGTGCATATAACAACTATGTTGAGCAGAGAGAAACAGATAGCAGATACCCTAGCAGATATTTCTTTCAAACGTTACTTAATCAAAGTCTAAATATTCAGCACCAACTGACCCACAGACTCCTGTACCTTTGTAGTGGATAAGTATATGACCACAATTGTCAACAGCCATGTGACTCTGGCTTGTTTGACAGTCAATGGAAATGAAAACAGTACTGTAGGCTGTCTCTGCCAACATCAAGCACATCAATAAAAACACTACTTTCTGCCTCTGTGATCCACAGGAAGTCCAACCCAGACATCCAGAAGTTCATGGTGCAGCAAGGCTTTGGGACGGACTACAGCAAGCTGGAGTCTTTCTATATTCAGAGGTGTGTGGCTTCAGTTAGACATGGCCTTAAAGTGAAGCAAATGATAAGTAATTCAGCCAACTTTTTAAAAAAAACACTAACTTCCGCATATTCAAAAAAATGTCCCACTCCATTGTCCGAAGATGAATTATTCATATTATCATGTGGTTATTTTCTGTCACATGATAGGCTCTTGGATATTGTCACCACTACCAACAAGGGCTACATGATCTGGCAGGAGGTGATTGACAATGGAGTTAAGGTAACAGAGCAGCAGCATTTATTAGCACAGGCAGAGAGAAAAGCAGCCTCTCTGATATTTAGAAATCAGACTCATTTTCTGAAGTGAAATTCTAATATTTCTATGATCAAAATATCTTCAGTTATCGTTGAAGTCGGAAGGTTACTTACACTTAGGTTGGAGTCATTAAAACTCGTTTTTCAACCATTCCACACATTTCTTGTTAACAAACTATAGTTTTGGCAAGTCGGTTAGGACATCTAATTTTTCCAACAATTGTTTAGACAGATTTATTTCTCTTATAATTCACTATCACAATTCCAGTGGGTCAGAATTGTACATAAACTAAATTGACTGTGCCTTTTAAACAGCTTGGAAAATGATGTCATGGCTTTAGAAGCTTCTGATAGGCTAATTGACATCATTTGAGTCAATTGTATTTCAAGGCCTACCTTCAAACTCAGTGCCTCTTTGCTTGACATTATGGGAAAATCAAAAGAAATCAGCCAAGACCTCAGGAAAAAAAATTGTAGACCTCCACAAGTCTGGTTCATCCTTGGGAGCAATTTCCAAACGCCTGAAGGTACCACGTTCATCTGTACAAACAATAGTATGCAAGTATAAACACCATGGGACCATGCAGCTGTCATACCGCTCTGGAAGGAGATACGTTCTGTCTCATAGAGATGAACGCACTTTGGTGCAAATCAATCCCAGAACAACAACAAAGGACCTTGTGAAGATGCTGGAGGAAACCGGTACAAAAGTATCTATATCCACAGTAAAATGAGTCCTATATCGACATAACCTGAAAGGCCGCTCAGCAAGGAAGAAGCCACTGCTCCAAAACCGCCATAAAAAAGCCAGACTACGGTTTGCCACTTTACAGGGGACAAATATCATACTTTTTGGAGAAATGTCCTCTGGTCTGATGGGGGGGAAAAATGCTGTTTGGCCGTAATGACCATTGTTATGTTTGGAGGAAAAAGGGGGAGGCTTGCAAGCCGAAGAACACCATCCCAACGGCCGTGCCAGCATCATGTTGTGGGGGTTCTTTGCTGCAGGAGGGACTGGTGCACTTCATAAAATAGATGGCATCATGAAGAAGTAAAATTATGTGGATATATTGAAGCAACATCTCAAGACATCAGTCAGGAAGTTAAAGCTTGGTTGCAAATGGGTCTTCCAAATGGACAATGACCCCAAGCATGCTTCCAAAGTTGTGGCAAAATGGCTTAAGGACAACAAAGTCAAGGTACTGGAGTGGCCATCACAAAGCCCTGACCTCAATCCTATAGAACATTTGTGGGCAGAACTGAAAAGACGTGTGTGAGCAAGGAGGCCTACAAACCTGGCTCAGTTACACCAACTCTGTCAAGAAGAATGGGCCAAAATTCAGCCAATTTATTGTGGGAAGCTAAACAATTTAAAGGCAATGCTACCAAATACTAATTGAGTAAATGTAAACTTCTGACCCACTGGGAATGTGATGAAAGAAAATCATTCTCTCTACTATTATTCTGACATTTCACATTCTTAAAATAAAGTGGTGATCCTAACTGACCTAAGACGGGGCATTTGTACTAGGATTAAATGTCAGGTATTGTGAAAAACAGTTTAAATGTATTTGGCTAAGGTGTATGTAATCTTCCGACTTTAACTGTACCTTATTCACTTCTTACCCGGTATTTACATACGTAGTAGTGCATGTGGCTTCATGGCTTGGCTCCTATGTATGTATATGTATATATATGTATGTGTGTTTTCCCCTGTTAGAGTAACAAAGTAAAAGCTAATACTATCTCCTAACCACCACCAGACCTGTGTTTCAAATACTGAAAAAATGTATTTATCTGTGCCTGTTTGAGCTTGCCTGGCTTAATAAACCAATAGAAAAGTCCCAGAACTGCAAATCCCGCCCATCTGGCACTCCAGGCAGACTCAAGCTAGCGCTCAAAGTATTAGAATAAATTATTTCAAACCGATGTCTGACCACCACAGCTGCAAATAATAAACATGCTTTCTGAGTAACATATCAGTGTAATACTTGCAGCTGAAGTCAAACACAGTAGTGCATGTGTGGATGGGGAACAAGTTTGAAGAGGAGCTTCAGAAGGTGACGGAGGCGGGCTTCACCACCATCCTCTCCGCCCCCTGGTACCTAGATTACATTAGCTACGGACAGGACTGGCAGAAGTACTACAAGGTCGAACCACTCAGCTTCAATGGTCAGTTATCTTCATCAGACACCTCCCTTTTGTTGGACCCCAGTAAGATTAGCTGACGTTATGGCGTCAGCTAATGGGGAATCTAATAAAAAAATATGTAATCTTCATCAGATAGTGTTTAACAACAACAACAAAAAGGAAGAGGACCGGGTTCTAGGAGATCTGGAATAGGAAATGACAAATGCAAAAATTGTCCTTTCAAATTGGAATGACTTCATTCAACAGGTCTGCACTTGAATATTGCATTGCTGTATCATATTGAAACATCTGCTCTCTGGACCAAAGTCGGAGCGTATAGAGACATGGTTCTTGTTGGAAGGTTTTTTTGTTTGTTTTTTAGACCAGCACGGTAAACCTGACATACACATTTTTTTGTATCCAGCTTTGGTTCATGGTAGAGATGGAGATTGTTGTTGGGTAAACCAGTTAGGGCTGTGCATTGCCTTTGCTTGGTATTCATTTTGGTTCTGGTCTAGGTTGAGGCCTATGGCTGTCTTGTTTGTGGTTTGTACTGGGACATTGAACTTCTTGATTTGATCATTGTTGCTTGCTGCAGCGTGTTTGGCTTTCCAGATACTAGCCCTGACAACTCTTGCATGTTCACTTGGTGTACATGATACATGGCTTCACAGCGCTGCTCTTATTTCGGGGTACATTCAAGATCAGCAACACTGTAACATGTTGAACATTATAAGCAAGAAGTTGATGTGAAACCTTACAAATCCAGCCAACTTCAGAACTTTACTCCATTTTGTTTTGCGATGCCCCACCATGAAAAGAGAGACACCCATGTGTTGAAAACCACCTCACTGGAAGCATCTTGCAAGGGGACAGCTTCAATTTGTCACTTCTCTACAACGTTGTTTTGCGTCTTGAATGTACCCAGAGGCACGCTTCTCCATGGAGGGCTCTCCTGTGGCATATTCTTTCTTCTTAAGTTTCTTCACCCCCCCCCCCCCCCCAAAAAAATACTACTCTACACTTAGTAGTACTAATACTACACCTAAATACTAAGGATACTCCTCAATCAAACGTTGCATGTGTATCTACAGTATGTGATGTGTGTCTACTGTATGTAGCTGAAGGCAGACACGCTAATCCATGTGTGGAAAGGCAACCAGCAGCAGTACCAGGCTGAGATGGCAAGGGTCACAGCATCAGGCTACCAGGCCCTGCTCTCCACACCCTGGTACCTGAACCGCATCTCCTACGGCCAAGACTGGCAGGCCGCTTACAAGGCAGACCCACAGGACTTTAATGGTGTGTGTGTCTATCTGGACACTTTAGGCAGATGCTTTATTTCTGAAAAAAATACTACTCTTTGCTGTGTGATTTAAAAATGACGGTTGGAGTTTTATATTTTACATCGACAGGTGTAAACGCTTATCGAGATGCCTCACTGTATATTTACATTAGGGCAGCAAGGACCAATACATTGACTTTTATTGTTTGTGATAAAGGAAGACTTTGCCCTAACCATGCTGTTCTAAATTGATAGACCTGTGTCATACGAGTCCGCTAAGGTCCAACCCACCTGCTCTGAGCCTGAACAGGGAAAACGCCTTCCGTGCCAAAAGCCATCCACTTCTGTCTTGTGATCCGATGGTCATGCGTTTTTATTTCTGTGCAACCCTGTTGACTGAAGTAGTAGAATGAATAACTCCATTCACATCATTTAAAGATTAAATGCAGAAATGGGCATACAGAAACTTTTCCATGTGATTGCCTCCTGACCCCTGAATTACATTTGACCTTGTGAACCCAGGCACAGATGCTCAGAAGAAGCTGGTAGTCGGCGGAGAGGCCTGTCTGTGGGGTGAATACGTGGACGCTACCAACCTGACCCCCAGACTCTGGTACGCTGCAGACAAACCCAAATGTTTCAAAAAAGATCTTAGAGGATACCTTTCCTCTCCATCCACTGTCTGTAATGTTAGTCTGTGAAGATGTTTCTCTCCTATCCCCAGGCCCCGTGCCAGTGCTGTGGGGGAGCGGTTGTGGAGTGACAAGGATGTGAAAGACACAAACGATGCTTATAGTCGTCTGATCCAGCACCGCTGTCGCATGGTCCAGTAAGTCGCCCCCATAGAGAAACGTACTGTTCTATTTAATTATGTGGTGCACCCCCCTTATAAGAATTGGGGCAAAAAAACTCTTGACTCAAGTATACAGTTGTGGCCAAAAGTTTTGAATGACACAAATATTAATTTCCACAAAGTTTGCTGCTTCATTGTCTTTAGATATTTTTGTCAGATGTTACTATGGAATACTGAAGTATAATTACAAGCATTTCATAAGTGTCAAGGCTTTTATTGGCAATTACATGAAGTTGATGCAGAGAGTCAATATTTGCAGTGTTGACCCTTTTTGAAAACCTCTGCAATCCGCCCCGGCATGCTGTCATATAACTTCTGGGCCACATCCTGACTGATGGCAGCCCATTCTTGCATAATCAATGCTTGGAGTTTGTCAGAATTTGTGGGGTTTTGTTTGTCCACCTGCATCTTGAGGATTGACCACAAGTCCTCAATGGGATTAAGGTCTGGGGAGTTTCCTGGCCATGGACCCAAAATATTAATATTTTGTTCCCCGAGTCGCTTAGTTATCACTTTTGCCTTATGGCAAGGTGCTCCGTCATGCTGGAAAACGCATTGTTCATCACCAAACTGTTCCTGGATGGTTGGAAGAAGTTGCTCTCGAAGGATGTTGGTACCATTCTTTATTCGTGGCTGTGTTCTTAGGCAAAATTGTGAGTGAGCCCACTCCCTTGGCTGAGAAGCAACCCCACACATGAATGGTCTCAGGATGCTTTACTGTTGGCATGACACAGGACTGATGGTAGCTCTCACCTTGTCTTCTCCGGAAAAGCTTTTTGAAGGATGCCCAAAAAAACCTGAAAGGGGATTCTGAGAAATTAACCTTTTGCAGAATATCAGTCTGTCCCTGATGTTTTTCCTGGAGAGAAGTGGCTTCGTTGCTGCCCTTGACACCAGGCCATCCTCCAAAAGTCTGCCTCACTGTGTGTGCAGATGCACTCACACCTGCCTGCTGCCATTCCTGAGCAAGCTCTGTACTGGTGGTGCCCCGATCCCGCAGCTGAATCAACTTTAGGAGATGGTCCTGGCGCTTGCTGGACTTTCTTGGGTGCCCTGAAGACTTCTTCACAACAACCTCTCTCCTTGAAGTTCTTGATGATCCGATAAATGGTTGATTTAGGTGCAATCTTGCTCGCAGAAATATCCTTGCCTGTGAAGCCCTTTTTGTGCAAAGCAATGATGACGGCACATGTTTCCTTGCAGGTAACCATATTTGACAGAGGAAAAACAATGATTCCAAGCACCACCCTCCTTTTGAAGCTTCGTCTGTTATTTGAACTCAATCAGCATTAGAGTGATCTCCAGCCTTGTCCTCCTCAACACTCACACTTGTCAGTGATTCTCTCGTTAACACATGTCAGCTGGTCCTTTTGTGGCAGGGCTGAAATGCAGTGGAAATGTTTTTGGGGAGATTCAGTTAATTTGCATGGCAACGAGGGACTTTGCAATTAATATGATCACTCTTCATAACATTCTGGAGTATATACAAACTGAGGCAGCAGACTTTGAAAATGTACATTTGTCATTCTCAAAGCTTTTGGCCACGACTGTACAATGTGGTAACACCCTCTTTCTTCCTGTCTTTTCTCCCCCCCCCCCTTCTGTCTTCTCTTGCTCTACTAGGCGTGGTATACCAGCTGAGCCTCTGTTTACAGGTTACTGTGCACATGAGTACAAAGGGGTATGAGCTGACAGCCACTGTGGGGCTACAACCTGAGAAGCAGCGTTAACCGCAATGAGAGAGAAATAATCTCACAAATCAAACTTGATTGTCTTCATTGATGCACTGATATGAGCCAAATTCTGCCTTTTTAAATTTTTTTCAGAACAATCCTCATTGCAATGTCACAAATTGATTGGTGTGTAGGAACACCTTTTTTATATTAATGTTTATGAATTAAAAAACTTTTGCAAAGTTTGTCTGTGTGTAAACACTACAGTGATAGACACCTGAAGTGCGACTCAGTTTACCGATTCATGGAAATTACACATTGGAGCACATCTTTTATACAATTGATATACATTTAATGACTGATACCGCCACTTCTACAATATGTTCAACAGAAGTACTGAATGCCCACATGCATGTTCTTGACCCGATTTTCATGTTTGCACAGCAAACACCCTCACAGGAGTATTTACAGTGCCTTCAGAAATTATTCATACCCATATACTTTTTCCACATTGTTTTATCATAGCCTGCATTTAAAATGTCACTGGCCCATATTGTCAAAGTGGAATGATGTTTTTTGAAATGAAATGTCTTGATTCAACCCCATTTGTTATGGCAAGCCTAAAGTTCAGGAGCAAAGCTGTTCTTACGTTGCATGGACTCTGTGTGCAAGTGGTTTTTATTTAACCTTGAAGTAGGCAAGTCAGTTAAGAACAAATTCTTATTTACAATGACTGCCAAACCCATATGATGCTGGGAGAATTGTGCACCACACTATGGAACTCCCAATCATGGCCGGATGTGATACAGCCTGGGTTTAAACCAGGGACTGTAGTAACGCCTCTTGCACCGAGTTACTCGGGAGCCCCTGTTTAACAGTTTTTGAATGACTACCCCATCTCTATACCCCACACATACAATTATCTGTAATTCCTCAGTCAAGCAGTGAATTTCAAACAGATTTAACCACAAAGACCAGGGAGGTTTTCCAATGCCTTGCAAAGCAGGGCATGTATTTTTTTCAAAAGCAGACAAATATCCCTTTGAGCATGGTGAAGTTATCAATACACCCAGTCACCACAAAGATACAGGCGTCCTTCCTATCTCGGTTGCCGGAGAAGGAAACCGCTCATTTCACCATAAAGGCCAATGGTGACAAAAACAGTTAAAGAGTTTGATGGGAGAAAACTGAGGACGGCTCAACATCATTGTAGTTAAACCACAATACTAACCTAATTGACAAAAGTGAAAAGGAAACATTTGCAACAAGGCACTAATGCAGGGTTTCCCAAACTCGGTCCTGGGTGCACATTATATATATTTTTTTAAGAAACCCTCACTAAAGTAATACTGCAAAAAATGTGGCAAGGCTTTTGACTTTTGTCCTGAATACAAAGTGTTATGTTTGAGGCAAATCCAATACAACACATACCGAGTACCACTGTCCATTTTTTTCAAGCATAGAGGAAAACTTGGTTCCGTCTGCTTTCCAGCAGACACTGGGAGATGAATTCACCTTTCAGCAGGACAATAACCTAAAACAAGGCCAAATCTACACTGGAGTTGCTTACCAAGAAGACGGTGAATGTTCCTGAGTGTCCGAGTTTCGGGTTTGACTTAAATCTACTTGAAAATCTACGGCAAGACCTGAAAATGGTTGTCTAGCAATGATGAACAACCAATTTGACATAGCTTGAATAATTTTGAAAAGCATAATGAGCAAATGTTGCACAATCCAGCTGTGGAAAGCTCTTAAGAGACTCACAGCTGTAAACGCTGCCAAAAGGTACTTCTACAAAGTATTGACTTACATGTAAATCAGATATTCCTGCATTTAATTTTCAATAAATTAGCTGAATTTTTTTTAAACATGTTTTCACTTTGCTATTATGGTGTATTGTATGTAGATGGGGGAGAGAAAAATATATTTAATCCATTTTGAATTCAGTCTGCAACACAACATGAATACTTTCTGAAGGCACTGTAAATGGACATTCCTGCTGGCTTACATTTCCCAGAATTACTCTTCCATCTCTGCGTGATGTCATCAGGCGAGGCCAGCCATCTTGTTGAGCAGGGCAATCTGGTGTTGGGGGTTCATGGCCTCATAGATGTCCAGCTGGAGGGAGAAGGTGGCGTTGCCAGAGGTCAGAGTTCGCAGGGCGGTGGAGTAGCCCTGAAACAGAGGAAAGATTAGATCCAAGGAGGGATACTGCAGTGTCACTTTTTGACTCTGATACAGTATATTATTCAGCTAAGATGCATTTAGAATATGCTGAACATGATGCGTCATTCACAAGCATTGGACTTGATTCGGTAGCAACAAGACGATGAGAGATGTACAAAACAGAAATAGCAAAACTAATAAAAAAATGGCACTTTTATACTATATTGGTGGTGTTGTCTGCCCTGTCACTACAGGAGGTTTCCACGGCAACATTGAACCAACCTACCATCATCTCAGCCAGGGGTGCGGTGGCAAGCAGCACCTTGCTGTCATGGCGACTCTGGATGTCCCGGATGGCCCCTCGTCTCTGAGCCAGGTCACCCAGCACAGAGCTCAGGTGCTCCTCCCCCACTGTCACCTCCAGTGACATCACAGGCTCCAGCACCTGCCCCCCCGCCTGCCTCAGAGCCTACAGGGGACAGAGACAACACTGTTACTAGCGTAGTATGAGTATGAGCAATAGGGTCACCGTTACTAGCGTAGTATTAGTAATGGTATGAGTAATAGAGTCACTGTTACTAGCGTAGTATGAGTAATAGGGTCACCGTTACTAATGTATTATTAGTAATGGTATGAGTAATAGGGACACTGTTACTAACATAGTATTAGTAATGTTATGAGTAATAGGGTCACTGTTACTACCATAGTATTAGTAATAGTATGAGTAATAGGGTCACTGTTACTAGCGTAGTATTAGTATGAGAAATAGGGTCACTGTTACTAGTATAGTATTAGTAATAGGGTCACTGTTACTAGTGTAGTATTAGTAATAGTATGTGTGTAATAGTAATAGTATGAGTAATAGGGTCACTGTTACTAATGTAGTATTAGTAATAGTATGAGTAATAAGGACACTGTTACTAGCGTAGTATTAGTAATGGTATGAGTAATAGGGTCACTGTTACTAGCGCAGTATTACTATAAAATGAAATGTTATTTGTCACATCCGCCAAATACAACTGGTGTAGAACTTACCGTGAAATGCTTACTTAAAAGTCCTTAACCAACAGTGCAATATTAAAATAAGAGTTAAGAAAATATTTAATAAATAACAAATACAAAAAATAAAAGAGTAACAATAAAATAACAATAACGAGGCTATATACAGGGTGTAATGGTACAGGTTAGTAGAGTTAATAGGTACATGTAAGTAGGGGTAAAGAGACGATGCATAGAGCGAGTAGCAGCATCGTAAAGAAACCCATATTGCTAATGCCTTTCTCCTTCTATCGACACTCACAGAGCCATCACAAGACTACAGTACATAGGCAGAGATCGTCTCACATTGTGTACACAACACTATCATGTGCAGGTGTTAATGTACCTTGAGCATACAGCGGGACACGCAGGCAGACAACATAGCTAGAGACGTCCCCGGCTCCATGCTCACACTCTGGATCATAGTGGACACGCCCTGGACCGGGTAACCAAGCAACGGACCTGGGAGAGTGAGCACATAATGCACTTATTGAGTATCAGTATAGGGGCTACAACAGTACAAGACTCATCGAAAATGGGGGTCTTCTTCCATAATCTGGTCGAGTTCCTTCTTCCATAATCTGTTCGGTGTGATGTCGTTACCTTGGAGATAAGAGCTGTTTACGCCGTTCTCCACGGCGTCCCTGACGTCAGGGGACAGCTGCTCCTCCACTTCCTCATCGTAGGTGATTTCACAGGAAGTGAGCGAGGAGGAAGAGGAGTCCATGATGGGGCAGACCGCCACACTCACAGTCACCATGTGTCTCCTCTCCCCAACTGTACGGTCCAGCGTGTCTGAAACACACACAAGCAGGAAGCACAATCAGGAATCAGAATAAGAAGAATCAGTACGATCTACACTGATTGGAAAATATGGTTTCCTCCTCCATACTGATTGGCATACTATACCTGTGGTGGCCATTGATTGGAGGATGGTCTCCCTGTAGGCCACCTGTAGAGGTCCCAGGTGGGTCTCGATGCCGTACTCTCTCCTGATCCGATCATGGAGGATCTCAATGTGCAGCTCTCCCATTCCACACAGAATGGTCTGGCGGAGGAGACGGTACAAAGACCATTAAAACAGATATTGCATATTTTATTAGTCTAATATTATATTGAAGCTAGCTAACATTCATTCAATCAATCACTTTCAACCAAGCAATTAATCAATCATACATGTTCCTCCTGTACAGGTGGTATTACCTGTCCAGAGTCTGAATCTACCCTGACCTTCAGGCTAGGGTCTTCTCTCTGGAGGCAGGTCAGGGCATTCTCCAGATCTAATAGAAAACAGAGGATAATAACATTCATAGGTTGTTATAACAGTGTTACAAGAGTTTTAGGTCAGGTGGCTCAAACAAGCCTGTAGAACAGTGCATGTTATGAGGGGATTTGAGCAGGGATCCCATGCTTAGTAATGGCTGCAGGGACACTGACCTGCCTGTCTAGACATAGTGGGGGGTTCTATGGAGCAGAAGAAGACAGGCTCGGGGACCTCCACTCCAGCCAGCACCAGACTGGCCTGCTCTCCACCCCTCTTCCTCTCCCCCTCCTTCTCCTTCTGGGCCCGCCGGACCGCAGCCACTGCCGAGGCCTTGGAGGACACAATAGTGTCCCCTGTCACTGTCTGAGAGGGAGAGTGAGAGTGAGTGAGTGAGAGAGAGAGAGAGAGAGAGAGAGAGAGGAATTTTTTGTAAACATAATGAAAGATTGCTTGGAAGTGAAAGTGTTTGGTTTAATTGTCAAGCCACTGTCACCCAACAGATGTTTCAGTTTCAAAAACATATGGCTCTTTACTGAGAATGGATGTGGTTTCAATTCCAATTTATGGGGCGGCAGGTAGCCTAATGGTTAGAGCGTTGAACTAGTAACCGGAAGGTTGCTAGATTGAATCCCCGAGCTGACAAGGTAAAAATCTGTCATTCTGCCCCTGAACAAGGCAGTTAACCCACTGTTCCTAGGCCGTTATTGTAAATACGAATTTGTTCTTAACTGACTTGCCTAGTTAAATAAAGGTTTAAAAAAAATCCCAAACAGGTATTCTCTCAAGGAGTCCTACCTGCTTGAGGCCCACACAGAGTGCAATGTTTCCTGCAGTCAGAGAAGGTATCTCCACATGCTGGTCAGCAAATGGCAGCAGCAGCCGACTCATCCTCTCTCTACAGTGGAGACCAGTGGAATTCAAAATGGCAAGCACAGTAATTAGAAAACTAACAGTACTTGAGTTTATTGGAACAGCCTGAGAATTTGTAAGGTTCACCATTTTAGTGGGCCCCTACTCAGTTATACCCAATGCAACAAAACCTTAAGAGATACAGAGTTAATTCATTGATTAGCATGAATTGAATCCCATTCAGCAAGCTGCTGTAGCAGTAAGCAGGTATTGGGTAGTAGTGAGATGGTGATGGACCTACGTACGTGTTGTTCCTGTTGATGTTGAGGACAGCAGACTGGGGCTTCATGGTCCCAGAGTAGATCCTCACAAACACCAGAGGACCTCGCTGCTTGTCATGCACCACCTTGAAGGCCAGGGCACACAGGTCATCCTGGTACCAACGCCTGTGTGAAGGGAATAGACCAAGCCGAATCAAACTGGGTCTGACTCAAGAATAAATCCCTGACTGATATATGTGGTAGAGAAGAGTAGTGGCTTCAGCCCAATGATATGGATCAGATTGAATTACATTTTGGTTAGGTATCCCACAAAATAATTTTATAGAAAAGTCCTATTGGGGGTTAGAGCTGAGTGGGCTATTATGGATAACACACTTTGTTGACTCTACAAGGTAAAGGATAAATGTTACTCACACCATGGTGCCTCCTGTTGGGGGCGAGGAGATAGGCTGTGATGGAGTTCTGGTTAGGGGTAGAGGATGTACTCACACTAGGTCATGGTGCCTCTCGTTTGGGGCAGGGAGGTAGGCTGTGATGGCGTCCAGGAGAGGCTGAACACCTTTGTTCCTCAGAGAGCTCCCACAGAGCACAGGGACTCCTTTACGTGCCAGAGTCACCCTCCGCACTGCCTCCTGGAGCTGGAGAATACACAATACACCAGATACACACACAATACCACATGCAGAACTCAGTCCTACTGATATTTTACCTGAGATAAATATTGCTTACTTTGGCAGGAGGTACCGCATCAAAATTTTCACCGTAAACTCCAAGTAACAGCTCCGCAAACTCATCATCCAGATCAGCAACCTGTGTATGAAAAAATGCAAATGCCAACTTTGACACATAGCATTTACACATGTTTTTACTATACTTGTGTTTTTATAGCGATCTAAGCTATCAGCAATAGCATACAAATAAGCACTCGATGACAGTTGGCATGATGATGTAATTTCCTGTACCTGTTCTATCAGAGCTGCTCTGGCCTCCATAGCATCCTGAAGAAGTTCCGGGTCATCTGATTGGCTGAGAGATTTGGTCTCAAAGACACGGCCATCCTCTGCTCTGGATTTCACCCGCCACGTCATTTGCTGGTTGGTAATCAAGTCAATCAATCCTGTGAAGCTCTTCCCGCTGCCAATTGGAATCTGTGTAACCAGTTGTTTCTCATTTATACTATAATGTATGTCATTTGATATGGAGGCATTATCACAGCAGGGAAGCTGAACAATGTAAAATACATAGACGGCCTATTGAGAATGTTGTCTACCTGGAGGAGCACAGGATTGGCTTTCAGTTTCTTCTTTATGCTCTCAATGGAAAAGTGTAAACTATATAGAACAAAAAAAAAAACATTTTATCAAAATGAACACTGTAGTCCAAAATCCTAACAGCAAGCATGAAGATATACTTCTGGTTACAACAGAAGGGAGTCACTATGTGATGCTGGTTGTTTTACCTGGCCCCAGGCTTGTCCATCTTGTTCAGGAAACAGATACAGGGTACATGATGTTTCTCAGCCTGCCGCCACACTGTCAGAGTCTGAGCCTGGTGATATCACAAGACACAACCATACCGAGTCACTAACACACACACACACACACACACACACTTACAATACAATCAACACCTCGATTCTAGGTCAGTTCAATTACTGTATTTTATTTTTTTACAGACAATACAGTCAGGTAAACAGAGATGCATAGGCCTATTTCAGTACAGGGTGGGAACATGGCATCGTATCAGGGCTTGACTCACCTCAACGCCAGCAGAGGCATCAAACACTGCCACCGCCCCATCCAACACACGCAGGGCTCGCTCCACCTCCAGAGTAAAGTCAACATGTCCTGAAACACCCACCCACACACACACACAGTGTTGTACTATGGAGGGTCTATGGGTTGATTTTGTGCCAGGGTTGCCTGTCTATAGGATTCGTGTTTGTGTTTTTGCACGATTTATTGAATGGGACTGGCTCTGTACCTGGCGTATCTATGAGGTTGATCCTGTGCTTTTTCCAGTCGAAGGTGACTGCAGCAGACTGTATGGTGATTCCCCGCTCCCTCTCCTGAACCATGAAGTCTGTCACAGTGTCCCCGTCATCAACATCTGGGAAACAAGAAAAGAGAGAGAAATTGAGTTGCTAGCTTGGGACTCTGTTAAACAATGCAGGAAAAAGCCAGCAGAGGACGTGGAATTGAAATTAAATTACTGACCTCAACCTGCGCATCCCCCTACACATGTCTATCCCAATCCCCTCCTACACACCTCCCAAAGCCCTGGTGTATCCAGAGTAATACAGCATTCTCTCTGTGGTGGTGGTCTTCCCTGCATCTATGTGTGCCATGATGCCAATGTTCCGGATTCTGGAGACAAACAATAGTGAGTATTACATCTGATATTAAGGGGCTACCAAGGACCATGAAGTAGGCTATAGAGTATTAATAAACATAGGCTGGAGCTAGTTTTACTACTTACTTCGATATATCTGGATTGACGACAGCTCGTGGGGATTTGACATCATCTATAGGATATAAAATAAGAACTTACGAATTTGTATTACAAAAGCACTGAGAGATCATCAAAGTTCAGTCTGATATGGGAATGGGACATGTCATATACCTGGCAAAAAACTGTACTGTCTTCTTCCTTGTAGTCTCCACCTGCACGTCTGTGGTCCATTCTTCAGTAGACCTTTACCCTACGCAACCCAACACAGGGCAATACACATTATCCATAGAAAACATTAGCGACTAGTGACAAATAGCCAACCGTCTACAGCCTTTTAACCATGTTTGTCCCTGAAATGTAAGTCTTACCCCCCCAACCAGGACACTGAACGTCCCAATGCCTATTCCCAGGACAGTCCGAAGTCGCATCTTCAACCTGCTTCGGGCTTACAAACGTATTCCAGTGAAAATATTGTAGACAGTCTTGACATGGACAGGGCAATGTCGACTGCTCTGTGTGAATGTCATTCATCAACCATAAACCCTGTTGGCATTGAACTAGCTGTCAAATAAGGTAAACACATTCTCTAAATGCCGTGCCTCCCGAGAACAATAATCAAAATCAGTATAATGTATTAATTATCTCAAATTATCAACCAAAAAATATAATAATATGAATCGACGTCGATTCACGCTTTCCTTATAAAGTGCATCTTCAAAATACACCCTAAGCAGCAGTCCTATCTGCATTTAAGTTCCGGCGTTGACTATTAAAATAAATGTGTATTTATAGTTTAATAGTTCTGACTATTTTAATAAATAGTAAAACCGCGCTGAATTGTTTTGATAATGATTTGCTCAACTTACTACGAATTACTAATAAATATGTAACGGGACTGCTCAGGAACTCTCGTACATGGTTTCATTCCGGAATTTGTTTTAAGCGGACACTCCCATCACATACTTCCTCTAAAATATTGGCTTCGGAAAACAACACCAACGACCCAAGCCTCTAGCAAAAACTACGAAAAAAATCCAAATTTGAGACAATAAATTCCATCAAATAAGTATCGTATCTGAATACGTAACTTTCAATACACAAAATGGTAAGCTATACACATATTTCACGTTCTTTATGATACATAATTTGATATGGAAATCTTCTAGCATACGAAGTTGGCTAGCAACATGTGGCAGACATCCGACTCCTAGCTGCAATTCAACCAATAATTGTCTTTTGACATTGTGATGGGAGACATTGGTCTTGGTTGAATTGCAATCGATCTGACCACATGCAGTGTCTAGAATTCGTTATGTTGGTCAAACTGCTCTGGCCAATAAATGAACGTTATAGTTCATTTATTTGAACGAAATTATTATGAATACACCCGCTGGTCTGAATTGTTTTGACATTGCATTAGCCTAGGTAGCCAGCTAACTAATCTGTCAGCTATATACTTGACTGGTCCTACATATGTTCGCGCTGTCATGCCAAACATATTTTAAGGATGTTTGATCAATTAGATTAAGCCCACCTTGGAAATTAATGTACAGAAATCATTCATTTTATTCTGATGTTTGTTGACTTAATACATTCAGAAAGCCTTAAATAAACTATTAAAATGTGCCTCCTACCTCAGCCCCAGAACGAGCACATTGAGTTACATCGCAAGCGCCATGGCCAACGCCTGGACCACCAGGAGAGGAAGAGGAAGAAGGAGAGCCGTGAGGCCCACGAGCGATCACACAAAGCCAGGAAGATGATTGGTCTGAAGGCCAAACTCTACCACAAACAGAGGCACTCTGAGAAGATCCAGATGAAAAAGACGTAAGTACAGTATAACCATAGATGAGTAGTACACACTACAGTAGTACAGTAGTGTAGTACACTACAGTAGATCAACCAATGGGCTCCTTTATAGAGTGAAGAGTTGACTCTTGGGATTTAGGTTCAGGGACATGATAGATTTAACAGGTTTAATGTCCTATTTTTAAACAAATTCCTTGGTTATGACATAGTAATTAAGACATCCTCCAGTAACTGATATTGTCAAAATGTTGATTGAAACGGCATATGCCATTGCCACCAATCCAAAACGTTTGTTGACCTATTGGTGCCAACACCACTTGTCTTACCACAGCCTCAAGATGCACGAGCAGAGGAAGACCAAGCAGAAGAACGATGACAAGACTCCTGAGGGAGCAGTACCAGCCTACCTGCTCGACAGAGAGGGACAGTCCCGCGCCAAGATCCTCTCCAACATGATCAAACAGAAGAGGAAAGAGAAGGCTGTGAGTATTCAATGCCTTTCTTTTACTTGTTTGTGTTTTCGCCACCATGTCCCACTGAAGACAGGTAATAGTGCCTGACCATATGATCTCATATAGAAGGGAACAACACCTAGGATAACCCTATCTATTGCCAACCGGCATGCATTTTGCATACCATGCAAACAATTTGAGGTCAAAGTACTCAGGTACGAAAAACTGGGCCAATCAAGAGAACTTGGGCTAGGAGAGAAAAATCTCTAGTTTTCTGCTCCAGCCCATCCCCCGTAGTCGTAGTGCTATTTTCCTCCCTCGAGCTGGATGGCAGATCTCCACCTTTTCCGTTGGTACCACTGATATGTGAGGAAAATGGAGGGGGGAAATGGTGTATTAGTCGAGCACTGTTATTTCGTAGTTAGCTCCTTAGCTAAGGCATCATTGCGATTAAGGTAGTTAGCTACAGCATTTAGTCAACTAAGCGAGAACACTTTCTTGCCCGCACATGCTATGATCTCCACAACGGTAGTAGGTGCATTGACGTGCAAATAAATGTGCGGTGTTGCGGTAGTTCAGTGCGCGTCGCTGCATGGATGGAAACAGACATGGCAGAGAGAGCTGTTCCGCTAATACCGTCTTTCACTGAGTTATGTTAGACTGTTTAAGATTAGTAGACCTATGTTAATTAATCCGTTCGTGATCTCTAGGTTTCAGGAAATGGCAGTTACAGTTAAAATACATTTAAAAAATACAGCCAATTGCTCCAACTTCCTGAGGAGGGAGTTGACTGACCCCATCCGGACCTATAACAGTCTATAGCCTGCCATTCCTACTGAGCCAGTCTTCTGCCAACATCATTATTAGGCACAAAAAAAAGTGCATTTGCCTATGATTTGAGCAGTGTGGGTGTTGCACGCGTGCCGTCGTGAGGTCCGCAGGGCAGGGATTGGCGCCGCGGCGTTGAAATGGTACTCATGAAAATGATTCAAAGATGGCATGTCTGCTATGGTCAGATTAATTGTTTCAAATGTCAATGTAATACTGTAGACTGTTTTCACGCAATCCCATTAAACCTAGTCCTGGATTAACATGCACTTTCAATGAAATTGTCCCTAAGTGTGCAAAGCCCAAGCCAGTTTAGTTAAAAACTGGTGTCCTGATATATTCTGATTTAATCTTGTGTTTCTTCCTGTAGGGTAAATGGGAGGTGCCCCTGCCCAAGGTTCGAGCCCAAGGGGAGACGGAGGTGCTCAAAGTCATCCGTACGGGCAAGAGGCAGAAGAAGGCCTGGAAGAGGATGGTCACCAAAGTGTGCTTCGTAGGCGACAACTTCACCCGCAAGCCTCCCAAATATGAACGCTTCATCAGACCCATGGTAAGGAGGAAAGAAACACTACTCACTAGCATACAGTGTATATGGCAGTGTTGGATTGAAACTCTGATATGTAAAAATATCTATCACTGTGAACATCAGAGTAACTTTGACTACATTTTTGTCATTTAGCAGACTATGTAGAGAGACTTAGTTACAACCAGTGCAATCAACCAGATTAGGTTAAAAAGCTAAATTGACGTACTTGCTCTTTAGGGAGCATCAGTCATTCACAAACTTCCTCCTGCGGGTTTGAAGAGGTAAACAACCTAAATTACCTGAAATAAATGTCCCACCATCGTCTGCCCTTCCCTCTCTCCAGGGTCTACGGTTCAAGAAGGCCCATGTGACCCACCCGGAGCTGAAGGCCACGTTCTGTCTGCCTATTCTGGGGGTGAAGAAGAATCCCTCGTCACCCCTTTACACCACTCTGGGGGTCATCACCAAGGGAACCGTGGTAGAGGTCAACGTCAGCGAGCTGGGCCTGGTCACGCAGGGGGGAAAGGTCATCTGGGGTGAGATATCTCCTATCCTCTCAAATGTCTATTGATATTCATCTGGATCAGTATGGGACAGTTTCCCGGCCACAGATTAAGCCTAGTTCTAGACTAAAAAGCACTTTCTATGGAGATTCTAACATTCTTCTTAGTAGGATGTCATTGTAAATAAGAATTTGTTCTTAACTGACTTGCGTAGTTAAATAAAGGTTAAATACAAATTAGTACACCACTAGGCTACATCTGTGTACACAGTACCAGTCAAAAGTTTGGAAACACCTACTCGTTCCAGGGTTTTTCTTTATTTTTTACTATTTTCTACATTGTAGAATAATAGTGAAAACAATGAAAGAACACATGGAATCATGTAGTAACCAAAAAAGTGTAGTAACCAAAATCATGTAGTAACCAAAATATATTATATTTGAGATTCTTCAAAGTAGACACCCTTTGCCTTGATGACAGCTTTGCACACTCTTGGCATTCTCTTAACCAGCTTCATGAGGAATGATTTTCAACTGTCTTGAAGGAGTTCCCATATGTTGAGCATTTTTTGGCTGCTTTTCCTAGCATTTATAAGGCCAGCAAACACGTTCCTTACACACTAGGAACATATTTCCTCCAACGTTATATTGAAAGGGTGCCTCTCGGTCACAAAACACACGTTTTCTGGAGACTTGTGAGAGGAGTACTGATGACATTGCCCACTGTATGCTTTTTCGGACACCTGATTGCATCCAGACTGAGGAGAAATCCAAACACAATGCATCTCTGACTACCTTCTGAAGTGGTCAGCTAGATCTGAACACAGTCAGACCACAAAGTGACTTTTGTGTGTCTAGACATGTCTTTTCAATGTGATCTTTGTATTCTGATAGCAGAAGTCACATGTAAGTATCACGTGTAGACACAACCTTATTCAACTTCTGAAGTGTAGTGATTAAAATATCTCATTTATTTCTCTTCTCTTCAGGTAAATACGCCCAGGTGACGAATAACCCAGAGAACGATGGCTGCATTAATGCTGTACTGCTGGTGTAAATTAAGAACTCGATGGGACGGTCCCCTGGACACAGATTAAACCAAGTCCTGGACTAAAAATAATTGAATGGAGATTTTCCAGTGTTTTTTTATAGTCCAGGACTAGACTTAATCTGTGTCTGGGAAACAACCCCATCAATAGAGACTGTGCCTGTAACATACACCAGGAACACTGAAACATCTGTGAATAAACCATGTGTGTTCAGCCGTGGAGAAAATCAAGAAAACACAGAAAAGATCAGATGCAGGTGTCTTGTAACTAAATACTAAAACATGCTCAAAGGTATGTGTGACTAAATATAAGGGGTTGTGCTTTTGTCCTAAATTTGTTATATAAATTGTTTTTGACTGCTCTGAGTAGTTTCCAGTGTTTTTTTTGATCAGATTACTTGAAAGAGCAGTAAACTTGAAAAGGATGGTGCTATTAGCGTGAGAAAGGGGTAATGTAACAAGATATACTAGTCCCCTCCACAACTCAGCAGGCCAACACAGTGGAGCCACAGTTTGAGACGGATGTCATACCTGCAGTGATACTGGTGCTCATCTACTGGAGTACAGGTAGGAGTCTTATAGTGATACACCTGTATTGTATGTAGGGCTGTGCTACACTAATATACAGGGCGGCAGGTAAGCCGAGCGGTTAGGAGCGTTGGGCCAGTTACCAAGAGGTTGCTGGTTGAAATCCCCTAGCCAACTAGGTATCTGCTGTTGAGCAAGGCACTTTACCATAAGAGCGTCTGCTAAATTACTTAAATGTAATACAGCTGTTTTTAGTGCATGTAGGGCTCTCTTACACTTATATACGCATGTGTTTGTGCTGAAATTGTACAGTGTTAAACTGATATACAACTGTTACTGCATGTAGGGCTGTGTTGGTTCCTTCAGAAAGTATTCATACCCCTTGACTTATTCCACATTTTCTTGCAGCCTACATTTTTTTTTCCCCCCAGGCCCATCTACACACACTAGCCCATAAATATTTTTGCAAATTTATTGAAAATGATATACAGAAATATCTAATTTACATAAGTATTCACAGGCATGCTGTCAATACTTTGTAGAAGCACCTTTGGCGGCGATTACAGCTTTGTTGTCTTTGGTATGTCTGTATCAGCTTTGCACTTAAGGATTTGAGTATTTTCTTCCTTGTATATTTTCTTAAACTCTGTTAAATTAGATGGGGAGCGGTGGTCAACAGCAATCTACAAGTCTTTCCACAGATTTTCAATGGGATTCAAGTCTGGGTTTTGGCTGGGCCACTCAATACGTTCACATTCTTGTTCTGAAGCCATTCAAGCGTTGCTTTGGCTGTATGCTTGTGGTCATTATTCTGTTGGAACGTACATTTTCGCCCTAGTCCGTCGTTTGCATTCTGAAGCTGGTTCTCATCAAGGATTTGCCTGTATTTGGTTCTTCATTGTTCCCTCTATCCTTGCCAGTCTATCAGTCCCTGTGGCTGAAAAGCACCCCCATAGCATGAAGCTGCCACCACCATAGTGATTTGCATTCAGGCCAAAGAGTTCAATTTTTGTCTCATCAGACAACAGAATCTTTCGCTTTTTTCTCCATCTTTCACGTGCTTTTTTGCACATTTCCAGTTTGCTGTCATGTTTCTCAGGAGTGGCTTCCATCTGGCCACTCTCCCATAAAGCCCAGATTGGTGAAGTGCTGTAGAGACTACTGGGTTTTTTGCCAACCTCCCTGACCAAGGTCCTTCTTGCCCAGTTTCTCAGTTGGGTCGGACGGCCAGCTGTAAGCAGAGTCTGGGTAGTTCCATGCTTTTTCAATATCCCAATGAAGGAGACAACTGTGCTCTTGGACACTGCACACTAGAAATGGTTTTGTACCCTTACCCAGATACTCTTTTTCCACATTTTGTTACAGCCTGAATTTAAAATTGATTAAATTGAGAAGTCACAGGCCTACACACAATACCCCATAATGTCAAAGTGTAATTATGTTTTTAGATTTTTTTAAACAAATTAATAAAAAATGAAAAGCTGAAATGTCGTGAGTCAAGTTTTCAAACCCTTTGTTACGGCAAGCCTAAATTAGTTCAGGAGTAAAAATGTGCTCAAGTCACAGGTTTCATGGACTCTGTATGTGTGCAATAATAGTCTTTGACATGATTTTTAGAATGACTACCTCATCGCTGTACCCCACAAATAAAATTATCTGTAAGGTCAAGCAGTCAAGCAGTGAATTTCAAATACTGATTCAACCACAAAGACCAGGGAGGTTTTCCAATGCCTTGCCAAGAAGCACACCTATTGGTAGTTGGGTAAAAAATAAAAAAGCAGACATTGAATATCCCATGGTGAAATGACACATGGATGGTGTATCAATACACCCAGTCACTACAAAGATGCAGCCTTTCTTAACTCAGTTGTTGGAGAGGAAGGAAACAGCTCATGGATTTAACCATGAGGCCTATGGTGAGTTTTAAACAATTAGTTTAATGGCTGTGATAGAAAACTGATGATGAAACAACATTGTAGTTACTCCACAATACTAACCTAAATAGCAGTGAAAAGAAATCCCGTACAGAATTAAAATATGACAAAACATGCATCCTGTTTGCAATAAGGCACTGAAGTAAAACTGAAAATGTGGCAAAGAAATTAACTTTATGTCCTGAATACAAAGTGTTATGTTTGGGGCAAATCCAATAAAACACATCACCAAGTACCACTTTTCATATTTTCAAGCATGGTGCTGGCTACATCACGTTATGTGTATGCTAGTCATGGGCGAGGACTAGGGAAATAGAATAGAGCTAAGCACAGGCAAAATCCTAGAGGAAAACGTGGTTTAGACTTCAACAGACACTGGGAGACAAATTCATCTTTCAGCAGATCAATAACTGAAAACACAAGGCCACATATACACTGGAGTTGCTTACCAAGACGACATTGAATGTTCCTGAGTGGCCTACAGTGGCTTATGAAAGTATTCATCCCCCTTGGCATTTTTCCTATTTTTGTGCCTTTACAACCTGGAATTAAAATGGATTTTTGGGGGGTTTGTATCATTTTATTTACACAACATGCCTACCACTTTGAAGATGCAAAATATTTTTTATTGTGAAACAAACAAGAAATAAGACAAAAAAAACTGAAAACTTGCACATGCATAACTATTCACCCCCCACAAAGTCAATACTTTGTAGAGCCACCTTTTGCAGCAATTACAGCTGCAAGTCTCTTGGGGTATGTCTCTATAAGCTTTGGCACATCTAGCCACTGGGATTTCTGCCCATTCTTCAAGGCAAAACTACTCCAGCTCCTTCAAGTTGGATGGGTTCTGCTGTTAAGTCATACCACAGATTCTCAATTGGATTGAGGTCTGGGCTTTGACTAGGCCATTCCAAGACATTAAAATGTTTCCCCTTAAACCACTTGAGTGTTGCTTTAGCAGTATGCTTAGGGTCATTGTCCTGTTGGAAGGTGAACCTCCGTCCCAGTCTCAAACCTCTGGAAGACTGAAACAGGTTTCCCTCAAGAATTTCCCTGTATTTCGCGCCATCCATCATACCTTCAATTCTGACCCGTTTCCCATGCCCTGCCGATGGAAAAACATCCCCACAGCACGATGCTGCCACCACCGTGTTCTCCTTAATGGCCAAAAAGCTCAATTTTAGTCTCATATGACCAGAGTACTTTCTTCCATATGTTTGGGGATTCTCCCACATGCCTTTTGGCGAACACCAAACTTGTTTTCTTTTTCTTTAAGCAATGGCTCTTTCAGGCCACTCTTCCGTAAAGCCCAGCTCTACGGCTTAAAATGGTCCTATGGACAGATACTCCAATCTTTGCAGCTCCTTCAGGGTTATCTTTTGTCTCTTTGTTGCCTCTATGATCAATGCCCTCCTTGCCTGGTCCGTGAGTTTTGGTGGGCAGCCCTCTCTTGGTAGGTTTGTTGTGGTGCCATATTCTTTAAATGTTTTAATAATGGATTTAATGGCGCTCCGTGGGATGTTCAAAGTTTCTGATATTTTTTTATAACTCAACCCTGATCCACAACTTTGACCCTGACCTGTTTGGAGAGCTCCTTGGTCTTCATGGTGCCCCTTGCTTGGTGGTGTTGCAGACTTTGGGAACTCTCAGAACAGGTGTATATATATACTGAGATCTTGTGACAGATCATGTGACACTTAGATTGCACAAAGGTGGACTTTATTTAACTAATTATGTGGCTTCTGAAGGTAATTGGTTGCACCTCATTTTATTTTGGGGCTTCATAGCAAAGGGGGTGAAATCATATTCACACACCACTTTTCAGTTTGTTTTTTTTGTGATTTTTTTTAAAACAAGTTATTTTTTTCACTTCACCAATTTGGACTATTTTGTTTATGTCCATTACATGAAATTTGAATAAAAATCCATTTAAATTACAGGTTGTAATGCAACCAAATAGGAAAAACACCAAGGGGGATGAATACTTTTGCAAGGCACTGTATCCATAAAAAATTATGCCACCTGATTCATGATTTCGACTGGCTAAGAAACGCTTCCTACCTGTCTCTCGTCCCAACCCCTACACGTTCACTACTATGGGACAGTTGGAGATTGTTAGTCTAGACTAAATGTTAGTCTAAAAGAAATGTCAGAATGTCTAGACGCTTTTTATAGTGGAGATCAAGTTTATAACGTTCCTGGCTGGGTTGACAGTGGATTGCACAGTCAGATGGAATAGAGTGAATAGACATTATACCGTCATAGATTTGCATTTGCATTTAAATCTTTCCTAAGTAAGCATTTCACAGTTGTATTCGGCTCATGTGACAAATAAAGTTTGATTTGATGTATATATTCTATAACCATTTACATTTGAGTCAATGGTACTGAGTGGGCTGCCCACAGTGGGCTTCGTTCTAAGGCAGACAGTTTCAGTGCAAACAATGGAATTAAATTCTATGTGTATATGATTATTACAGACAATGCACTCGGAGCTAACAGTTAAAGGAGCGTTGGGCCAGGGGTGAGTGTTCTGACAGTAAACGAAAGGTTGCTGGTTCAAATACCCGAGCTGACAAGGTGAAAAATCTGTCAATGTGCCTTTGGGCAAGGGGCTTAACCATAATTTGCTCTAGGGGCGCTGTACTTCTATGGCTGACCCTGTAAAACAACACATTTTACTGCACCTATAATGTGTATGTGACAAAACTAGTTTTTTAATTGTTTTATACTTTACACAAGCACATAGCCTCTGGAATTCAGGGTGCTGAGGGTGTTGCAGAACCCCGATAAATCTCTCTCTCATGTGAACTATGCCGTTATTACTTCTGTATGGGTGGAGAAAATAACTCCTAGGCTGAGCAGAGCAAAAAATATTCCTCAGCACCCTCTAAATTGGCAATAGAGTATTGTCCACATATGTAGAAAGGATGCCAGGTAATTGATTTTGGTTCAGTAGCATCCTATGCTGAGGTGATCTGCTCAGATCTACTGCTACAGCCTAATAACGCCCTGATTGCCCCAGTGGAAGGGGGCTCCAGGGGCCAAAGGTGTTATGGGGCCACAGCTTCCACATCACCTGCTCCACATTACCCAGGAGTCGTCTTCCTCCTCATTTTCCCCAACGACAACAGAACACAGACCCAGCTAGCTGTCAATCACTCTGCTGCCTTCCTCTTCCCTGCTGCAGATTACTTCCACCAAGGGCACTACACCTGTGTTAATAAGAATGACGTTTTCTGTCATAACATCTCTGACAGTGAGCTCCACTCCCTCATTGTCACAGGTAAACTGAACATGGAATGAACTTTTGACTTTGTCAACATTGCCAGATTTCCAGACGCTTAGATCTGGGCCCATTTTCATAGTCTAAGAGTAGGAGACTTATCTAAGATTAGGTCCCCCACGACCCATGTAATCTTATTCAATATGCACTCCTAATCAGAGACGCTTTAATTCTGAAATAGGATGTTTTGCTGGTAATGAGTGCTGACCTAGGATCAGTTTTGCTGATGATCAATCCCCTCATTTTGTGTTTCTATTGCAACCAATCCTCTGACATCTTTTACCATCAGACTGGTAGTAGTGCTACGGTCCCGTTCTTCAAGACCACCAGGTGGAAGAAGAGAGTAGGAGTTCTTACATTTCCTTTAACCTTTTTGATATGTCATGTAATCGGTGGTAAAAAAAAAAAAGTACCCATTTGTCATACTTGAGTAAAAGTATAGATACCTTAATAGAAAGTTACTCAAGTAAAAGTGAAAGTCATCCAGTAAAATACTACTTGAGTAAAAGTGTAAAATTATTTGGTTCTAAATATACGTAAGTATGTAGAGTCAAAATAATTTCAAATTCCTTATATTAAGCAAAGCAGATGGCATCATTTTCTTGTTTGAAAAATGTACTGATAGCCAGGGGCAGACTCCAATACTCAGACATAATTTTCATTAGGAATGTAGTGAAGTAAAAAATGACAAAAATACAAATAGTAAAGAACAGATACCAAAGAAAACGTCTTAGGTAGTACTCTGAAGTATTTTTACTTAAGTACTTTACACCACTGCATGTACTCAAACAAAAGTAAAACAAAAACACATTTTCACTACATAACATTTGACTGAAAAATAGTGAACCTTCCTTCCTGTAATACTTTCTTGTGCATTGTTGAGATCGAGAACAGTAACTGCATGCCAACTGTAAGGCACAGTATACAATTGTACAAAAAAACAATTGTTTCATTGTAATTAAGCTATATATATATATTTTTTTTAAATACATTACATTTACAGACACAGGGCTGTTGGGCTACTCAATTAAACGATTTAGGACAAATCTGGATCAATCTTGAAATAAGTGAAAAATGAAAAAATTTGTGGACTGCACACTAAATACTTGTATACCCACAAAGCTAAACTGACAACAGATGTTGAAATGTACACAATGCTTCTGGTGAATGAGTCAGGATAAAAAACAAAGGCAAAATAGGTGTACGTTTTAAGGTGGATATTTCCATGTCTGTATTTACGACAGATATAAAATACACAATTTATGGGTATCCCGTGCACCACAAATGCACAATATTTCATTATTAATGACAATTAAAAAAGGTGCAATCTGCAAGTTACAGCTGTTCAATTGTTATTTCAATTAACAATATTTACACATTGATTCTTGAAGAATTTAACTATCATGTTGATCTCATGGACTGTGTGATCTCTTGCATCCATAGCACCCTCTCATTTGGAGAGAGTGGTTACACTTCTCTGGCCCTGGCATCCCTAAGATTAACAGCAAATCAAGTGGCAGGGCTGCCGTTTGATTTCACAAATTATTACAGATTGTAGCTTTAAACCACATTTGTTTCTAATATACAACTAGTTTTCAATTGCCACTGAGTTCACGTGCAGCATAATTCCCTGAAGAAAATATATAGTTTTTGGAGATTCTCATTTACAGAATATATAAATTAGGATCAAGCACATTAAAGTTATAATTTTTATCCAATCAAACACTTCCCTGTGTGTTTTTTTTTTTTATCTCCTTCAATTCAATCTCCTCTCTCTCAGTAGTCCATTGGTTCATCTTCAGGGAGTGCCATCAGAGAGAGACCGTTGATGTCCTCCACATGGTTGTGTTGACATTGGGAGACCTGAGGGGCAGGTCATCATTCCCTTTCTGGGTTCAGTCACTGACTTCCTCACCCCGACTGGCGGAGATGTTCTCATTAAGAAAGAGCTCACAGTAGAGTAGGAGGTAGATAGATACAGTAGCTGTTCCCTCTGAGATAGTCTACATTACAGTCAGCATTACTGATCAGACCGACAAACCACCTTTCATCCTAAATTACTACTCATCATGATTAGATTGGTCAGTCTGCAGCCGCCGGCAGCAACGTAGTCGATCTCAAACACGCACTATGTGTAGTAATCTAGCTTGCCGCTGATGGTCTTGCAGCCATTGACGGAGAAGATCTTATCACTCTTGGGGAAATAGACCAATTCTCTGGCCATCTGGTCAACCACGTCCTGGTCGGGCTCCAGGCCCTTGGCGGACATCTCTGCCATGCCACACAGCAGCACATGTCTGTACTCCAGAGGCAGGAAAGGGATGAAGAAGTCAACTAGGTTCTTGTCTATCAGACTGGTGTGCCACAACCCACCTACACAGAAAGGGAGGGAGGGAGGGGGGGGACACAGTCATAAGATGGGCAAGAAGACGCTACCACCAATTCCTCTCATCTCATCTTTGTACTGAAGACTGAAAAGTCTCCAATAACATCCCAAGTTTTCTAACCCCAGGCTTAGTAACAAAGGGAAAAATCCTAACCTAAGAGAAACATACACTACATGACCAAAAGTATGTGGACACCTGCTCGTCAAACATCTCATTCCAAACATATGGGCATTAATATGGATTTGATCCCCCCTTTGCTGCTATAAGAGCCTCCACTCTTCTGGGAAGGCTTTCACCTAGATGTTGGAACCTTGCAGCGGGGACTTGCTTCCAGTCAGCCATGTACATTAGTGAGGTCAGGCACTGATGTTGGGAGATTAGGCCTGGCTCGCAACCGGTGTTCCAATTCATCCCAAATGTGTTCGATGGAGTTGAGGTCAGGGCTCTGTGCAGCCCAGTCAAGTTCTTCCACACCAATCTCGACAAACCCTTTCTGTATGGACATCGCTTTGTGCACAGTGACATTGTCATGCTGAAACAGGAAAGGGCTTCCCCAAACTGTTCCCACAAAGTTGGAAGCACAGAATCGTCTAGAATGTCATTGCATGCTGTAACGTTAAGATTTCCCTTTAGTGGAACTAAGGGGCCTAGCCAGAACCATGAAAAACAGCCCCATACAATTATTCCTCCTCCACAAAACTTTACAGTTGCCAATATGCATTCGGCCAGGTAGCTTTCTCCTGGCATCCGCCAAACCCAGATTCGCCCGTCGCACTGCCAGATGTTGAAGCGTGATTCATCACTCCAGAGAACGTGTTTCCACTGCTCCAGTGTACAAAGGCGGTGAGCTTTACACCACTCCAGCCGACACTTGGCATTGCGCATGGTGATCCTAGGCTTGTGTGCGGCTGCTCGGCCATGGAAACCCATTTCATGAAGCTTCCGAAGAAGTGTTCTTGTGCTGACATTGCTCCAGAGGCAGTTTGGAACTCGGTAGTGAGTGTTGCAACCAAGAACAAACTATTTTTACGGGCTACGCACTTCAGCGGTCCCGTTCTGTGAGCCTGTGTGGCCTACCACTTCGCGGCTGAGCCGTTCTTGCGCCTAAGCATTTCCACTTCACAATAACAGCACTTACAGTTGAACAGGGCATCTCTTGCAGGTCAGAAATTCGACAAACTGACTTGTTGAAAAGGTGGCATCCTATGACGGTGCCAGGTTGAAAGTCACTGAGCTCTTCATTAAGGCCATTTTCCTGTCAATGTTTGTCTGTGGAGAATGCATGGCTGTGTGCTCGATTGTATACACCGGTCAGCAACGGGTGTGGCTGAAATTTCCAAATCCACTAATTTGAAGGGATGTCTACAAACTTTTGAACATAAGAGTATATGGTTTGTTAAATATGGAAAAGGGTTACCAAAATGCATAAGTTCGGCTACAGCCTTAAAGGACGGCAAAGAGGTGGCTTACTCTGCTTGCTGTTGAACACGGACAGGGTGAGAGCTGGTTCTAAGTGTTGCAGCTTGATCTCCTCTCGGTCTCGACCTGCTTTCCAGAAGTCCAGAGCCACCTGCGTGATGTGCTCTCCTCCAGCGTTGCTATGGAGATGAGCAAAACAAACTAGTAGATATTAAAAGTGGTCCAAAGTGGGGGGTTTTCTTCTTCTCACTGGCCCGGTCAGACCTGTTGGCCAAAAATCTACTAGCGAGAACAGAATTTTCACTGGTCCGGATATTGGGTAGTTTATAAATGCATATTAGGGTCATGTCGGGCCTAAGTCAGGGTTCCTCAATAGGTGGTCCGCGTGGTGATTTTATTTGCAAAATCTGAAGTAACTCAACTTTAATTTTGTGGTTCCGTATCTGATTCACAGCTGATTTTCAGCTAAGTATAGGATGATGGATGACTACTATACTGTATTTGAATGTAAGTCCAGTTTAAAAAATTCTAAAGTCTCCAAAAACAACACATGATTTCTTATCACACACTGCTGTGCTGATCTGTCTGGCCTACCTGAGGAAGATGAAGATGGCTTGGCGGTAGGAGACCCCGTCCAGATATTCGTAGTAATCCAAGTAGGGCTTTATACAGTCGATTAGGCCAGGATGCATCTTGTCCATCTCGTCAAAGATGAACATGGAACGTGGGCAGTTGGTGACGTTGCCTTTGATCCACTGCTGCAGCTGAGACTGAGGGATGTAGATAAGTCTGTGTTTAAACACAGACTTATCTACAGCAGTGAAGACAGTTTTACAGCATAGCCGCAAAATACATTTAAGAATTATTTTCAGCTATACATTCTGTATCATATAGAACCATCAAATTCAAATCTGGACCTTGAAGCCAGTTCAAATGTCTTTTTTCCATTCTTCCCATTTAACCAGGGACTGATTTAGACCTGGGACACCAGGTGGGTGCAATTAATAATCAGGTAGAACAGAAAACCATCAGTACTCTGGAACTTGTAGGGTAAGATTTGAATACCCCAATATAGAATATGCATAAATAGTGTTTTTGTTTTTTTTACAGCCTAATTCTCCATTGAGAACTTCCCTGCCACAGTTGCAAGGTAGTATATTGTATTTCAATATTACAAAATACTTGTTTTACCTTGTAGTTCTCAATCTGACTCAGATGAGGGAAGTGAGCTGTAGACACAAACTGATGGACGAAACTGCTGGCCATGCCCTCCTTGTAGATGTTTTCAGCTATCAACTGGCTGACTAAGTTCTTCCCTGTGCCAGTCCAGCCATGCAGAGAGAGCGCCAGGGACTTTTTAGGGTTTTTATTGTTCATGAAACCCGTTACAGCTTTCTGGATGACTCTGGAGGCAACATGTTGACCAAACAGCTTCTGATCTAGGGCCATTTCCAAACCTGATGACAGGGAAGGAGTTGATTATTAAGTGTTAATGAATGGGACGTGCTATGAATACACCACCATTATTTCTATACAAATAACAGGTGGTTATATTCATAACATGTTAAGCATGTAGGACCCAGCTGCTGAGTAGGCTAGTGGTGCGCAGGTCAGCTGTTTGTTCACCCCCACCCGCTCGCAATTGCTAATAACCGATCAGCAACCGTCAGACTATATGTGATAAAGTGAAAATCTGTGGCCAGCACTAGACCCTAACCTGCTAATATAGAAGATCCGCTGTAGGCTACTGTCAGAGATGGTGGAAGGATCTTTTTTTTTGACTGATTTAGGCTTTGTTTCTGCTTATAATTTCAGACATTTTGGTAGGCGATTTGTTGGTAAACTCCTACAATTAGATACATGCAGCTTCTCTTCTGTCATATGTTGCATTGGAGGAATAAACTCTTGCTCACCAGAATTATTGCTTCAATCTAGTTGACATCAGTAAAGTTCTCTCTGTCATCTCGTGAAGGAAAAACGTTTAGCTGTGAAAATGACCCAAAATGTTCCTGATGCGACTTCAGTTGGGCTTGGATGCATCTTTTATGTGGTTGAAATAGCTTATGATGCTGATAAAGATAGATACCGGCTGTAGAGGTGCTAACTATGCATTCGCATTCTCTCAAGATTCTGAAATAAATAATTTTTCTCCACTCCTGTCCCCGAGTCAAAATTGTGCCTACATTTGGTGTATAATTTTACTGCAAGCAATGCTTAAATCTGCAGGAGTTACTACTAAGGCTATGTCAGTGGTTATAGACTAGTCAGTGTCCAGATTTCAGTTTCCATTCAACCCATTTGAACAGTAGCCTAGGTTACAGTTCCCTTCACGTGCATAGGCCTATTTGAAGTCCCTTTCTTGTAACTGTCAAATTTGTATAGCGCCTCACAATCATCACACATAACATAGCCGGTGATAACAACACTACCACTTCACCAAATAATTCCCAAATATGACTTATCAGGCCCTCCCTTCCCATTTCGCAGTATTTCTCAAAGTGAATTAAATTTTGACGTTGTCCTACCTCAGTGGATCGATTTTTCTGCCTGTTCCCATTTGGCGATTGGCGTGTAGGCTATAGTAGAATAAGGGTGTAAAATAAGGGCTGTGTTTCAGTGAAGGCTTACCCTGGCTTGACGTTTTGATAACCATGTAAATCTCTCTAGGACAAGGTGACTTTCAATATATTCACCTGTATTACCCCCCTCCCAAATGAAATGCTAATTTGCTGCTAATGTGGATATCATAAAGAACTACAAATGCCATGATGATATGGCCAAGTCTGCCAAATCGAGGCAAAAGTAAGAATCCCTGGATTAACAATCTAATGTTAGCTAAATGTAGTAATGAATAAATTGGCAACATTTCTTTAAATAGACAATTCTGTTAACTGTCTTGTGTGTGTTTGAAATTGACACAACACCTGAAAGCAACGTTGTCCGCTAGAGATAATGTGCAGGAGCTTGCAGGGATTTTTTGCCTGTGTACTTTGATGCTAATTAGCATTTTTGAATCTGTGAGTAAATAGAGACAAATATATTGATAAGTCACCTTGTCCGAAAGATTTACATGGTTATCAAAACGTCACGCCAGGGTAAGACTACACGAAACACAGTCCTTATTTTCAGATTTCTAAAATACCTTACGGGGAAGAAATGGTAGAAAAATGATTGGAACCATTTCCCTGTTTGACCACTAGGTTTTATGGGTTTTATGACACCAGCACTTTGGGGCTCTTATTTGGCGCGTGTACAGTTACATGCTGACCAGACTGCTCGTGCGCAGGTTGATTTTGCCAAGCATTAAAACATTAAATGGCAATTTAGCTAGCGGCTGCTAGCTAATTTGTCCTGGGATATAAACATTGGGTTGTTATTTTACCAGAAATGCACAAGGTCCTCTACCCCGACAATTCATCCACAGATAAAAGGGTAAAAAATTGTTTCTAGTAATCTCTCCTCCTTCAGGCCTCTTCTTTGTTCTTTATATGGCAGTTGGCAACCAACTTTAAGGTGCATTACCACTACCACTGTAGTTGCCAACTGGCATATAACATCCAAATTTTATTTAGAACGGCAAACCAGATAAAAATTAAAAGGGCCTATTTATATAACGAATATGAATTCGGTGGGCAAAAATTATTAAATATTAAAGCATTAGACCTCTCACTAAAGGCATCAGTGATACAAAAGTTATACTTAAATCCAAACTGGTTCTCTAGTCAATTGGTACGAATGTCTCATCCTATATTCAGGAAGGGCCTTTTCCTTTATTCAGATTATACCTGCTCACTTTCGGTTGTTTGAAAAGGAAATAATCTCCAAAATATCTTTATTTTTTAAACAAACCTTAGAAAGTTGGTTGCAATTTCAGTTTAATCCACCTGAAAGGACGGAACAAATAGTACAACAAA
Source organism: Oncorhynchus nerka (assembly GCF_034236695.1). Classification (NCBI taxonomy): domain Eukaryota; kingdom Metazoa; phylum Chordata; class Actinopteri; order Salmoniformes; family Salmonidae; genus Oncorhynchus; species Oncorhynchus nerka. The sequence goes on along the minus strand of NC_088414.1, from coordinate 15,139,616 downwards.
TATTGTGGTTAAATTCAAATATACTAATTGATTTTTTTTTAAACTGTATTTATCGAAGAAATTTTTAAAAAAGGTATAATTTTTGTGAATGATATCATAAATAGGACTGGTGGAGTTATGTCACACATGCAGCTAACATAGACATATGGAAATGTCTGCTCTACCCAAAATTACAACCAATTAATTGCAGCATTACCACAAAAATGATAGAGGAAAGTAGAAGGGGAAAAAAGGTGTATTCTCAGCCCTGTATTAAAGAACATAAATGGTTAAAGAAAAGTGTGATAAATAAAAACATATACCAATTTCATTTAAGGACCAAAAACTGACAGCTGTGTCATATAAATTGCAAAATAGTTGGGAAGAGATTTTGGATGTACCCATTCCGAATTGATACGCAAAACAACGCCAGATTCAAATCTTCACATTTTTCAATATAAATTACGATACAAAATTATTGCAACTAATAGAATGTTATACATATGGGGGATCTAGAAGAAAAAGAAACGCACACCTATAAAGACGAGGTGCTGGCTAGCGGAGTAGAAACGTGAAAATAAAAATAAAAGAGAGCCGCACACTCTAGGAGCTCAGATGCAAAAATGTAATACCAACGTTTCGACAGCCAAACTATCTTCATCAGGATATAATACATATGGGGGGGGGGATACAATCTTCCCAGCTCTGCAGATTCTGCTGTGAGGAGGCAGAGTCATTAGATCATTTATTTTGGTATTGTCCATTTGTAGCTCATTTTTGGTGACAGGTCCAGGATTGGCTGAAGAATTAATACTAATACTACAGATAGCAATACTGGGTGATTTGAAAAGCCATAGTCAATCGATCAATAATAAAATAATTATTTTAGCAAAAAAAAAGTTTTTAAATTTACAATCTGTAGAAGCTATGAGAATAGGAAGGTTCAATTATTTTGTGAAGCATCACAGCACAGTTGAAAAATATATGGCAAGTAGAAATCCGAAATGGATGATGTTGAGAGACAGATGGGAGGGATTGAATGGAGCTGAAGGGTGGGACTAATAACAAGATAAACAATGTAAAGCATACGGTATCTGTAAAATGTATATAGGTTCGGAACTTTTGTGAAATAGCATAGTTACAAATAGAAATCAAACTGGATGGACATCAGAAATAGAGGAAGGACTAAGAACAAACAAGAGACAACTATTGTAAAGTAGACTGTGTCTGTAGAATGTGTATAAGGTGTATGGATTGAAGGTAGAAGCAGAAGTGTTTATTAGTTTACTTCAATTGGGGGAATCGGTGGTAGGGTTTGCGGGGAATAATAATAAAGGTATATTCTTTTAAAAAGTATGTATGTCTATATAGGTATGTGTATGTATATATATGCATCCGTGTATGGATATATATATTTACCCAAAAAATATGGGGGATTGGAAATGATGCAGACAATTACATTGGAAGCAACATTCTTTCCTCAATATTAAGCTGATCCACCCTCTAAATAAAAATAAATAAAAACACCATAATTAAGTTTACCGATGACACAACAGTGGTAGGCCTGATCACCGACAATGATGAGACTGCCTATAGGGAGGTCAGAGACTTGGCAGTGCGGTGCCAGGACAACAACCTCTCCCTCAACATGATCAAGACAAAGATGATAGTGAACTACAGGAAAAGGAGGACCGAGCACACCCCCATTCTCACCAACGGGGCTGTAGTGGAGCAGGTTGAGAGCTTCAAGTTCATTGGTGTCCACATTACCAACAAACTAACATGGTCCAAGTACACCAAGACAGTCGTAAAGAGGGCAGGACCAAACCTATTCCCCTTCAGGAGACTGAAAAGATTTGGCATGTGTCCTCAGATCCTCAAAAGGTTCTACAGCTGCACCATCGAGAGCACTGGTTGCATCACTGCCTGGTATGGCAACTGCACGGCCTCTGCCCGCAAGGCACTAGAAGGTAGTACGTACGGCCCAGTACATCACTGGGGCCAAGCTTCCTGCCATCCTGGACCTCTATATCAGGCGGTGTCAGAGGAAGGCCCTTAAAAATGTCAAAGACTCCAGCCACCCTTGTCATACTGTTCTCTCTGCTACCGCACAGCAAGCAGTACCGGCGCGCCAAATCTAGGTCCAAGAGGCTTCTAAAACAGCTTCTACCACCAAGCCATATAAGACTCCTGAACATCTAATCAAATGGCTACCCAGGCTATTTACATTGCTCCCCCTCTTTTACACTGCTGCTACTCTTTTATTATCTATGCATAGTCACTTTAATAACTCTACCTACATGTACCTATTACCTGAATTACCTCGAATAACCGGCACATTGACTCTGTACCGGTACCCCCTGTATATAGCCTCACTATTGTTATTTTGTTACTTTAATTTAAATATTTTGTAGGTATTTTTCTTAAAACTGCATTGTTGGTTAAGGGCTTGTAAGTAAGCATTTCACTCTAAGGCCTGTTGTATTCGGCGCATGTGACAAGTACAATTTGATTTGAAGGCCTGATTCACACAGTCCCCTCTGAACAGTTGTTCAGATGTCTCTGTTACTTGAACTCTGTGATGCATTTATTTGGCCTGCAATTGCTGAGGCTGGTAACTCTAATGAACTTATCCTCTGCAGCAGAGGTAACACTAGGTCTTCCTTTCCTGTGGCGGTCCTTATGAGAGACAGTTTCATCATAGTGAGTGATGGTTTTTTAGACTGCACTGAAATTTTAAGGATTGACTGAACTTAATGTCAAAGTAATGATGGACTGTCGTTTCTCTTTGCTTATTTGAGCTGTTCTTGCCATAATATGGACTTGGTCTTTTACCAAATAGGGCTATCTTCTGTACACCACCACTACCTTGTCGCAACACAACACAAGGAAAGAAGTTCTACAAATGAACTTTTAGCATATCTGTTAATTGAAATGCATTCTAGGTGATTACCTCAAGAAGCTGGTTGAGAAAATGCCAAGAGGGTGCAAAGCTGTCATCAAGGCAAAGGGTGGCTACTTTGAAGAATCTCAAATATAAAATACATTTTTATTTGTTGAACACTTTTCGGTTACTACATGATTCCATATGCGTTATTTCAGTTTTGACGTCTTCACTATTATTCTACAATTGAGAAAATAGTCAAATAAAGAAAACCCCTTGAATCAGTAGGTGTCCAAACCTTTGACTGGTACTGTACATTTCACAAGAATTATACATTTATAGATTTTAGGTATTGTTTTCTCTTTTTTTAAGCTGCCCGTCAACCACACAATATTTCATGACCCACTAAAGTAGGCCAATGGTATATTGGTGGAGATCAATATGCAATTGGATGACTAAAACGCAAAGGGATTGACTGTGTCTACATTATCAAATAGCCAAAGTAAACCACGTAAACAAACACTTCAACCATCTAATAGTTTAGCTGTACACATACCTGTTGAATTAAAAGCAACCCATTTTGACTCGCAACTTTCATGTAAATGATTGTACATTTTCTTCCCCACTGCTGCTAGGCCTAATGTTACTCCCGCACCGACAATTGTGGTTGAGATTGGTTCGAACGCATTCACAAGTACACTCGATATCAAAACATACAATATGTATATTACTCTCATTTTCTCTTAAAATGAAAATGTAGCTACCTAGCTTATCATTTAGGAGTGGAAAGACGGAGTGCAAATCAGCTACGATCCTTCCTCCTACGTAATCATTATGCGACACTAAAAGCAAATGTCGCGTTCAAACAACTTCCTTTTTTGATTATTCTTTTTTATTAAACAGTAACATGCAAAACACAAGAAACACTCGAACATCTCCGACTTGAGACTTCATTACGTTCAAGATAACTGGGAACTCGCGGGAGAAAAAAAACTCAGGCTGAGAAAAATCTATTTGAATCAAATCAAATTATATTTGTCACATGCGCCGAATACAACAGGTGTAGACTTAACCGTGAAATGCTTACTTACAAGCACTTAACCAACAATTCAGTTAAAAAAAATAGAGTTAAGAAAACATTTACTAAATTAATTAAAGTAGAAAAAAACTAAATAAAAAGCAACACAATGAAATAACAATAACGAGGCTATATACAGGGGGTACAGGTTAGTCGAGGACTCTTTCTTGGTCTTCCAATTTGACTCGTGGAAACAAGCACCAACTCCGACCTGAAGCTCAATGACGTCATCGTCGGACTCTTTTTAAAATGTTATGGCAAACTACAGCTGAGCTGCGACCTGAAAATCAATGCCGTCATGATTTGACCTCGTATTTTCCCTAGTTCCCAGTTGTTTTGAACAAGCACCTTTCTGAAGCACCCACATCCCGACCTGAAGCTCAATGACGTCAATGGCACCACAATTGCAGAATTTAGGCTCACCTGGCATATATACCCCTCCCGTCATACACTTGACACATGACCAAATATTTAGCATTTATCACACTGCACGAAGGCTTTTTCCACCACTACTTAAGTACATTTTAACACTCCTGCTGTGTTCCGGTCGAATTGGACTGATTTACAAGTTCTCTCTCTGAAAAAGGTAGTTAATTTAATCTGATTGTCATAAGGTTCCATAACTTTGTCCACACAAGGGCATCTGAACACACAAAATACATTTTGATGATTTTCTTTACATTTTGGGTGTTATATTTACCTTTTGTACAACTGTGGTGTTCCCAGTCAAAATAAATGAATGGGTGAGACTACAATTAGTGTATAACATTGAGTTCAGGCACATGCACATTCATCAGATGGACACACTTCCTCTCCCAGACCCCCACATGCATGTGTGTTTGAGTGTGTGCACACACACACCTTACTCCCCATCTTGGCTTCCATGGCAAACCCCACGGGAACCTTAGAATCTTAGAACCCTATAGAATCTTTCCTCCACGGGAACCACACCTGTTGGCATTCTCACAAACAATCACAATGTTGTTTCAATAAAATATAGAACTTTTCTCGCAGCTCTGGTATATAATGCTTTTTTGAGGCCTTTTCATTCTGTGGCAGCACAATGACCAAACGATATAGTGTATGTGAGGCTCTTGATCATACCTTTGATTATGACACTGGTGAGGAGGAGAGAGGCCAGGAAACTGACAGTGAAGATGCATTAGAGGAGAAAGTAGTCTGTTATAAATAGCACAATATGTTTAATCTGAGCATTTGTTATAGTCAAAATAATAATTTGCTTTAACTTCTAGCGACACCCCAAAGATAACACCATTGATAGGTGCCTTGCTTCGAAGATCCACACACAACACATTCCATTCCGATATATTATTTTGACACATAGCATGCTCTTTCCGTTCCACAGATCCACAACAAAATAAGCCCATATTTGTCGTTATTTTCATCGACGCCACCTAATCCTCAATTTTTACAGAGACTTCAATCGGATCTCCCAGTTAACATCTATCCAAAACCCTTACTCTGACCAAAAAATAATCAGAACTAGGTTTGAATTTACTACATTCCACTACCACTTTACTTCTCTTATTTCCTTTTGTATTCACCAATTGTAATCCAATTCTTCACACTCTCATCTCCACTTGACACGCCATCTGATTCAAACTTCACATCTTCTACTGCCATTTTCTCCTTTCCCAGAGTTCCCTGTTGTTTTGAAAGCACCACAAGATGGGCTAAAACTAGCATGGCTGACTCGTGACCCATGTGACTACACAGCAAGCTAGAGAGGCTGGTGTAGCAAGACTAGGCTAAAACCACAGAGTTTCTAAACCCAAAGGCGCAACATCACGAGATTTTAAGGAACACTGGTCGGCCAGGGTTTGAGAAGTCAATGAAAGAAGTGAAAAATTCTTCCTTAATTGTTCATTCTCTCGAAATCTAAAGGCACAAACTACACTACATGACCAAAGGCATGTGGACACCTGCTCGTCGAACATTTAATTCCAAAATCATGGGCATTAAAATGGAGTTGGTCCCCCCTTTGCTGCTATAACAGCCTCCACTCTTCTGGGAAGGCTTTCCACTAGACGTTGGAACATTGCTGAGGGGACTTGCTTCCCCTCAGCCACAAGAGCATTAGTGAGGTCGGCACTGATGTTGAGCGATTAGGCCTGGCTCACAGTCGGCGTTCCATTTCATTCCAAAGGTGCTCGATGGGGTTGAGGTCAAGGCTCTGTGTAGGCAAGTCAACTTTTTCCACACCGATCTCGACAAACCATTTCTGTAAACTCAGATTCGTCTGTTGGACCGCCAGATCGTGAAGTGTGATTCATCACTCTGCCAAGCAGAGTCGTGTTTCGGAGGACACATGGCTCTCAACCTTCGCCTCTCCCGAGTCAGTATACCAATTGGATATCACGAAATGGTGGAGAAAAAGGGGTAAAACGTTTTTAAAAATAAAAAGAATGCTTCTCCAATAGAAATCCCAGATCACACTTGTAGGCGATGTCATGGAGACATTGGCTAGCTAAGCTCATGTATATAAACACCTAATCGGGTCTAACGGTTGTCTTGCACCGAACTGCACATTTGCAAGCCATCAAATCAAAGGCACCTCTTCGTTATAAAGTTGTTTTTGACAAAAATGAAAACATGTTAGCTTGTCACTTTCACAAGGTTGAAGTAATAACATGTTGAACTACTGAAGACATTGTCTCTAATCTAGGTTGTGCCTTTAGATTTCAAGAAAATGAACTAAGGAAGAATTCTTCACTTCCCACAATGACCTCTCAAACCCTGGTTTAGTCTGTTTGGTCTGTTTCGCAAGCGTTCCTGGGAATATTTGCGATGTTGCGCCTCTGGGTTTAGAAACTCTGAGGTAACTGCATACATGGAGTGTGTCTGAAAGTGGTTGTGTCAACAGAAGTGGGTGTCTGGAAAGCAAATCAGCTAATTGGGCAGATTTTTTTCCACTCATGATCGTTTTGCATGGATGATTGGGATGCACGATGAGGCCATTGTTGACAACCATAGCATTTTAGCTAAACCGAACCCATAACCCCTTTCCTAACCTTAAACTCATTCTCTTAACCTGCCACGTTAATTATTCTAACCTGCTACTCATTTTAGCTAAGCCTAACCCATAACCCTTTTCCTAATCTTAAACTCATTCTCCTAATCTCCTGCTACGTTAGTTCTCTTAACCTGCCAAGTTAATTCTCTCCTATGTTAGTTCTCTTAACCTGCCAAGTTAATTCTCTCCTAGGTTAGTTCTCTTAACCTGCCAAGTTAATTCTCTCCTAGGTTAGTTCTCTTAACCTGCCAAGTTAATTCTCTCCTAGGTTAGTTCTCTTAACCTGCCAAGTTAATTCTCTCCTAGGTTAGTTCTCTTAACCTGCCAAGTTAATTCTCTCCTAGGTTAGTTCTCTTAACCTGCCAAGTTAATTCTCTCCTAGGTTAGTTCTCTTAACCTGCCAAGTTAATTCTCTCCTAGGTTAGTTCTCTTAACCTGCCAAGTTAATTCTCTCCTAGGTTAGTTCTCTTAACCTGCCAAGTTAATTCTCTCCTAGGTTAGTTCTCTTAACCTGCCAAGTTAATTCTCTCCTAGGTTAGTTCTCTTAACCTGCCAAGTTAATTCTCTCCTAGGTTAGTTCTCTTAACCTGCCAAGTTAATTCTCTCCTAGGTTAGTTCTCTTAACCTGCTATGTAAACATTAAGCTGACCGCGGTGCACCCGGCTATGGCTGTTTAATAATGAAGCACTGATGTTTCACCCATCCCTGTTGATCCACCCAGTTCTTTTGCAACGCCCACTTTCAGATACACTCCAAGTATGCGGTTACCTGTACCTGCCAAATTGGGCTACTTTGGAAACAATGTATTGGTCACTGGGGGGGGGGGGGCCGCCATGGCATTTGTCTTTTGTACAGATGTGAGTGCTAGTGATAGTTATTTAGACAGGGTACCGTGGCGTTCTTGGGCACAGGGACTACAGTGGTCTGCTTGACAACTATAGGCATTACAGACCATTGGGTTGGGATGTGAAATTATTTTCCAATCGTTTCATTCTGAACAGAACCGTCATTTTTTTCATTCCGTTCCGCTGTTTGACCAGCAAAATAAAGTTCTGTACTGGTTTGAAGCCAAAAGAAGTAATGGTTTATATTGTTCCTTTTTAAATCTACGTAAAAATGTTATTTATTTAGCTCAACATTAAATTAACAATGGATAGAGCAGCTTGCGATGGAGCGGGCAAGCTACATACATGCATTGGACAGACAAGTGTGGTGTAGGATGCGGGTGAGGAGAGAATGGGCATGAAGCGCTGGGCATCTTGTTGTAATGACATGCATTATCTGTTTAAAGGTCGTACTCACATCGGCTACAGAGAGCGTGATCAACAGCTGCTGCTCTCAAGCATGGTTTAGTGTTGCTTGCCTCAAAGCGAGCATAGAAGTCATTTCGCTCATCTGGTAAACTCTGTCGTGTAACTGGGTTTCCCTTTGTAATCTGTGATAGTCCTGTATTGTCACTTTGCCTATTTGATGGTTTGTTGGAGGGCGCAGTGGGATTTGTTGTAAGTGTCCCGGTAAGTGTCTCACTCTTTGAAAGAGGCAGCTCTAGCCTTTAGCTCAGTGCAGATGTTGCCTGTAATCCATGGCTTCTGGTTGGTCACTGTGGGGACGACGTCGTCGATGCACTTATTGATGAAGCCGGTGACTCTTCAATGACATAGGATGGGTCCCGGAACATATTCCAGTATGTGCTAGCAAAACAGTCCTGTAGGTTAGCACCCACCTCATCTGACCACTTCTTTATTGTGACCGTACATACAGTGCATTCGGAAAGTATTCAGACCCCTTGACCGTTTCCACATTTTGTTAGATTAGTCTTAATATAACATTTATTGAATTCTTTTTTCTCATCAATCTACACAATACACCATAATGACAAAGCAAAAACAAGTTGTGTTCTTGACATTTTTGCAAATATTAAATTAAAAACTGAAATATGTCATTTACATAAGTACTCAGTCCCTTTACTCAGTACTTTGTTGAAGCACCTTTGGCGGCAATTGCAGCCTCAAGTCTACTTGGGTATGACGCTACAAGCTTGGCACACCTGTACTTGGGGAGTTTCTCCCATTCTTCTCTGCAGATCCTCTCAAGCTCTGTCAGGTTGGATGGGGAGCATCGCAGCACAGCTATTTACAGGTCTCTCCAGAGATGTTCGATCAGATTCAAGTCTGGGTTCTGGCTGGGCCATTCAATGACATACAGAGACTTGTCCCGAAGCCACTCCTGTGTTGTCTTGGCTGTGTGCTTAGGGTCGTTGTCCTGTTGAAAGGTGAACCTTCGCCACAGTCCGAGGTCCTGAGTGTTCTGAAGCAGGTTTTCATCCAAGATCTCTCTGTAATTTGCTCCGTTCATCTTTCCCTCAATCCTGACTAGTCTCCTAGTCCCTGCTGCTGAAAAACATTCCCACAATTCCTTCGACCTCATGGCTTGGTTTTTGCTCTGACATGCATTGTCAACTGTGGGACCTTATACAGACAGATGTGTGCCTTTCCAAATCATGTCCAGTCAATTGAATTTACATCAGGTGGACTCCAATCAAGTTACAGAAACATCTCAAGGATGAGCAATGGAAACAGAATGCACCAGAGTTCAATTGCGTGTCTCACAGCAAAGGGTCTGAATACTTAGGTAAATAAGGTATCTGTTTTTTAATATTAATAGATTTGTTCAAATTTCTAAAAACCTTTTTTCCGATTTGTCATTGTGGGGTATTGTGTAGATTGATGAGTACAATCTTTAATTTAATCAATTTTAGAATAAGGCTGTAATATAACAAAATGTTGAAAAAGTCAAGGGGTCTGATAACTTTCCGAATGCACTGTACATATCCCAACCATAAATCATGCATTACAGGCAACATCCGCTCTGAGCTAAAGGCTAGAGCGGCTTCTTTCAAGAAATGGGTGTTGCAGAAGTAGTATGTAGACAACTGGGCTGTGGCTTTCCTGCTTCAATGCTAAACCACTCTGTTCCAGAAGAGATACTGATGATACCTTTTAAATGTGATGGCTCAATGTATTTTCTCAATAGAAAGGATAGTTTATTTGAATTGATTTTGGTTAAATACCATCCTGTTGAGGTGATCTGCTCAGATCTCCTTCTCCAGCCTAATATCTCTGACTGCCCCAATGGGAGGGGTCTCCAGGAGACAGAGGTGTTATGGGGCGACAGCTTCACCTGCTCCACTCCACCACAGTACCCAGGAGGCTCCTTCCTTCTCACTTTTCACTGGCTCCAAAAGACCCTAGACTCAGCCAGCTGTCAATCACTCTGCTGCCTTCCTCTTCCTTGCTACAGATTACTTCCACCAAAGGAACTACACCTGTGTTCCTAAAAATGTATTTTTCTGTCATAACTTCTGAGTTCCACTCCCTCATTGTCACAGGTAAACTGAACATGGAACTAACTGTTTGACTTTGTCAATATTGACAGATTTCCACAGATGCTTAGATTTGGGGCTGTTTTCTTCGTGTCTAAGAGTAGGAGACTGCTAATCTAAGATTAGATCCCCACTGTCCATGTAATCTTATTCAACATGGTCAAAAAAGCTAAACTGATCCTAGATCATATTTGCTGATAATCAATCCCCCCATTTTGTGTTTCTATTGCACCAACCTTGACAGCTTTCACCATCAGACTGGTCGTAGTGCTACTGCTGTTTGTGATGACCAACGCCATGAAGGCCCTCAATCTGTTCAATACCACCAGGAGGCAGAAGAGAGAAGGGGTAAAGAGTGTGGCGCTGACCTCCCTGCAGGCCAGGATACGGGGAGGTGAGAAGAGATGAAAGATATTTCACTTCTGGACAAGATCAGATAAGCCTACAACCTGTCTATTGACTAAAATCCCAGCTAAGTTATGGTCTCGCATGAATAGAACACCCAAAAAGGCTTAAATGAGCAAGCTAGAATGCTTTGAGTGTAAAATTTACAAATATGCCTCCTTTGATGTCCTGACTTAAACGTAGTAGTTCTTACATTACCTTCAAAACGGTTTGATATTTCATTTACTCAAACGAAACCGATTTTTCCCATGTAAAAACATTTTAATGAAGAATTGTGAACATTCTTTCCTGTAATTATTTTGTGCATTGTTTAGACAGGGAACAGTATGCCAACTAAGGCATGGTATACAGTTATACATAAAAGCTACAATTGTTTCATTGTGGTCAAGTTAAATTAAAACAAATTACAATTGGATTTACTTCATTGCAGACATTTAATCAAGATGGAATGTTGGACTACTCAATTAAATGATTTAGGACAAATCTGGATCAACCTTGAAAAATGTGTCATAAAATTGGTGAACTGAACGAAATACTTGTATACCCACAAAGATAAACTTACAGCAGATTGTGAAATGTACACAATGCTTCTGGTGAATGAGTAGGCAGATTTTTCTATGTTTAGGTATTGGTAAACTGGGTACTAACAACAGAAATAAAATAAACAATGGGTATCCAGTGAACCACAAATACACAATATTTCAGTTGCTACATTTTCAATGACAATTAAAGGGGCAAGCGGAAATAGTTACAGCCGTCCAATTCTTATTTAGAGTAACAATATATACCCATTGTTTCTTGAAGAATATAATCATCACGTTGATCTCAGACTGCGAGTCCTTGAATCCATCTGTCGTTTGGAGAGTGGTGACATTTGTCCGGCCCCAGCACCCCTCAGATTGAAAACAAACCACGTGTCAGGGATGCCTTTTGGCTGAAAAAATGATTTAGAGATTGTAACTTTAAACCACATTTGTTTCTAATACACAACTCATTTTCACTTGCCATAGTTCATGTGCAGCAGAATTCCATGAAAAAGGAAATCATTATTTGGAGATATTCATTCACAGAATATGTCAGGATCAAGCACCTTGATTGGTTAAAAATTGCGTTTCCCCTCAGTGTTTTTTCTCTCTCCTTTTAAAATTTGCCCTCCTCTCTCTCAGTAGTCCATCTTCAGGGAGAAATGACACCAGAAAGAGCGCAATTATGTCCTCCACATGGTTGTGTTGAAGTTGGGAGACCTGATGGGCAGGTCATCATCCTCCGAGTTCAGTCACTGACTTCCTCACTCCGACTGGCGGAGATGTTCTCATTAAGAAAGTGCACACAGTAGAGTAGATGGTAGACAGACGAAGTAGCTGTTCCCTCTGAGATCGTCTACATTGCGGTCAACAACTGCAGACAAACTGATCAGACCTACAAACCATCCTAATTACTACTCATTATGATTAGATCAGTCAGTCCGCAGCCGCAGGCAGCAACATAGTCGATCTCAAACATGCACTACGTGTAGTAATCTAGCTTGCCACCGATGGTCTTGCAGCCCTTGCCGGAGAAGATCTTCTCACTCTTGGGGAAATAGACCAAGTCTCTGGCCATCTGGTCAACCACGTTCTGGTCAGGCTCCAGGCCCTTGGCGGACATCTCTGCCATGCCACACAGCAGCACGTGTCTGTACTCCAGAGGCAGGAAGGGGACAAAGAAGTCAACTAGGTTCTTGTCTATCAGACTGGTGTGCCACAACCCACCTACACAGGGAAAGGGAGGGAGGGGGGGACACAGTCATAAGATGGGCAAGAAGAAGCTACCACCAATTGCTTACCAAAAATCCTCTCAGATGTACACAAGTGCCTAGGGGGCAAGGAAAGTCAAAATGGGCAGGGGCAAGAAAGGCAGATGGACAGAATAGACATCACATGTAATCTTTGTATTGAAGGCATGAAAAGTCTCCAATAACATCCCCAGTCTTCAAACCCCAGCTGTAGTAACAAAAGTAGAAAATCCTGACCTTAGAGAAACATGTGATCTGTTTCAGGAAACTAGGCGTATGTCGGGGTCACTACTTCACATGAGAGCCATTTGAAAGTAATATATATATTATTATTATTATTTGGGCAGAAATGCCTTCTGGAACATGTGAACTTTCATGTGCCTTAATAAAAATGTTATGCCATCTATAAATATGAATACAATTGTTAAATTACGAGTCTAGTTGGTTTAGCCACAGAAAAAGCAGCAACCTTCCCACTAGCCACGATTGTGTTGCTCTCCACTCTGGAGGACAGAGTTTTGAAATCAGTGGAATTAGATTATGATAGCTAAGGAGATGCAGAAAACAACGGTCTCCGGATTACATCTTCGAACTAAGGGCAACCATGGCATCCGTGACAGGGAGAAGTGTCCAACCATGATGTATAAAGGTAAGATAGTCCAGCTAGCTACATTTTCAGACATTGCACGTTTCTAATTTTGACAAAGTCGTTTTCATTTCAAGTTAAAGTGTACTGTTAGCTAGCTGGCTGGCTCGCTAGCTAACATGTATGATCTTATTATTTTGTATTTCAGAGCCATTTGCTTGGTTAGTTATTGCCCAATGTTAGCTAGCTAACATTGAACCTGGTTGGTTAGCTGCCTGCAGATTCATTCAGGGTAGTAATGTCATGAGTTGGGATTATAGTTAATTGTTTAGCTAGCTAGCTACATGTCCAAACAAAATACTCCACTATGCAAGTGCCCATTTTAATAAAATGTCACTGCCACAACTGTTAGCCAGTTAGCTTGGATGTTTGACCGCTGTTAGGACAGAATGCTCAGATCAAACCTTAAAAGAGATTGGTGAAGCTAAAGCTAAAGCTTAAGAGGGTGTGAACAATGGGAATGGTTGTAGACAAAGAACTCTCCAGTATGTACCAAAACATTCCAAGGCCATTTTCTCAAAAGTGAGGTTACAAGTTTATCAAATTTCAAAGCAGAGTTACTTTCCCATTGTTCCTCAAATGCAGTGTATGATATACAATTTTGTAGCTCTGTGTCTCTGATTTCATTGTAAAAAAACACTATGAATAGAGTTACCAAAGTGCATAAGTTAGGCTTCAGCCCTAAAGAAGGACAGCAAATAGGTGGCTTACTCTTCTTGTTGTTGAACACGGACAGGGAGAGAGCTGGTTCTAAGTCTTGCAATTGTATCTCCTCTCGGTCTCGACCTTCTTTCCAGAAGTCCAGGGCCACCTGCGTGATGTGCTCTCCTCCAGCGTTGCTATGGAGATGAGCAAAACAAACTAGTAGATATTAAAGTTACCATTTCCTGGTTGCTAAAACTAATAGTTTGCCTAATTTCAGTTGGTCTACACTATACTAGCTTATATTGTCACAATCATTGTACCATCTAAACCACTGTGAAATATATTTTCTACAACTAATAATATTGTAGTTTCAGCTGTTCGAAGCTGGTGTACAAAACTGAAAGTAAGAAACAAAAACAAAACTGAATTGGAAGCATAGAAAGTAATCACATAACAGATCTACCGCTTCTTAGACATGCTTTCAAGTAGAATTATAGGTCTATAACTCACATTTCTATGTGAATTTGGTCAGTTCGCCCATAAAAGTTGCATATTGCCACTTTAAGCTGGGTCCAATGATCTTTTTCTTCCTCACTGGTCCGGACAAGGGGTAGTTTATAAATGCATTACGTTCATGTGTGGTGATTTTATTTGCTAAATAGAAAAAGCTGAAGTAACTGAACTTTAGTTTTGGGAGCCGTATCTGATTCACAGCTGACGCTTAGGTAAGTAAAAACTAGCTACAACGAGTCGTTAAGTTGTGGGAAAGATAGGATCATGGATGTCTAATATATTTAAACTGTAAATCCAGTTTTAAAAAAATACAAAAGTATCCAAAAACACCACATGAATTATTTTTTTTTAAATCACACACTGCTATTCTGTCTGCCCTACCTGAGGAAGATGAAGATGGCTTGCCGGTAGGAGACCCCGTCCAGATTTTCGTAGTAATCCAAGTATGGCTTTATACAGTCGATCAGGCCAGGGTGCATCTTGTCCATCTCGTCAAAGATGAACATGGAACGTGGGCAGTTGGTGACGTTGCCTTTGACCCACTGCTGCAGCTGAGACTGAGGGATGTTCACAGCAGTAAAAACACAGACTTATCTACAGCAGTGAAGATAGATTTTGCGGATATGCTGTAAGATATATATTTTTAAACGCAGATATGCAGTACCAGTCAAAAGTTTGTTCACACCTACTCATTCAAGGCTCTTCTTTATTTTTACTATTTCCTACATTGTAGAATAATAGTGAAGATATCAAAACTATGAATGAACACATATGGAATCATGCAGTAACCAAAAAGTGTCTAAATATCTGAATATATTTGAGATTCTTCAAAGTAGCCTTGATGACAGCTTTGCACACTCTTGGAATTCTTTTAAATTTATTTTTATTTGACCTTTATTTAACTAGGCAAGTCAGTTAAGAACAAATTCTTATTTTCAATGACGGCCTAGGAACAGTGGGTTAACTGCCTTGTTCAGGGGCAGAACAACAGATTTGTACCTTGTCAGCTCGGGGATTTGAACTTGCAACCTTTCGGTTACTAGCTCTAACCACTAGGCTACCCTGCCACCCCAGCAGTCACCTGGAATACATTTGAATTAACAGGTGTGCCTTGTTACAAGTAAATGTCTTTCCTTCTTAATATGTTTGACCCAATCAGTTGTGTTGTGACATGGTAGGGGTGGCATACAGAAGATGGTATTTTACCAAATTGGGCTAAGTCCATATTATTTGAAAGTTTCTTCAAGTGCGGTTGCAAAAACCATCAAGCGCTATGATGAAACTGGCTCTCATTAAGACCGCCACAGGACAGGAAAACCCAGAGTTACCTCTGCTGCAGAGGATAATTTCATTATAGTTAACAGCCTCAGAAATTGCAGCCCAAATAAATGTTCAGAGGAGACTGCGTGAATCAGGCCTTCATGGTCGATTTGCTGCAAAGAAACCACTACTAAAGAACACCAATAATAAGAAGAGACTTGCTTGGTCCAAGAAACACGAGCAATAGACATTAGGCCGGTGGAAATCTGTCCTTTGCTCTGCTGAGTCCAACCACCGTGTCTTTGTGAGACACAGTAGTTGAACGGATGATCTCCGCATGTGCGTATCCCACCGTGAAGCATGGAGGTGGTGGTGCTTTTCTGGTGACACTGTCAGTGAGGGCTATTTGACCAAGGAGAGTGATGAAATTATGCATTAGGTGACCTGGCCTCCACAATAATCCGACCTCAACCCAAATAAGATAGTTTGGGATGAGTTGGACCGCAGAGTGAAGAAAAAACAGCTAACAAGTGCTCAGGATGTGTGGGAACTCCTTCAAGACTATTGGAAAATCATTTCAGGTGAAGCTGGTTGAGAGAATGCCAAGTGTGCAAAGCTGTCAAATGCAAATGGTGGCTACTTTGAAGGACCTAAAATATATTTGGATTTTCTTAACACTTTCTTGGTTACTACATGATTCCATGTGTTATTTCATAGTTGTCTTCACTATTATTTTAAAACGTAGAAAATAGTAAAAAATCAAGTAAACCCTTGAATGAGTAGGTAGCCAAACTTTTGAATACTGTACATCCTGTATCATATAGAACCCTTCTTCATTCTTCCCATCTAAGAACCCTCCTTCATTTTTCCCATCTAACCAGGGACCGATTTAGACCTGGGACACCAGGTGGGTGCAATTCATTATCAGGTAGAACAGAAAACCAGTAGTACTCCAGACCTTGTAGGGTAAGATTTGAATTCCACTGATATAGAATATGCATAAGAGTGTTTTTTATTTTTTATTTACAGCCTAACTCTCCATTGAGAATTTCCCTGCCACAGTTACTGGGGATTACATTTCAATATAACAAAATACTTGCTTTACCTTATAGTTCTCAATCTGACTCAGATGAGGGAAGTGAGCTGTAGAAACAAACTGATGGATGAAACTGCTGGCCATGCCCTCCTTGTAGAGGTTTTCAGCTATCAACTGGCTGACGAAGTTCTTCCCTGTGCCAGTCCAGCCATGTAGAGAGAGCACCAGGGGCTTTTTAGGATTTTTATTGTTCATGAATCCCGTTACAGCTTTCTGGATGACTCTGGAGGCAACATGTTGACCAAACAGCTTCCGATCTAGGGCCACTTCCAAACCTGATGACAGGGCAGGAGTTGATTATTAAGTGTCAATGAATGGGATGTGCTACGAATACACCACCATTATTTCTATACTAATCATAGGTGGTTATCTTAACGTGATTAGTTACGCATGTAGGACACAGCTGCTAAGTAGGCTAGTGGTGCAAGGGTCAGCTGCTTGTCCACTCGCACCCACCCGCAATTGCAAATTACCCTTCCACCACCACCCGACTATATGTGATAAATTGAAAATCTGAGGCCCGCACTTGACGCTAACCTGCTAATATAGAAAATAGGCTAGTCGGTTTTTGGAACGGTTTTTGTCAGGGGTTGAAGGATATTTTTTTGCCCGATTTAGATAGGCTGTTTCTGCTTATGATTTCCAACATTTTGGTAGGTGATTTGTTAGTCAACTTCTGGGCCTATAATTAGATACTTGCAGCTTCTTCTCTTCTGTCATTATATGTTGCACTGAAAGACTAAACAAACCCTTGCTCACCAGTGAGGTCATAAATCGACAGAATTAATGCATTAATTTAGTTGACAGCAGTAAAGTTCTCGGTCATCTCTGCTTCTTTCTTGGAGCAAATATGTTTAGGGATCAGGAAGAAAATGCAATAACAAAAAAATTAAACGTGTAAGACTATGTTTAAAATTTCAGTTTGACCGGTTATAAGGAAATAGAAAGCTGTGAAAATGACCCAATATGTTTCTGATAAGATTTCAGTTTGGCTTGGATGCATCATTTATGTGGTTGAAATACTTTTAGCTTTCTGATGCTGATAAATGTAGATACCGTCTGTGAAGGTGTTAACTGCGCATTCTCTCAAGATGCTGAATGAAAGAAATCATATTTTTCTACTCCTGTTCCTGAGTCAAAATTGTGCCTACATTTGGTGTATCATTTTACTGCAATAAATGCTTAAATTCTTGCAGGAGTTACTTTTAAGGCTATGTGAGAGGTTACACATTTAAGTGTCCAGATTTCAGTTTCCATTCTACCCATCTGAACAGTAGCCTAGACTACAGTTCCCTTGACGTGCATAGGCCTATTTGAATGTGTATAGTGCCTCACAATCATAACACATAAAATAGCAATCTATCATCCTCTTTTACCAATTCAAATCTTTAGCAAACACTACTTTTCAGACCCTCCCTTATTATTTAACAACTTTTCTCTTATTGAATTAAACTCAGACAATTGTACGGTTACATACATACAATAATGTGATTATTGTGGATAGTTAGATTAATATAATAGTTTGATTGAAAAGTTTACATGATTTGAAAGAAGGATTTCCCTAATAATCCTGTTTACATGGACATCTGAAACCGGGGTACATGATAAATACAGAAAAATTAGAAATCAATTTTGTCACTTTATTAATCGTCTTTTGTTTGTAACGGGCCCGTCTGTTTGTAACGCGCCCATTTGTTTGTAACGTGCATATTTGCGGATATCTGATAGTATCTCTGATTGTCTTAACTCAGCCCCACTAATGAGCTGTGGAGCTTCTCAAAGTAATTTTTCTTCACCTTAAAACAGCAAGTAAACAAAGAAGTTTGAATATCAATTGTGAATGACAATAGGCCCTCAAAGAATTTTTACAATATTTCCAGCTCTCTCCCTTTCGATAACCAAAACAAAAAATGTAATGCTCTGATCCGGTGGAAACGTTATAAAACACCTGCTTACTTCTTATCCCTTGCACAAGAAGCCTACAGCTGTGTCTGTCCCGAGATCACTGGCACTGGAAACTGAGGGCCCAGAATATTTTATACAATGTCTCAAATTTGCTAGCAGGAGTTTTGGAGCGACCCAGTTGATAGTTGATACAATGTCTCAAGATCGTTGCAGACAGGCCTAGCCAATGACAGGCCTAGCCAATGTAATTTATATGATATTTATTTTTATTTTCTACCTGCAAGGCTGAAATGTTGTTGGCTTTATGTAGGTTATTATTACATAGTTGGCAAATGGCATTAAAAGTAACTTTTAGATTTGTATAATTTTTATTAGATCGAATGTAGATTAACCACAGACAATGATTCAGACAAAGACTATTATACATGCAACTGTTCCACAAAAATGTGCATATGGAAATCACAACTGGCACGCAAATTGGTAGAAATGGTAAGAAATTGGCACATTGATCTCCGGCTCCCTTTGAGTCATTTGTGTGTTTTTTTTTATCAAATAGCGTGCTTAAAGCATCTGACTAGTTCAGAAAATATAGTTGATCATGGAAAAAGTTGTAGAAATGTCGATTAATCGTTTGGTTGGGGGAAAAAAAGACAACTCTTTGTCAGGGACAGCCATAGTAGAATTACCTTTAGATGCCCCCCCCACCCCCACCTTTAGATGCCCCCCAAATGAGGGAGGACCCCCTGCCAGGTTATGCCCCCCTCACTTCTGCGCCCCTGATGTGAACTACTTCTAAGGGGCATTTAGATAACTGGCCAGGCTGTTACACAAGCCTGCCGCGATCGGAGTCCCATAGGGCGGCGCACAATTGGCCCAGCGTTGTCCGGGATTGGCCGTCATTGTAAATAAGAATTAGTTCTTAACTGACTTGCCTAGTTAAATAAAGGAAAACATATATATACAATTACTCACTTCACTCGTGCCAAACTGGTAGGCTTGTGCTAACGATGCGGATACATGCGCAGATCAAACACATTTGGAACGCCAATTAAGGCGTTTAGATGTCCTTATAATTCTAAAGATTCGTCAGAAAATTAGGTGTTTATTTCGATTTTACGACTATTAAAATAAGCAGAGTATGGTGTTTACATGACTATTGCATCACCGGATTACTGCCTAGCCTACTAGAACTAGCCTACTAGTTCTTATTGGCTACGTCGATCCATTTTTTTGCCCATTTCCATTTGGCGATTAGGATGTAGGCAATTTGGCGCTGGTACAATTAGGCCTTAACGCTTAGGTTTATGCACCAACGCCAAATAGGCTCAAATAAATGACAAACTTCTATGCAGCCTGTAAATATAAACAGTACAAGACTGCTACATTCATGGATTTAAGGTATCGTTTTCTCAAGCCACCCGCACTTCATCCACCCAATATTTAACGACCCTTAAATCAACCCTCGTTTTCTAAAGTAGGCCAACCGTATAATGGTGGAGATCGATAAGCAATCGCAAGATTAAAACGCAAAAGTACTGGCTGTGTCTACATGATCAAATGGCCTAAGTAAACAGCGTTACCACACCAACCATTTAATATTTAGCTGTACACATACCTGTTGAATTAAAAGCAATCCATTTTGAATCGCAACTTTCATATACATAATTGTAAATTTTCCGCCCCACTGCTGCAACTCCCAAACCGACCACAAATGTGGTTGAGATTGGTTCGAACGCATTGACAAAAGCACTCGATATCAATACATATACGAAATAGGCTTTGTATGTTGCTTTCATTTTAACTTCAAATAAACGTTTAGCTACCAAGTTTATAATTTAGAAACGAAAGACGTTGAGTCCAAGTTAGCCATTTCCTCCTACGTAATCATTATGCGACACCAACACATCAGAAACAAAATGGTCGTCACCAGGAATACGAGTCGCAACTATGAAACTCGGATATTTCCGATTTACTAACTGCTATTCGTTTTCACGAGCAGTGTTCAACGAAACAACAAATCGGGCATTTCCGAGTTTCCTAGTTCCGACTAGCAAATGAACGCAGCATAATAAATGACTAAACCCCGCATATTTATACAATTTATGTTCTTACAATCGGATATTAAACATAACCCTAACTTAAAATAAAGACAAAAGCTACGTTTTATGTTCATTAATTTTTACAATATAGCCCATTTTGACTTTGCTGGTTGTCACTCGTTACCACAGCCACAAAAGGGATCGCATTCAACATCGGCTACGTTCGGCCATGGTTTGCCACATGGATGTCATTCAGCATTTCAGAATTTTAAAGTTAAAACTGCAAATTATATTCAGAAAGCCTACAATTTTAAGGGACAGAGGTGTTCTGAGTGAGCCAAAGAAATGCAAGTAGCCAAGTTAAGACAATAATAAATTTACTTACTACAAATTAGGGTATGTTCAAAAAACCTAGTTGCAACGCCATTAATTGGAAAGGCCCCCCAAAATAAGTGTTAACACGCCGGTACTAAATGTTAAACGTACCTGTTCTGTTGAAGGAGATCCACTCTGGTCTACAACATTCGTGAAAATAGTAAAACACGTTCTGGTAGGTTGCGAGGAAGCCGGTGAGAGCCGCAGCCATACCAACCGCTATGCTGGTACTGATAGGCTCAATCGCCGCCGTCGCAGTGATGTTCGACAACAGAAACCCCAACAGAAAAAACGGTCGCATATTTGACAGTGTTTACTAGCTAGCTAGCGGTGTATATTTACCTAAACAAACTTGATTGCAGACTGTTAAATAACATGAGATACAAAATGGTATTATAGAGTATAGCCTGCGCGAGCCTCAACTCTGAGTTGAGCTTCTTCCTCTTCTATTACAGAATGTCGGTCCGCAACCCAACATTAAAGGTGCATGCTGCCACCTACTGTGCTTTAGTGTGTGGTCAATCACGGTTTACAACATTTCTAAATCCCACTTTCTAACTCAGCATATAAATGACAGCCCTTGGGCTCAGAGTTCCATCTCTTCTGCCACACATCTGTCAAAATGGCTCTGATTTTACATTTGGCCTCACCTCTACCCAGTGGAAAATTAATACAAATTATATCTTGTTTCAAAGCTCTACTGGCTAATTGGTCTTCAATTTTATTCCCTTCCAAACCCGAATGTGCTGGGACCCAGCAGAATCTCACTAATACACCAATTCTCTCAATTCTCCATAATAATATTAATATCTCCAACTCCTATTAAATTTACCTGATGATAAACTATTCAACACATACAGAATCTAAGCATACTATGTTCTCCACCCACTGGAGGGCAACTATTATTGGCTACAGTTCAAATGAGTACACTGAAAGTTAATCTGTTAGTCTTCTACGTATCTGCACATCAAATTCAGGAATGTAAACGCCTGCTCCTGTGCGCCCACTATCTGAACATCCCCTATCACCACAGAAGGGCCAACCTCCAACTCCCTCAAACCACTCATGAGCAAGCTTTCCAACCAAAACCACTACCTTGTCTACTAGTATATTCCCAACAATCATCTAAAACAGTAGCAGTGGGATGCTCAACCTCACTTAACCCAATAAGCTAATGACAATTTTGTACGCCATATATCCAAATGTATCTCACCTGCTTCCACTAGTAAGGCACATACAGGTGTTGATTTAAATGCACCAATACATATCCTTAAAGCTATATACTGGATTCTGTCCAACTCCTGAAGTCAAATCTTCGGCGCTATTCCATAAACTATACACCTGTAATCACTTGTCGTCCTGATCAGAGCTCTATAAATATCCATCAACAATTGTTTGTCAGAACCCCCATAACCAGAGACCGAGCGCATAAGATTCACCACCTTCTTACACTTTGTTTATGACATGATCTTTCCATTTAAATCACTCATTGAACAACAGTCGCTCATTGACAACTCCATAGGCATCAAATAAAATGGATCCAATTAACTCGAAAAGAGTGATTAAATAAGAAGGCCGTAACCCAGTTATATAATCTCCCACCAATATCAAGTCTTTCCATCTTTAATCAGTATGCCTTCTCTCCACATAGTGTCATAAGCCTTTTCAATGTAAAAAAAAGAAAAAAGACAGCCATTACTTCTTTTATTTTTATTTCTACTTTTCACATTCTTCCACTGCAAATCTACCATTCCAGTGTTTTACTTGCTATATTGTATTTACTTTGCCACCATGGCCTTTTTTGTTGTTGTTGCCTTTACCTCCCTTATCTCACCTCATTTGCTCACATCGTATATAGACTTGTTTCTACTGTATTATTGACTGTATGTTTGTTTTACTCCATGTGTAACTCTGTGTTGTTGTATGTGTTGAACTGCTTTGCTTTATCTTGGCCAGGTCGCAATTGTAAATGAGAACTTGTTCTCAACTTGCCTACCTGGTTAAATAAAGGTGAAATAAAAATAAATAAAATAAAATAAAAATTCATTACCAGTTTTTTCAACTTCATTGTTCACCTTTACTAATGCATCCAAAGTAGATCTACCTTTACGGAATCCACTTTGACATTGACTCAATAAACCTCTATGTTCCTGGAAATATGACCATCTTTTCCATCAGTTTACACAAGTTAGAGGTCAGTGATATTGGTCTATAACTATCAGCACATGAAAGGTCCTTACCAGGCATGTTTCCAACCAGAAGGTATAACCCCTCACTCCACACCACAGCCTTAAACCCATCACATGTATGGTAAAGACAGCATCTAAAGAAGAGTCAACAGTATCTCTTTTCTTATACACATTAACATGATCATTTAAAATCTCACACCTGCGTTGCTTATATACTTCATCCAAAGCAACCCCACTATGTACCCTAGCAAATGTGTTCCCCAACAAGTCAGCCTTTTTTTTAATCAGTTACAGACATTTTTTGACCCACAACCAAAACTGGAATTCGAGATCACTTGCTTCTTCCAGTCATCTTATTCAATATAGACCATACATCTGACAGCTCAGTACCCCTGCCAATTATAGAGCAGAACTGTCTAAATGCATTTCTCTTGACAGACTTAATGACCCTACGTAAAAGCTGTCTTCCTCTGGAAATCAACTAGATTCTCAGGAGTCATATTCCTACACAACACTCGAAGTCCTATTTTTTTCTTGAATAGCCGCAGTGCACTCTTCAGTCCACCAAGGAACCACCTTCCTTTTCTCACCCACTTCACTCATTGGTACATATTGATTCGCAGCACTCAACATCAGAAGTCACAGAGGGAGCACATACATCAACCGGCCTCTCTAAAGACAATGGTCCAATAAACTTTAAGCAATGATCTCCAAACTTTTCCCAGTCTGCTTCATGAAAGCCCCATCTTCTGAATGGTACCCTATCTGGAATAGTAACATCAAAGTTTACGGTACACCAAATCTGGAAATGATCGCTTCCAACAGTAGAATAATTCATTACATTCACACAAATAAGGCGGCCAAAGGAGGTGTTGGCTTTGGGAATGACCAGTGAGATACAGTGGGGCAAAAAAGTATTTAGTCAGCCACCAATTGTGCAAGTTCTCCCACTTAAAAAGATGAGAGAGGCCTGTAATTTTCATCATAGGTACACTTCAACTATGACAGACAAAATGAGAAAAAAAATCCAGAAAATCACATTGTAGGATTTTTAATGAATTTATTTGCAAATTATGGTGGAAAATAAGTATTTGGTCAATAACAAAAGTTTCTCAATACTTTGTTATATACCCTTTGTTGGCAATGACAGAGGTCAAACGTTTTCTGTAAGTCTTCACAAGGTTTTCACGCACTGTTGCTGGTATTTTGGCCCATTCCTCCATGCAGATCTCCTCTAGAGCAGTGATGTTTTGGGGCTGTTGCTGGCAACACTTTCAACTCCCTCCAAAGATTTTCTATGGGGTTGAGATCTGGAGACTGGCTAGGCCACTCAAATCAAATCAAATAAAATTTTATTTGTCACATACACATGGTTAGCAGATGTTAATGCGAGTGTAGCGAAATGCTTGTGCTTCTAGTTCCGACAATGCAGTAATAACCAACAAGTAATCTAACTAACAATTCCAAAACTACTGTCTTATACACAGTGTAAGGGGATAAAGAATATGTACATAAGGATATATGAATGAGTGATGGTATAGAGCAGCATAGGCAAGATACAGTAGATGGTATCGAGTACAGTATATACATATGAGATGAGTATGTAAACAAAGTGGCATAGTTAAAGTGGCTAGTGATACATGTATTACATAAGGATGTAGTCGATGATATAGAGTACAGTATATACGTATGCATATGAGATGAATAATGTAGGGTAAGTAACATTATATAAGGTAGCATTGTTTAAAGTGGCTAGTGATATATTTACATCATTTCCCATCAATTCCCATTATTAAAGTGGCTGGAGTTGAGTCAGTGTCAGTGTCAGTGTGTTTGCAGCAGCCACTCAATGTTAATGGTGGCTGTTTAACAGTCTGATGGCCTTGAGATAGAAGCTGTTTTTCAGTCTCTCGGTCCCAGCTTTGATGCACCTGTACTGACCTCGCCTTCTGGATGATAGCGGGGTGAACAGGCAGTGGCTCGGGTGGTTGATGTCCTTGATGATCTTTATGGCCTTCCTGTAACATCGGGTGGTGTAGGTGTCCTGGAGGGCAGGTAGTTTGCCCCCGGTGATGTGTTGTGCAGACCTCACTACCCTCTGGAGAGCCTTACGGTTGAGGGCGGAGCAGTTGCCGTACCAGGCGGTGATACAGCCCGCCAGGATGCTCTCGATTGTGCATCTGTAGAAGTTTGTGAGTGCTTTTGGTGACAAGCCGAATTTCTTCAGCCTCCTGAGGTTGAAGAGGCGCTGCTGCGCCTTCTTCACGACGCTGTCTGTGTGAGTGGACCAATTCAGTTTGTCTGTGATGTGTATGCCGAGGAACTTAAAACTTGCTACCCTCTCCACTACTGTTCCATCGATGTGGATAGGGGGGTGTTCCCTCTGCTGTTTCCTGAAGTCCACAATCATCTCCTTAGTTTTGTTGACGTTGAGTGTGAGGTTATTTTCCTGACACCACACTCCGAGGGCCCTCACCTCCTCCCTGTAGGCCGTCTCGTCGTTGTTGGTAATCAAGCCTACCACTGTTGTGTCGTCCGCAAACTTGATGATTGAGTTGGAGGCGTGCGTGGCCACGCAGTCGTGGGTGAACAGGGAGTACAGGAGAGGGCTCAGAACGCACCCTTATGGGGCCCCCGTGTTGAGGATCAGCGGGAGGAGATGTTGTTGCCTACCCTCACCACCTGGGGCGGCCCGTCAGGAAGTCCAGTACCCAGTTGCACAGGGCGGGGTCGAGACCCAGGGTCTCGAGCTTGATGACGAGCTTGGAGGGTACTATGGTGTTGAATGCCGAGCTGTAGTCGATGAACAGCATTCTCACATAGGTATTCCTCTTGTCCAGATGGGTTAGGGCAGTGTGCAGTGTGGTTGAGATTGCATCGTCTGTGGACCTATTTGGGCGGTAAGCAAATTGGAGTGGGTCTAGGGTGTCAGGTAGGGTGGAGGTGATATGGTCCTTGACTAGTCTCTCAAAGCACTTCATGATGACGGAAGTGAGTGCTACGGGGCGGTAGTCGTTTAGCTCAGTTACCTTAGCTTTCTTGGGAACAGGAACAATGGTGGCCCTCTTGAAGCATGTGGGAACAGCAGACTGGTATAGGGATTGATTGAATATGTCCGTAAACACACCGGCCAGCTGGTCTGCGCATGCTCTGAGGACGCGGCTGGGGATGCCGTCTGGGCCTGCAGCCTTGCGAGGGTTAACACGTTTAAATGTCTTACTCACCTCGGCTGCAGTGAAGGAGAGACCGCATGTTTTCGTCTCGTTTTGTTTTGAATTTTCTCAATGGCAATTTTAATCTGATCATTTTTGTACCCCCTCTCCCTGAATTTTCTTTGCGTCTCAGCCATATTTCTGTCTAAATCTGATTGTTTTTTGCTAATTCTTTTTATTCGACAGAATTGGCTGTAAGGAAAACTATTTTTCAAGGGAAGTGGGTGACAACTGTCAGCCCTCAACAAACTATTACGATCAGTAGGTTTCCTGTAAAGATCAGTGTATAGAACATTGTTTTCACACAAGATCAGAAGATCAATAAAACTGATTTGACGTGTATCAGATTGCATAGTAAATCTCAAATGTTCAGAACAGGAGTTAAGAAAAGCATGGAACGCCTGGAGCTGTTTTGCATCACCCCTCCATAGAACAAAAATATCATTAATATTCCGTTTCCAAATAATGATGTTAGGCAAGAAAACATTTTTGAGAGGATTAAAAATAGAATGTTTCTCCATGTAACCCACATACAAATTAGCATAGTTAGGAGCCATGGGGGATCCCATAGCAGTACCCTTCGTCTGAATTAAGAAATCATTTAGAAACATGAAATAGTTATGTGTGAGTGCTATTTCAGCCAATGTTATAATGCAAGCACTGGAAGGTAGTTCATTAGGGTCATGTTGCAGAAGAAAATGTTCCATAGCTTCCATACCGCCCTCGCGTGGAATATTTGTGTATAACGACTCAACATCAAAAGTAACTAACAAACTATTCTCAGGGAGAGGATCAAGAGATTCAATGATAGAGATCATACTGCTGGTGTCCTTTACAAAGGGGGGGGGGGGGGGGGGCTGTTCTGCGAGTGGTCTAATTAAAAAGTCAACAAAAGTCGATAGAGGGGCTGTTACTGCATCAATGCCAGCTACAATAGGGCACCCTGGAGGTTTTGTAACATTCTTGTGTAATTTCAGCAAAGTATAGAAAGTGGCAATTTTAGGGTGTTGAATAGCCAAAACGTTCTGTTCTTTTTCAGTTATCTGACCAGAACTTAAATACCCATCTAGGACAGTAAAGATAGTATTCTGAAATTGGGAAGTGGGGTCACTTCTGAGTTTCTTGTAAAGGTGTTGTCTATGACACTCATTTACAAAAGCTGTCCTATCCATGAGTACAACCGACCCACCCTTATCAGCAGGGTGAGTAATGACTGACGTATCGGATTGTAAATCAAGCAAAGCTTGTTTTTCATCCTAAGGTAAATTATGGAAAGATTTGGACTCCTGTTTGTTCTTAAGGAGATAAGCAACATCTGTTTCAACAAGCCTGCAATATATCTCGATAGAGTGATTGCGATTGGCTGGAGGTATAAAATAACTCTTGCTTCTAAAAGGAGTCGGAGTATGTGCAGGTGAGTAACCTACTGGTTCAATAGAAATATCAGGATTAGGGGAGCTAAAGAATTCCCTTAAACGGATGTTTCTAAAAAACTTAAACATGTCTACCTTAACATCAAAATCGTTGCACTGGGTTGTATGCACAAAAGATAACCCTTTATTAAGCAAGGAGACATGGGCAGGGATCAATATCTTGCTTGGTAAATTAAATACACTCAGTCCCGTGGGTTCTGGGACCGTGTGAGCGGTCCCCTCTGCTCCGATAGTCGTATTTTCTTACCCGTCGGGTGCGGCATCTCGTCGATGCGCGTGCCTGCAGCCACCTCCGCCTTTCCATTGGCCCAGTCTCTCGTTGAATAAAAAACTGCCACTGGAAGCCGATGAGGTGCTGGTTGTAGAGTGTGAGTCAGACGGGGGTGGATCAAAGTAAGCGGCATCCCTCCTGCGTCTGCCATGGAGAGGAGGAGCAGGACCTCCTTTGTCAGGGTTTCTCCAGAAGTAGACTTTATCCTCGGCCTTGTCTTTTTTGTCTTGGTTGAATTTCTTGATTTTAAGTTCCTTTATTTCTGTAGACAACTTGTCCTGGAGCACTTGATTAGTTTTCATCAGTTTATTGAATATGCCATCATCATTAACAGCTATTTGTAGAGCTGTGCGTTTGTCTTTAATCGTGTTATCCATTTCAATCAAATCCTTTCTCAACTGGTCAACAATTAATGTCATTAAATCAATAGAGCATTTGTTCAGGATGGCACACCAGCGCTCCCAGAAATCATCTGTGCGCTGTCCCTATGATGGTTCTTTTTGCCACCTGAGTCCCTGTGGAATAATGCCCGAGGCACATAATCACTAAGAGTGACTATATGTAGATGCGTTCTCGTCTGGCGCTTAGATAAATGTAACAGTTCTTTCGAGAGGTCAGAATTACCTTCTGGCATGTCAAAAAGGGACTGCGAAACAATGATCTTATCATGCTCCCTTTGGCTATACTCAAAGTAATATTGTATGGATCTATGACCAGTCAGGAAAATAATTATAATTCGGCATCGTTTTAGAGCTTTTTTTGGTCGGTAGGGTGCTGTTTACTAGGTAACAGAACAATCTAGAAGAAAAAGAAACGCACACCTATTTAGGCGAGGTGCTGGCTAGCGGAGTAGAAAACTTGATAATAAAGGAGAGCCGCACACTCTAGGAGCTCAGATGCAAAATGTAAAAATGTAATTACCAATGTTTCGACCGCCAAGCTATCTTCATCAGGGTATAATCACAAATACTGCAGGATGCCAAGACACACGTTCTCCTCAAAGTAGTGATGGTTCGAAGGCAATCTGCGAAGCCATGGCAGATGGGGGTGGTGCACAGTCAGTGTCGTCCTCACCACAGCGTTGACACACCGCCAAAGCGCCACCGAAAGGCAGGTTTTTCGTGTTTGAGTAGTTAACCTTTTTGGGCTAGGGGGCAGTATTCAGAATTTCGGATGACTGATGTGCCTAAAGTAAACTGCCTGTTACTCAGGCCCAGAAGCTAGGATATGCATATAATTGGAAGCATTGATTGGAAAGCACTCTGAAACGGTTCTAAAACTGTTAAAACATTGTCTGTGAGTATAACAGAACTGATATGGCAGGCGAAAACCAGAGGAAAATCCATCCAGGAAATGGGATTTTGAATTTTTTTCCATTGAAAGCCTATTGACTCTATAAGGGTTTACGGCCCAGATTGCAGTTCCTATGGCTTCCACTAGATGTCAGTCTTTAGATATGGTTTCAGGCTTGTTTTCTGAAAAACGACAAAGAATAAGTCCTTTTGGTAAGTGGTCTATGGAATCATGCAGTACTGGTTTGCATGTGTGACTGTGTGCGCGCTCTTCGTTCTTTTTCCTTTCTATTGAATACGCTATTGTCCGGTTTAAATTGTATCGATTATTTCGATAATTGACAACGTGAGGATTAATTGTAAACATAATTTGACACGTTTCGACAAACTTTACCGGTACTATAAGGATGTATTCGTCTGCATGTTTTGACTGCCTTTGAGCCAGTGGATTGCTGAACAAAATGTGCCAACAAAACTGAGTTTTTGGGATATAAAGAGGGACTTTATCGAACAAAATGACAATTTATTGTGTAGCTGAGACACTTCGGATTGCCAACAGAGAAAGATCTTCAAAGGTAAGTGATTTATTTTATCGCTATTTCTGACTTTCGTGATGCCTTTGATTGGTTGGAAAATGTTTGTATGCTTTTGTATGCATGGTGCTGTTCTCAGATAATCGCATGGTATCCTTTCGCCATAAAGCCTTTTTGAAATCTGACAAACCGGCTGGATTAACAAGAAGTTAATCTTTTAAACGATGTATAACACTTGTATTTTCATGAATGTTTATTATTACTATTTTTGTCATTTGAATTTGGCGCTCTGCAATTTCACTGGATGTTGTCGAGGTGAGACGCTAGCGTCCCAATGAGCCCAAAGAAGGTAACTACCACTTCATGGCCCTGCAGTGTCATGAGCCAAGCCTCTATCCTGCTGTTGTGTCGAGTTCCCTCACGGATTCGCTGGCTTTTCAGAAAAGTTTCAATTATCACATTTTGTCCGCCGACATAACTGGTGAAGTGTTTGAATGCCCAGACTGTCGATAGCAGCGCTTTTTCGCAGTCTGAGTACTTGTGTTCAGCAGGGTTGAGTGTTTTGCTCACCTAAGCAACCACATGTCTGTCTTGGTTGTATTTTTGGCACAACCCAGCACTAAGACTGCTCTGAGAAACCGACTTCCAAAAAGAACGGCTTGTCTTTGTTTGTTGGGGTATACCAGGCAGGGTGCCTCACAAAGCAAGTTTTTCTGAAGAAGGTGGGTCAAAGGCTTTGACAAGTCTGCATAATGTTCGATGAACTGACGGGAGTAATTACAAACTCCCAAGAAGCTACGCAATTCATGAATGTAAGTCGCTCTGGATAAGAGCGTCTGCTAAATGACTTAAATGTAAATGTAAAATGAATGTTTGTTGACATTTTTATGTTGCGAAACGCTTGGATTCTGCTAGATTGTGGCAGGATGCCTTCAGGACCCACCAGAAGTCCCACAAAGTTTACCTTGGTCCTGCATCATTGTCTTTTCATATTAACAAACTTAGCCCCTGTCACCCTGAGTTGGGTATAAACATGGTCCATCTCATTGAGGTGATGTGACCAAGTCTCGCTCCTCATGAGAACATCGTCCACATAGATTATCGTGCCCCTGCAGTCTGCATCTGGCTTTACCTTGTGTAGGAAGATGTTGAACTCTGGGGGGAGTTCACATACCCGAACCGGCAACGATTTAATGTGAAGAGCTTGTTCGAGAAAGAGAAGGCCAACTTCTGTTGGTCACGAGGGTCAACTGTCATGGTCCAGAAACCATTCGCCACATTGACATTAGAGAAGTACTTTGCATTAGCCACTTTAGGCAAATCTTGGTCAAACTGTGTCATTGGCCAACGAGACAACGGAACCAGCTTGTTGAGTTGTCTATAGTCGACGGTAAGACGCCACTTACCTGTTGGTTTCAGAACAGACCACACTGTACATAGTGTTACATTCCCTGATGATCTGTTTAGCTAATAGGGAATCGATAATCTCTTGTACCGCATAGAATTTTGCATTGTCTCACAAATGTAGGAGCTGCTCCGGGTGGCGTAGGAATACGCACCACATGAATACCTGTTACCCCGCAATCCAGCGAGCCTGTTGACCAGATCTCTCTGATTTTGACAAACAAGTCCCGCAACTGCTGTTGTTCAATGTCATTGACAAGTGCGTCTGCCTCAGACAGTAGTTGTAGTACCTGCGCATGGAAGGATATGGATATGGTTCAGCGATATTGTAAAGGTCTTCATCAAGTGGAGAAGGTGTGTCAATGGTGGGGGAATCATTAGCTGGTATCTAAGCAGTGTGTACTTCACATGCAGAAGGAGATGTGATATCATCCTCCATGACGATGGAGTAGATCAACAGCTCGTTTTCAGAATCGACATCCAGCCTGAATGTCGATGCGTAGTCAAGTGGCAATACGGGAGTTATTGTGAATGCTTTTTACGGAAGTGTCCCTTCCTCAACACATAGGTCTAGGGAGGAAGGAAGAGGCCCAATCACAGGAACAACGAGTTCAAAATCATGGAAGGAGTAGTCAATCAATGTTCCTAGCTGAGTGTACAGAAGAATGGAAATATCCGCTTGAGTCAGATTCTGCACTCAGAGGTAAGTTGATCTAGCGTTTAATTCCACAAACGGTTTCCCATTGATAGCCAAAGTCGAATAGTCGCGGAGAGGGTTGGAGGAACGCAGTGTTGCCTTCCATCCGGTATCCGGGCGCCAGGCTCAGTCTCCCCAAAACCTCTGTGGTTCTCGCCGGTATCACCACGGCGGACTCAGTTATCACCTTGCAAGCTTCAGGAATAGTCTGTCCGGACGCCATTTGCACAGGGTCGAAAGTCAAGGCGTTTTGGGCTGGTTGCGCCAGTGACCAAAGAACTTGGTATATGGTATCAATTTTAAACCCCAACCTAACCAAAATGTCCGCTCCCACATAAACTCAGCAAAAAAAAAAACGTTCTCTCACTGTCAACTGCGTTTATTTTCAGCAAACTTAACATGTGTAACTATTTGTATGAACATAACAATATTCAATAACTGAGACATAATCTGAACAAGTTCCACAGACATGTGACAGAAATGGAATAATGTGTCCCTGAACAAAAGAGGGGTCAAAAAAGTAAATTTAAAGTAACAGTCAGTATCTTGTGTGGCCACCAGCTGCATTAAGTACTGCAGTGCATCTGCTCCTCATGGACTGCACCAGATTTGCCAGTTCTTGCTGTGAGATATTACCCCACTCTTCCACCAAGGCACCTGCAAGTTCCAAGACATTTCTGGGGGGAATGGCCCTAGCCCTCACCCTCCGATCCAACAGGTCCCAGACGTGCTCAATGGGATTGAGATCCGTGCTCTTCGCTGGCCATGGCAGAACACTGACATCCCTGTCTTGCAGGAAATCATACACAGAACAAGCAGTATGGCTGGTGTCATTGTCATGCTGGAGGGTCATGTCAGGATGAACCTGCAGGAAAGGGTACCACATGAGGGAGGAGGATCTCTTCCCTGTAACGCACAGACAGAGTTGAGATTGGGATTGTGCGTTCCTGGTGCAACTCAGGCAGTTGTTGCCATCCTGTACCTGTCCAGCAGGTGTGATGTTCGGATGTACCGATCCTGTGCAGGTGTTGTTACACGTGGTCTGCCACTGCGAGGACGAGCAGCTGTCCGTCCTGTCTCCCTGTAGCGCTGTCTTAGGCGTCTCACAGCACGGACATTGTAATGAATTGCCCTGGCCACATCTGCCGTCCTCATGCTTCCTTGCAGCATGTCTAAGGCACGTTCACACAGGTGAGCAGGGACCCTGGGCATCTTTCTTTTGGTGTTTTTCAGAGTCAGTAGAAAGGCCTCTTTAGTGTCCTAAGTTTTCATAACTGTGACCTTAATTGCCTACCTTCTGTAAGCTGTTAGTGTCTTAACGACTGTTCCACAGATGCATGTTCATTCATTGTTTATGGTTCATTGAACAAGTATGGGAAACATTGTTACAACCCTTTCCAATGAAGATCTGTGAAGTTATTTGGATTTTTTAAAATTATCTTTGAAAGACAGGGTCCTGAAAAAAGGGCAGTTTCTTTTTTTTGCTGAGTTTAGATTGAATGTGGAAGGTTCTTGACAACCAGTTAGTAGGTAGTGAGATACCTCCTTGCTTCCACCTCGGAGTGATAGCGCACATATCCCTAAAGTGGTGAGTATCGTCTGGGGTACCAAGTGGGAATCTGAACATTTCGGCACCAGGGGTTGGCAGTCAGTCACTTTTGAAATGTTGTTGAACCAGGATGCACAATTGTGCCGTTTAGGCACATGCTGCCTGCCAATGGAGGGCAGTATGTATTGTTTGGTGATTCACCCAAGCCACACAGGAAAACCTCATGTTTGGTAAGTTTCCGAGTTGAACTTGTCATTACGTCATCTGCCACAAATGGTGGACTCCTGCCCAAGTTCACCGGGTGTACGTCAGTAGCTCGTGACCCAGCGGGTCCTCGATCGGAATGGGAGAGGAATCAGCTGTTTCAATGCTGCTTACCTGGTATGTCTCAACATCTGTTTCAGAGTCTGTACACAAAGCCTGTTGGCTAGTGTCTACATCGAGGCTGCCCTGGACAGGGAATGAGAGTGAGGGCAAGGGGAAATGGTGAACCCTGATGACTTCGCTAATGGGGTGAATTTCTGCGGGCTTGCTTCCCGGCAATTTCATGCCTAGTCATGGGGACTTATCTTTGTCCTCTTTCTCAAATCTCTTCTGCTGCAGTACATCTCTTAGCAGAGCTTCTAGAGAGCTTCTGTTGATGTTTTTATGGTTATTGGATCCTATGTTACACTTGTTACCCCTGTTCCCTGACCCTTTGAGAGGGTTAAGTGCAGGAACGTCGTGGCCAGGTCGACCTCTGCGGGACCTGTTTTGTTGGGGACGGTCATTATAGCTATCGGTACTGCGGTGGTCGTAGGTGTGGTTACTTTGTAGCTGCCCACCATGTGCGTCATCTTTTCCTGCTTCTGCCCCTGATGCCTCACCCTCTAACTGGAGCATCACAAAGACTGGGTTTTTTGGGCTCGCTTTTGAAGCATCAAAAGCTGTGCTTGCAAGCTCTCGGAGTGCCAAGATTGGCAAACCAACGTGGACAGTTGGACCCAAGTTGTTAATGAAGTTGGGATGCAGGTTTGACAGAAACATTTGTTTGAATGGTAATAGCTCTTTCATTCCTGTTTCAGTGAGCATTCCAAAGTAAGCTGAACAAAGCCTATGATAGTAAGCTTGTGGGTGTTCAGTCCGAGCTTGTTTGACAGTGTTAGCCAGCGAGCTGTCGTGTTTGTGGGTCGCAGATCCACTGAATTCTATTTTCAAAGCAGTGGAAAGTTGCACGTAGTCGTTTTTCACGTGTTGCTCTCGTAGACGGATGAACCTTGTCACGTGTTTGTTGGACGTTCGATTCAACAGGTAGAGCCTGTCGCCATTGGTAACGTTTGGGTAGCCATCCAAGGCGTCCTCAATGTCTGCTAAGAACGTCCCGATCTTGTTTGGCTTACCTGGGACGGGGTCAAAACTGCAGAAGCTTTTGACGATTTTGTCAAGTCGTTCCGTGCCAAATGCGCGGGGAGCGTCTACTTAATCCTGTGGGGAATTTTGGTCCGAAAGGGCAAGAGGAAAAGGCAAACTTTGGCTTTGTTGGCAAGGACACGCCATGTTTCCCTGGGCCGAATGGCCAAGAGGAAAAAACAGAGACCCCGGAGGGAGGTAAAAGTCTGAAACCTCTTTTCGTCTACATACACTCATAACCTCGAGCTCTGGTTGCAAGCTTGGGTAGTCACGCGACAGCGAGTGGCAGGTCTGGAGTTCCTCCAGATGGTACCTAAGGGTGGTATTCTGCTGCATAGCAGAGTCCACTTGGGAGCTTAAGGTATTTATTTTATTCGACCTCATACTTATCAGTCATGGTTTACAGGGAGAGGTCACGCGTGTGGAGAGAGAGATTCAGTGAGGACATGTCCTCTGCTTGCTTAGAGGCCAAGGTTTCCATCTTGTTCCCCTGGGTTCTCTCATCGCTCATTTGATCAGTGACTTCAATGAGTTGTCATCCAACTTGGTTATCGTATTCATTGTCTGATCGTCTTTGGTCTGCAGCTGAAGGAATGGGGCATTATTTAGTTTAGTGGTGTTATTCAAAACTGTTTGCAGGGCATCGAATTGCACACCCTTAGTTTTAGCTAGCTCGTCAGATACATCTAATTTTGCATGGACTTCGTATTTACTGTTGGCTTAATCGAGATGTACCTTTAGAAGGTGGATTTGTTCGAGTTTGTGCTCGCTCTTCGTCATAAGTGTTTGCCAGATCTTTTAATTGGACCGTTCTCAAATGTAGCTCCTTGGCTATCAGTATCTTTGTCAGCTTTTGTCATTAACTTCCTGGATCTCTCCACCTGTGCCGTCAACTCCGCAGTTTTCAGCTCGTGCCTCTGCTGGGCAATGAGGTATTGGACCACTGTCCATCTCTGCTGGTTTGCACAGTTTAAGGCTAAACTGGAGAGAACCTTCACAAATCCTGTGCCTGATGGTCTATTTTGGAGAGCGTCTTGCACTATTTCTGTTGTTTTTCCACTTATGGCATCGAAATCTAATTTTCAGCCCTTCGCCATAGTTAGGATTTGCATCGCTGCTGAGGTCAGCGATCAATCTTTCGGAGGGTGAGGGTTCACTTATTAGTGGGGGAAGGGATGGCAACCCACCTAATAGCTTGCTCATTATTATGATTATCAGTTATTTCAATTTATGTCAAGTTTGGGCTGAGTTGGAAGCTGCAAACACGATTTAAATCAGTTTATAGACGTCAATGAATCATCAATTACAGTAATGTGGAAGTTGGGCTTTTAATGAACTTGCAAAAGTAATTCTTAATTGATTGCTCTTTGAGAATTAAACTTTTAATTCACCTGAACCCGTTGCTGTTTCTAAGTTAATGGGGGAAAGTTTAAAATGTCTCATTGGTTAGAACAAATACATTTGGACGTCATCCAAAAGAAGAACCCTGAAAAAGGTTTGTTGGGCGATTCAACTTCCCGGTTAAATCGAATAAGACAATGATATCAAATCAGTTTAAAATGATATACAGTGTAGCCTGAATTACTTAGAAACAATTATTGATGAATCATACCTCATACCTAGGTTATTTGGGATTTAAACTTTGATTAACCTGAAAGTGGTGATGTACTTAAGTTAATGTGGAAAAGTTTAACAATGTCTCATCGGTTGGCACAAATCAATTTGTGTATTATCCCAATGAACGACCTGAACAGGTAGTATGGCAATTTAACTTATTTACTAAATTGAACGAGACAATGATATCCAATCAGTTGATTGGATACCAGACAGTGTGCCCCATTGTAATAGGTGTGAGAAACGTATGCCACCTGAATTTTTTTTTAGGAAAACAAAAATAAAAAAATACTAGTGATTCTTCATCACCAGGGGTCACTGATAGCAAAAAGCTCAAATCA
Source organism: Oncorhynchus nerka (assembly GCF_034236695.1). Lineage (NCBI taxonomy): Eukaryota > Metazoa > Chordata > Actinopteri > Salmoniformes > Salmonidae > Oncorhynchus > Oncorhynchus nerka. The sequence goes on along the minus strand of NC_088414.1, from coordinate 15,102,677 downwards.
AACAGGGAACAAAGGAAAAACAAAAATGTCTGCTCTCACTTTGTTAACTTTGACATTCACCCTTTCGGCGTAGTTTGGATATCTATTCTAGCAATGTTTCCGGAATATGCGGAAACATAAATAAACACCCGCCTTGATCTCCTCACATTAACAAACGTGAGAGATAATGACTTCGCTTCAGTCAAGCAAATATATTTACAAAAATGTCTGAAACGGCCGGTACATAGACTCGTAGAAATTAATAATGACCAAGTCTACCCACGCCGAGGGCGAGAGACAGAAATTGCATTTGTTTAGGCCCAACGCTGCTATCGCTTAAAATGCTTAAAACGGTCAGCCCCTATGTCCTGACTCGTAGGCATTTGGCAATTCCCCTATACACACTGACTTCTGTCAGATATACAACCGGAGTCAATCTCTCCCTATTCGTATCTGGGTGAAACAAAACAACACACACCCCACTCAACAATAATGCTTGCTACAGCGCTATTGGTCCATAAGTATCTTGCTACACAATTCCTATGGCCTTAAACAGTGAGACCTAGTTTTATCTTAGATTTCTCGCACGGGGCTCCAAATATGTCGTTACGTTTATCATCATTAATGTGATGACATGCTATTCATCGAATCGATTTGTTTATAATTACGTGATTAAATTAATCAGGTAACCATTAACTCAGTAACCTGGGGCACCATGGGAAAAATAAACGAGTTGTCATTTCCCAAATTAACACAAAGAATATCAAAATATCGATTTCATAGCAGTCCCTAATTAATTATTTTCCTCATAAGTCTCATTCTGAACATTGCATAATTCATAAATCTGCACAAACCCAGGTCTCACTAAATCATTCTGTACCACACCAATTGAGTTAAATATTTTTTTTACTAACAAGCTAAATGATAATATAAGATACACATACAGTCTAGGTTAAGGATTATTGATTAGAACTTAATTCAGTTACACAGGTCCCTAGCTTGCCAACACAATATGACAAGTTACACAAGATGGAGATTGAGAAAGAAAGTGCACGGGAGAAAAGCACTTGGATACAAATGTAAACTATGCTTAGTTTAGCCCTAACACCTTGCCCTGAACTGCCGCGCTTATCCGTCAGAATTATATTGAATGTATTTACTTGAAGGTCTCCGTTGGATATCTCTTCGTGGGCCGAGTTCCTGATGGGCCCAGGCCTTCGTCGGCCGAGTTCCTGATGGGCCCAGGCCTTCATGGGCCGCGTTCTGCTTTGTGGTTCTTGTACTTCGATTGGCCAGGTGCAGGTCTCTGATTGTCCACAAGGTGTCACAATGTCCTTTCCCTTAGTTGTCTGACTCCTTGTACTCGTTCTGGAAGATTGGTCTTCTGAGGATGGCTAATCAGCCATTTAGATATTCCCAGAGTGGGAATAAAAGCAGTGTAGACACACAATTGCTTGGAGAGAATAACCAGGTGGTCCTGCTTGAATTCACCTTCTTAGATACAGATACTCAACCGTAGCATTGATTGTTAAGAGGTTCCTTTGTCTTCTTCAACCTCGTGTTGCGTTTTGCGGTCGAATAATAGTAGACCTAGGCTGCAGCATGTGATCTCTAGTCTGATGTGTTAACTCTTAACACAAATGCTTTATGCCCTGGGGGAAAGTGGGCATTTACATCATTGTGGCACGCTCCCTGAGGTGTAGCTAGTTACAAGGCAAGGTGTCAGACACCTAAATTCACAGTTCATCTTCACACAAACATTAATTTTGATCTGGATATTTCCTACACAACACACAGTATGTAAACATAATGTACATATTATTTAAAGTTACAATGTTTGTCATAACATCCTCATTTAACTTTTAAAGACATCACAAAATCGACATTCATTTTCATAGGCCAACTGTCCTCATTTTGGTTGATGAAATAGAATGTCCCAAAGTCCATATATTGCCTGTGACAGTTCTGAGGTAGATACTCCATAAGGGACAAAGACATTACGATATCTCAGAGACCAGAACGGAGTTGGTCTGCTGCATTATAATTTACAACGGGCGTGAGGGGTCACAACCCCCCCCACCACCACCTCTTCCCCTTTGCTGGAGTGAGGGATATCTCTATAAAGCTGATCCTCACAGGCCAGTCATGACTACCCCCAAAGATATACTTACAGCAGATTTTGAAAAATGTACACAATGCTTCTGGTGAATGAAAGGATTAAAAACAAATGCAAAATAGATGCAAGTAAAGGCAGATTTATCCATGTTTAGGTATTGGTAAACTGGGTATTGACAGATATAAAATACACAATGGGTATCCGGTGCACAATATTTCAGGTGATACATTTTCAATGACCTGATTTTCAACCTGCAATACTTACAGCTGTCCAAATCTTTTTCAGTTAACAATATGTACCCATTGATTCTTGAAGAATATAACCATCACATTGATCTCATGGACTGCGAGTCCTCTGTCGTTTAGAGATTGGTGACATTTGTCCGGGCCCAAGTTTCCCTCAGCCGTTTGGCTGAAAAATGTTTGACTGGCTTGGCCCAGGCCCTGGACGAGTGGAACGATTTGCCGTGGTTGGTAATTGGCGGAAAAGCAAAGGAGTGATGCTTTGTCTAGATGAAGGAGGAATGCTAACTTGTGTCACTGGCATAGAGGGCGTTGGCGGAGCGGCATGCCCCCCCCCCCATGCTGGCCTCAGAGCCTCCGGGGACTGTGTGCCATGCTGTGCCAGAGGGGCAGATTGGGAAAGAAAAGGCAGACAGGTCAGGTCCACGTGGAGGGGTAGTCAGGTCAACTCTGTTTGTTCCTCTCCAGGAAGGATGAGACCCTTCGTGCCTCCTCCAATTCCCTTCTTGCTTGACGGTGCCATCGCTGCTGTGCCAGGTCCTTGGCAATGAATTCCCGTTCCTGTAGAGCTCTACGGGCCAGCACATCCAATAGGTGACATCATTCGTCAGCCTGTCGTTCCTCCTCAATCTGAAGCTCAATTTCCTCCAACGCTAGTAGGACAGCGGTCTGTGAATCGCTGAGGGCTATTGAATGGCGGCTGCCATGGCCACTTCCAAAGGGTTATCCAACTGTCACTCCGTTTAGAGTGCCTCAACGATTTCCCATTAGTTAAGGGGTGAGTGGAGCCTGCCTCAGGAAGCTGGTCGACCTGTGCGGTGGGAGTTATCTCCTCCATAGGTTCTTCCTGTAGACCACTTTCCCGTCCTTGGCTCAGAGGGGATGGTTGATGGCTGAAACGTACAGTTGATCCATCACCACATTGAGTTCTGGTGGGCTTGCCCTTTGATGTGGGATACTTGACCACATAATCCTCAAGATAAGCACCTGGTTGTCTGGTTCTTCTGGTGCTGCTGGTGGCTGAGGATGAAGCCTTCCTTGTTGCTTTAGGCTTAGCTCCTGGATATTTGATTTGTTCCAAGACCTTTCCCTCAGCTCCTCTTTCTTCCTCTCTCCTTCCAGTGGAGACAATTCTTCCTTCTCCCCCTCCATTTATTTTTCACCTGTCTTTCACCTGTCTTTTGGAATCTGTGTGGGGAGGAATGGATGAGACTGACGCAGGAATTCCTTTCACCATAAAGTGGTATATTTACTGGGTAGTATGTGCTGCATAACAAAGGAAACTGAATAACATGTATCCAATCAAATTCATAACATGTATACAATCAAATTCATAATCAGAAATATCAAATCATAATCATTCATTATTAACATAATTAGGGAATTCAACAAATCAGTTCATTAAGAAGTCAATAGGAATCATTCATTAGTCATTTATGCTCGTAACCATTTATCATAATCATGAGAAGAATACAAACAGTGATCGGTTATTCAATCTATAATCCTCATTAGTTTGATATCAGAATCGATCAGTTCAGCAAACGATGACGTTTCATATTTCACCCTTTCAAGTGTCTTCATTACATATTAACCATATATCGTTTCGCATAATTGACCTGTGATGATCCGTAGGGCTGTGATCATTGACCATTCACATTACACAATAGGTTTGAAGCGTGCGCTCCGCTGTAATAACTTTAAACAATAACTGATGGCCCACTCTCCCGATCGCAACAGATGGTTCAGATGAAAGGTAACAGATTTCCGTGGACTTACATGGATTTATGGACACACAGAACTTCTAGATAAAACGAAGTTAAGGACGAGAAAGAGGCGAGATCGGGCGATGGCGATTTCCTCCTTTTATGGAGTTGAGATCTGTCGGACATGTCCACCTGACCTAATTAAAGCACCCCTGGCCCAGCTGAGTAAGTGGCCATGAATTAAAGGATTCTTCCACCAACTCCGTGGGCCTTTTCTACAGTACTATAGATTGTAACTTTAAACCACATTTGTTTCTAATACACAACTAATTTTCATTTGCCACAGTTCATGTACAGCAGAATTCCATGAAAAAGGAAATTATTTGGAGATAATCATTTACAGAATATACAAATCAGGAACAAGCACCTTGATTGGTTAAATAGAATAGTTTCCCCTCTGTGTTTGAATTATATTTTTGTATCTCTTCTTAAATCCGCCCTCCTCCCTCTCAGTAATCCATCTTCAGGGAGAAGTGACCATCAGAACAAGAACGTTGATGTCCTCCACATGGTTGTGTTGACGGTGGGAGGCCTGAGGGGCGGGTCATCATCAGTCACTAACTTCCTCACCCCGGTGGAGATGTTCTCATTAAGAAAGAGCACACAGTAGAGTAGGAGGTAGATAGATACAGTAGCTGTTCTCTCTGAGATCTTCTACATTACCGTCAGCAACTTCAGACAGACTGATCAGACCAACAAACCACCTTTCATCCTAAATTACTGCTCATTATGATTAGATCAGTCAGTCTGCAGCCGCCGGAAGCAACGTAGTTGGCCTCAAACATGCACTATATGAAGTAATCTAGCCTTCTGTGGATGGTCTTGCAGCCCTTGGCGGAAAAGATCTTCTCGCTCTTGGGGAAATAGATCATCTCTCTGGCCATCTGGTCGACCACGTCCTGGTTGGGCTCCAGGCCCCTGGCGGACATCTCTGCCTTGACACACAGCAGCACGTGTCTGTACTCCAGAGGCAGGAAGGGGACAACGACGTCAACTAGGTTCCTGTCCATCAGACTCGAGGGCCACAACCCACCTACACAGAGAAAGGGAGGGACACAGTCATGAGATGGGCAAGAAGAAGCTACCACCAATTGCTTACCCAATCCTCTCAGATGTACACAAGTGCCTAGGGGGTAAGGATAGTCATAAGATGGGCAGGTGCAAGAAAGGCAGATGGACAGAATATAGATATCACAAGTAATCTTTGTATTGAAGGTCTGAAAAGACTCCAATAACATCCCCAGTCTTCTAACCCCAGGCGTAGTAACATAAAGGAGAGAATCCTGACCTTAGAGAAACATGTGCATGATTTGTTAAATATAAAAATAGTTCCCAAAGTTCAGCCCTAAAGAAGGACAGCAAATAGGTGGCTTACTCTTCTTGTTGTTGAACAAGGTCAGGGAGAGAGCTGGTTCTAAGTCATGCAATTTTATTTCCTCTCGGTCTCGACCTGCTTTCCAGAAGTCCAGGGCCACCTGTGTTATGTGCTGCACTCCAGCATTGCTATGGAGATGAGCAAAACAAACTAGTAGATATTAAAGTTGCACTATGCAGAAATTTCCTGGTTGCTAAAACTCTAATAGTTTGCCCAATTTCAGTTTATGTGACAAAATAAGCTTGTAGAGAATCACTGTACCATCTAAACCACTGTGAAATATATTTTCTACAACTAATAATATTGTTGTTTCAGCTGTTTGAAGCTGGTGTAAAAAATAAATAAAAAACTTAATGGGAAGCATAGAAATTGAGTACATAACTTAGACTTGCTTTCAAGTAGAATGGATCTATTAATCACATTTCTATGTGAGTTTGGTCAGGTCGCCCGGCAGGGTAGCCTAGTGGTTAGAGCGTTGGACTAGTAACCGAAAGGTTGCAAGTTCGAATCCCAGAGCTGACAAGGTACAAATCTGTCGTTCTGCCCCTGAACAGGCAGTTAACCCACTGTTCCTAGGCCGTCATTGAAAATAAGAATTTGTTCTTAACTGACTTGCCTAAGTTAAATAAAGGTAAAATAAAAGTTGCATATTGCCATTTTAAGCTGGGTTCAACTTTCTTTTTCTTCCTCACTGGTCCGGACATGGGGTAGTTTATAAATGCATTAGGTTCATGTGTAGTGATTTTATTTGCGAAATAAAAATTCAGAACTAACTGAAGTTCAGTTTTGGGGGCCATATCTGATTGACAGCAGACGTTTAGGTAAGTAAAACCATGGTTACTACAACGAGTCGTTAAATTGTGGGAAAATAGGATGATGTATGTCTAATATATTTGCCTATTTTTTTTTCTTCAAAAGTCTCCAAAAACACATGAATTCTTATCACACACATGCTGGTCTGTCTGCCCTACCTGAGGAAGATGAAGATGGCTTGGCGGTACGAGACCCCGTCCAGATATTCGGAGTAACCCAGGTAGGGCTTTATACAGTCGATCAGGCCAGGGTGCATCTTGTCCATCTCGTCAAAGATGAACATGGAACGTGGGCAGTTGGTGACGTTGCCTTTGATCCACTGCTGCAGCTGAGACTGAGGGATGTTCACAGCAGTAAAAACACAGACTTATCTACAGCAGTGAAGATCGCACACAGCAGACTCAAAACACATTTGAAAAAAAAAAATCTGATGCACATCCTGTATCATATAGAACCCTCAAAGTCAAATCTTTGACCTGGAAGCCAGTTCCACTGCTTTTTTGTTCTTCATTCTTCCCATCCAACCAGGGATCAATTTAGACCTGGGACACCAGGTGCGTGCAATTACTTCTCAGGTAGAACAGAAAACCAGTATTATTCCGGACCTCGTAGGGTAAGATTTGAATATCACTGATAATGAACATCAACAAGAGTGTTGTTGTTTTTTACAGCCTAATTCTCCATTGATATTTCCCTGCCAGTTACTTGGGAATAAAATATAACAAAATATTTGTTTTACCTTGTAGTTCTCAAGCTGACTCCAATTAAGGAAGTCAGTAGTCACAAACTGATGGACGAAACTGCTGGCCATGCCCTCCTTGTAGATGTTTTCAGCTATCAACTGACTGACTAAGTTCTTCCCTGTGCCAGTCCAGCCATGTAGAGAGAACCAGGGGCTTTATAGGGTTTTTATTGATCATGAAACCTGTTACAGTTTTCTGGATGACTCTGGAGGCAACATGTTGACCAAACAGCTTCCGATCTAGGGCCACTTCCAAACCTGATGACAGGGCAGGAGTTGATTATTAAGTGTCAATGAATGGGATGTGCTACGAATACACCATTATTTCTATACACATTATAGGCGGTTATCTTAACAACATGATTAGTTACACATGTAGGACACAGCTGCTGAGTAGGCTAGTGGTGCACGGGTCAGCCGCTCGTTCACTCGTACCCGGCCTCAATTGCTAATAACCTTTCCACAACCACCCGACTCTATGTGCATCTCCAGTCCAAAATTAAATCTAGAATCGGCTTCCGGATCACCATTGCCTTTATCTACTGGATATATATGTAAGACGTGTGTGTAAGGTTGCCTGTAAAGATCTTTTTTTTATGATTAAAGTGAAAACCTGGGATTCATAAATTGTAATGTGCAACAAAGCATCCTTCACTCATGCTGCCAAACATACCCTCGTAAAACTGACCATCCTACCGATCCTCGACTTCGGTGATGTCATCTATAAAATAGCCTCCAACACTCTACTCAACAAACTGGATGTAGTCTATCACAGTGCCATCCGTTTTGTCACCAAAGCCCCACCATTGTGACCTGTACGCTCTCGTTGGTTGGCCCTCGCTTCATACTCGTCGCCAAACCCACTGGCTACAGGTTATCTACAAGTCTCTGCTAGGTAAAACCCCGCCATCTCAGCTGACTGGTCACCATAGCAGCACGCGCTCCAGCAGGTATATCTCACCAGTCACCCCCAAAGCCAATTCCTCCTTTGGTCGTCTTTCCTTCCAGTTCTCTGCTGCCCATGACTGGAAGGAATTGCAAAATTCTCTGAACCTGGAGACTCACGTCTCCCTCACTAGCTTTAAGCACCAGCTGTCAAATCAGCTTACAGATCACTGCACCTGTACATAGCCCATCTGTAAACAGCCCATCTATCTACCTACCTCATCTCCATACTGGTATTTATTTATTTTGCTCCTTTGCACCCCAGTATCTCTACCTACATATTCATCCTCTGCCGATCTACCATTCCAGTGTTTAATTGCTATATTGTAATTACTTCTCCACCATGGCCTATTTATTTCCTTAACTTACCTCATTTGCACTCACTGTATATAGACTTTTTGTTTTCTTTTGTTCTACTGTATTATTGACTGTATGTTTTGTTTATTCCATGTGTAACTCTGTTGTTGTGTGTCGAATTGCTATGCTTTATATCGTCCGAGATCCCCAAGGATTGGAAAGCTGCCGCAGTCATCCCCCTCTTCAAAGGGGGAGACACCCTGGACCCAAACTGTTACAGACCTATATCCATCCTGCCCTGCCTATCTAAGGTCTTCGAAAGCCAAGTCAACAAACAGGTCACTGACCATCTCGAATCCCACCGTACCTTCTCCGCTGTGCAATCTGGTTTCCGAGCCGGTCACGGGTGCACCTCAGCCACACTCAAGGTACTAAACGATATCATAACCGCCATCGATAAAAGACAGTACTGTGCAGCAGTCTTCATCGACCTTGCCAAGGCCTTCGACTCTGTCAATCACCATATTCTTATCGGCAGACTCAGTAGCCTCGGTTTTTCGGATGACTGCCTTGCCTGGTTCACCAATTACTTTGCAGACAGAGTTCAGTGTGTCAAATCGGAGGGCATGCTGTCCGGTCCTCTGGCAGTCTCTATGGGGGTGCCACAGGGTTCACTTCTCGGGCCGACTCATTTCTCTGTATATATCAATGATGTTGCTCTTGCTGCGGGCGATTCCCTGATCCACCTCTACGCAGACGACACCATTCTATATACTTTCGGCCCGTCATTGGACACTGTGCTATCTAACCTCCAAACGAGCTTCAATGCCATACAACACTCCTTCCGTGGCCTCCAACTGCTCTTAAACGCTAGTAAAACCAAATGCATGCTTTTCAACCGATCGCTGCCTGCACCCGCATGCCCGACTAGCATCACCACCCTGGATGGTTCCGACCTTGAATATGTGGACATCTATAAGTACCTAGGTGTCTGGCTAGACTGCAAACTCTCCTTCCAGACTCATATCAAACATCTCCAATCGAAAATCAAATCAAGAGTCGGCTTTCTATTCCGCAACAAAGCCTCCTTCACTCACGCCGCCAAGCTTACCCTAGTAAAACTGACTATCCTACCGATCCTCGACTTCGGCGATGTCATCTACAAAATGGCTTCCAACACTCTACTCAGCAAACTGGATGCAGTCTATCACAGTGCCATCCGTTTTGTCACTAAAGCACCTTATACCACCCACCACTGCGACTTGTATGCTCTAGTCGACTGGCCCTCGCTACATATTCGTCGCCAGACCCACTGGCTCCAGGTCATCTACAAGTCCATGCTAGGTAAAGCTCCGCCTTATCTCAGTTCACTGGTAACGATGGCAACACCCATCCGTAGCACGCGCTCCAGCAGGTGTATCTCATTGATCATCCCTAAAGCCAACACCTCATTCGGCCGCCTTTCGTTCCAGTACTCTGCTGCCTGTGACTGGACCGAATTGCAAAAATCGCTGAAGTTGGAGACTTTTATCTCCCTCACCAACTTCAAACATCAGCTATCTGAGCAGCTAACCAATCGCTGCAGCTGTACATAGTCTATTGGTAAATAGCCCACCCATTTTCACCTACCTCATCCCCATACTGTTTTATTTATTTACTTCTCTGCTCTTTTGCACACAAATATCTCTACCTGTACATGACCATCTGATCATTTATCACTCCAGTGTTAATCTGCAAAATTGTAATTATTCGCCTACCTCATGCCTTTTGCACACATTGTATATAGACTCCCCCTTTTTTTCTACTGTGTTATTGACTTGTTAATTGTTTACTCCATGTGTAACTCTGTGTTGTCTGTTCACACTGCTATGCTTTATCTTGGCCAGGTCGCAGTTGCAAATGAGAACTTGTTCTCAACTAGCCTACCTGGTTAAATAAAGGTGAAATAAAAAAATTAAAAATTAAAGTTGCAAATGAGAACTTGTTCTCAACTAGCCTACTTGGTTAAATAAAGGTGAAAAAATAAAAAAATAAATAAATGTGATAAATAGAAAGCTGTGAAAATGACCCAACATGTTTCTGATAAGTTCAGTTCGGCTTGGATGCATATTTTGTGGTTGAAATACTTTTAGCTTTTCTGATGCTGATAAAGATAGATACTGTCTGTATGTGACAGGTTAAAGGACATATTCATAGCCTGTTATACATTGAAAAGTATTAGTAAGTTCATAGTATGTGAGGATCTTTTTATCATCAATAAAATACCTGAAAACAGGGGAGAAATAATCACGAGAGTGATACGGTGTTGTATTCTCAAGTCAACATTTAGTTCAATGAGAAAAAGACCGCGAATTTCCCCAGGAATATGGGTGGAGACCAGAGCAATCGATCTCCGGCTCATAGATTAAAAGCATTTCGTAGATCACAGATTAACACTTTTAGGCACCACAAAATAAAGTAATCAATATAACGTTTACACATTACTCTCACAATTCGTACCCTTTGACAGATTTGAACTTTAACACAATTATATGAATGTTATCAATCTCTATCAACTAATACTGAATGCATATTTTAACCTTAGATGTTTTAAGATCCTCACATACTATGAACTTACTAATACTTTTCAATGTATAACAGGCTATGAATATGTCCTTTAACCTGTCACACGTTTTTGGTTTAGTCTACTGTATGACAAAAGGGGTCTGTATTGAATTTTTAAAAATTTAGTCGAGCAGTTACAAATATATTATTATTATTTCATGGCACAAGAGACGTGATTTGTGCCCTTCTCAGTGGACTAATCCATTGAAGAGGCCGCGGGATGCCATAGCTCAAGAATATGGGGATTGTGGCTCAGATGCACATCTCTCTCTCCAGAATGCACTCTTCTGCCATTTCGTGGGTATTCATTGTGTAAATTGTTTGCTGTGTCTATCAATTCCCCATTACATACTACTGGTGATGTAACTTACATTTACCATTGATTCCCACATTTTCTAATCTGCAATGTTTGGTTATGGTCATTTCTGTTAATGCATTCAATATATTTGTATTAGTCATTTACCATTAGTTCTCATTGTCGGAGTGGACATGAGTTTTGCAGAACTCACAACCTATGTTACACTTGTGAGAAACAAGTTTGTTTTATTTCATTACACTTACGAGCTGTCAATTTATTAATCGTCTTGTTTGTTATGAGCCCATTTGGGGGATGTCTGATAGTATCTCTGATTGTCTTAACTCACCCCAACTAATGAGCTGTGGAGCTTCTCAAAGTAATTTTTCTTCACCTTCAAACAGCAAGTAAACAGAGTAGTTTGACAAACAATTGTGAATGACAACAGGTCCTCAGAATTTAAACAATATTTTCAGCTCTCCCTTTTGATAACCAAAGCGGAAAATGTAATGCTCTGATCCAGTGGAAACGTCATAAAATACCTGATTACTTCTTATCTCTTGCACAGAAAGCCTACAGCTATGTCTGTCCCAAGATCACTGGCACTGGAAACTGAGGGCCCAGAATATTTTATACAATGACTCAAGTTCGCTAGCATGAGTTTTGGGGCAACCCAGTTGATAGTTGATACAATGTTTCAAGATCGATGCAAACATGCCATGAGTAGCCAATGTAATTTATGATTTTTTATTTTCTACCTGCAATGTTGTGTTGGCTTTATGTAGGTCATTATTACAGAGTTGGCAAATGGCAATAAAAGTAACTTTTAGATTTGTATAAATGTTATTAGATAGAATGTTGATTAACCACAGACAATGATCGAGACAAAGACTATCATCAATTAACTGTTCCACAAAAATGTGAATATGGAAATCATAAGTGGCACGCAAATTGTTAGAAATGGTAAGAAATTGGCACTCCAAATGGAGAAGGTTTCCTACCACTGGTGTAGCCTATTACCGGCAACTTCAGGAGCATACCTGCAGAATCTGTGAAGGCCAGCAGCAGCAGGAGGGTCGGGAACATGTTTTATTTATTCTGGTTAGGCTAAATTGACCTCTTTTTTAAAAATCAAACAGCGTGCTTAAAGCATCTGACTAGTTGAGTACATACAGTTGATTATGGAAAAACATAACACTTGGATTAATCGATTGGTCAAAAAAAAAAAAAGGCTACTCTTGGTTGACCAAGATTTTGTTGGGTCAAGGACAGCCCTAGTATAATGAGCTTTAGATCCACAAAAAAAACTGATAGAGGACCCCGTACCAGTTTATTTCACCCTCACTTCTGCGCCCCTGGTGTGAACTAGTTCTAAGAAGCATGTCCAGGCTGTTACACAACCGGATGTCCCATAGTGCCGCGCACAATTGGCCCAGCATTGTCCGGGTTTGGCCATCATTGTAAGTAAGAATGTTCTTAACTGACTTGCCCAGTTAAAAAGGAAAAAAATTATACACACACACAATTCACTCGTGCCAAACTAGTAGGCTTGCGCTAACAGTGCGGGTACATGCACAGATCAAACACATTTGCCTCCGTAGATCGATTTTTCTGCCCGTTCCCATTTGGCGAGTAGGGTGTAGGCTATTTGGCGCGGGTACAATTAGGTCTTAAAGCTTAGGTTTATGCTCCAATGCCAAATAAATGAAACTTTCATGTAACCTAATATATATATATATAACTGCACAAGACTGAAATCAATAAATGTAAGGTATCGTTTTCTCAAGCCGCACACCAACACAATATGTAACGACCCTAAAGTCAACCCTCGTTTTCTAAAGTAGGCCAACGGTATTTTGGTGGAGATCGATAAGCAATTTCAAGATTAAAACGCAAAAGGACTGACTGTGTCTACATGGTCAAATAGCCTAAGTAAACCACGTTAACACAACCATTTAATATGTAGTTGTACACATACCTGTTGAATTAAAAGCAATCCATTTTGAATCGCAACTTTCATATACATAATTGTAAATTGTCCGCCCCACTGCTGCTAGGCCTACTCCCACACCGACCACAAATGTGGTTGAGATTGGTTCGAACGCATTCACAAAACCACTTGATATCAACACATAATATACGAAATAGGTTGCGTATGTTGCTTTCATTTTAACTTCAAATAAACATTTAGATACCTTGTTTATAATTTAGGAACGAAAAGACGTAAACAGTCCAAGTCAACTATTTCCTCCTACGTAATCATTATGCGACAGCAAAAGCAAATCTGTAGCAAAAGGGTCGTCACCAGGTATATTCTAGCCGACATCAGTAGGTTTATAATTGAACACATTTATGAAGATTTTACACTATTGTGGAGAGATGTACTGTTTGGATTCTTTACATATAATAGAAATAAGCGGAATCATTTTTATGTAATTAATTTCATTATTCTTTTGGCCAAATTTCATATACACAAATGTAAATTTACAAACAGAAAACCACATTTTCGTATCCTACAAAAATAAATTGAACTGTATTTTAAGACGGTTAAATGCTCTACTAACAAAAAAGCTGTTAGAATTGTAAGTATATGCATGTCCCTTAAGGTCCTTGTGTAATTGTAATGTGATATTGTACCCCCTAGCTCGATTGTCCATTGTTTGTAATCTATGTATGCTTGTGTTCCCTCATGTGCTTTATGTATTGATTTGTTGTTAATAAAAATAAAAAATACATTTAAAAAAAAAAAAGGTATATTCTAGCCGCAACTATGAAACGCGGATATTTCCGATTTGCTAACTGGTGTTAGTTATACACGTGCAGTGTTCAACGAACCAACAAATCGGGCATTTCCGAGTTTCTTAGTTCCGAATAACAGGTGAACGCGGCATAATAAATGGCTAAACCCCTCATAATAATACAAGTTATGTTCTTACACCCCGATTTTAAACAACCCTAACTACACCACTAACCTGAAATGAAGACCAAAAAGCTACATTTTATGTTCATTCATTTTTACAATATAGCCCATTTTGACTTTGCTGGTTGTCACTCGTTACCACAGCCACAAATGGGATCGCATTCAACATCGGCGACGTTCGGCCATGTTCGGTAAAACTGCAAATTATATTCGAAAAGCCTACAATGTTAAGGGACAGAGGTGTTCTGATTGAGCATGAGAACTGTAAGTAGCCAAGGAAGGACCACAATGTATTTACGTACTACAAATGAGAATGTTTTTTTATTTATTTTTTATTAAGTTGCAACACCGTTAATTGGAAATGCCCCCCAATAGTATAGCCAAAACACCGCATGAGCGAGCCACAACTCTGGTCTGAGCTTCTTCTACCTCCATGACAGTGGCTGTCCGCAAACCAAAATTAAAGGTGCAAATTAATGGCCACATCCGTTCCCTCTGAGAGGGTCTTCTCGAAAACGGGACAAATAATTACTGAGAGAAGAACCCGCATCAGCCCCGCGAAAGTGAGGCAGCTTGCATTTCTGAATGCAAATCTCACAAAAGCTAAATATGGTCAGCATTGCTGTGTGCTGCTGGTTATAACATGGCAATTAAGGAGAACAGAGGGACCAGTTTAATGTTTTAAGTGGGATGCTGCAGTTTTGCACATCGTTATTTATTTCTTTGATATGGTGCCATATTTTATTCGTTGTTACATTCATATCCACTTTGTTCATATACATTAAACGTTTAAAAGCATTCTTTTTCATAACAAACCAATGCATTTTTAAATACATTGTGGTTAAGGTAGAGTATGATTTCATTTAATAGTTTCATTAGAATTGTTTTAAACACCAATCATAGTCAAACTAACAAACTGTTTGACTTGAAAAAATACAAAACATTTTTTTTAAAGAGCCATTTGGGAGCCAAAAGAGACGTCTCTTTTTGGTGAGCTGAGCCGAATGAGCAGGCTCACTGAGAAGAGCCGGAATGCCCATCACTACTCTGTGATCTGAGCTTCTATGATATAATGGCTGTCTGCAAACCAACATTAAAGGTGCATGCCGCCACTTACTGTGCTTTAGTGTGTGGTCAATCACGGTTTACAACCTTTCTAAATCCCCCTTCCTAACTCAGTACTTCTGAGAATATACAAAAGAGCCCTACTAACTTCTAATAGTCCCTCCCCAATCTCCAAAATCCCCCCCAGCCTTGTCCAACCTCAATGACCCTACACTTCAAGCTTTCCCTCACTTCAACATACTTACAATATAACACAGACACAAACCATTCACATGCTTGCCAACCAGATGTAATAACAAGTTCATTATACAATGTCCTAAGCGCAATCGAGCAAACACCACCTCTTCCTTCCTAGTCTTTCTTTGGAGGGCATTTAAAGGCAGACCCTTGGGCTCAGAGTTCTCTCTTCTGCCACACATCTATCAAAATGGCAAATTTTACATTTGGCCTCACCTCTACCCAGTGGAACTGTCAATTATATCTGGTTTCAAAGCTCTTTTGGCTAATTGGTCTTCAATTTTATTCCCT